>NC_060062.1:8403145-9034735 GCF_020283565.1 Trifolium pratense | reverse complement strand
GAGAAATGCAGAATTTCAATGGTTGTGTTGTGTGAAAACTACGCATATTCCACAAAGTGTCTCGATGAACTCGTCAAGATCATTGACTCTTATGATACCAAACGTAAAGAGGTTTGTGTCATTTTTTATAAAGTTGAACCATCGGATGTATGGTTTCAGAAAAATTGCTATGAAAGGAGTTTGATTGAGCATGAGAAAAGTTTGGGACGAGATTCTGAGACTGTAAAAGGATGGAGGATGGCTTTGAGTAGAATCTGTGATCTTGGTGGTCAACATTGCAAGGAAGACAAGTTTTATTTTGGCTAAATTACATTTTTGGCCTCATAATTTTCACAAACTTGCAGTTTTTGCCCGTTAACTTTTAAAATAGCACTTTTAGTCCATAATGTTTACAAAATTGCGATTTTGACCTCCTAACATTAGCCTATTTTGCAAAAGGATGACCTCAAATGATTTTGATCAAGTCGACGCACATGTGACAAGTGACTCATGTTGGAACAAAATTGATTTAAAAATGTTTGCCCCTAAATCTATAAAGGTTTTGATGATAACAAAGTATTAATTAACAATTGGAAGGACTAAAAATTTATTTTAAGTGCGCAGATATAAGCATCATATAAGCTCTGAGTGAAGCTCAGAGGATGTGAATTCAGAAGTTCACAAGCGCTCAGAAGATGTTGGATTTCAGATGATGAAGTCTTCAGAACTTCTTGAGTGACTAAAGCTTCATCAACCTCTGAAGATCTTTTGGATATCTGTGAAGATTCCCTTTGCAAGTCAACTCTTCTACCAATGAAGAAAAGGACCTTTCAAGCCTGATCAGTTCAGCTACTCTTGTTTTGTCTGTCCTCTTTTGAGAACGTGGGTCTTCAGACTTGTTAGCTGAATAAGGAAAGTCTTCTCTGCTGTAGTCAAAGTACCTGAAACTCTTTCTTAGTTTTGGATACAACCAAACTGCATCAAGACAGACTGCTTGAAGACAAAAGATTATCAACTCCAACGGTTCTTTTTACAACGACTCTTTTCTAGTGGTATATATACTAGAAGAATCAGCTACAACAATATTAATACATTATTAAGGATTGAACGTGCGCTGAACAAACTCTAAACTTTGTGATATACAAACTCTGAACCGCTGTTAAGTGCTTTTGCACTTTAGTCAAATACTCTGTACTATTTTGTATTTGTTCTCTTTAGGTTCATCTAAGAGCATTTGTATATTTTCATATACTTTACTATTACTTGAGGAAACTTAAGCTTGTGTGCTTAAGTGTGAAGTCTTAAGCTTGTGTGCTTAAGCACTGTTGAGAAGTCTCTTGCTTGTGTGCTTGAGCAGGTGTAATCTTGTGTGATTATAGTGAAATCCCTTGGAAGTGCAAGGGGACTGGACTACTCTCGTTTTGTGAGAGGAACCAGTATAAATTGCTTGTGTGATCTCTCTCTCTCTCTTATCGTGTTTATTGTGTTATTTATCCGCTGCCGTTGTAGTTAAGTTAAGAACTTGAAAAAGTTTTAAACTTGACTAAAACACAATTCAACCCCCCCTTCTTGTGTTTTCACACCTTCAATTGGTATCAGAGCTCTGGTCTGTTACTTTCACTTAACAGTGAGACAGTAAAGATCTTGTGAGAACACTATGTCTGGAGGAGACGATAGTAGTACTAGAACAACCGGTGAAGCCGGTGAGGCCAGTGGAGCTGGTGGTGGTCCTAGAAATGCCTTTGGTTTTGACTACTTGAGTAATGAATCACATGAACATAGTGGCAACAGAAAAGCCCCTATATTCAATGGTGATGCATCATTATTTGAGTGGTGGAAGGAAAGACTGTATAGCAATATTACTGCTATTGATCATGAGTTGTGGGATTTGGTTGAGCTGGGAGTAACTTTTGAAAACTTAAATGAACATGGAAGATTGTCCATTGAGCATAGAAAGTTACTCACACCAGCTAACTTAAAGACCTACACTAAGCATCATAGAGTAAAGGACATTGTTGTTGGTGCTATTAGACATGAGGATTATGTCAGAATAGAGAACAAGTCTACTGCTAAATCTATCTTTGATTCTATGTGTGCTACCTATGATGGTAATGAAAAGGTTCAAGAGGCTAAAGCTAGTCTTTTGATAAGGCAATATGAACTATTCACTATGCAACAAGATGAAAACATTGAGACTATGTTTACAAGGTTTCAAATCCTTGTATCTGGTCTTAAAGCTCTTAAGAGGAGTTATTCCACCTATGACCATGTTCAGAAGATTCTGAGAAGTCTTCCTATTGCTTGGAGACCCAAGGTCACTGCAATAGAGGAAGCTCAAAATCTCAAGACTCTGAGTCTTGAAGCTCTGATAAGCAATCTCAGAAGCCATGAGATGGTTTTGGATGCTGACTCAGAAACTAAGAAGAAGTCCAAGTCAGTGGCTTTACAGTCAACTAGGACTACTTCTAAGGCTCTTAAGACTCAGCTTCTTGATATTGAAGAAGAATCTTCTGCTGATGGTCAAGAGGATGAGATGAATGAGGATGAGTTTGCTTTATTCACCAAGTTTCAGCAATGGAACAGATTTAACAAAAGAAATTTCAGAGGTAACAGCTCCAGAAATTTTGTCAGCAAAAAGGATGATCAGAAGAACTGCTTCAACTGTAAGAAGCCAGGACACTTTATTGCTGATTGTCCAGAAATGTCTGCTAAAGACAAAAGCAAAAGATACAGCTCAAAGAAGCAACAATTCAAGAGCAAATTGAAAAAGAGTCTGATGGCTACTTTTGAAGAGCTATCATCTGAGGAAGAAGTTGAGGAAGAAGAAGAGGCAAATCTAGCCCTGATGGCTTCAGCTGACTCAGATGCAGACTCAGACGATGAATCAGAATCAGAATCAGATTCTGAAGTAACTGATGAGGTATTTTCTGACTGCTCTAAATCTCAACTTATAACTGCACTTAACAAGGTCATTGAGAAACATCTCAGAGTGTTAAGTAAACAAAAAGTTTTACAAGAAAAGCTTAACACTCTGACTGAACAAGCAGAACATTTTCAAGGTCTGTATCAAGAAACTCTGAATAGAGTAAATGACTTTGAAAAGGGTTGTGCTGTTTGTCACAAACCTATTGATGAGCAGGAAATAGCTCTTCAACAGTTTGTGCATCTCAACCTTGGGAAGAGCAAAGCTGCTAATAGAATTTATAATGTTTTAAGACATAGAGGAGAAGGACTTGGCTATGAATATGGTAGAACATATTCAAAGCTAAAGACCTTTGCCAAAAAGGTTGGAAAATCTTGGGTTTATTATGTTGTTCCACCAAGTGAAGAGGGAAAGAATCCTGGTATGGTTGAAAATGACAATGATGATCTGAGTGATTTAGAAGCTGACAGCTCAGAGGAACCAAGTCCCTCAGGATCTGGAAAGAAAAGTTTAGAAGATAGAAGTTGTTCAGAACCTGAGAACATTAGTTCAGAAGTTCTGAAAGCTTCAACATCTGAAACTTCAAATTCTGGATCCAAAGGAACTTCAGTACCTGAAGCTAGTCAATCTAAAGGATCAGAAGTTCTTAAAAGAAAAAATTCTAAATCTCAGATGGAGTACAGGACTCAGATTATTTATGATTCTAGAGTCAGTAGATATAATCAATCAGAACATGGGATTGGTGATAGATACAAACCCTGGAATCATAAACAATCCAAATCCTGGAATAATAACAGATTTCAAAAGAAAAGGTTTCAAAAAGGTTATTATTCCAAACCAAAATCTTTCTCCAACACTAGACAACATAATAAGCATTTGTGGACTAACAAGCGTGGACCCAGAAGATGGGTACCAAAAGCTGAAATTATGTACCATTCAGATTTACCAACTAGGAAAGGATATGTCCTACCTAGAGTGTGGAAACAAGTCTTATGCAAAGGAAGAAGGGCTTATGTCCTAGACCAATGGCTGACAAATTCTCAAGTTAACAATCAGAACTTGATAAATGAAGAGGAAGAATACTGGGATGACTTTATCATTAACCTTGATGAAGAGTTCTATCGCAATGATTAAAGTTGTTTCTCATACAGCCTGCCACTCAAAGAAGTATCATGAAACACTCATGGTATTTGGATAGTGGATGTTCAAGGCATATGACTGGTGACAAACAACTATTTTCCAAGCTGACACTGAAAGAAGGAGGATCTGTTGGCTTTGGAGGTAATCAAAAAGGAAAGATAATAGGTACAGGTACAGTAGGTAATTCTTCCCTATCTATTAATGATGTTTGGTTAGTTGATGGACTCAAACATAACCTATTGAGCATAAGTCAATTTTGCGACAATGGTTATGTAGTTGTCTTTAATAAGGAATCATGTACTGTGTCTAAACAATCTGATAACTCCATGATATTCAAAGGTCTGAGAAAGAACAATGTTTATAAAATTAATCTTTCTGATTTGAATGAACAAAAAGTGATGTGTCTTTTGACCTTGAGTGAAGAAAAATGGATCTGGCATAAGAGGTTAGGCCATGCTAACTGGAGGTTAATCTCTAAGCTTAGTAAGCTTGACCTTGTCAGAGGATTACCTAAAATCAAATATCACTCAAACACACTTTGTGGTTCATGTCAAAAAGGAAAGATTACAAAATCATCTTTTAAACCTAAGAACATTGTCTCTACCTCAAGACCATTGGAACTTCTTCACATTGATCTTTTTGGGCCAGTTCACACTGCCTCTATCAATGGAAAGAAGTATGGATTAGTGATTGTTGATGACTACAGTAGGTGGACTTGGGTAAAATTCCTAAGAACAAAAGATGAAGCTTATGATGAGTTTAGCATCTTCTGCAAACAAATTCAAAATGAAAAAGGCTACACTATTTTAAAAGTTAGAAGTGATCATGGTGGAGAATTTGAAAATGAACCTTTTGAAAACTTTTGTGAAAAATATGGCATTTTGCATGAATTCTCTTCTCCTAGAACTCCTCAACAAAATGGGGTTGTAGAAAGGAAGAATAGAACTCTGCAAGAAATGGTCAGAACCATGATGCATGAAACAAATGTAGCAAAGTTTTTATGGGCAGAAGCTGTAAACACAGCATGTTATGTTCAAAATAGAATCTATATCAGATCTAAGTTGAACAAAACTGCTTATGAATTATTCAAAGGAAGAAAACCTGATATTTCTTATTTTCATCAGTTTGGATGTACGTGTTACATCTTAAATAACAAAGTCCATCTAAAGAAATTTGATGCTAGAGGTTATAAGGGTATTTTTATAGGATACTCTGAACGCTCAAAAGCATACAGACTGTATATTTCTGAAACACATACTGTGGAAGAAACTATGCATGTCAAATTTGATGACAAAGAGCCTGACCAAGTGTCAGAGCTTGTGGACGGTTTGTCTAGATTTCAGGTATCAGAGGATCAATATTCAGATATTCCAAACTACTCAGAACATCCATTCTCTGAAGAACCTCTGAATACAACAGTTCCTACAGACTCTGAACAACAAAGAACTGAAGCAACTGCTGAACCTGATGTTGATGAGTCTGAAGATGATGAGCCCCCAAGAAATACCTTCAAATACAAATCATCACATCCAGAGGAACTGATCTTAGGCAACAAGGATAGTCCAAGGAAGACAAGATCTCAACTGAGAAATGAGGAATCATTAGTTGGTCTTATCTCAATGATGGAACCTTCAAAGATTGATGAAGCTCTGAAAGATGATGCTTGGATTGTAGCAATGCAAGAAGAGCTGAATCAATTTCAAAGAAATGATGTCTGGACTCTAGTGCCCAAACCTTCAAACAAGAACATTATTGGAACAAAATGGGTATTCAGAAACAAGCTGAATGAACAAGGTGAAGTGGTAAGAAACAAGGCTAGATTGGTTGCACAAGGTTATAGTCAACAAGAGGGGATTGACTATACTGAAACCTTTGCACCAGTTGCTAGGCTTGAAGCAATCAGGTTACTTCTATCTTATGCAGTTAATCATGGAATAACTTTGTATCAGATGGATGTTAAAAGTGCTTTCTTAAATGGTTTTATTTCTGAAGAAGTGTATGTTAAGCAACCTCCTGGTTTTGAAGATGTCTCAAACCCAGAACATGTTTTTAAATTGAAGAAATCACTGTATGGTCTGAAACAAGCTCCAAGAGCTTGGTATGATAGACTCAGTAATTTCCTTCTTGAAAAGGGTTTTGAAAAAGGAAAGGTTGATTGCACACTCTTTAGAAAAACAACCAAAGAAGACATTTTAATCATTCAAATTTATGTTGATGATATTATTTTTGGGTCAACTAATGCTTCCTTGTGCAAGAACTTTTCTAAGATAATGCAGGATGAATTTGAAATGAGCATGATGGGAGAATTGAAATTCTTTCTTGGAATTCAAATCAATCAGAAGAAGGAAGGAACTTATGTTCATCAATCAAAATATACCAAGGAACTTCTGAAGAAATTCAATCTAGATGACTGCAAGATAATGAACACTCCTATGCATTCAACTACCAACATGAGCAAGTCAGATGATGAAGGAAAAGTAGATCAAAAGGTCTACAGAGGTATGATTGGTTCCTTACTCTATCTGACAGCCTCTAGACCAGATATTTTATTCAGTGTATGCTTATGTGCAAGATTCCAGTCAGATCCTAGAGAATCTCATCTTACAGCTGTAAAGAGAATCTTTAGGTATCTGAAAGGAACAACTAATCTTGGACTTCTCTATAAGAAATCCAATGATTATGTGCTAAATGGATTCTGTGATGCTGACTATGCTGGAGATAAAATTGAAAGAAAATCCACAAGTGGCAATTATCAATTTGTTGGTGAAAACCTTATCTCCTGGGCTAGTAAGAGACAAACTACTATAGCTTTGTCTACAGCAGAAGCAGAATACATTTCAGCAGCTAAGTGTTGTACACAACTACTCTGGTTAAAATATCAGTTAGAAGATTATCAGGTAAGCAGTAACAATATTCCTTTATATTGTGACAATACTGCAGCCATTCATTTATCTAAAAATCCTATCCTACACTCTAGAGCCAAACATATTGAAATTAAACACCATTTTATCAGAGATTATGTTCAGAGAGACATTATAGATATTAAGTTTGTTGATACTGAAAATCAATGGGCTGACATATTTACTAAAGCCTTACCTGTTGAAAGATTTGATTTTATAAAGAAACATCTGAACATGTTTTCAATCTCTGAATGAAAATTTTTTTTTGGGGCTTTTAAAGTGTAAGAGGTTATGTATATCAGAACTTATGATTCAGATCATCTGAAACACAAGCTCTGAAGTACCTAACTCTGATAGAGAATTTTAAATATCTCAGAGGCTCTGAACTATTTAAGTGGGAAACGTTTAGTATTCACTGCTGAACAGTTGTCCATTAAAATAGCAGTTACCGAGTAAATTTCTGCACGTGGTCTACGTGTGTCAGGTAGTGGGTGGTTAATGATGATTTTTGGTATTCAACTTTCTGTCAATTAGCGTAACTTCCCAAATTTGCTATTTTCATGTTAACTGTACTCATTTAAATAAACTTACACAATACACTTGCACACTATTCACTTTCACAACCTACACTTTCATATTCTCTCTAAACCTCCAACACACTTTCTTTCTCTCTCGTTAGTTTTCCAAACCCTACCCTAATCTCCAACAATGGCCGGACCTTCGTCATCTTCTTCAACAAAGATTCCACCGTTTATGTTCAAGAATCTTCAGATTGTTGGGAACGAGATGGAGTTTCCTGAATCTGAACTCTGTTTTCTGTCTGAGAAGATTGTGGACTTTGATAGTTTGTCTGCCAATGGTTTTGAAGTTAAGCAGTACTTTACATCACAAGGATGGGATAAGTACTTCGACATGCTTAACGGTCCTATCTACCCAGACTTGCTTAAGAAATTTTGGATGAAAGCAAGAGTGTTTGATAAACATGAAGCAAAGAAGGAAGAAATTGCTGCTATTGAGAGGGATCCTAGTCTGAAGGGTAAAACTAGGAAGGAAATGGGCTTGCTGGAATTTACAGGTGTTCAGATTAGGTCTAACATCTGTGGGATGAATATGGCTTTCTCACCAATTCATTTCAATGCTCTTCTTGGTCTACCTAACTCTGGGATAGAGTTAGATGTTTTTGAAAAGGATACAAGATACAGAGATGATCTTCTGCATCTCATCTGCACAGACTTCTCTTTGAAAGGGAAAGTCAAAGGATTGACTGACGAGTGCAGAGTGATGTTCAAGATAATCCTTGCTTCTATCAGTCCAAGAGTTGGAGGGACTGATACAATCTCCTGGACGCATCGTCATTTGTTATATTTCCTTCTGACAAGGAAGAGAGTTAATCTTGGAGATTACTTTTTTGAACGGATTTGTGAAGCAATTTTTGCAAGTAAGACTCAGAGGAAAACTACTATAGTTTATCCCAGGTTGTTGTCAGACCTTCTATATCAAGGTCACGTGGTTCAGAACCTGCAGAAGTTCCACCCAGAATTGGTTCAGAAGAAGTTTTATCCTGAGATTCTGAATGCTAGTTTTCTATCCAAAATGCGTTTGATTGCATCTAAGCCTGTTGCTCCTCCTCAAGAATTCTCTGTTAGGCTTGAAGATCGTCTGTACATTGAAGGCTACCCTGTTATTTCTGAAGCTGATGCTGAGCATGTAATTCAGGACTACTTAGAAGTGCTCAGAAGAGAAGGTTTTATTGTTGATAGGAGTATGGTTCCAAAGGCTCCTGCAAACCAGTATAACCCTTCTAGGAAGCAAAAGAGAAAGGTTGTAGCTCAAGATGATCTACCTAAGCCAGATCTTTTGGCTCAAAAGAAAGTTAAAGTTGAACAATCTATGGCTGAGCAAAGGACTAAGAGAAAACATGAAGAATCTGCTACCAAGGCTACTGAAGAAGCTTCAAAGAGCCTGTTGTTGTTGAAGTATCCAGCTCATCTGAAGAGACTGAGTCAGAAGATGAGACTGAATCTGATGAAGAGACTCTGGCTGCAAGGTTGAGGAAAAGACCTGCTCCTACTCCTAAAGGTAAAGGTAAGTCTACTAAGTATGTCTTTAATGCAAAAGAGATTGGAATAGGTTACACAAAACCTCTCAGAACTGTTTTACCAGCCTCTGAAACTCCAACCTCTGATAACCCCCTATCAGAATTAGAAAAACATCTTAGTCCAGATCCTCTGAATAACCAAACCTTCACCCAGAAACCTTCATCACCTCCAAAACCTAAATCACCTCAACCTCAACCACAAAAAGAAACACCTATCATATCACCATCTGAACCTACATCACACACTCCAAACCCTGACAAAGCTTCTCCCACTAAACAACCATCTCCAATTCTGTCATCTGAACCTGCATCCCCACAACATCAAAATCCTGAACCATCTAACCCTGAACCAACAGATAATCCAATTCCTGAAACAATTCCTGAACCTCAACCAAGTGCTGAATATGCTTCTCCTGAGCGTATTCATACTTGTGCCCCCAAGCCTTCAGAGGCAGAAGTTGTCATTATTGACAATCCTGCTAATGAATCAACCAATATCTCTACCATTCCCAATCCTTCACCCTCATCATCTAACCCATTCAATAATCTATCCACTCAATTGCATAAAGACTTGGTTAGATTATCTTTGCTAAAGGACAGGTTTCTAGTTTGTCCTTCTGATGTGGATTTGGAAGTTTCAAGCATTAAGGCAAGGATTTGCAATGCTTTGGATGGTGCTGCTGAGGAAATTAAGGTTGTGGTTGGAAGAAGAGACTTGGATGTGATAAGCTTCATGAGGGAAAGTCTGGCTAGGGCTGAATTGAAAAGGTTAACCACTTTTAATCATGCTGAGTCTGAACGTGCTAAGCTGGAAGCTCTTGCTGCTGCTGAACATCGTCTGAACGCTTTCAAAGTCATCTGGATAGACTCCAAGCTGTTTCAGAGTCTTGAAGCTCAGAGGTCTGAGTCTGAAAGGTTAGAAGAAGCTGCTGCAAGAGTTGCCCAGTTGGCAAATGAGTTGCAACCCGAGGACTTTTCAGAGGATGATGTGCTTGCTTTTCAGAATCAAGAGGATGTGCTGATGATTGACTATCCAGAGGAAGGTGAACCCTCTGATAAAGGCAAGGCACCTTTGGTTGAAGAACAAGTGCCTTTGGTTCAAGATCAAGCTCCTGTGGTGGTTAATCAGTTGCAGATCTTTCAAGAAGCCCTAAGAGAACAGCAGGAAGGTTTGGAAAGGCAAAGAGCTGCTCACCAAACATTGGAAACCAAGGTGGATGGTTTAGTTTCCAATGTGGGATCTTTGAACGACAAATTTGATCAACTCTTAGCTTTCCTTAAGAAACCCTAGGACTCTAAGCACTTGTTTTAAGCTGTGTTTTGTTTTTCTTGTTACCTTCTGAACAATTTTATTTGTCTGGTTTTTTATTTCAAGCTGTTTTGTTTATGTTGTCTTTACTTTGTCTGCAAAAATTTCTTATTTTGGTTATGTGGTTTGTTATTTTTTTTGTTTGTGCAAATTTTCTTTGATAAATAAGATCATAAGAACACAAGATGCTTTTAAAACGAAAATCTTTATTATTGATCTAACCATGTTGAGTACATTGGTAAAAAGAAAAAGAAAAAGACAACCTAATCCTAATCAGATGGATAATACTCAGAAGAAATCTCAGATTTCTCCTCAGCATCCTCTGATGAAATCTCTATAGGATCTGGGTTTTGCTCTTCTTCTTCTTCTTCTTGTTCTTCTTCTGGAACATAGCCAGCCAAGAACTCAACATAGTCAGCATCATCTTCATTCTCTTCAGCTTCAGAATCTGATGAGATGATTATTATCTCAGCATCGTGTGGTTTCTTGTTGTCTTCTTTATTCTTCTCATCTTTTTCGCGTTGTTCGTCTTCTTTCTTTCTCCTAAACTCTGCAATGCGTGAACTAAACCTTCTCATTCTTCCTAATCTCTCTTGATTTACTCGTTTTTCTCTTGTTTTTACTTGAAGAAGGCATGTTAACTCGTTCACCTTTTTATAACCTTTTAAGCGCGTTGTTTTCTGTCTTTGAAATAAATTCACCTTTGTAACAACCACTCTTCTTCTTTGACTGTCTTGGTTATATAAATTTTTTTACTTTTTGATAATGACAAAAGGGGGAGTAGTTACGCATTAATTGATAAGTGATAAGTTTCAAAACTGAAACCACGCCTTTTATCTCGCTTTTATCCGTTAAGTTAAAAGTTGTTACTTTTAAGTTGTTTTACGTATTTCAAGGTGGAGACTAAGTTAGTTGAAACTGAAATAAATTTCATAAGTAAGGATAAGTTAAGAGTGCAATTTTAACTTAGCCTTATGAGACTTAGGGGGAGAGCTTGCAAACCTCTCACTCTGAAGAAAGATATGAAATTTGTTTTATTTCAAACCATCTTAATCTTATACTAAATTAAAATATCATGGATAAAACATAAAGTTCAGACTTTATGGAGTATCAATCTTAGGGGGAGCTTGCAAACCTCATAAACCTAAGAGAAACATGATAAGTTAATTTAACAACAATTGTCAATTAATACTGATGTTTGTCATCATCAAAAAGGGGGAGATTGTTGGAACAAAATTGATTTAAAAATGTTTGCCCCTAAATCTATAAAGGTTTTGATGATAACAAAGTATTAATTAACAATTGGAAGGACTAAAAATTTATTTTAAGTGCGCAGATATAAGCATCATATAAGCTCTGAGTGAAGCTCAGAGGATGTGAATTCAGAAGTTCACAAGCGCTCAGAAGATGTTGGATTTCAGAAGATACAACCTTCAGATGATGAAGTCTTCAGAACTTCTTGAGTGACTAAAGCTTCATCAACCTCTGAAGATCTTTTGGATATCTGTGAAGATTCCCTTTGCAAGTCAACTCTTCTACCAATGAAGAAAAGGACCTTTCAAGCCTGATCAGTTCAGCTACTCTTGTTTTGTCTGTCCTCTTTTGAGAACGTGGGTCTTCAGACTTGTTAGCTGAATAAGGAAAGTCTTCTCTGCTGTAGTCAAAGTACCTGAAACTCTTTCTTAGTTTTGGATACAACCAAACTGCATCAAGACAGACTGCTTGAAGACAAAAGATTATCAACTCCAACGGTTCTTTTTACAACGACTCTTTTCTAGTGGTATATATACTAGAAGAATCAGCTACAACAATATTAATACATTATTAAGGATTGAACGTGCGCTGAACAAACTCTAAACTTTGTGATATACAAGCTCTGAACCGCTGTTAAGTGCTTTTGCACTTTAGTCAAATACTCTGTACTATTTTGTATTTGTTCTCTTTAGGTTCATCTAAGAGCATTTGTATATTTTCATATACTTTACTATTACTTGAGGAAACTTAAGCTTGTGTGCTTAAGTGTGAAGTCTTAAGCTTGTGTGCTTAAGCACTGTTGAGAAGTCTCTTGCTTGTGTGCTTGAGCAGGTGTAATCTTGTGTGATTATAGTGAAATCCCTTGGAAGTGCAAGGGGACTGGACTACTCTCGTTTTGTGAGAGGAACCAGTATAAATTGCTTGTGTGATCTCTCTCTCTCTCTTATCGTGTTTATTGTGTTATTTATCCGCTGCCGTTGTAGTTAAGTTAAGAACTTGAAAAAGTTTTAAACTTGACTAAAACACAATTCAACCCCCCCTTCTTGTGTTTTCACACCTTCAACTCACATGCCACATCAGCATGTTTTGCCACGTGGACAATGGTTCACATGTTATGTTAGCATGACATGTTAGCATGACTTGCCACATATGTTCATAGAGGACCAAAATGTTTGTAAAAATTAGGCCCAAAATTGCTATTTTGAAAGTTAAGGGGCAACAATTACAAATTTGTATAAATTAGGGGGTCAAAAAGGTTCATTGACAGCGTGAAATTATGGAGAATCTCTACAAGAGGTTCATTGACAACATATATTCTTTGAAAATATAAATTAATGATCATCTTCATTTTTATAGTTAAAATAATTACTTAATAGACATCGATTTGATTAAAACCAATGTTTTAAGAACCGGACCGGAGGTCGAACCGTTGTGACAACTGGTTCAAGGGTCAACCGGTCGGATCGGTTCAACCGTTATTGAACCGTTTATATTGAACCGTTCATATAATTTTTTCACGTGTTTGAGTCTATGGTTGGAAAGGAAAGATTTTTGATTTTTTAACCTTTCAATTTCAATCCATCGTTTTTTTTAATTAAAAAATCAGTTTTTTTTTTTTTTTAAGTGAGAGAAAAACCGGCCGGTTTTTCCGGTTCACCGGTTCACCGGTTCACACCGGTTCACACCGGTTCATACCGGTTCACACCGGTTTTTGACCGGTTCCACTGACTAGCGGTTCTTGCTAGTCGTCCGGACCGCCGAGGGCACCGGTTCGTGGTCGAACCGGCCGGTCCGGTTCGGTTTTTAAAACATTGATTAAAACAATGGAAAATAAAACTCGGTTTGAATTGATGTCAATTATGTATTTGTTTTAGCTATAAAAACAGAGTTGTGATTTTTTACATTGTCGACAATAGTTATGATTTTTGATAATTTTAAACATTTGGTCCACAGTGGGCCACTTATGAAAATGTGTTGGGAGTCTGGGAAAGTTAGGGAGAAACTATGAGGCCGACATCCCTCAAGTGTGAGTTTCCACATCCTATAGTTTATCCAATATCATCCACTTTCGCTCTCCCAATAAGCCGAACCACGGTTTTGATACCACTAGTTGGTGAGAGAAGTTCGGGATAAACGATGAGGTCAATACTCCAAGATCACAAGAGAGGGAGACACCTCATCTCCACCCAATAAACGATGAATTTCCTCTCTTATAAATTAAACATTTTTGACATTCATAGTCGACGTGAGACTTAACTACTCACAGTTTGAACTACCATGAAATTTCTTATGAATTCCTTGCAGATATGAATCTGGCTACCTCAGAAAGATTGTTAAAGACACCTCTGCTAAATTACCTCCTCCTGTACCTTCTGAAATTAAGCACCCAATTGGACTTGATTCACGTTTTGAACAGTTGAAATCACTTATAGATATTGAACCTAATAATCCCGTTTGTATGTTGGGAATTTACGGAGAAGCTGGAATAGGCAAAACCACATTGGCCTCTTACTTGTACAACAAAATCAGACATCAATTTGAAGTTGCTAGTTTTCTTACTAACATAAGAGAAAAATCCAACAACAATAACATCATTGATCTAAAAGATCTCCAAAGGACACTTTTGTATGAGACTGTTAAGGAGACGCAGACTGTGGTGGAAACTACATTTGAGGGACACTCTCAAATTAAAGACAAACTTAGACATAAAAGAGTTCTTCTGATTCTCGACGATGTCAATTCGATAGAACAGCTGAAAGCACTAGCTGGTGGATGTGACTGGTTTGGTTCTGGTAGCAGAATTATAACAACAAGGGTTGAGATTGAAACTGAGCTAGATAAGCACCATGCTATAGTATTAGGAAATATAAAATGAAGGAGCTAAATTCATGTGAATCGCTTGAATTATTCTGTTGGTATGCCTTTAATTTAGGGGTGTGCAAAAAATTTGGTTATCCTTAATCAAATTACTAACTAATCCATATCCAATTTTAATTTGTAAAATCCATTTAAAAAAAAAACCACACCACTCCAATAAAAAAACACCAATTATAAACCATAACTACATTTTGTAATTTGGTTTGGAATTGGTTTGAAAATTTAGGCACAATAGGTAATTCAGGCCCAATCTTCAATTTTTTTAAATTCTTTATTATATAATAAAATAATTAATTAAAAGAGGGGTGGAGGACCGGTGGTCAACCGGTGGTCAACGCCGGACCACCGGCGGCCGGTGCGGCGGCGCTCCGGCAGGGACGGCGGTTTCCGGCGGACCTCCGGTGACTTTCACGGCGGCGCTCCGGTGGCCGGCGGTTGTGCTCCGGCGGCCGGCCACCACCAACCACCCATACTATTTTAATATTATTTTATTTTAAAAATCAGATTTTTAATAATTATTTTAAAAATAATTAAAAAAATCAGTTTTTAATGTTTTTTATTTTTAAAAATAATTAAAAAAATCAGTTTTTTTTTAAAATAATTAAAAAATCAGTTTTTAATGTTTTTAGTTTTTCAAAAATTTAGTATTTTAATTTTTTTTCCTATTTATTAGTTTTTTTTGTATTTAAAAATCAGATTTTTTAATTTTAAAAATTACTCTTTTTTTAAATAATAAAAAATATTTTTAAAACAATATAAAAAATAAGTTTTCGGCTAAGTAAAAAATAATTTGGGTTTAAAAAAAATATTTTGTGGGTTGATTATAAACCAATTCAATCATAAAATTAATGAAAATTTATGTTTTTAAAATAATTAATAAATCTATTTTTTTTAATCAACTAATAAAAAAAATTAGTTTAAGTAAAAAACCTATTTAAAATTGGATCATGTGAATAACTTAAATTTTATTACTAACCGGTTATAAATTGGTTCGATCCGGTTAATAACCAAATCCAAATTAATTTTAAAAAATAACCGGTTTGTTATTGAAATCGTTTTGGTTTAAAACCAAAACCATCAATTAGGTGTGGTGTGGTGTGGTTTCCAAACCATGCACACCCCTACCTTTAATATGAGCAAACCTTTTGATAACTATGCAGATATTTGTAATGATGTGGTAAGTTATTCAAAGGGTATTCCAAGGGCTTTGAAAGCACTAGGCTCCAACTTGAAGGGTTTGAGTATAGGGGAATGGAAAATGGAATTGGAAAAATATGAGAATGTTCCAAATTCTTTTCCTTTTTTGGTTGATTCTTTATGAAAAGGAATGAAGATGATGTCAAACAAATTTCATTGACAATTCTAGTTTGTTCTGGTTTATGTAAGGATTTTGAAAATAAGAAATTTATGAAATGTGTTTTGCATATTCTGCAC
Organism: Trifolium pratense; assembly: GCF_020283565.1. NCBI lineage: Eukaryota > Viridiplantae > Streptophyta > Magnoliopsida > Fabales > Fabaceae > Trifolium > Trifolium pratense. The sequence continues at coordinate 9,018,821 of NC_060062.1, read as the reverse complement.
CTGTACAGTTTTCGTATCATAGTATAAAGTGTTTGCCCACAAATATTAACGTTAAAATAAAAACTACAACTTAACCCCTATGGGCAGTGTTTTAAAAACCGGACCGGACCGGCCGGTCGAACCGGTCGAACCGGGAACCGGAGGGTCAACCGGTCTGGTCTGGATGTTGGATCGGACAAGTTATTGGACCGGAGGGAACCAGAGGGAACCGGAAAAAACCAAAAAAACCGGTGAACCGGCGGTTTTCCCGAACCGCCGGTTTAATTACATGCCTGTTTTTTTTCCGCCCAAAGGCCAAAACGACGTCGTTTTATTATTATTATTATTATTAATTAAAAAAAAAAAAAGAAGAAAGAAGCATAACGCAGATCAATCAATCGCACAGAAGAAGAAAAAAAATAGAAACTTGAAGATTGAAGAATGAATTTTGAAAATAAGAGAAGATGGAAATCGTAATCGCAGTCAGGGACGTCGCTACGTAACTTAAAAAAATTGCAAATAGATCCTTATATATTATGCACTTTGAATCCTCTAAAATTGTACTTTTGTACCCACCAAATAGAATAAGAAAACACAGGAGAAGAGAAACAGAGAAGATGCACATTTGCTAAGAAGATCGAGGCAAAAGAGAAGAGGAACCACTGTGACGGCAGTTGCTAGAAAGAAGCATGAGTGAAAGCGGCTGCCATGTTAAAAGGAAAATGATAGGATTTACTATTTAGGGTTTTCTCTAAATTATTTGGGCTTCTTTTTATGGGCCACTTGTTATGTTTGTGTTTAGTTGGATTGGAAACAAAAAAATGTCAAAAAAAAAAAGAATGTATCCGTAGATAGATACATGGATACTATTGTTTTTATTTTTCACTCTTATGAAATAAATTATTAAAAGCAAAGTATAAACTTTATACTATAAAGTATTTTTTTTTTTGACACACTATAAAGTATTTTTTTTTTTATTAAATTTGTACTAATAATATATGTATATATTTTTTTATACACACATATGACATTTTCTTAGTGTATTCGCTTTATATTATAGAACAAATATATTAGTTATTCAATAAATCTAATTTATATATGGGTTTAACATATTTTTTTTTACAAATATATGGGCCTAACTTATAAAGTCTTACAATTGTGTTTTTTTTTTTTTTATAGAACAATTGTGTTTTATTTTAATTTTTAATAATTGAATCCACACCATATTTATTAAAATATTTACTATTTATTTATTTTAATTGTGTCGATGATGTTTAGGATTTGAATTTAAGAAATTGTGGCATTATGAGTTTATGAAAATTTCATAGTTTTTATGTTTTTTTTTATAATTATATAGAGACCGGTTCAATAACTATATAGAGAGCGGTTCGTTCCACCGGTTTAATTCGGTTTAATCCGGTTTTTTATGCGGTTCGACCAGTGACCCAGTGGTTCGACCAATGAACCAGTGACCCAGTACCCTCGCCGGTTCGATGACCGGTCCGGTTTTTAAAACACTGCCTATGGGCGACTTCAGTTGCTCGATAGGTTCGTGTAAGCTTGCTGAAACACGATCCTAATTGGGGGTATTTTTGTCCGGTCTTCTTTACCATTTGCCATATCGGGTTACCAATTCATACGGCTCTGAACGGGCAGCACAAACATCTCCTCTGGCGAGATGAAGATGTTAGTTGTGGTGGTGAAGAGCTTCAAGCACGGAGGGGAAAAATATGTGCAAAAATGTTAGTACTTCAATGCTCAAGTCAGTATTTGCTCAAGAGGATGAAGGGATTTAAGAGGAGTTTTTCAAAAATTTAATCCTCTTAGCGGAACGATCCCGATGAATGGATCTTGATTAAACCATTAATCACAAATCAAAGAACACAAAACCACAAGTTTATGTGTTTACCTCTTGAAGTGCAGAACCTTTGAAGTAGAAACTGTTTCTGATCACGAGCAAAGCAAAGTAGCGATGCATCTACTCAGTCCACACGAACAGAATTTCTCCGATGATCGGTGCTAGCCAATTCCACGAGAGAGTCAGAGAGAACAGGGTTTAGAGAGCGGCGGCTAGGTTTCACTTTGTGAATTAGGTTAAGCTTACAAAACTTCATCACAAGGGTTCTATTTATAGAACTACTTGTGTGGTCATCAAACCAAGCACTTCACCGTACCTTACGGTGGACCGCATTTCTCTATTTTCATAAATTAAATATTAAGTCATACTTAATTATTTAATTACTAATAAGTCCTACTTATTATTTTATAAATAAGTCTTACTTATTTATTTCTCTCATCTATCTGTCCTTTGTGTGTGACCCTATAGGTTCTCGTAACGTTGGCATTAATATTAAATCACATATTTAATATTATAAATAGTGAGCGGTATCTAGCAACACATCACTGCTACCCAAGTGACGAGAATGTCATGTGATCTGACGAATCCTTTCCGTGATAACGATCGTGTGTATAATTACCCCTTTGCCCTTATATCTATATTGAACACAAGGCATAGATTGTGTCACCCTTGTATGGTTCAATATCTTATTTCTTGATCCCAGAATATACTGAGCAACGAATAAGCTCAATATCTCATATTGACTTAGTTCGGCGTGGCCACGCATTTTATCAGTCATATTCCATCAAGAGGCCTACAGATATTGCTCCTGTTATGTAGGAGGGGCAAATTCCATCTAGGTCACTCATGTCCCTCAACATGATTTGTGGAGTACCCATCAACCGACTTTATAGTCATCCTGTTACGGACAATGTTTAAACGACAACTAAGTACTCTACTCCACATCTAGGGTCCATAGTGGTTTCAGGTCGAAGGGTGGTATACACCATTGTCACTATGAGAATAACTTATGACACTTTTCATAACATACAATGTAGCATTCTCATGGCGGGTCAATCCAATATAAATATTACTCCTAATATTTATATCTATGTGAAGACTTGATATCTCATATCCATGACTCGTGAGATGAAGTCATCGGTCTACTCACATAATAGTCTCTATGTTTTACTGTTATCCCATGATCAGTGCATTTTAGTGCACTTTTTAATCACTCTGTGCTATGGCAATTTTATGATTTCTCCTGCTAATTTAGTGTTTTTATCATGTTTTGTGTTTAGAGTCCAGTTTTACTACTATTTAAGATTTGCTATTTATTTTCGTAATAAACAGTAATTTGACACCTTCTCATTGTGCAAACTATAACTTGAGCTAGGAGTATCGGATTAAGGCGCGGTCAGTTGCGTTGGAAAGCTAAGATCAAGAGCTACAACGTTCATGTTGAGGCCGAAAGCCAATTCAGAGCGCAAAGGAGTCATATTTACTCGTCAATGTTCCAGACTTAATAAAGATTCAATTATTTTATTTTCAGCATATCATATCTTTTTCGGCCCAATTGTTTTGAGGCCCGTTTTGCTTGCTATTTAAGAACGAATTATGACCTAGGTCAGGGTGACCACTGTTTTCACGAATTCACTATTCACAAAATACATCTTTGAATTTCGGCTATGTTCATGAGGAACTAAAATCCCTAGGTTGATCCATCGGTAAAGGAAACTTCAACTTGTATTCCTGAGGTTCGGTTCTAATATTGAATACTTTCTTTCATATGTCTATTGCTCTTTTATATTAATTCTCATGCTTTATATTATGTGCACAAACTCGAATTTGTATGCTTAATCTATTCGTGTTCGTGCCTTCAAAAATTATTCGAATCAATTCAACGCTTGTTTAAATTTGTTCGAATAGAAATTAATATAAACTATCGCGCTTAGCAATAGGGCTGACCGAATTTTGTAAGGATATCAACCATGGTAGTGACGCTTGTTCACTGCCCACGGTTGGTTGAACGCATTCGTTGCTTAATCGAATGAAATTCTACGAACCTGATAATCGCTTGTATAATCATGTTTGTACCAGCCGAGCATAGACTTTGAATGAATTTACTTTAGTAACCTGTGATGGATAAACAATTGAAGTTTGCCTAAACCAATGGATCGATCGTCTTTAATTAATTGAATCCTTAATCTTTTCTTTCAACTGTTTCCCGCAATCAAAAAAACCCCCAATTTACAGTTTAATCGTTCTAATAATCGTTGAATACTATTGCGAGTCTTTGGGAGACGACCAAGGTTAACTACCTTGTACTACTCTTATTTTAAATTTATTTTGATCACGAAACGACCGTGATCAAATTGGCGCCGTTGCCGGGGACTCAAAATTGTGTTTAACCAGTATTAGAATTGCGAATTTCTGCTGTTTTGCCGTAGGCTCACGCCTAAACCTAGTTAGGGCATAAATTGCATCTGTTTTGCCTTCTGACCGCTCGATTTCATCAGAAAAAAATCATAAATCAAAATCCCCTATTTTGGGACAAAATAGGTGACAGCAGCCTAAAAATCCGAAATTCCTTGTTTTTCTATTTTATTTTAATTTTTTACTGTTTTCATATTTTCAAAAAAAATCCAAAAAAATTTGTGCAATCTCAATTTGATTTAATTAGATTTTTCGTGATATTTTTAGATTTTATTACACTCCGTTTGATTCGTTTTCTATTTTCCTCACCTATTTTCGTTTTAGGGGCATAGTTGGAATTATTGTAATTGTTGTTTGTCACTTGTTGCATAACATGGCTGCTGAACAAACACTAAGGCAGCTTGCTGCTCCAGATGTTAATTACAATGGCTTGTGTATTAAATATTCTGACATTGATGTACCTTTTGAACTAAAATCTGGTTTAATACACTTGCTGCCAAAGTTTAATGGTCTTGCAGGTGAGGACCCTCATAAACATTTGAAGGAGTTTCAGGTTGTATGCTCCACGCCATTGAGGCCTGAAGGTATCACGGAAGATCATGTTAAGCTGAGAGCCTTTCCGTTCTCATTGCAAGGTTTGGTTGTTCAATTGGCAAACAGAAGCAATGCCCGTCCTGCTGGAGTGCTAGAAGATGTCCTTGTGCAAGTTAATGACTTAATTTTTCCTGCAGACTTCTACATTTTGGATATGGAGGGAGAAACTAATTCCAGCAGGGCACCCATCATTCTAGGCCGACCATTCATGAGGACAGCAAAAACAAAAGTAGACGTTTATGATGGCACAATGTCCATGGAGTTTGGCGACATTGTCGTTAAATTTAACATTTTTGATGCCATGAAACATCCCTTAGAGGAGCACTCTGTTTTTTATATGGATTTGATTGATGAGTTGGTTGATGAGACTTTTCCTGAATTCCTTGCCGTAGATTTTCCGTCATTGACCGATTTTGATTCATGTACTAACACTAACCTTTGCTCTGAAATTGAATCTGTCTTGCAGGATAATAACTTACATACAGGTGAAGGAGAAGATGTCAATGAAGCGGTCTGCGCAGTTGAAGTTCTTGACATCCCGGATGTTCCAACAAAACCATCCATAGACCAGCCACCGTCCTTAGAGCTTAAACCACTTCCTGAAAATCTGAAATATGCCTACTTAGAGGAGAATGAAAAGCCACCTGTGATTATTTCTTCTAACCTTGATTGTGAACAGGAACAGGAAGAAAAGCTTTTGCAGGTTTTGAAGCAGCATAAGAAGGGAATCGGGTGGACCTTAGCAGACATACCGGGCATCATCCCTACAATGTGCATGAACCGGATTCTCCTTGAAGAGGAAGCCAAGGTGGTGAGAAGCTGTAATATGGAAATGCAAGAAGCAAAAACAAGAAGTACAGGCACTGGCGAAGTTTTCAAAGTAAATGGACAACGGCTGAAGTTGTTCCATGATAGTTCGATGCCTAATGAAGCACCTGTTGAAGAGCTCTCCTTGGACGAGCCTTCCTACACCCCAGCCGCTACACCTTAGCCCCTCGGGTGTGTTCCTTCCTTTACTCTCACTTTGTGTTTATTATTACATTGCGGACACTGTCTGTTTTAAGTGTGGGGGAGGGACATTTACATTTTATATTATCATTGTCTATTTTAAATAAAATCAAATAAAAAAATAAAAAAAAAAATTGTCATGAGTGGTCACATGTTCTAAGGCTAGGGCAGATAGCTATAGGGTTGGTGAAATTTTTGGAAATTCTTGTTTTGATACTTGACATGATAGTCTTTGCACCCTTATGCACAACTGCTTGAACACTGTCAAACTTATTAATGTTTAGATAAATTTCTGAAATACACATTCTCTAGACTAAGTTCTCTGAATTTGAATATAATGGAGGGTACGATTAGAACTAAGTGTGGGGGTAAGGCTAAGTAAAGGATAGACTGATCATTGCTATTAATTGAAGGAAAAGGGAAACTTCTTGAGAGCTAAAAACAATATCTAAAAAAAATTAAATTAAATATATGGAGGAACAAGTGTTGTAAAGGATGCTTTACTCGGAGTAACAGGTTGGACTCGCAACAAACGAGATCCCGTCAGGTGAAAAGGTGGAGTAGTCCTAAAACTAGTGCTATAAAGGATGCTTTACTCGGAGTAACAGGTTGGACTCGCAACAAACGAGATCCCATCAGGTGAAAAGGTAGAGTAGTCCTAAAACTTAATTAAAATAATAAATAATAATAATAATAAGTAGTAAAGCTTGAAAGAAGTTGCCCCTGTGTTGAAATTGAAAAGCTCTGGATGTCTTGAAAAGAAAAAGCCCCCCCTAGGCTGAAATCCTGGTTAAACCCAAAAATTATAGGAAAAGAATGACACTTAGCATTTAGAATTGGTAGTTTCAGAGAGGGATCTTTACATTACTTTGGTTGACAGTAGGAGACAGTACACACACACGCAAGGTTGTCATTGAAAGTCGATAGGGAAGAGTTGTGCCAATCTTTGAATTTTTACCCAAGGCTTGAAGCTTGAAAACCTGGGATATGTTGACTGCTTGTGACTTCAAAAAAAAAATTTATTTTTAAGTTTTTCATTGTGAGTTTTGCACGGAGAGCAAAAGCTTAAGTGTGGGGGAATTTGATCAGTGCATTTTAGTGCACTTTTTAATCACTCTGTGCTATGGCAATTTTATGATTTCTCCTGCTAATTTAGTGTTTTTATCATGTTTTGTGTTTAGAGTCCAGTTTTACTACTATTTAAGATTTGCTATTTATTTTCGTAATAAACAGTAATTTGACACCTTCTCATTGTGCAAACTATAACTTGAGCTAGGAGTATCGGATTAAGGCGCGGTCAGTTGCGTTGGAAAGCTAAGATCAAGAGCTACAACGTTCATGTTGAGGCCGAAAGCCAATTCAGAGCGCAAAGGAGTCATATTTACTCGTCAATGTTCCAGACTTAATAAAGATTCAATTATTTTATTTTCAGCATATCATATCTTTTTCGGCCCAATTGTTTTGAGGCCCGTTTTGCTTGCTATTTAAGAACGAATTATGACCTAGGTCAGGGTGACCACTGTTTTCACGAATTCACTATTCACAAAATACATCTTTGAATTTCGGCTATGTTCATGAGGAACTAAAATCCCTAGGTTGATCCATCGGTAAAGGAAACTTCAACTTGTATTCCTGAGGTTCGGTTCTAATATTGAATACTTTCTTTCATATGTCTATTGCTCTTTTATATTAATTCTCATGCTTTATATTATGTGCACAAACTCGAATTTGTATGCTTAATCTATTCGTGTTCGTGCCTTCAAAAATTATTCGAATCAATTCAACGCTTGTTTAAATTTGTTCGAATAGAAATTAATATAAACTATCGCGCTTAGCAATAGGGCTGACCGAATTTTGTAAGGATATCAACCATGGTAGTGACGCTTGTTCACTGCCCACGGTTGGTTGAACGCATTCGTTGCTTAATCGAATGAAATTCTACGAACCTGATAATCGCTTGTATAATCATGTTTGTACCAGCCGAGCATAGACTTTGAATGAATTTACTTTAGTAACCTGTGATGGATAAACAATTGAAGTTTGCCTAAACCAATGGATCGATCGTCTTTAATTAATTGAATCCTTAATCTTTTCTTTCAACTGTTTCCCGCAATCAAAAAAACCCCCAATTTACAGTTTAATCGTTCTAATAATCGTTGAATACTATTGCGAGTCTTTGGGAGACGACCAAGGTTAACTACCTTGTACTACTCTTATTTTAAATTTATTTTGATCACGAAACGACCGTGATCATCCCACATCACAGTAAAACTTGACTATGGATACTTTAAGAATAGTGTCATTATGTTTAATGGAGTCTCACTATTAAGTCACACTTAATGTTCCATTAATTAGACTAGCTATTCTAGGGACTTTATTAGCTTGAAACAAACATAATAAAGAAATGCCTTATTATATATATTAAATATATAAATCAAAGTCATCATACAAAAGACGATTCTATCAAAATAGATTGGCTTTTAGGGCTTACTCCAACAATCTCCCACTAGCACTAAAGCCAATCAGATATTAACTCAACACCTATTGGACTAGCGTCATCATCAAGCATCTTCTATGCAAGATTTTCTATTATTGGATAAGAAACTCTTTCTTATGTTGGTACCCATTACATCTTCCAATTTACACTTTTGATCTTCTATAAAAAGAAATCAAGTGTCAAAACTTGTATTTGAATCGTTGGTGAGATCTGGTTTTCCGTTGCTTGCAAGATTAAACCATTACCATCTTTAATGAGGTCAAGGGAATCTGCAACGTAAGGAAAAACAATTTTCTTCCTCATCTTATGAGACAAACGATTCAAATCATATATTTGACCTTTGTAATAGTTATTTCAATCTTCTGAAGCTTGTAAGCTTACATAGTTGACATCCGAGCATAAAGTTTATTCCAGACTACAATCTGGGTATACTGTTCTTCGATTTGGAAAATCAGTATCATTGTAACTCATTTACAATGATCCTTTCCAGATCCAATCAGGAAGTCATCCTTAGTCCTTTTAAGATATCCATGGATATTCTTGATGGTTATCTAATGACAATCACTAGAAATAATTTGGTACATGTTGTTTATGCTAATAGCATATAGTACATCTGGTTTAGTACATATCATGATGTACATGATCAATCCTGTTGGATATTTGTGTGTTGGCCTCATTTTGCTAAAACAAATATACAAGCAAGATGTTGGACCAAATGTTTCAACATGTTAGGTACAAAAGATGTTGGACCAAATGTTGTAACATGTTTGGGTACGACAGTCAGATTGCCCAAATCTCGCGCATTTATTACACGTATCTGCTATATATGGAAATCCACTATACAAACGTGTATATCAAGATTTGATCTGATCAAGACGTTATTAGTGCAGATATGTTCTTATCAAGACTTAATGGAATGATTCAACACATTATTTATTTCCTAAAGAGGATCAACCATTTTAGGAAAGTTTTTATTAAGGTCTGATTTGCTTAGCTGGACGTGACTCAAAGACCAGCTGTGTTCTGAAGCTTATCTTGGATGATCAAGAGTGTGCTAGCTCTGTCTATATAAAGAAGACTCAAGACCAAGATTTTATTGAACCGAAACCATTGTTCATCAAAGATGTAGTCTTTAGGGTTTCGTGTTTTTGAGCCACTCTCTAGGAGAGTTGGTGTAAGTGAACCACTCGGGTTGTGAGATGGTCACTATGTCCTCACTCAGAAACCTTTAGGTAATGAGTTGAGTATTGTAATATCTCTGAAGCTTTTAAGCAAGGAGATAGTGTTTGTATTTTTAATTGTGATTCTTACTTGTGGATTCTATAACACGAGTTAAGAACTGAGTTTGTTATTTTAAGGTTACTCCTAAGCTTTGAAGTACGGAGTTTACCGTGTGTGATTCACTTGAAGCTTTTAAGCAAGAGTGAAGTAGTGTCTTGGTAAGTTGTTGCCACATCATTCCCAACATTTTATAAACAACACAGGTTGTGTTGAGTGAGTGGAAGTGAGATGGGATCTCATGTCTAGGAGTTCCTAGGCAGAAGTTACATGAGTAGTGTCGAGGTCATAAGGCGTAAACCTAGGATTTGCTGGAGGTCTTAGTGTAAGACGTAAACCGAGGGTTTGCTGGAGGTCTTAGTGACTAGAGCTATTAGTGGATTTCCTTCCTGGATTGGTATCCCCCAGAGTAGGCAGGTTGGCTGAACTGGGTTAACAATTTTCTGTGCAGTTTATTTACTTGTTGATTTTATTATGTTTCGTAAGATGTTCCAACATTAAGTATGACATTCTCTTTAAATTGAATGTTGGAACATCTGATAAAACATTATTTCTCAGTATCCGTTTTAATGTTATATGCCTTGCCGTGTTATTTTTGTCAGACCAGATGTCTCGACATTCTATACAACATCTGGTTCTGCTATACCAGAATTTCAATTGGTATCAGAGCAGGCATCCTGTTCTGTTTTCTGGATGAGATCCTAGGGAAGATACTTTCTGGTTATGGGCAAGAAAGGAATACTGAAAATTTGTTTGAACTTGGAGAAGTTCACATTGATTGAATGGTCCCTAGAAGTGGAGGATGGACTATTCATGATAGGGTGTGTATTAGACCTATCTTTTGTTGTTCAGGCGTGTAGATCTTGTGATGAGTTGTTGTATGGTTTGATTTATTTTCAAACACGTGTTATTGTAGTGTGCCTGAAGTTTGTTGAGGAGTTTTGTGGTTTGAATTCCGCTGCATATATATCTGTTGGAAAACTCCTGGTGGTTTTGTTTGTTGAGGATGCACCACTCTGTTCTATGATGTAAGCCCTGGTGTGGTGATGCTCGAGGAGAGTTTGTTTAATTAACTTGTTAGAGATGACAAAGATATTTGGGGGTGATCTTAAGTCCACTCATAAAGGCACTCATGTATGAGTTTGTTGAAAAGGGATCTGAAGAAAGTTATGAGCAATTTATTTTTGCTTCCAACTCTAAAAAGCTAACCTCCATTGGCTTTGATAAAGGATTTCTTGGTGTGTTCCGTTAAAAGGGAACTGATGTCTTACGAGATGTTGGAACATCTGACGGAACATCTGACGAGCAGATTCTGCAGAATCTTGTTGGATGACAGTAGGGCATGGCAGATGCTTGGGTGCTAAACAAGTGTGTGTTGGTTACATATGTTTGGAACCTTCTCCTGACCTGGAAGAGGAGGCATCTGTGTCTGAGATGGTTTCTACGCTAGAAACATGTCTTAGATAAGTTTGTTGGGACACGATCAACATATGGTTGACCTCTCGGGTTAGTTCATGTCTGATCCAAGTAAGTGGTATTTGAAGTTGTGTGCAGTGTTGATGTGTTATATGATGTTTTAACCATGCATGTTATATTCTTGTGATAATATCTTGTTGTATGAATGCATGATTAAACAAGGAGGATTTATTTTTTTGGACCAAAGGATTATGGTTCTCTGGTATTTTTGGTGAAGTTAATTCTTTACCTTGTGCGTTAAAGATATCTTTCGAATTAAGATTGACAAAGTTTTTACTTCCCTTCAAGATGTGTGTTTGTGTTGAAGTGAAAGGAAGTATATGTTGCATCCCTCTCTCCATTGTCTGGTGCACACTAATCAAGGGAAATCCATCTGATGTATTTAATGCGTCCACTAAGGTCACAAGTGAGTTTGTTGATAAGTCTCTCAAAGGATCTGTCTCTGAAAATGATGTTGTGTCGAATGTTGGTACATCTTTGGCATCTAAGACTGATGTTGTGCTAAGTACTGTCACATCTGTGGTACCTGATATTATGTTGGATCAAAGTGTTCCAGATACCTGTTAGAGGGAATCTCCTCTATAGGTTCAGAAGAATGGCATCAAACATCTCAAAGTAAGACAAGGGGTTGGAACATTAGAAGAAGTTTTTGAGATGTAAAATATGCACGTCCCTGCATGTGTAGATGATTTGATATTGAAGGTTGATCAACTACTGATGGTTGATTCTCCTGTGTCCCCTTGGAAGAGTTATGGACTACTATGGTATCTTCAGACCATAGTTCAGGATGAAACCGATGGGATTGAGATTGATGTCAGAATTAATGTTGAAACATCTTCTCCAACATCTGCTTCTTCAGCCAAGGAAGCTGGTTCTACTCAGGGTGGAGTACAAGGTCAAGCAACTGACCTAATCTGGAATGACTTTTTGTAAGAATAATTGTCATGAGTGGATGTTATCTGTTGGTGCCATATATGTGCAGAAGAATGATGTCAGATCTAATGTCCTACCTTGTGTGAGAAGGTAATCCTATCTGACAAATGATAAATACTTTAATGGGAGCTAAGTATATGTATATCCTTTGTTGAAGTTATGCATAAAACTGGTATATTTGTCCGAAGAGCTGTGCAATTATGTAGTCTGAACTTTATTGTTCGGAGAGTATATTTCTCTTCATGGTATTCAGGTGTTTTGAAAAACCTGGATGATCTGCATTGATGGTACTCTATTGGGAGCTTCTTGAAGGATGTCTATGCACAATGAGTCCTTTTGAATGATGATTTATGAACCAATGTAATTGGGTTCCAAAATCAGAAGCTGATGTCCCAAATGATGTTGTAACATCATATTTACTGATGGTTGTTCTGTGGAAGGTGCCTGAGACTTTGCATGGGAGTGCTCAAGCTATGTGGTCAGAAGACGTGTTTCTGACTATGTGAATCAGAATGTGGAGGTTCTGATCTTGTTTTAATAGTATGCTCTAGCAATGCATGACTATTTATTCCACTAGTATCAACAACTACTAGTGAATGTAAGGGCAGAAGAATATTGTCAAATACTGAGGTTTGATAATTGTCTTTGGTTTTCTTCTGTTGCAAGTCACTCTAGAAAAGGGTTGATAATCAGGATCTTAGTCAAGCTTTTAAGCAAACTAAGATGTTTTGGACTTTGTGCGTGACTTTACACCTTGTATGCATGACATCCTGCTTATTCAAAAGGTCATGATACATAGTGTGGTTCTGCTAGGACATTGATCAGATTTGTCCTTGTTAAGTGAAGAGGTCAGAATGCTTGGATGTATTCTCAAGAAGTGAGAGTATCTGACTCAGAATCGACTCTACTGAAGGAGTTGGTGTTGCCCTTCAACATGAAAGCATGAAGTCTTTCACATGTTTTCATTTAGTGCTCGAGTTTTCATCTTCAGCTGGAGCCCTGATTATCTATGACAGATAGAGTCATGTGTTTTTCTGTGGATTGAATTGGTACATATATATTGTCTAGAGTGTTGTACAAGCTTCTGGAGATCTTTGCCTCATATGAGAATATGATGTCAGATAACATGTTGTGACATTATGAAATTATTAACAAGGCATGGTTGATTCTAGTCCTGTAAAGCTGAATAATTATACCAGTTATTCACATATCTCTCGAGTTAAATGGTTGAGTCTGGGAGAATTTATTTTTCTCTACAGTTTTTTTTTGGAAGGACTTTCCAGGAGTCTTCATTATTGAGAAATGTCACAAATGTGATATTCAGATGTCTTGGTATGTGTCACTAAGTCTAAGTGAAAGAAGAACACTTAGAATCAAGTGGAAGACAGTATGTTTGAAGATGTGTTGATCAATGCAAGTAAAAGAAGACAATGTCTGACTGAATGTTAGAACATTATTCGAGACATGTTTCCTGTAAGATCAACAAGGAAGTGAAATGGACAGTGTGATCAACCACGTGTCAAACGGGAATGCATAAAAGGTCTGTGAATACTTTGAATCCATCTGAAACTACTTCTATATTGCTTGGTGAACAAAATGTGCATCATCTAGGAAACCTATTTCTAAATCCATTATCCAGGTTAATCTTATCTCTCAAAAGGTCCTAGAAAATTCTATCTATGTTTGTTGATGATGTTAATAAACCTACCAAACTCGTTTTCATAATCTCATTGATTTAGTTGTCACCCCTAATGTTGAATTAAATGTTGTTACCTCTGTTAAAGGTTTTTGTCAGTTCAAATGTTGTGGGTAGTGTTGAAACATCTGTGAGATCTGTCTCTGAAATTGTAATTCTAGATAAACCAAGATCTCTTAAAACCATAGGTCAGTCTAGTATGAATGTTGTGGTTGTTGATGACATTTTTTTTGAAATTTTTTCATGTGTCATCTTTCAAAGTTGTTGATTCTGTCACTTTGTTATTCCCCACTAAAGTTGTGGTTGTGTTCCCCAAAGAAACCTCACCTGAGTCTGATGTCACATCAGATGTTGAAACATCTTGGACCAACCTGTTCGTGTTGTTGAAACCTGTTCTACAATTCCCCAAACTGGTGCTAATATGGTTCTGAGAGTCTTAAACCTGATGGTGGTTTGGAGTATTGAAGTTTAGACTGTGGTGGAAGAAACTGATCTTGATGATCTTCCACGTGACCAAGCTATTGCTCAAAGTATGACTGAAAGAGAACTGGTCATGCTATGACTGTTTGTGTGGATATGCATTCTGTTGAGAAGTACTATATGTGTTCAGATGTGTTGTGATCAGATGTGATAATGTATATGAGAGTTTATTTCCCCCTTTGTGCATTAAAGGAGAAAGAAGCTATGAGAAGTATTGCTAGTTCCTGACATTATTATCTCTGCTGGTGTGAATGTTGCTGATTCCACAAACACAATTATAGATGTTTTGTTGTTGGTGTATCTCGGACAAAAGATGCTATTGGTTCTGTTGTTGATAAACCAAAACAAATTGTTCCTGAAACGGATGTTGTACCAGACGTTGACACATCTATGGTCCAACCTAAGGCTGATGTTACTATTGTCCAGAAACCTGTTCAAGAAAGTGCTGTGGTGAAAGATGTTGGGACATCTGTTGACCCATCTGACTCATCTGATGAAGAAACAGGATCTTATGAAGAGAATTCTACTGAGGTTGAAGAAGGGTCTCTCAGTCTAAAGAAAGTCATCAAACTGTGTCACTTAATGAAGAAGTGGTTGATTCTGAAAAGAATATGTATGAGGTTAATGTGCTTGCTAGTAAGAAGAAACAGAGTTCGAAAAGAAAGGAAGAATCTTCAAGTGACTCTAAGTATGATGTTGAGGAGGATGTGCCAGACATCACACCCTTTGCCTCAAAGAAAAAGTCTGGTGGGAAAAAGATCCCTCAGAATGTGCTTGTTGCTCTCTGTGACAATGTTTCCTTTCATCGTGCTTCCTTTGCACAAAGATGGGATCATGTGTACAAGGAGGAGTTTTTGCTAGATGGATGCTTCATGCCCTGATTGGAAGACCACATCCTTTGATACCATGCTGGATGCCCTGATTGGAAGACCACGTCCTTTGATACCATGCTGGAAGAACTTGTGCTAGAAGCTGTGCTACCATATGTTGCAACATCTTTGCTAACATGTGACGTATATTGTGATTGCTCCTATTCACTCTGATACCACGCTAGATAAATATGTTGAAACATCTTTTCTAACATATGCTATGTGTTGTGCTAACATGTGTTGAAACATCTTTGTTATCAATGCTCTGATATCATACCGGAGGAACCTGTGCTATCTGATGTGGTACTAGATGGTGAAACATCTTGGCCATCATGTTGAAAATTTTGTGCTGATGAAGTGTGATCTGTTTTAGGCTATTTGATGATGACTCCACTGCTGATTTATATCTGATGAGGTATGTATCCCATGGTGTTGTCTTCGTTTGTAGTAGCTCTGTGCACTATGTTCCTGGATATCTATATTATTGTACTCTTTGATTAATGCATGAAGACCCTATTTTGTCTAAACTTCTGACTAAAAAGGGAAGTAGTTTAGTAGTTGGTAGGCATGATATGTTTTGCTGCTAATGTCTGTTGTGCTACCTGATGTTAAAACATATGCATGCTCTTTTAGTGGTTGGATGTGTTCTACTATATGATGTGGTGTCTGATGCTTAGACATCTGCTAATCTGAGTGGTGTAGTATTGAATCTGTGCTGCTGTATGTTTATGTGCTGATATGGATGATAAAATTGAGGGGGAGTAAGAATTATTTTCTGATGATCATTCTGATAAGTATGTGTCAATGTATTTGGAGTGAGTAAAATTAATTTTTGCTCTGATTCTGATTTTGAGGGGAAGTAGTATAATGCAGTAAGTAGTTACTATTCTGTTGTGCAAAGCTCTATTTCTTTGCTCTGGATGATGTCCTGCCATATGTTGGAACATCCTGGATGCATGAGAACTTATTTCTTCTCAGCTATGTGAGAATTTACTCTTCCCAACTGCTACTTTGTGGTTTGCTTAAGGAGTTGTGATCTGTGATGTGTTTTGTGTGCGGTAGCAGTGTGTGATGTATGGTATCTGATGATTATATGATGTGGAGCATAATGTTGAGGACATTTGTCTTTTCTGTTGGTACGTGATGTAATGCTTTTGCTATTTGAAGACTATGGATTGCTAGATACTAATATATGGATCTGTTATGCTCTGATATTCTGCACTATGGATCTCTGTGACATTCATTACTATTGCTCTTAATGCACGAAGTTTTTGTTTGGCATATTTTGTGGCTAAAAAGGGGGAGTAGTATGTTTTTGTTTGTCTGCTACTTTACAATGTTGTATCTGATGTTGTGACATGCTAGTCTAGCCTGTCTATGAAGAAGTAGTAGTGTGTGGTGTGACATGCATGAATTCAGGGGGAGTAAGAACCATTTTTTCTGATGGCCTGATGAGATGCATGAGCTGATGTATTCAGGGGGATCAAAAGTATGTTTTCTCTGATCTGATTTTAAGGGGGAGTAATGCAATATCAATTTCTCTGCTTATGTGTGCTTAATGTATGGATGTTATGATGCGCTACAAAATGTTGAAACATCTTGATGCTGATGTGGGAATTTATTTTTCCCAAGTGTGCTTGTGAGAGTTTATTTCTCTCTACTGAAGGATGAAGCTAAGTTGGTTATGATTCCGCTGCTGTGTATGCCTCTGATGGTTTATGGTAAAGTTTATTTCTTTACCCTGTGCGTTATTTTCATTTGAGGAAATCTTTTGGAAGTAACATAGAAGATGTTCTACCTTCCTTCATATTTGTGTGCTCACGTTGACTTGAAGGATTGTATGGTTTTTAAATCTCTCTGTGCTTATTAATGGGCTGAAGTTGTTTTAGCCAAAAATTGCCAAAGGGGGAGATTGTTGGATATTTGTGTGTTGGCCTCATTTTGCTAAAACAAATATACAAGCAAGATGTTGGACCAAATGTTTCAACATGTTAGGTACAAAAGATGTTGGACCAAATGTTGTAACATGTTTGGGTACGACAGTCAGATTGCCCAAATCTCGCGCATTTATTACACGTATCTGCTATATATGGAAATCCACTATACAAACGTGTATATCAAGATTTGATCTGATCAAGACGTTATTAGTGCAGATATGTTCTTATCAAGACTTAATGGAATGATTCAACACATTATTTATTTCCTAAAGAGGATCAACCATTTTAGGAAAGTTTTTATTAAGGTCTGATTTGCTTAGCTGGACGTGACTCAAAGACCAGCTGTGTTCTGAAGCTTATCTTGGATGATCAAGAGTGTGCTAGCTCTGTCTATATAAAGAAGACTCAAGACCAAGATTTTATTGAACCGAAACCATTGTTCATCAAAGATGTAGTCTTTAGGGTTTCGTGTTTTTGAGCCACTCTCTAGGAGAGTTGGTGTAAGTGAACCACTCGGGTTGTGAGATGGTCACTATGTCCTCACTCAGAAACCTTTAGGTAATGAGTTGAGTATTGTAATATCTCTGAAGCTTTTAAGCAAGGAGATAGTGTTTGTATTTTTAATTGTGATTCTTACTTGTGGATTCTATAACACGAGTTAAGAACTGAGTTTGTTATTTTAAGGTTACTCCTAAGCTTTGAAGTACGGAGTTTACCGTGTGTGATTCACTTGAAGCTTTTAAGCAAGAGTGAAGTAGTGTCTTGGTAAGTTGTTGCCACATCATTCCCAACATTTTATAAACAACACAGGTTGTGTTGAGTGAGTGGAAGTGAGATGGGATCTCATGTCTAGGAGTTCCTAGGCAGAAGTTACATGAGTAGTGTCGAGGTCATAAGGCGTAAACCTAGGATTTGCTGGAGGTCTTAGTGTAAGACGTAAACCGAGGGTTTGCTGGAGGTCTTAGTGACTAGAGCTATTAGTGGATTTCCTTCCTGGATTGGTATCCCCCAGAGTAGGCAGGTTGGCTGAACTGGGTTAACAATTTTCTGTGCAGTTTATTTACTTGTTGATTTTATTATGTTTCGTAAGATGTTCCAACATTAAGTATGACATTCTCTTTAAATTGAATGTTGGAACATCTGATAAAACATTATTTCTCAGTATCCGTTTTAATGTTATATGCCTTGCCGTGTTATTTTTGTCAGACCAGATGTCTCGACATTCTATACAACATCTGGTTCTGCTATACCAGAATTTCAAATCCAATTGCCAAAGTATTTGGATACTCCTCATGCATCCCTTTCTCATCTAATGAGGTTGGATATTGTCTTTGAGACAAAATACATCATGTGACGTATGCAATAATTTCAATAAAATTAGGCACACGAGGTGTCTGTACACTTCATCAAATATGTATGTAGGCTAAGGTTGAGATATGTCAACAATCTATCTCTATAGATTTTGATTCCTATCTTTTAGGAAGTCTCACCTAAGTATTTCATCAATAAACAGTTACTTAATCATGTCTTACATGTGTAGTGTATGAAAATTGTCTTGATGATCAGTATGTCATCCACATACAATACCAGATTAATTTAAATACTCCCACTGAATTTCTTGTGTGCACAACAGTTCCTTTATTAATCTTAGTTTTCATAAAACTTGATCAATAAAACTGATAATTCAACTTTGAGAAATTTGAACAAATTCATAAATGAATTTTGTAATTTATATACTTTTCTAGCATCCTTTAGATTAACGAAACCCTATCCATATGTCAAATACATATGTAAGGTCATTCCAATTAAGGAATAGAACCTCGTTATCTATCCGCCAGAAGTGTTATGGTGAGGCCATGTCCTTCAACTTTTGATAGGACATATTAGACTCATCTAGTTCTTGTGCTACTCGAACCGGTAGTCCAACAACAACCTTGTGGAATTGATTCGTGTTCCAATTTTGAAAGGACATGTGTTTTGTGTTACTTGAATTTACTCAAGTTTTACGTCACTCCCACTGTCTCTTTTAGAGACATATTTCTTCTAAAGAAATATTTCAGTTCATGTAATAAAACAACTTTTATCCTAGAGAGTGTCGTAAAATTAGTATCCCTTAGGTACTTCCACAAATACACATTCATTCAATTTGAGATTAAGTTTATCTAATAAACCTTACAATCTCAAACTATCATAAAGTCAAATAAGGTACTCTTACCTCCATATCGAATATGGTGTCTTTATGATTTGATTTATTGGAACTTGTTGTGGGTAAAGAATAACTTTAATTAAAATAATTTTTCAAAAAGAGTCGTAAGAGATATAAATGAACTATCTTATATGTAAACATGTGAAACATGATGTAATATAAATAGTTATCATTATACTTCTTATTTAAGCATTTACCATCACGACATGTTCGTATGGTCTAAATACTTTTCAAAATTTCCTTTACTTCATTCATTCATGAATTCTTTGAACAAATTCAAAGAATCATAGTTTGTGTCAAATACACATATTCACATCTATTAAACTTATTAGCAATGTAAATGAAGTAAGAGAAATGAAACAAGTAGTCCTTTTCTTGTCAATACAAGGTTTAGGCTCAATGCTTCTATTATTAAATGAAACTTAATAACAATTATTTGGTTCCATGTTAAACTCAACTTATACGATCAATGAAACTATTTCATTCTAAACGTAAGTTGACTTTATCTATAGTCAAATTTTTACTTCTTTAAAACAATTTCATATTTCAACAAATATGAAATTTGCATCTAGTATCATATACCTTAGATGTAAAAGTAAATAATTTAACTTTCTATAACAAGATGTATGAAGAGGTCTTACTTCTTTCTTCCATTTTGACTCTTTCAAAACTATTAGTAGTTTTTCACGTATTTGAGAACAATTCTCAATATATGTACCAATTCAGAAACTCTTTTCCGAACCTTATGTCCTTCGTAAGGACCTTTAGTGAAATATAAACTATATGCCAGATATATCTAATTATGAAGATAAGAATATTTGTATCATGATTAAAACATATTTAACTTGGTCTTTAATTAAATATGCTCCCACTATTTTACTCAAAACAAATGACCCTCGACATTTGATTCGGAAAATCTCGTTGAAAATTTTCTAGTGGGAATGAGATCCATATTTCACTTTGTTTTAAGTCAGCGTTGGGCTGATTACACAAAACGTAGTTATTTAGGTAGGAAACTGTTTCCAATTGTATCTCATACAACTCTCATATCCTTTCCGTTGGGAGAATAACACTTATTTTAATCCATCATATGGAATAACCCAACATTTGCTTCTAAAGTCATATAATCATATTATATCTTTCTTTAGTTAAGTTAAACCCAATAAATAGCAATCGGATAAACTGGTTATCTCACCGCAACTTATCAATATTGACAATGCACTTTACGTTGGCAAAACCTACATTAATCGATATTGATCTTGAAGGGTGCTATTCTTTGGAAAGCATAAAACTTAATATAGACACATCTTACTAGTATAGAAAATGCACCTTGCGTTGGCAAGACCTACATCTTCAATATTAGTCTTTATGAGTACTTGAAGGATTTTTAATTAAATTTGATCTCACCGACATGTGTATCTTATACACGCGTTTCACTTTACATGACATTCATGTAAATATGCGTTTAATAATTATATAAAACATACATGGCAAATATAATTAAAACATACATCTCATGCATCACATACATAAAATAAAATAGACTAGGTAGTATGGTTATGACCTCCTAACGCACAAGAATTAAATAAACTACTTTATTACAATTCTTTGACCCTCGAGCAAACTTCTCAAGCTTCTCCATCGGTATCATCATTTGGCGTTGTCTCTTTTGAACTCGAGCAATTACATTATTTAAGTAACTAAATAAATAAATAAATAAAATGCACGACACGCAGGCCGTATTTTAAAATAAACCACGACACGCAGGCCGTATAAATTAACGCACCAAATATCTAAGGTCATAAGAGCATCCACAATGGAGAAATCCAATTTTGGGTACTTAAGTGGGTCCCGCATGTACACATCACTCATTTATAATTTTTTAATAATAGTACCTAATAAGTACTCAATCTCTCCAACCCAGCACCTCTTAAAAAATTCTAAACCGGTCCCACAAATAACTACACATTTCATCAATAACTCTACATATTTATAAATGGATCCCACAAATTCTATTAAGTACTATGAGAGAGAGGGTGCTTATTTGAGAAGTGGTACCTATTTAGTACTAAAATGTGTTGTGCTCCAATGGTAGTACCTAATAAGTACCATGAGTACCTAATAGGTACTACACCATTGGAGATGGTCTAACCATATACCATATATTTAATAAATAAATAAATAAGTAATAATAACATCTTATTATTACTATTATTATTAAATTAATATTACATTGTTATGCCAATAACAACGTTTCAGATTTTTATGGAAACATAAAGTTAGATAAATTTTGTATCTTAACGAACTAGCGCAAAAAAAAAAAAAATTATTCTTTCTGTTTTATTGGCATAACAAACTAATATTATTTCAAAATAATATCGCATCACATGGATATATATCAAATAAAAGTAAAACTGATTCAAATCTTTTAATCTACAATCAAATCTTTTGATTCATAAAAAAAAAAAAAAATTATGCTAAATTTATGCTAAACTTTTAAATCAAATCTTTAACAATTAATCAAAACACTTTTGAATTAATTTAAATCAGAATCAAACCTTTTGATTCATCGTCGCTTTAAAAGTATCAAATCAATTTTATTTGATTCAAATATTTTAATTCTAAATTAAATATTTTTGAATCAAATCTTTAATGATTCTATAATCATCAAATATGGTAATTTAATTAATCAAAACTCCTTTTGAATAAACTTTAAATAATTCAAATAATTAATTTAAAACGGATCGAATCAAATCTTTTGAATCAATTGGATCACTTTAAAACACCAAACCAAATCTTAACTATTAAGAATCACTTGTAACAAATTACAGGCAATCGATTTGGAAACATCTTAACCATTAAGAAAATTCAAATTATTGTTTATTATTTGTCCCACAAATAATATTTTTTTGATTGTTTACCAACAATAACATCTTTAATTCCAAATTAAAAGTCAAAATTGGTTAATTTCAAAAAAACAAATTGGTTTCAAACTCACGCAATCCATATTACAGATGAGAACACTTGAATCAAATTCAAAATGAAAACCAATGAAACTAAGGTACTGGCCAATCACAAGAAATATTGTATAACCTGAATCATATATATTCAACTCATATCCGATATTTTAGAAATCAAATGAATTCAAAATCTGTTTTGAAAATAATGCGTAAATATCCAATTTTGATTTTGAATTAAATCTTTGACAATTCTCCAATTATCAAATATGAAGATTTATTTGATCAAAACTCTTTTGAATCAAATTATTTCCCAAAATTGGTAATATTATTTTTAAAACAATTTAAAAGATATTTCTTGAATTTTAAAACGATTTCAAAATTAAATTATATCTCTTTCAATTACTAACAAATTGTTGCATCAACACTTGATGCGTTTATACAATAATTATCGTTCCATTCAGAGGTAAGCAATTACTTGTTCAATCTGACTGACCGTAGTGACTTACACTTCACCAGAAAAGACGGTTCCGAAGCATAAACACTAATCATTCGAATGGACAATAATTACTTATTCTAGGCTAAATGAGCGAATTAATAAGTATATCATATATACTCGATTAGTGTACCAAATTAAAAGAAATCAATTATGTATCATATACATACTTATATCAATTATATATGACGGACAAAACAAACATATAAACCATATAAACATGCTTGAATCATGTAAACGCATTCCGACAATAATTATATCACCATATAATTATTGATATGCATTAGAGGTAATTGAATTAAATGATTTAATCACAACCGATGCTCTGATACCACTGAAGGGATTTAAGAGGAGTTTTTCAAAAATTTAATCCTCTTAGCGGAACGATCCCGATGAACGGATCTTGATTAAACCATTAATCACAAATCAAAGAACACAAAACCACAAGTTTATGTGTTTACCTCTTGAAGTGCAGAACCTTTGAAGTAGAAACTGTTTCTGATCACGAGCAAAGCAAAGTAGCGATGCATCTACTCAGTCCACACGAACAGAATTTCTCCGATGATCGGTGCTAGCCAATTCCACGAGAGAGTCAGAGAGAACAGGGTTTAGAGAGCGGCGGCTAGGTTTCACTTTGTGAATTAGGTTAAGCTTACAAAACTTCATCACAAGGGTTCTATTTATAGAACTACTTGTGTGGTCATCAAACCAAGCACTTCACCGTACCTTACGGTGGACCGCATTTCTCTATTTTCATAAATTAAATATTAAGTCATACTTAATTATTTAATTACTAATAAGTCCTACTTATTATTTTATAAATAAGTCTTACTTATTTATTTCTCTCATCTATCTGTCCTTTGTGTGTGACCCTATAGGTTCTCGTAACGTTGGCAATAATATTAAATCACATATTTAATATTATAAACAGTGAGCGGTATCTAGCAACACATCACTGCTACCCAAGTGACGAGAATGTCATGTGATCTGACGAATCCTTTCCGTGATAACGATCGTGTGTATAATTACCCCTTTGCCCTTATATCTATATTGAACATGTTGGATATTTGAATTGGCTTAATTTTGCTAAAACAAATATACTAACAAGATGTTGGAAAACATGTTACAACATCATATTTATTCAAGGAAATCTCGCGCATTTATGAGAGCATCTGCTATTTATGGAAATCCACTTAAAGAGCACGCTTAATGGAGATTTGATCTGATCAGGAGCTTTAAGGATAAGACAAACTTAATGGAATAGCTGGATGACTTATCCTATCATATAAAGACCTTTAAACACTTTTGGAAAGTCTTGATATGTCCTTAATGAAGATTGAAAAAGTATCAGATCATCCTTTATGATTCTCAAGGAGCGTCTGAGCATTTGTGAAGAAAGAGGAGCGTGCCTAATCATTATATATACGAAGACCAAGTTCAAGACTAGGTATCTCATTGAAAAATATCAGTTACACATATTGAGTCTTTGTTGAGTCTTTGTTGAGTCTTTTATTATTTGATTGTAATTCTTGCTTGTGGATTCTATAACACGAGCTAAGAAGTAAGTTTATTAGTTTAAGGTTACTCCTAAGCTTTGAAGTACGGAGTTTACCGTGTGTGATTCACTTGAAGCTTTTAAGCAAAAGTGAAGTGTTGTCTTGGCAAGTTGTCGCCACATCTTTCCCAACATTGTATAATCAACACAGGTTGTGTTGTGTGAGTGGAAGTGAGATGGGATCTCATGTCTAGGAAGTTCCTAGGCAGAAGTTGCATGAGTAGTGTCGAGGTTATAAGGCGTAAACCAAGGGTTTGCTGGAGGTCTTAGTTTAAGGCGTAAATCCTAGGGTTTGCTGGAGGTCTTAGTAACTAGAGCTATTAGTGGATTTCCTTCCTGGATTGGTATCCCCCAGAGTAGGCAGTTGGCTGAACTGGGTTAACAATTACTTGTGTCATTTATTTATTTTCTGTCAGTTTTTATATGTTATATAAGATGTGCCAACAATAGAAAACAACATTATTCACAAAGTAGTTGTTGGGACATCTTAGGCAACATCATTCTAGTGATACCAGAATTTCAATTGGCATCAGAGCAGGCACCCTGTTCTGTTATTTTGGGTGAGCTCCAGGGAGAGTACTTTCTGGTACAATGGATAAAGAAGGAGGGTCAGTGTCTAAACCCCCCTTACTGACAGGTCCTGAGAACTATGATTATTGGAAATCTAAAATGGAGGCTTTCATAAAATCAATTGACAGCAGGACATGGAAGGCTGTGTTACGTGGATGGGAACCACCAATGGTTCTTGACAAAGATGGCAATAAAACTAATGTCAAGAAGCCACATGATGAATGGACAAAAGATGAGGATGATCTAGCACTTGGCAACTCCAAAGCCTTGTATGCAATCTTCAATGGTGTGGATGCTAATATGTTTAGGCTTGTAAAGAGATGTGTTACTGCTAAGCATGCCTGGGAAATTCTGAGAAAAGCTCATGAAGGAACATCAAAAGTTAAGCTGTCTAAGCTCCAGATGCTCAAAACCAACTTTGAGAATCTCAGAATGAAGGAGGAAGAAACCATTCATGACTTTCAAATGAATGTGCTTGATTTCGCAAACTCATTTGATGCGCTTGGAAAACCTATCTCAGATGAGGAGCTAGTTGGAAAAATACTCAGATCTTTGCCTAAAAGATTTGATATGAAGGTGACAGCCATTGAGGAGGCTCATGATCTCTCAAGTCTAAATTTAGATGAACTCATAGGATCACTTCAGACCTATGAAATTGGTTTGAACAGAAGGAATGAAAAGAAAGATAAGAATCTAGCCTTTGCTTCAAAAAGTGATGCTGATGATTTACAAATTGAATCTGAAGGTGAAGAAAGCTTAGCTGAGTCTATGGCTATGCTTGGGAGACAGTTCAACAAGTTGATGAAGAAAGTGGATCAAAAGCACAAGCCAAATGGTCGATTCAACAACAACAAACAGTCCAGCTTTCAAAAAAAGACAAATGAAGATGAAAGAGGAGTGAAATGCCACGAATGTGAAGGTTTTGGCCATATCAGACCTGAATGTCCAACCTTTCTAAAAAGACAAAAGAAAAGTCTTGTGGTTTCATGGTCTGATACAGATTCAGAGGAGGAAGAATCTGCCAAATTTGTTAATGCTTTAACAGGAGTTTGTGTATCTGACTCAGAATCATGTGATGAGGAGGTAACTTATGAAGAACTAGCTGCTACTTACAAAGATCTTCATAGTAGAAGTATAGAAGTTTGCAAAGCATTGGAGAAACAAAAGAAGATCAATGGCAAACTGCAAACTGAGAGAAATGACTTACTCATGAACATTAATAATCTCAACATTAAGGTTGAAGATCAGAGTAGTCAAATTCAACAGTTGGAAATGGAGAAGTCTAACCTCCTGTGTAAAGTTGCTGAACAAGATGAAGAAGTGACCAAGTTAAAAGCTGACTTGGATCAAGTCACAAAAGTGGCCAAAATGATGACCAAAGGTACTGATGCCTTTGAGGAAATGTTACAAAGACAAAACTACGGGAAACCTAAGCCCATTGGTTTTGAACATGAAAGAGTAAAGCAACAGATGAAGTTCAACAATGCCACTATACATACTCCAATCAACAACACGTTTGTGTTAGGAGGATTGTCGCAACATTTTATGGAACATCCTGTGCCCAGGTTCTATAACTGGACATGTCATCATTGTGGAAGGAAAGGACATATTAGGCCTTTCTGCTATAGGCTGCACGGATATCCAAGGAGAGTTCATCAAGAATTCTATACTCCTGTCTTTCCTAATGTTACAACAAGACAGGAATGGAGAGAAAAGAAGAAGATCACAGGTCTAATAGCTCATACATCCTTGAGAGCTTCTTCAAGAGAAACATGGTACTTTGATAGTGGCTGTTCTAGACACATGACAGGTGTTGAACACTATCTTGAAGATTTGAAGTCATATGCTACCAGTTTTGTAACCTTTGGAGATGGAGCTAAAGGAGAGATCAAGGGAGTTGGTAAACTTGCAAACCATGGCTTACCAAAGCTTGATAATGTGCTGCTTGTAAAAGGGCTTAAAGCTAATCTAATCAGCATAAGCCAACTTTGTGATCAAGGCATGAAAGTTAACTTCACAAAAGCTGAATGCCTAGTTACAAACGAGCAAGGAGAGCTGTTGATGAAAGGAGTAAGGTCAAGAGACAACTGCTATCTCTGGATTCCTAAAGAAGAAGATGTACCAACATGTCTTATTAGTAAAGAAGATGAGGTAAAGTTGTGGCACCAAAAACTTGGCCACCTGCACCTCAAAGGAATGAAGAAGGCAATAGCTAAAGAGGCAATCAGAGGTCTTCCAAAACTCAAAATTGAGGAAGGAAGTATATGTGGAGAATGTCAAATAGGGAAGCAGACAAAGATGTCACATCCAAAGTTGCAACATCTTACCACAACAAGGGTTCTAGAATTACTGCACATAGACCTGATGGGGCCAATGCAAGTGGAGAGCCTTGGAGGAAAAAGATACGCGTTTGTCATGGTAGATGACTTTTCAAGGTTCACATGGATTGAATTTCTAAAAGACAAATCTGAAAGTTTTGATGCATTCAAAGAACTTTGTCTTCAACTCCAAAGAGAAAAGAACTCTGCTATTGTTAGGATACGAAGTGATCATGGTAAAGAGTTTGAGAATGCAAGCTTTCTTGAATTCTGCATCTCTGAAGGAATCAAGCATGAATTCTCAGCTCCAATCACACCTCAACAAAATGGTGTTGTTGAGAGGAAGAACAGGACAATACAAGAGTCAGCCAGAGTGATGTTGCATGCAAAACATCTTCCATATCAATTCTGGGCTGAGGCCATGCATACTGCCTGTTATATTCACAATCGTGTCACACTCAGAACTGGAACTTCTACTACACTATATGAACGGTGGAAAGGCAGAAAACCAACTGTCAAACACTTTCATGTGTTTGGAAGTAAGTGTTATATCCTATCTGATAGAGAGCACAGAAGAAAAATGGATCCTAAAAGTGAAGAAGGATTGTTTCTTGGGTACTCAACAAACAGCAGGGCTTACAGAGTTTACAACCAGAGAACTAAGGTAATAGTAGAATCTATCAATGTTGTGATAGATGATTTGACATCTGCTAAAACATCTGATACTGAAGATGATGTTGCAACAACTTTGCCAACATCTGAAGAAGCTGTAGCAGAAAAAGAATCAGATTCAGATGATGAATCAACCATTTCTACACCTCGTCCAGTAAGTAAAGTTCCTTCAATAAGAATCCAGAAGAACCATCCCAAGGATCTCATCATAGGAAATCCTAACCAAGGAATTGCTACAAGAAGGACTAATGAAGTGGTTACTAATTCATGTTTTGTTTCAAAAGTTGAGCCTAAAAATGTAAAAGAGGCTCTCACTGATGAGTTCTGGATAGAAGCCATGCAAGATGAATTAACTCAGTTTAGAAGAAGTGATGTGTGGGATCTTGTTCCTAGACCCAATGGTGTTAATGTCATAGGCACAAAATGGGTGTACAAGAACAAGTCAGATGAAAATGGTGTTGTAACAAGAAACAAGGCAAGGTTAGTAGCTCAAGGGTACACTCAGGTTGAAGGACTTGATTTTGATGAAACATTTGCGCCTGTAGCAAGACTAGAATCTATTAGGCTACTCCTTGGTATAGCATGCATCTTCAAATTTAAGATGTACCAAATGGATGTCAAGAGTGCCTTCCTAAATGGGTATCTACATGAAGAAGTTTATGTGGAGCAGCCAAAAGGTTTTGTAGATCCTGCTAATCCTGATCATGTGTACAAGCTGAAGAAGGCTCTTTATGGACTGAAACAGGCTCCAAGGGCCTGGTATGAAAGGCTGACAAATTTTCTTGTTAGTCAAGGATACAGAAAAGGAGGCCATGACAAAACCTTGTTTGTTAAAGAAC
This sequence comes from Trifolium pratense, assembly GCF_020283565.1. NCBI lineage: Eukaryota > Viridiplantae > Streptophyta > Magnoliopsida > Fabales > Fabaceae > Trifolium > Trifolium pratense. The sequence continues at coordinate 8,990,188 of NC_060062.1, read as the reverse complement.
AAGAAGAGAAGCTGATGATTGCCCAAATTTATGTTGATGACATAGTATTTGGTGGAATGTCTGAAAAGATGGTGCAACATTTTGTACAACAAATGCAATCAGAGTTTGAAATGAGTTTGGTAGGTGAGCTGACATATTTTCTTGGTCTGCAAGTAAAACAAATGGAAGACACCATATTTGTCTCTCAAAGCAAGTATGCGAAGAACATGATCAAAAAGTTTGGAATGGACACTGCAGCACACAAGAGAACACCAGCTGCTACTCATCTAAAGCTAACCAAAGATGAAAATGGCATTGATGTTGATCAAAGCCTATACAGGAGCATGATTGGCAGTCTATTGTATCTTACAGCTAGTAGACCAGACATCACCTTTGCTGTGGGTGTTTGTGCAAGATATCAAGCCAAGCCAAAGATGAGCCATCTTGTCCAAGTCAAAAGGATTCTGAAGTATATAAAGGGCACCAGTGATTATGGGATTCTGTACTCCCAGACAAAGAATTCAACTTTGATAGGGTATTGTGATGCAGATTGGGCTGGAAGTGCTGATGATAGAAAGAGTACCTCAGGAGGATGTTTCTTTTTGGGTGATAATTTAATCTCATGGTTCAGCAAGAAGCAGAATTGTGTGTCTCTGTCTACTGCAGAGGCTGAATACATAGCTGCAGGAAGCAGCTGTTCCCAGCTGATGTGGATGAAACAGATGCTGAAAGAATATAATGTCGACCAAGATGTCATGACATTATATTGTGACAACTTGAGTGCAATCAATATATCAAAGAATCCAGTTCAACACTCAAGAACCAAACACATAGACATCAGGCATCATTTCATCAGAGACCTTGTGGAAGAAAATTGTGTGGAACTCAAGCACATTGGTACAAGTGAACAGCTAGCTGACATTTTTACAAAGGCGCTTGATGCTAATCAATTTGAATTTTTAAGGGGCAAATTAGGAATTTGCCTGCATGAAGAAGCATAGCAGTTACTGCAGTTGTGGCGTGCAAAAGGAAACCGTTTTCTCTCCCATCAATCAATGCACGCTAATTTAGGGAAATCATTACAAACTTCCCTTAAATACATCATCACACGCATTCAATTGTTTTTCTTCCAAATTCTAACCTTTGTCTGCAAACCCTATTCTCTCACTTTGCTCATCAAACTCCATCTATCCATCTTCTCAACCTTCAAAAATTATCAAAACATGTCTGAATCTTCACAAACTGCTAAAACCGGACGGTCTACTCGATCAAAGGCAAAAATCGATCCCTCAAAGATTATCAAGGACGCGGTCCCCGTTACAGTTGTTCATGCATCCAAACCCAAAGCTCAATCCAATGACGCTGAGAAGCGAGGAAAAGGAAAAACTGTTGAGAAGAAGGAAACTTCTGAGGTAGGCGATGATATCTCCCTCTCTACTGCTAAAATTGCTAAATCTAGTAAAGGAAGTTCTAAAAGAAAGAGAAGAGACTACAAGTCTAGGATTCCTCTGAGTATGTCTGATCTGGTGTTTGAATCAAGTGTTAACACATCTGAGAAAGCAACGGAAGGAGAATCTCATAAACCTAAACCTGTGTCTGAAGTTGTTGAAACAATTCCTCCTGCTGGTGACCCTAGCGAAGAAAATTTGGGATCTAACGCTGCAAAGCAAGATCTTAACTCTATGCCTGTTGAAACGGAGATTGAAGACACCCATACAGAAGTTGAGCCTGACATTGCTGATAAATCACCAACTCTTGCTGAAATGGTAACTGAAAAATCAGCCCCTGTGGAAACAGAAGAAGTTGTGATGAAGGATGTTGAGACATCCTTGAGAGAAGATGAAGAAACTGAAACCGCTGAGGAAGAACCTGTGAAGGAAGCTGATGCTGCAAAAGATGTTGAGACAACTGTCACAACATCTGAGACCTCAGATGAAGAGACTGAAATTGGTGATGAAGGAGCTTCTGCTGATGAAGAGGAAACTCAATCTGAAGAGAGCAACCAGTCCATCCCTACAGATGAGCAAGAGGTTGAAGCTGACAAGCCTGCAGAAGCTGAGAAAGAAAAAGATGTAGTAGATGTTGATGATTATGTCACCACCAAGACTGCTGTAAAACCAACTGGTGGTATAACAAAAAGGTTGAGAAGCTGTACAGGGAAGGCTGTGGCCACTGCAAGCAAGACTCCTACACCAAGGGTGAAAACAAAAGGTGTTGGACCAGTCAAAGGTTGGAGTAAGGTTTTCTCCCCTCCCAGCAAGAAGAAGGAAACACTGAAGAGAAAGAAGGAGTCATCTAGTGACTCAGACTATGATGTTGCTGCAGATGTTGCTAACATCTCATCTGCCAACCCTAAGAAGACTACTGTGAAGAAGGCTCCTCAAGGTGTTGAAGAAGCCCCCTGTGATAACATTTCCTTCCATCGTGCTGCCTTTGCACTGAGATGGGACTACATTTACCAAAGGAGATTGGCTGTTGAAAGGGAACTGACCAAAGATGCTCTCAAATGTCTAGACATCTTTGACTACATCAAGGAAGCTGGTCTGATGAAGACAGTCTGTGACTTCAGTCCCTGCTATGAGCTGCTGGTGAAAGAATTTCTTGTAAACATCCCTGAAGAATGTGATAACCCACTGAGCAAGGACTACCACAAAGTTTTTGTCAGAGGTAAATGTATCAATTTTTCTCCTGTTGTGATTAATAATTACTTAGGAAGATCTATAGAACCTAAGGCTGAATTAGAGGTTGCTAATGATGTTGTGAGTGCTGAGATAACTGGTGGTAAGGTTAAGGTCTGGCCTACAAAGAAGCTGATACCCACGAGTAAATTGAATGTCAAATATGCCATCCTCAATAGGATAGGGTCAACCAATTGGGTACCAACCAAGCATGCAACCAATGTTGCAACCAACCTGGGTAGATTTATATATGCTGTAGGAACCAAGTTTGACTATGACTATGGGACCTTTATTTTTGATCAAACCATTAAGCATATTAGATCAACAGCTGTGAAGATGCCAATAGCATTTCCATCGTTGTTATGTGGAATCATCTTGGCCCAATATCCAGACATTAAGGCTGTGACTGACACTCCCAAGAAAAGGGAATCTGGTTTTACTTTTCATCATAAGCTCTTTGGTAATCACAATGTTACTGATCATGTTGGGACATCTGCTGCTGGAGCTGGTGTTATGACCAAAAAGGAGATTATTGCTGGCTTAAAGGTTCAATGTCAGGAAATAGATAAACAGCAGGCTGAGCTTGAGGAAAGGAAGAAAGTGTTCTTGCAGATGATTGAAGGCTTGGAAGCTGATGAAATACCTGTCAAAGCTAGTGCAAATGTGGCTGCTACAGGTGATCAAAACAATGCAGATGAGGATGAAGATTATGAAACTGCTACAGATGAGGATGAAGCCTCTGATAGCAGTGATAATGAATGATTTTGTAATCTTTTTACTGTTTTTTTTACTGCACTTTGTTATTTGGTTTGTGGGTTGTTTGTGCCCTGGATTTTAGCACCTTCTGAGTGCATGGTCTGTACTTTTTATTCTGCACCTTGGATACTTAACTTTCCTGTTTTGGCACATTTTGTGGCTAAAAAGGGGGAGTAGTACTTTGATTTGTTTGTTTCTGCTACATGTTGTTGTGTCTTTTGTTATGACATGTTTTTACGTAGCAGTAAGCAAGTATTCAGGGGGAGTAAAAATTTTACCCTGAGATGATGCACAAGCTGATGAAGTCAGGGGGAGTTTGCTACTGAATGGATGCTGCCCTGATTGGACGAACATGTGCTAGAAGATGTGCTCCCATATGTCACAACACCTTTGATGACATAGGACATATGTTTTGCTCTGATACCACGTTTTATTTTGCTCGAGGCTAATTGATGATAACTCCGCTGCTGCTGCCTCTGATGCATATATTTTTCACCTATGTGAAATTTTGTTTAAATGATGCTCTAACATTCCTTCTTTTGTGTGACCATGGTGATTTGAAGGATTGCGCTTTTTAATCTCTCAAGGGTAATGGCCTGAAATTGTTTTAGCCAAAAATTGCCAAAGGGGGAGATTGTTGGATATTTGAATTGGCTTAATTTTGCTAAAACAAATATACTAACAAGATGTTGGAAAACATGTTACAACATCATATTTATTCAAGGAAATCTCGCGCATTTATGAGAGCATCTGCTATTTATGGAAATCCACTTAAAGAGCACGCTTAATGGAGATTTGATCTGATCAGGAGCTTTAAGGATAAGACAAACTTAATGGAATAGCTGGATGACTTATCCTATCATATAAAGACCTTTAAACACTTTTGGAAAGTCTTGATATGTCCTTAATGAAGATTGAAAAAGTATCAGATCATCCTTTATGATTCTCAAGGAGCGTCTGAGCATTTGTGAAGAAAGAGGAGCGTGCCTAATCATTATATATACGAAGACCAAGTTCAAGACTAGGTATCTCATTGAAAAATATCAGTTACACATATTGAGTCTTTGTTGAGTCTTTGTTGAGTCTTTTATTATTTGATTGTAATTCTTGCTTGTGGATTCTATAACACGAGCTAAGAAGTAAGTTTATTAGTTTAAGGTTACTCCTAAGCTTTGAAGTACGGAGTTTACCGTGTGTGATTCACTTGAAGCTTTTAAGCAAAAGTGAAGTGTTGTCTTGGCAAGTTGTCGCCACATCTTTCCCAACATTGTATAATCAACACAGGTTGTGTTGTGTGAGTGGAAGTGAGATGGGATCTCATGTCTAGGAAGTTCCTAGGTAGAAGTTGCATGAGTAGTGTCGAGGTTATAAGGCGTAAACCAAGGGTTTGCTGGAGGTCTTAGTTTAAGGCGTAAATCCTAGGGTTTGCTGGAGGTCTTAGTAACTAGAGCTATTAGTGGATTTCCTTCCTGGATTGGTATCCCCCAGAGTAGGCAGTTGGCTGAACTGGGTTAACAATTACTTGTGTCATTTATTTATTTTCTGTCAGTTTTTATATGTTATATAAGATGTGCCAACAATAGAAAACAACATTATTCACAAAGTAGTTGTTGGGACATCTTAGGCAACATCATTCTAGTGATACCAGAATTTCAGAACACAAGGCATAGATTGTGTCACCCTTGTATGGTTCAATATCTTATTTCTTGATCCCAGAATATACTGAGCAACGAATAAGCTCAATATCTCATATTGACTTAGTTCGGCGTGGCCACGCATTTTATCAGTCATATTCCATCAAGAGGCCTACAGATATTGCTCCTGTTATGTAGGAGGGGCAAATTCCATCTAGGTCACTCATGTCCCTCAACATGATTTGTGGAGTACCCATCAACTGACTTTATAGTCATCCTGTTACGGACAATGTTTGAACGGCAACTAAGTACTCTACTCCACATCTAGGGTCCATAGTGGTTTCAGGTCGAAGGGTGGTATACACCATTGTCACTATGAGAATAACTTATGACACTTTTCATAACATACAATGTAGCATTCTCATGGCGGGTCAATCCAATATAAATATTACTCCTAATATTTATATCTATGTGAAGACTTGATATCTCATATCCATGACTCGTGAGATGAAGTCATCGGTCTACTCACATAATAGTCTCTATGTTTTACTGTTATCCCACATCACAGTAAAACTTGACTATGGATACTTTAAGAATAGTGTCATTATGTTTAATGGAGTCTCACTATTAAGTCACACTTAATGTTCCATTAATTAGACTAGCTATTCTAGGGACTTTATTAGCTTGAAACAAACATAATAAAGAAATGCCTTATTATATATATTAAATATATAAATCAAAGTCATCATACAAAAGACGATTCTATCAAAATAGATTGGCTTTTAGGGCTTACTCCAACAGAGGAATGTGTATGAATCCGGTGAATTGTGTGTACCTTGGATGTTGATGCGTAAGCGTATTTATAGGCAAAGTTCACACATGCATGAAGAGTGACAATTCTGACAATAGTACCATGCAAGGACTCTAATTATACTATGATGAGTTGTCTTGAACCTTAAGGTGTGTTGGACCTTAAGCATAGTGTGCTTTGGCCAATCTGAAGTAGTTGGCTCTAAGTCTTTGCTATGAAAATAGCAAAGAATTGAATCTTGTCTTAGAACGGATCAACCGGGAAAGACAGATTTTGTTTCGTCATAAAGTTCATCCGTCATCGGATGTTTCGCCGTGGAGAGAATATGTTATGAGATATAGTATGGATTTGAAAATATGTTGTAGCCGGAACACTAGGTATCTGTTGTGACAAGTGCTCGTGATGAGACTTATATGTTGCAGAATGTGTTTGTCGATGGAACTATTCGTTATAGGATGTGTCTGTTATCGTATCTATCCGTTATGCCTAGAGACTCTTGGTGTTCTACGTTGTTTCTCAAAGTAACAGGCGGCTTGTGACATGGACCTTCATTTGACAACGAGAGAACATTTGTGTGCACATTTAATTGACTTTTCCCCGCCTACGCGTAGATGTATAGTGACGCGCCTAGGCTACTTTGAGTGTACTTGAATTTTCAAGTTATCATCTGTGCCATTGGATTCATAATTTATTTTAACATTGATCCTTTCTCTTATTTCTAAGCGGTAGTTTTGTGGAGGGAAACTTTTATTCTCCTCATTCTTTGATCCTCTCAACTAGGTCTACTAATAAGACAACTCAACTACCACAAAATTCTAATAAACAGCAATGTCTTAAAGTCCCATGCCAATACGAAAAACAGGTCGGTAGTGATAGCATCTACACCAAAAGCATTCACACACTATTTCTACTAGCCGAGGTGTGACATTTTTGTCAAGTTTCATCACACCATACAATTTTTATATTTTTTTAATTTTAATATTAATTCTTTAATTTTAGATGGCCAAAAGAGGATAAGTCCCCTAGTTCTTCTACTAATAAGACAACTCAATTACCACAAAATTCTAATAAACATTGTATTAATATTAGCAGGTTGCAGCGTTCACTCACACTCCACAGTAATTGCACAACTTCAAGTCTATCAGGTACGCAGACATTAAATGGTAAACATTAAATTATAAATGATTTTTTGATATATATTGAGAAAGCCTCTATATATCACAATTTAAAACTTAGGATAAGTTTTTTTTTTTTGTTTTTGTTTTCACCACCAGTTTAATCTGGTTCAGGGATCAGTTCTGGAATTAAGTGGTTCCAGCCCCCTCCCGATCGCAGTTGCGGGATCGAACCGTGGCCCTCCCTATCAAGTTCAGCGCCAATCACCACTGGACCAACTAACGATCGATAACTTAGGATAAGTTTTGTTGAATGCAATAATTTTTTTACATTGAATGCTAGTATAACTTATAAAAAGCTACTATCCTGTACTAATTTAATGTGTTTCCACTACTACAGTACGTCCTTGTATGAAAATACATTTAACATCTTCATCTATACATACACACAGCTTGCACACATTTCTTCAAGAATCAAGATCTTTATTCATAATTTGATAGAAAAAATTAAATTATTGCTAAGACACATAATTTTTTTTTTGTTATTAACCTCTAGTTATCGGTAGGGTTGGGAATAGGCCAGACGGCCTACAGGGGCCTTCGACCTGTATAAGTCTGGCCTGGCCTGGTTATTAAAAATGTCAGGCTTAGGCTTTGTAAACGGCTTGTTTACATAAATAGGTCAAACTTAGACTTCTAAAAAGGCCTACAAAGCCTGATAGGTCGGCCTGTTTATAATTATTATTATTTATATCTTATAAAAAAATATTATTTATATAAATACAAAATATCAGAGAAATTTTTTTTTTTTAACAAAACAGAGAAAATATATTTGTTTTTATATTTCACGCATATAAATTAAAAATAGAAACCCTACCTCCATTCCATCTCTCATTCTCTCGAGCAAGTAGCAACTCATCCTATATTTTGGTTGTTGGCTTGTTGCTGACTACACTTAGCAAACAATTTGTATTATGGCGACTTTGTCGTAATCGTATTTGCTATTTTATTAGTTTTTAATTATTGTGCTAATCATATTATTAGTTTTTTCTTAATGTTGAAGAAATTATAAAAATTTAAATGTGAACTTTTTAAGGCCTGTTTAGCCTATTTAAAAAGACTATATGGAGAAGCTTTAATGTAACACAGACTTTTAAATAGGCTACAAGGCCAGGCCAGGCCAAAAAAAATAACATTTGATAGGCCCCAGGCCAGGCTCAGGCTTGAAGAAAAATCGTAGGCCAGGCTCAGGCCTATCAAGGCCTGGCCTGGCCTGTTCCCAACCCTAGTTATCGGGGGAAGGAATTTTCGATAACCTAGAGTTCGACCGTACGGGATTAGAAAAGTCTGGCAAAAAATTGTTTCCATAAAAAATCGAACTTAAATTCTCTCGATCGATGTATCTTAGAAGGAACTAATAACTTGAGTTCATTGTCTTGATTGACACATAAGTTTAGTATTGTATAAATTTAGTTAAGGTATGAATTTTAGTATTGTAAATATACACTTCCATTGTAATGATATGCTCCCTTTTTCCCCTCTGTCCCAATATCCACACACATGTTACTCACAAATATTTAATTTTCTAAAAATAGAAAGAAAAAGGTCTTTGGCCAAGTGGCGGAGCTAAAAAATTTATAAAGTTTGGGCAAAATATTAGTTTTAAATAAAAGGCTTAATTAGTAAAATGATCCCTTAAAGACATTTTTAGTTTCAGATTGGTCCTTTAAAGAAAAAAAGGTCCAAATAGGTCCCTTAAAGAAAAAAAAGTCCGAATAGGTCCCATAAAGACATCTCCGTTAATCAGTTTGGTCCCTAAAAAGAGGTCTAAATAGGAACAAACTGATTAACGGAGATGTCTTTAAGGGACTTATTCGCACTTTTTTTTCTTTAAGGGACCTATTTGGACCTTTTTTCTTTAAGGGACCAATCTGAAATCAAAAATGTCTTTAAGGGACCATTTTACTAATTAAGCCTAAATAAAAATATCAATTTTGACAAAAAAATTGCTATTTTGCGTTAAACTAACCCTCAAAAATCTTAATTTTTTTCTTAAACTAACTTCTAAAATACTAAATTAATTACCAGAGCTCGGACAAATGCACGGGCTGGCCGGGCGGTGGATCCGCCACTACTTTGATTTGTAAAAAAAAAAAAAGTAATTAATAATCTATTTTATAAATAATTAAATGATATGCATTTTGTTGTGAGTGTGATCAAATATAATAGGTTACGATGGTTTAAGTATTTTTCTCGATGAATGTATAAGCTAACTTTTCTATTTTATTTTTAGAAGCTAACTGTATATGCATTCACAATTTCACATTGTAAATTTTCACTCAACTACTCGGTACCTTGCCAACTAACCCCTCTGCCATGTCAGCAACCATCAACAACAGTTACACACCTGGATATAAGATCCAATCAACCAATCCATGCAGGTTGTACACCTAGATAGTTAAGATTCAATAATCAACTGACCTCTCAATTTTTTGGTGTCTAACTGAATCTCTCGGGTATATATTATGGCTATGTTTGGTAACACAAATAAGCTAGTTTATAGCTTATTATATGAGCTTATAAGCTTGTTTCAAAAAATTAGAGGTGTTTGGTAACAAGCTTTTTGTCCTAGTTTATAGCTTTTTTTCAGATACTATTTCAAGTAGCATTTGAGTTTATAGCTTATAGCTTTTTACACTTTATTCCATTTTTATCCTTTAATTTAATAACTACCCAATCTAAAAAATAAACTACCCACTATCAATTATGTAATTTTATATTTAATAACCACTTTAAAAGCTAATTTTACCAAACACTTTAAATTCAATAAGCTAGTTTTTCAGCTATCAGCTAGCTTATAGCCTATTTTTACCAAACAAACCCTATTTATTTATAATTTTTTATTGATTGTATTTAATATTCGTCAAAAATAATACTAGTATTTAATAAACAATCAATCTCTCTAATCTAACACATCTTAAAAAGTTTTAAATAAGAATTACTAATAACTCTACGTCTCATAAATAACTCTACACCATTATAAATGTATCATCACTAAAAATATATCATCAATACTTATTGTAGAAGCAGTATCTATTTGGTAGCCCATTTTTTATCCGGACTTTTTAGTCCGGCCCGACGAAGCCCGACCGGCCCGACCCGAAATTGTCCGGGCCGTCCATTTTGACAGCTCTAGAGGTACCTATTAGGTACCAATGCTTAAAAAATAGGTATCACTTTCACAATTGGAGATGGTCTTACGAAACAAAATTACAACTCTTATATATCTGATCTTAGAATATTGGCGATTAATTGAGATCGTTAACTACATGAAATTGACCGTGAAATTTAGTAAGTATTTGATTTTGCGGTGAGAAAGAAGTTATATTTATGTTAATTGATTGCGTAAATTTGAGTCCGGCTAACATTGGGTTATAAGTAAAGTCATTTTTTTTGTTCGTTTTTTTTTGTAAAAATAAATAAAGTGATTTATGTTCGCATATATTCACATAAAATGTGTTGAACATCAAATTTAAGTGTATGTAAATATCAATTCTAAAATGCGAAACTATAATTTATAACTTCAAGTACAATCGATTATAGAGACAAAATCAGTTATACTCTAGAGGAATCAAACACGTGAAAAATTCAATTCTACACCTCTAAAACTGAACCAAATATAAATTTAAATAGTCTGATTTGAAATCAAGATTAATTACCATGAGAACTTCAAACCGCAAGCTGGCAACCACAATCCCCCGATCGAAACCATCATTTCACCACATTTACTACTAACTAGTATTATATGAGTGCGTATATATGGTGTTGCCGCGATTTTGTAACAAAGTATGTAGGCGTAAATATGGACAAAGCCAAAAAGATAAAATGATATGCAAAATGACTCATAATACCCCGCATATTAATAGATGTTAAGAAATAAAACGGATAAACAAGGGTACAACGGTAATTTCAATGGCTTCTTATCTCTCTCTATATATATAGATGCCAATGCTTCATTTATAATTCACTTACAAAACTCAGTTTCAAGTCAATCAACGTTTACTGTTATTATCATGACAAATGATGATGGAACATCATCCAATATTGATTTCTTGTTCTATGATGTTTTCCTAAGTTTCAGAGGCGATGGTGGAACCCGCTACGGATTCACAGATCATCTCTATACTGCACTTCGTCAAAAAGGAATTTTCACTTTCAGAGATGATGAAGAACTCAAAATAGGAGCTGAAATAAGAGTTTCACTTTATAAAGCTATAGAAAATTCAAGAATGTTGGTGGTTGTGCTATGTCAGAACTATGCATCTTCCACTTGGTGTCTTGATGAACTTGCTCATATCATTCACTGTTCCGGTAAAAAAGGGAATCAGGTTTTGATCATATTTTACAAAGTGGAACCTTCTGATGTTTGGAATGTGAAAAATTCTTATGAAGCTGCCATGATTGAGCATGAAAATCGATTTGGGAGAGACTCTGAGAAGGTCAAAGCTTGGAGGAACGCTTTGTCCTCTGTTCGTCACCTACCAAGTCAACACTACAACAACCAAATGTAAGTTTCTTTATTTTTTTATTCTCTGACCATAACTCAGTTGATTGATAGAGACATTGTAATATACATAAGGGATTTTTTGCATATATATAAATTAATTACATATCAACAAAAGGTAGACGGACAACAAGTTGCGCCGCTAAACCTTTCTGTATAGCAAAACTCAATTTTTGAAAAACTATATTCATAGACTAAATTGAACTATGAACCTGTTTTCTATACAATAATGTGTCGAAATAATAACATTCTTCATTATTGTAATTTGAAGTGACTTAAGTGAGTGGTTAATTGTCCCTGAGCTTAGCTCAGTTGGTAGGGATTTCAAACTATATGTTTAGGAGCCGGGGTTTGAACCCCAGACACTCCATTTATTCACCTTTAAGGTGGATTTTCTAGCCACTAGGCTATTTGACAAAAAAAAAAGCGAGTTGTTAATTTTACATCAATTATGAATGAATTAAGATATATATTTTTTGAACTAAACCAAATGAGATATATAAGAGGGTGACCTATGTGCTTAATGCCTTAAAGTTTTGGATCCTTACCTACCATGGGTGAGAGTTTTGTTTGGATCCTTACCCTGGAACCATCAATACATCAATCATATTAGAATGTAGTTACATAGGAGTATGTTAATAACTAACAAGGATTAGGAAATATGTGTTGATCCAAGTAATTTTTGTAACTATAATTGTACTTCCTTATTATTTAATTATTTATTTTTGGTTATCAGTGTTAAACTATTCAAAGAGAAAAAGGAGGCTAGGGTTTTCCATTATAATAAACCAAAAAGTCATATAGAACAATAGATACAATAGAGTATATAAACTAGTAATTATGAAAGACTAAACTACCCTTACAATAATAATATAATTATTATCTAACATCTCCCCTCAAACTCACGATGTGTTAACATGAAGCATCGAGAGTTTGTCGATTAAGAAACGAAAAAGCTTAGTAGAATGCGTCTTCGTGAACAAATCAGCAATCTGCAAGGAGGAAGAAATAAACGGCAAAGTAATGGTACCATGTTGAAGATGGTGACGTGTGAAGTGACAATCAATCTCAATGTGTTTGGTACGTTCATGAAATACAGAGTTGTGCGCAATTTGAATAGCACTCTTGTTATCACAGTACATAGGGGTTGGTTCAGGAAGAGGCACACCCATATCACAAAGTAACCAACGCAACCAAACTATTTCAGTAGTGGTAGATGCCATAGCACGATACTCAGCTTCTGTAGAAGAGCGGGAAACAATGTCTTGTTTCTTACTCTTCCAAGAGATGAGAGAATCTCCAAGAAAAATACAAAAGCCTGTGGTAGACTTACGGTCAGTAGGATTACCAGCCCAATCAGCATCAGAGTAAGCACGTAACTCTAAGGAAGAGGATGAAGGAAACAAAAGACTCTGAAATTGAGTTCCCCGAAGATAACGGAGAATACGAAGCACGGCTGCCCAATGTATTGTAGTGGGAGAAACAACAAACTGACTAACGACATGCACTGCATAAGCAATATCAGGTCTAGTAATAGTAAGGTAGACCAAGCTTCCAACCAAAGTACGGTACAAAGTAGGATCCGGTAGAGGAATCCCATCAGAGGGAACATATTTCACATTCAACTCTAAAGGACTATCTACTGCTCGAGTATCAGAGAGACGAGCTTGCTCAAGAATGTTTGCAATGTACTTGGATTGAGATAAGAGATAACCCTTAGGAGAATAGGCAACTTCAATCCCTAAGAAGTAGCGAAGAGGGCCTAAATCTTTCATCTCAAATCTTTTAGCTAACTGTAATTTCAACTCATTAATTCCATCAACATCATCACCTGTAATAATCATATCATCAACATATAAAGAGAGTATAATACGACCATGATAAGTTGTCCTAACAAATAAAGCAGAATCGTGATCACTAGAGCAGAATCCAAGAGATCTAATCACAGTAGAGAACTTCTCATACCAAGCTCTTGGAGCTTGTTTCAAACCATATAGAGCTTTTTTTAACTTACATACTTCACCCTGATTATGAGAAACACCTGATGGAGGTACCATATAAACTTCCTCCTGAAGATCACCATTTAAAAACGCATTTTTAACATCCATTTGAGAAATATCCCACTGACGAACAGATGCAACAGCAATAAGAGTGCAAATAGTGGTCATTTTGGCCACAGGAGCAAATGTTTCTTCATAATTCATACCATATTGTTGAGAGAATCCCTTAGCCACAAGACGAGCTTTGTAACGCTCAACTGACCCATCAGACTTGGTTTTAATCTTGTATACCCAACGAGACCCAATTGCACGTTTTCCTGGCGGAAGAGGTACTATGTCCCAAGTATTTGTCTTGTGCAAAGCTGCAAGTTCCTCAGCCATAGCCTTTTGCCAAAGAAGATCATGAATAGCTTCTTTATAGGACGAAGGCTCAGACAAACTATGAACAGAGGTAAGAAAAGAAGCAAAAGAAGCAGAATAAATTGAATAAACAAAATCAGGCAATTGAGTAGACTTACGATCACGAGAAGGATAACGAGGAGGAGGTGGTGGTGTTGGTGGTGGAGGTGGTGCAGTAGGAACAACAGTCAGAGGAGGTTGTTGAGTAGTTGATGGGACAAAAGGGGTATATGTATCTGGAGTAGCACTAGTATCATCCCTGCAGTTTTCAAAATTACAGTCAGCAGAAATATCATTATCGACACCGAAAGGATCAATATTCGTTAGTTCAGACAAGCTAGGAGTATGTGTATCAGACGAAAGAGAGAAAAATGGTATGTGCTCAAGAAACACAACATGACGAGAAGCATACAATTTTTTACTTGAAGGGTCATAACAACGATAACCCTTTTGACCATCCCCGTAGCCAAGAAAAACACATATCACAGAACGAGGAGACAGTTTATTTCGTTCTACTTGTGGGAGAAGAACAAAACAAGTAGAACCAAATACCTTCAAAGAAGAATAATCAGGACTAGAACCATACAATTTTTCAAAGGGAGACAAACCTGAGGTGACCGACGACGGAATCCTGTTAATAGCATGTACAGCTGTGAGAATTGCTTCACCCCAAAACTCAGTTGGAACAGAAGCAGACAACAAAAGAGAACGAGCAGTTTCAACAATATGACGATGTTTTCTTTCGGCAACGCCATTTTGCTGAGGAGTATCAGTACATGAAGTCTGGTGAATTGTACCATCATAAGCAAGCAACTCAGAGAATTTATTAGAAGTATACTCACCACCTTGATCACAACGGAAACACTTTATAACAGCATTATGTTGAGTTTTAACCATAGCACGAAACTTTTGATATATGCCGAAAAACTCAAAACGATTTTTCATTAGATAAACCCAACAATAACGAGTATGATCATCAATAAAAGAGACATAATATCTAGAACCACCTTTGGTAAGGACCGGTGATGGACCCCATACATCAGAATGAACTAAATCAAAAGGTGCTTTGGACATAGAAGTACTTTTATTAAACGGCAAAGCAGAAAATTTAGCAAGTTTGCAACCGCAACAATCAGAAATTTCACTAATTTGCAATTTTCCCAAAGCTCCAGTAGAGGCCAAGTATTTTAATCTAGATGCAGAAACATGACCAAGACGAGAATGCCACAAATAAAAGTTAGAAGATGATAAATTCAAATGAAAAGACGATAAATCAATGGAAGTAGAAGTTGAGGCTGCAGTATCTGGAACTCTAAGCTCATCCAGAACATAAAGTCCCCCATGTCTACGACCTTTCCCAATTAACCTCCCTGAATGTTGATCCTGCACATGACAATGAGTAGAAGAAAACGTAACAGAATATCCAGAATCACATAACTGACTAACAGAAACAAGACTCAAAGTAAGATTAGGAATATAATAAACATCAGAAAGAGACAAATTAGATGTGGACACTGACCCAATTCCTGCTAATGGCATAGGAGTGCCATCGGCAGTCATAACTGAGATGGATGATGTAGAATTTAAAGACAAAAAGGACTTACGATCATATGACATATGATGCGATGCTCCAGAATCAAGGATCCATATCGAGGAAATACTTGAATAATCAGAAGGGGTCAAACCTTTAATAGAGGAGATAGACGTTGCATGTGGCTGGGTGGCGAGAAACTTTTGAAACTGTGCAGCAAGATCAAACACTCTTGAAGTAGTCTTATGTGGATATACATGATCAATACCAATGCCAACAGGAAGAGGAGCAGCCAAAGACATTGCCATATTATCAAACAATCAAATGGACCAACAAACAATTATTTCAATCGTAGAAATCCAACCAATCACCAACAATGCCAAAACAATAGAGCCTATAAGGGAATGAATAAAGTTGTATATTGCATTACTTTTGAGAGTTTACAAGAGGTGTATATATACACAAGTATAGTAACCTAATTGGAGTAAATTAAGGAACAAATATCTCCAACAATTAAGGTGATTGACTCTATAGACTTTATACAAATCCTAAAATAATAATGATAATAATTAAATACTAATTATGCTTGATATCCCCCCGCAAGTTGGGCGACCTGGAAGAAAGATGCAACTTGGATAGTAGAAACTCGAACCGGGGGCGAAGCAGAGGCTTGGTGAGAATGTCAGCAAGCTGGTCGTTGGTAGAGACGAAGGAAACACGAAAACGACCACGTTGAACGTTTTCACGGACAAAGTGATAAGCTAAGGCTATGTGCTTCATTCTGGAGTGGAAGACAGGATTAGCACTCAGATGCGTAGCACCAAGATTGTCGCAGTAGATGACAGGACCAGCTGTAGGAGTGTGACCAAGTTCAGTGAACAAAGAGAGTACCCAAAGGAGTTCACTGGCCGTGTCGGCCAAGGCTTTATATTCAGCTTCAGTGGATGATCGAGCAACCGAGCGTTGCTTGCGGGAACTCCAAGAGATGGGGGTGTCGCCAAGATAGAGCAGGTAACCAGTGGTAGAGATGTAATCATCTTTGTCACCCGCCCAGTCCGCATCTGAGTACGCATGAAAGTTCAGGGGAGCAGTCGCGGAGATGAAAATGCCTTTGTCGCAAGAGCCGGCCAGATAGCGAAGTAGGCGCTTGAGAGCCAACCAGTGCATGGTGCTCGGGTTCTGCATTAACTGAGCAAGTTTGTTGGTCGCGAAGGCAATGTCTGGTCGAGTAAGACTCAAGTATTGGAGACTTCCAACTAGTGCTCGGTATTCAGTCGGGGAGGGCAAGGGATCACCAGAGTTTTTGAGCAGCGGAGGAGTAGCAGTTATTGGAGTGGACGCTGGTTTAGCTTCTGTCATGCCCGACTTTTGAAGGAGATCAGTGAAGTATTTCCGTTGTGAAAGAAACATGCCCGCAGCGGAAGGAATGACTTCAACACCCAGGAAATAATTGAGATAGCCAAGATCTTTCAATGAGAAACGGGCAGCAAGTGTAGCAATGAGACGAGACAATTTTGTCGAGGAGCTCCCCGTAACAATGATGTCGTCGACATAGACGAGCAAGTATAGTGTCGCGCGTGGTGTCCGCTGAATGAACAAAGAAGCATCGGCGGTGGAATTGACGAAGCCAATGGAGAGCAGGAATACACGAAGTTCCATATACCAAGCGCGAGGAGCTTGCTTTAACCCGTAGAGCGCCTTCTTTAGGCGACAGACATGATCAGGGAAGCTTTTGTTAACAAAGCCAGGTGGTTGAGCCATGTAGACCTCCTCGTTGAGCGTCCCTTGAAGAAAGGCATTGTTAACATCAAGCTGGCGGACTGACCATCCTTGTCGAACTGCCAAGGCGAAGATGATCCGAATTGTCACTGGTTTGACGACGGGGCTAAAAGTTTCTGTGTAGTCACAACCAGGGCGTTGATGGAAACCCTTAGCGACCAATCGAGCCTTGTACCTGTCAATGGACCCATCTGGATTTCTCTTGATGCGAAAGACCCACTTACAGCCAACCAAATTTTGAGCAGAGGAACGACCAACGAGTTCCCAGGTGTTGTTGCGATGTAGGGCATCAAATTCAGCCAACATGGCGGAACGCCAGTCCGGATCACGAAGGGCTTGGGTAATAGTACTAGGTTCCATCGGGGATGAGGGACGGACATGGAGGTTGAGTTTGTGGATGGGTTTGACGATGTTGTTTTTGGACCGGGTGATGATCCCACCGCCATGGGGTTCAGTGGTCGTTGTGGGGGGAGAGGTCGTTTGTGGTTGTGGGAGCAATGTTGGCTGTAAGGAGGAAGGGGGGTCATTACTGGTCGTTTCATTGCTCGTTGTATTTGAGGACGAGGATTGGGATGTGGTCGGGGAGGAAATGCCAGACGGGGAGGGAGGCTCAACAAGTGAGGTATCCGGGGATGTGGGAGTGGTGCTCGCAGTAGGTGGAGCGATGGTCGGCAAGACGGGCAGTTGGAGTGGGCCAGTCTGTGAGGTCGTGGACGTGATCGGTTGGGCCACCAGTGAACGGAAGGGGAATTCAGTTTCGACGAACTTGACATGGCGAGAGGTGTAAATCCGTCCAGTTGAAGGATCGAGGCATAGATATGCATGTTGATCAGCTGAGTAACCTACAAAAACACACATAGTAGACTTTGGAGCAAGTTTATGGTTAGCATAAGGTTTAATCCAGGGAAAACACAAACATCCAAAACATTTTAATTTATGATAATCCGGACTAATGCGGATGAGTTTAGAGTAAGGTGATTGGTGCCCGAGGATTGGGGTAGGGAGACGGTTAATGAGGTAGGCTGCAGTGGTCATGGCGTGAGGCCAGTAGGTGAGGGGAAGGCCAGCGTGGTGAAGGAGGGAGAGACCGGTTTCGGCAATGTGCCGATTCCGCCGTTCAGAGATGCCATTGTGTTCGGGTGTATGAGGGGGAGTGGTGTGGTGACTTATGCCATGAGTACTTAGAAAGGAACGAAGACCAATGTATTCGCCACCATTGTCAGTGTATAGGACTTTTATTTTGTGTTGGTAGAAGTTTTCAACTAGTGTTTTAAATTTGGGAAAAATAGATTGCACATCAGATTTTAGTTTCATGGGATATAGCCATATATAGCGAGTATAATGATCAACAAACAAACAATAGTAACGAAGACCATCAATAGATAAAACAGGGGAAGTCCATACATCAGAAAAAATTATTTCTAATGGATAAGTAGATGTAAGAGTAGATTCATGAAAAGGAAGTTTATGACTTTTATTAATTTGGCATGAATTACAATCTGATTGCGGAAATTTATTTGAACCTAAAGAAAAATGATGTTGAATAAATTTAAAGATGGAAGTTGAAGGGTGTCCAAGCTTGTGATGCCATGAAGCAGAGGATTCCACTTGGACGGTGTGGGCGGAAGGTGAGGTCGTGGGCAACAGATAAAGTCCATTCACACATGAGCCTTTATGGGTTGTTTGGCGTGTCTGCAAGTCCATGACATAAAAAGAGTTTGGTAATAAAACAACGGCAGAGTTAGTTTGTTTGGTGAGTTGAGAAACAGAAATGATTTGTTGTTTCATGGAGGGAACATAAAGAGCATTAGACAAGGATAAATCATTAATTAAAAGTGTTCCAGAGTGAGAGATGTTTAAACCTGAACCTTTCCCCATGAAGAGGGAGTCGGGGCCAGTGTATGGATGGTGAAGTGCCAGATTTGTAAGGTCGTTGGTCACATGATGTGTTGCTCCACTGTCGAGCAGAAAACCAGGCGAGGATGTGCCAGCAGTAGCGGTGTGGGCCTGGGCCTGGCCAGTGGTGCTCGGAGAAGAACGAGGAGGTGCGGGGACGCTGGGGTGTTGGGTCCGAAAGAGTTGGCAGTCAGCGAGGACGTGTCCCTTGGTGTTGCACCATTGACATCGACCAAGGAATGGTTTGCGATCACCTGGGCGTTGGTTGGTCGGTGCAGGTGCCTGACTTGGTCGAGGCTTGTTGTTGGTCGACCTTGCCTGAGCGTGCAGCGCAGTAACAGGAGCAGGTGATTGGCGTTGAGCAGCAGCAAGAGAGAGTTCCTGGATGAGGAGCTTTTCGAGGAGATCATCAAAGGTGATTGGAGTGTCCCTTGCGTTGACCCCATCAATGACTGCTCGGTAACCGTCATCAAGGCCTTGCAAGACATGGTCGGTCATGTCCTCGACGGAGACAGCAGATCCGAGAGAGGCGAGGAGATCAGCAGTTTGCTTCAGAGAGTGCATGTAGGTCGTGATGGATTGAGTACCTTTCGAGGCCATCCGAAGACGTTCCTTGAGTTGTTTAAGGTGACTGCGGGAGGCTTTGGCATAGGTGTTCTTGAGAAGCTCCCAGAGGTCGTGCGAGGTCTTCGTCTGGGACACCAAGGAGGCCACCTCGTCGGAAAGAGTGGTGAGGATGGCACCATAGATGAGGCGATCCTGGCGACGCCATGTTTGAAAAGCAGGGTTTGATGATATTACCGGAGGCGTTGCGGTGGTGGTGATCGTTGCTGTCGGCGCAGGGAACGATCCATCAGTGTATTTGAGTAGATCAAAACCATCAAGGAAGGCTTCTACCTGGAGTTTCCAATTGAGGTAATTGGTAGGGAGAAGCTTGGTGACACCGCTGAGGGTGATACACGCAAAGGGTTTGGAGGGTTCATAGGGGTTAGCTATGGAGCGAGAGCCATCGGAAGCCATGGGAGGCAAAGTGTTATGGCAAACGGAGAAAAAACGGCGTTTTCTGGTTTAACAGGGTAGGGCTGGAACGTTACCAACTGATACCATATAAGGGAATGAATAAAGTTGTATATTGCATTACTTTTGAGAGTTTACAAGAGGTGTATATATACACAAGTATAGTAACCTAATTGGAGTAAATTAAGGAACAAATATCTCCAACAATTAAGGTGATTGACTCTATAGACTTTATACAAATCCTAAAATAATAATGATAATAATTAAATACTAATTATGCTTGATAGAGCCAACCAATAAGAAATTCAATCAACAATATACCAACCAACCAATTAAACATTCAAATTGCTTCTCAATAGAAATATCACAAAGAATTCAAATAAAGGCGAATAGTCAATTGAATCAATTCAATTCTAATAACAATAGAACCGCTCGTTTCGCAACTCCATCTGATCCCTTCAACAATAGTCATAAAATTGCTCTGCCAAAATTCTTGTTACCAGGGACAAAAGAATACAATATGCTAACCTTAAAAAAAAAATCCAACACGTTATCCACCAATTTTCCTCATAATCAAACGTGTGGCCCTTTTCTTTTTCTTCTATTAAGCAATGTACCCAAAATCACAAATAGGAGGCATATAGAAACTTATGAACACTTACAGACTTGTTGACCAACAAAGGTAATTGAAGCTACCGAAACAAATCCACTGAAGTAGTGAAACGCAAATTTCTACAACATACTGATGCTTGCAAAATCAAAGAAGCCACAACACTCTTTTTCAGCCGATTCTTTCAAAACAACATGAGAAATATCCAACAAAATAATTCAAAATACCCAGGAATTCAATCTAACCAATCGTACAATATTCCCAAACTTTTGGGAACTCGGCAACAGAACAACACAAACAATCTAAGAGGATCGAAACAAGCTCTAGATACCATGTTAAACTATTCAAAGAGAAAAAGGAGGCTAGGGTTTTCCATTATAATAAACCAAAAAGTCATATAGAACAATAGATACAATAGAGTATATAAACTAGTAATTATGAAAGACTAAACTACCCTTACAATAATAATATAATTATTATCTAACAATCAGTTACATAATTGAATACATGTATAGAAATAAATAGGAAGTGTATTATATGTTCATGCAGGTATGAACCTGAGTTTGTCAAGAAGATTGTTGAAGAAACCTCGGCTAAATTACCTCCCGTCCCTTTACCAATGAAACACATAGTTGGACTTGATTCTCGATTTGAAATGGCGAAAACACTTTTCCATTTTGAGTCTCGTGATACCGTTTTAATGCTGGAAATTTACGGAGCTGGGGGAATAGGCAAAACTACATTCGCCGTGGATATCTATAACAAGATCAGGCATCAATTTGAAGCTTCGAGTTTTCTTGCTAGTGTTAGAGAAAAATCAAACAAAAGCACCAAAGGCCTGGAAGATCTCCAGAAGACACTTCTATCTGAGATGGGTGAGGAGACAGAGACAATGATGGGAAGTACTTTTGGAGGTGGACTTGAAATCAAGCGCAGGCTTGGCCATAAAAGAGTTCTTCTAGTTCTTGACGACGTTGATACAATAAACCAACTAGAAGCACTAGTTGGAGGATGTGACTGGTTTGGTCCCGGTAGCAAGATCATCATAACAACAAGGGACACATCATTGGTAGATAAGCATGTGATGGATGGTGCTATCGTTGAAAAATATAAAATGGAAGAGTTGAATGGTCACCACTCTCTGGAACTCTTTTGCTGGCATGCCTTTAATACCAGTAATCCTGAAGAAAACTTTGAAGGTGTTTCTAGTCTTGCTGTGAGTTATGCAAAGGGCGTTCCATTGGCTTTGAAAGTAATAGCCTCCAATGTGAAGGGTGGGAGCCCAATGGACTGGGAAAGGGAATTGGACAAATATAAGAAAATTCCAAATGCTGAGATTCAAGGAGTACTCGAAATAAGCTATATTAGTTTGTTTGAGCTGGACCAGAAAACTTTCTTGGACATTGCTTGTTTCTTTAAAGGGGAGAGATGGGAGTATGTTGAAAGGATACTAAAGGCTTGTGGTTTCTTCCCAAGTATTCGACCATTTGTTACAAAATGTCTCATAAATATTGATGAAAATGGCTGCTTGGATATGCATGATCTAATCCAAAACATGGGCAAAGAGGTTATCAGAAAGGAGTCTCCGCTAAACCTTGGTGACCGTAGCAGATTATGGTCTCATGAGGAAGTTCTTGAAGTACTCAAAGACAACACGGTAAAAACCTTCACTTTTTTACTTTTACTTTTTAGTTTTGCTAGTGTGTGTGTTTTGGTACTATACATTCTAAATGTATCTAGTGTTAACTCTGTTTATATGTTTTTAGATACCGGGAAGTATAAAAATTGAAGGAATAATGCTTGACCCCCCTGCTCATGAAGAAGTGTGTAATTGGAGTGATAATGCCTTCAAGAAGATGGAAAATCTTAGAATTCTAATTATTCGGAATACATCATTTCAATCAGCTCCTAGTTGTTTGCCAAATAGTTTACGGTTACTTGATTGGAAGGGGTACCCATCAAAGTCTTTTCCAGCTGATTTTTATCCCGAAAGAATTGTTGATTTTAAGTTACCTCATAGCTCTCTGATGCTGAAAAGGCCATTTCAGGTACCAACATTTACTATTTAGTTATGGAATTTGGAAAGAAAAAAAAAATTGGTATGGTTACTAGCATGATATAATTGAATATGTTTCTTATCATTTTAACTGTATTATTCTTCACAGATATTTGACGATTTGACATTCATGAATCTCTCTCAGTGTCAATCCATAACTCAAATACCTGATATCTCAAGAGCCATAAATTTAAGAGTATTGACACTTGATAGATGTCATAAAGTGAAAAGATTTGCTGAATCCGTCGGATTTATGCCAAAACTTGCATGTTTAAGTGCTTCAGAGTGTACAATACTCAAAAGTTTTGTCCCAAGAATGCACTTGCCATCTCTCGAGGTTCTCTCCTTTAATTTGTGCAAAAGACTTAAACACT
This sequence comes from Trifolium pratense, assembly GCF_020283565.1. Lineage (NCBI taxonomy): Eukaryota > Viridiplantae > Streptophyta > Magnoliopsida > Fabales > Fabaceae > Trifolium > Trifolium pratense. The sequence continues at coordinate 8,966,989 of NC_060062.1, read as the reverse complement.
TCCCAGATGTAATGCAAAACATGGATAAGCCATTAAAGATTTGGATGATAGGTACTGCTGTTAAGAGGCTTCCTAATTCCATTGGTAATCTTACGGGGCTTGAATACATAGACATGTCATTTTGCAGAGGACTTGATGATCTATCCAGCACCTTCTTCTTATTGCCAAAACTTGCCACCTTAAGAATTGATGGTTGTTCTGAACTTAGAAAATCATTTAAAAGGTTCAAAGATATCCACTCAGTAGCGAATGGCAGCTCGAATTTGGTGAGACTGTACTTAAGTGATGCTAATCTATCAGATGAAGATCTTCACATAATTCTTGAAAGTTTTCCAAAATTGGAAGACTTGAATGTGTCGCACAATAAATTTGCATCTCTCCCAAAATCAATCAAAGGATCTGTGCATTTGAAAAGTCTTGATGTGAGTTATTGCAGGAATCTTATAGAAATTCCAGAACTTCCATTGAGCATTCAAAAAGTAGATGCAAGATATTGCGGAAGCTTAACTTCAAAGGCATCAAGCGTGCTATGGTCTAAGGTTTCACTACTTTCTCTACTATTCATATGATATTGTTATTTTATTAGTTAGTATATGAATAATGTCAAATAAGTTTTTAACTGACGTGCATGTGCATATGCGATGTAACGAAGTTCTAAGGTGATGTCTTAGGGGTGTATTGGATTGAGATTTCATGGGATTTTAAAAGACTTTTTTATGACAAAAAAATCTTGTGGTATTCAATCAAGACTTTTACAAAAGTTCAATAAATCTTGTTGGTATTCAATTGAGATTTGTTACTACTTTTAAAATGTCTATTGGTATTCAAAAGTCTACCGATTTTGATGGATTCTTCTATGAAATGGATTTTGAGAGACTTTTTAGTTGAAAATACACTTGATAGACTTTTTCAACAATCTCACCAAAAGCCTTCAGACTTTTTTGAACTCTCCAAGACTTTTTACTTTCATCATTACTGTATCAAATTTCTTCTTCTTCTTTATTACTTTCTCAGTTCATCATCACTGGTTTTCTTTTTCTTTTCTTTTTGTTCACTTTTTCAACAATCTCACTAAAAGCCTTGAGACTTTTTCAAACTCTTCAAAACTTTTTACTTTCATAATCATTGTACCAGTTCTTCTTCTTCTTCTTCTTCTTCTTCTTCTTCTTCTTCTTTTTCGTCACATTCATCTGCTTCTGTTTCCCATCAATAGTGGTGGTGGTGATGACCTTTTTATTGGTGATTAGAAACATATACGTAAAAAAATAAGTAAGGGTTTTTTATTTTTTTGTTTAAATATTTGCATTCCCAAAAAAATATAATTTCTTTTATTAAAATTTATTGATTCTTTTAAAATTTTCCAAATATACAGAAGTTTCCTAATATATAAAGTATTATGAAATCTTGATTGTAAAAAGTCTTTTGAAAAAAATCTCTCAAAATCCATTCAAATCATGTGTTAAAAATCTTGATTGTAAAAAAGTTTTGTAAAAAAAGTCTTTAAAATCTCACAAAATCAATATAGTCCAACAAATCATCAAAACTGTTTTTGCCAAAATTGTCTCATAAAATCTCAATCCAATACACCCTCCTTAGTCTCTAATTAGGATATCTTGTGTTTCCTTTTTCATATAGAGGTACTTCTGCAACTTTTTATTCCTCCTTAGGAAGCTTTTACAAACAGTTATTTGGAGAGTACAATGACAGTTTTTAGTCTGAAGGATCATGATATTTGGATATCTTGTGTATTTTGTATCTCTTGGTATCATTTTTGGTAACAGATCTAATCATTAGGTTATTTTTTGGGCTGAAGGAATAAGCGAGGTTTTGTATTTTGATAACATTATATTTTTATGATATATTTCAGATTGTAATTATAAAAATATTATCTCTTTTCAAAACCTTGTTATTCTAGATTAACTGAAAGTGAAATATAAAAAACTACAATACTTAGTTCTTTTAAGATATATATTCAATTGTTTACATAATGATTCCTTAACATTTCTATGTCTTTGTACACCTCGTTTTGGAGGATAAAATGCAAAGGGGATAGGGAGATGTAAAAAATGTGATGTGTGAGAAATGCTATAACTGATGTGATATTTAATAAAGAAGAAAATAAGAGCATAAAATGCTTAACTTTATATATATATATAATATATATATATATATATATATATATATATATATATATATATATATATATATATATATATATATATATATATATATATAGTCTTTTGGTTTTTGTAACTTCTGCGCGTTCACACACCTATTTTTATATTACTCAGTTTGCTGCCTTGTTGATGTCACAGGTTTGCAAAGAGAAGAAAAGAATACAAGTTGTGATGCCAAAAACTAAAATTCCAAATTGGTTTGACTGTGTTGGCAATGAAGATATTCCTCTTTTCTGGGCTCGCCGGAAGTTCCCTGTGGTTGCTTTAGCATTGGTGTTTGCGGAATCTGAAGAGAATATTGAGATAGAGAAGGACACCTTCATCTCCGACTTCTTTCCTAAACTGATGTCAGATGTGTCCTACACTGTTGGTCTGCATATATTTATTGATGGTCATGAAGTATCTCGTAAGAATTACCATTACTGTAGTGTTGGGGAAAATCACATGTTAATGTGTGACCTTAGGACTTTGTTCACCGAAGAAGAATGGAAGGGTCTAGATGCATGCGTTGGAGATGATTGGAAGGCTGTTCAGGTTCAATGTGAATCACAGTTGACTTTGAGTTATTGGGGAGTTTATGTTTTCAAACAGAAAACATTCACTCATGATATTGATATCTCATTCAAGCTTCCCAATCTTAATTCCTCTGGTGCGGACTATGTGAAATTGCTAGTGCCGGCATCATGTTTGGTTCCAAAAAGTTCTCCTCAGATGTCTGGCCAAATAATGAGACACACATTGGAAAATACGAATCCAAGAGAAATATTTGGCGAGTATTTTCCTCTTTTAGAGTTTGTTGAAGAAACTCCGTGTTTTACAATGTCACTGTTTAGGTCGTGGATGATTGCTAAGGTTGATAATAAAGGGGAAACTTCAGCCATTGCCTTTGGGGGAAGTTTAAAGCAACAGCATGAAGAATCTAATTGGGATGTTGTGCGATATGTAGAGTTGATGATGAAGGATAAGACTTTAAAACAGCTTGGTGATATGCATGGTTTAAAATTAGATAACAATGACATACAAATTCCGACACAAATTCTGGAAGAAGTGTTGATGGCAAGGGTAGAATTTATGAGGGAAAAAGGTCGTGATGGGTTGGATTTGGATATACCTATTATCCTTGAAGCGTGTCATTTTGGGGAAGCTAAGAGTCGTCGCTATTGGGGGAGGTTGCAAATAAAAAACGGAGATCAAAATTTCAAAGTTGTGTTAAACAAGATATGCCAACTTGCATTGAAATTCTCGAATGCAAAAAGCACTAGTAGAAAAATGACTTTTGGTTTGGAGATACCACTACCGGTATGTGAATACCAGTAGTGAAATACATTTGACCAAAGGATTCCACTACTGATATTTTTAAAACGGTAGTGGAAAGTTCAGAGACAAGGGATTTCACTACCGGCTTTGCTAAATCCGTAGTGGAAAGTAGACACGGTGGCAATGTCGTAATTACGTACAAATTTGTTTTAATTATCTTCCACTACCGATCTAGGATTCACCGGTAGTGGAATCCTAATAGTGTTATTATTTTTTTCATATTCCCACTTTTCACTACCGATCTAGGATTCACCGGTAGTGGAATCCTAATAGTGTTATTATATTTTTCATATTGTCATTTTCATTCCCAATTTTCATACGCGTTCAATCTCCCTCCCACTGCAAACTCTCCATTCTCAATCGTCCCAAGTTCTTCCAAATCGTCCCAAGTTCTTCAAATCAAACACTCCAATTTCCCAATCATTCTCCAATCTCTCCATTCTCCATTCTCCATTCTCCAATCTCTCCAATTTCATTCGGTTTCATTCTCCAAACCCTAGAATGCTTGATTCGCCTCCAAATTTCTTCGTTTTTATTCGGTAAAGGTATGAATAAATCAAACTTCCTCCAAATTTCATTCGTTTTCGTTTTCATTCATTTTCATTCTTGTTCATTCGTTTTCATTCGCTTGGGTTTTCATTCGTTTTCATTCACGTCGTTTTCGTGGGTCTGTGATGTTCATTTCTGTGTGGGTCTGTGTTTTTTTGTGTGGGTTTTCATTCTTCTTCTGCTTGATGGCTTGATGATGAGAATGTCAATATAAAAATACAAATTTGCATGAGATTTGGAAGTCTGTGTAGGTCTGTGTAGGTCACTTTAGCATGAGATTTAATGAAAAGTAAAAAGATATATGGTCATTTCTGTTTATGATATTTATTTTGCTGCTATTTTGATTATTTTTTACTTCATAGATGATATGTAATGCTTGTGCTGTGCAGGGGTTGCTGTGTTAGGCGGTGATTGCTGCTCCTGCGTTAGGCGGTGATTGCTGCTCCTGCGTGTTGCTTGTGCTGTGCAGGGGCTGGTGTTGCTCTTTTTTGGTGTTGTCATCTTTGTTTGAAGTTAGAAGGTTCAATCACGGTCTCATCTACAGGTACCGATTCTATTTCAAAACATAGAAGCTATAGGCTATGAATTTTTATTAAAATAGAATGCATAATCTAGTCATTCTGTTATAGGCTATGAATTTTTATTAAAATAGGGCGAGAGAATGTTTCGCAATAGTAACAACCTAGTCATTCCTTTAACTTAGAATGCATAAATTTCGAAACGTAGGTATGGACCGTAGTTGGATGAGAGCTAATCGATTAAGTACTGAGTACAGACATGGAGTGATGGAATTTCTACAGTTTGCGGAAAGTAATGCTGAACTAGAACGTCCTCCTCCTGAATTTCCTCCACTTTTTCTATGTCCGTGTATAAATTGTGCAAATAAAGAACCAAAACGTACTAAGAAAGAAATCATGAATCATCTAATTTGTGACGGGATTTGTCAAAATTATACACAATGGATATGGCACGGTGAAGTAGTTGCAACGCCAAGTGTGTCCCATAGAGAAAGTGGTAGTGTGGATATCGATGATCGACTGGAAGACATGATGCGTGATGTGCATCTCACTGTTTTGGACTGTTTATTTTGGACTATTTTAGGATGGTTTTATGAAGGAATTGGTATTAGAATTGGTATTTTTGTGATGGAATTGGTATTTTATGAATGATTGGTATTTTAGAATTGGTATTTTAGGAATTGGTATTTTAGGATTGGTATTTTAGGAATTGGTATTTTAGGACTGTTTATCAGGTGATGGAATTTTATGATGCTGTTGCTGAGAAGCATAGTTTAACTGCACATGAATTGTTTGATGGAAATGATCTTGCTACTTTCTTATCTAATTTGCATCAAGATGTTGGAAATTTAAAGGCAATTGTTGTGTGGTTATTGGTTGCTAGTGCAACTGATTTTTAACATATAGCTTTAGCACTAGCAGCAATGGCTCATTCTTTGGGGTCTGTGATGAAATTTGGTCATGTACACCACTACTAATATGCAGGCACAGGATGCTACAAAAAAACGAAAAAAAAAAATAAAACTAACATACCACTACTGATATTTATAACAATCAGTAGTGAAAACTAACATACCACTACGGGTATTTGTAATTACCCGTAGTGGAATCCTCAATTCTAAAAAAAAAAATGGAATAGCATACATACCACTACCGGTATTTACAAATACCGGTAGTGGAATCCCAGATTCTAAAAAAAAAAAATGAAAACCATACATACCACTACCGGTATTTGTAAATACCGGTAGTGGAATCCCAGACTCTAAAAAAAAAAAAATGAAAACTATACATACCACTACCGGTATTTACAAATACCGGTAGTGGAATCCCAGACTCTAAAAAAAAAAAAATGAAAACCATACATACCACTACGGATATTGAAAATACCCGTAGTGGAATCTCATACATACCACTACCGGTATTTGTAAAAACCGTCGTGGAATCCTCATAAATTTAATTAATAATACAGTAGAAACCTGACATACCACGACGGGTATAAAAAGACCCGTCGTGGAAAGTATTGACTTACAACGACGAGTGTGTTTACTACCGGCCGCGGCCAGTAGTGGAATCCCTATTTGGCCGGTAGTGGAATCCCCTTTCTGCACTAGTGAAGAGCAGGTCTTAGGATGAACATTGTTCTATTGAAATGCCAGAAACCATCGACAGAGATAGCTTCAAATTCAAGCTCTAGCTATGAGGAAGAATACTTTGAGGAAGAGTCCTATGATCCTGCTTTGGAAGAGTTGATGAGCATGATAGAGGAGGATGCTATGCGGTTTAATAAATCCTTTGGGAAGTTGAAAGCATCTATTGTTCTAACAAATACTGCTGAAATAGTTTCTGACAAAAATTTGTTGGAATCTTTATTTCTTAGAGGACAAGAAAATTTGGCAGAAGGAAATCCAGGATGGGGATATTGGGAAATGGGATTGTTTGGATTGGGAATTTTGGGATCTGGGGTTTCAGGATCGGGATTGGAAACTTTAGGATCTGGGATTTCAGGATTGGGAAGGATGGGATCAAATTTCAAGAAGACACATTATGGGAAGTTAAGGGTGGAGGATGAACCTTTTCGCATACTGTGGAGGAAATGTTTTTGGGGTTTGTGTGATGTTCTAAGTAAATGGTCATTTTATTTCATAGTATATGTGTGCCCTTATTTTTATAGGATACCAATAATAAGGAAGTTATTAGTGTGGGGTTGGTGGCTTGTCGAGTGGCCATTTTGTTTCTTTGTATGTGTGTGCCTTGATTTTTACAGGATACCAACACTAAGGAAGTTATTACTGTTGGGTTGGTGGCTTGTCAAGAAAATTTTTGTTCCCAGTATATGGTCATTTAATTTCTTTGCACGTGCGTGCCTTTATTTTTATAGGATACCAACAATAAGGAAGTTATTAGTGTGGGGTTGGTGGCTTGTCAAGCAAATTTTTGTTCCGAGTATATGGTCATTTAATTTCTTTGCACGTGCGTGCCTTTATTTTTATAGGATACCAACAATAAGGAAGTTATTAGTGTGGGGTTGGTGGCTTGTCAAGCAAATTTTTGTTCCGAGTATATGGTCATTTAATTTCTTTGTACGTGTAATAAGAAAGTTAGTGTGGGGTGGTTGGTGGCTTGTCAAGCAAATTTGTTTGTCTTGTAAAAAATTACACAGGGGAATTGCAGATTCTTCTTTTGAAGATCGTCAAATTGCATTCGGAGTTGCAAAAAGAATATTGAGGGCACGGGTAGAATTAATGAAGGAAAATAGCATGGACACTGGTATGCCTATTATTCTAGAGTATATTGGTACATCGGGCGCAACAAATAGACACTTTTGGGGAACTGTGGAGATAAAAGTGGGAGATCCATTTTACAAACCATTGTTTAAGAGGCAAAACCAAATTTCCGGGGGACTTGGGACGTCTGACTCTGACCAGAGGGTAATCATTGTTAAATTGAAATGTCAGCCCGCAAGTGAAGAGGAAGCTTCAAGCTCTCGCCTTGAAGAATCCTTGGAGGACGGAAACTACAATCCTGAATTGGAAGAGTTGATGAAGATGATAGAGCAAGATGCTATGAAATTCAATAAATCTTATGGGAAAATGAAGGCATCTATTGTTCAAGCTGATGAGTCATTTTTTGATAATTATCTAACGGAACCATTACTGATTCTAGGAAAATTGACAATGTTTGGATCAGCGACCAAGTTCAAGGTCACACCTTATGGTAAGATGAGAGCTGCAGACGAACCTTTCCGCATTCTGAGGACATGTTTCTGGGGTTTGATTTTTGTTATGCTTGTCTTATGTATATGGTCATTTAATTTATTTGCACGTGTGTGCCTTTATTTTTATAGGATACCAATAATAAGGAAGTTATTAGTGTGGGGTTGGTGGCTTGCACAGCAAATTTTTCTGTCTTGTAAAAAATTATACGGGGGAAATGGCAAGATTATTGAGAGAATAAAAGTGAAGGAATTGTAGTGCAATAGTGGTAGAAGGTCCATAGCTTTGTCCATAAGGGTTTGTATCTGTCAACAGACTGAAATAGTTGCACAGGCAGATGATTTGTGTTAAATTGCATTAAGGTATGATCCTTTAACATGAATACATTCTCATTTCAGGAATCCTGCTGTCAAATTAGTTTGGTCAAGTTGCACAGGAACAATTTTAATATATCTTTTGTTGCATGTAAAATCCCCTTTTCCTTATTGCATGCAGCATGAGGATGCTAAACAATCTAAATGTGTGATGCCTTTGAAAGTATGCCATTCTGATTAAGTTCTTGTGAAGTTGTGATGGCTGTTTTCAGACAAGTGCTATGTTGTATATTAAAATTGAAAGAATCCATAATATAAGAGAAATCATATATAGGGTTAATTATGTTCAGTTGATGACTAATTAATATAACAATGTGCCACAACTTATTAATCGTCTATTGAACACAAGTAATTACACAAAAGCACACAGTTTCACGCTGTTTTGCATCTCAGCCGTTGATTATCAGATCGAACGAATCAAATTAACTCATGTATAAATTTACTAGAAATGATCACAGCCACATGATTCTGATCGGACGGCTCTTTGTAACAGCAGGAAATCTGTTTTCCTTTTTAAGTGTATATATTGAATAAAAATACTAGTTAATTTGTAAAAAAAAATAAAAAATACTACTTAATTAATGAGTACTATACCCACCTTCCCTCAACCTTTTTGAACATTTGAAATTTCCCTCCCTCTTTTGTATCATTTCGGGCCTTTTTTTTTTTCTTTTTAAACTCAGGACTCATGACCCAAAATGCTCTGAATAGAACTCAGGACCCAAAATGCTCTGAATCTGAATCAAGTTTATCTCATAAAAGGTTCCAAGACTCATGAGTAATCAATAATCAAGGAATGACAATAATACAATATAACAATGGAGGAGGATAATCCACAATATGGTGCACTTGTTCATGTTAATTAGAACTTGCCTTATAAATAATCATATAAAACAATGGAGGAGGATAATTCACAACCTCAATCTTCTACTTTATAATATTGCTCATTGTCACCAGGGAGTGAAAGCAGCGACTCTGTATACATGACAATGTCATGTGGACCGTTACGAAAGGAGCGAAACTCCAAAGATTGTCCTTTATTGTTAGATTTCACCAATCTACTCCATTGGCTTGTTCCTATAATATCACCATTATTGTTAGAGCATATAGGGTTAAAGATAGAGAAATTGGACAGAGGAAGAACAAGCGTCTTAGTCCAAGACGAATTCAATTTGTATTCTTTCATCACCCAAACTTCAATTGTACCCTTCCTACAATCCCTAGCCCATAGACTGAAAAATTCTCCAAATACCCACATATCAAAAACAGAAACTTGGTGAAAATAATCTGGCAAAGGTATCTCAAACAATTTCCTATCCATTAAATCAAAGGCAACAATAACATCTATTTTAATATTAAGACGACCAGCCAACCAATGAATAGCCCCATTAAAGAGCAACCCTTTACCGTTATAACCATCATAAGGAGAGTGAGGACCCTCAATTTCTTTCCACCTATTATCTCTAATTGAGAAAAACTCCAAATGTGATGAAACAACATTATTAGCAACAGTTGGATCATTGGACAACACAACAACCAAGTAATCATCTCTTGACCGGTCATAACCGAAACCGTATATATGATTTGTTACTACTTTGGAAACAAAGGGAGACAAAGGTATTTGTTTTTTAAATCCAGTTGATGGATTCCATATGAAGATGTTTGGACGACTGTACAAACATATAAACCCTCTACAAGACCCATTAATTTCAACAGGAAAACGAAATCGGGGAAGTGAAAAATTGATGTTGAATGAAACAGGATGAGGATCATAGTTAAGAAATGCTTCAAAATCTATAGAACAAAATTCAGTAGGAGAATTTGATACACACATAATTCTACGTGTGTGTGTGGCAAGTTGAAAATGTAAATTTGCAAAGTGGGGATTAGAGATAAGAGAATACCATAACTTACAAACACACTTGAAACATATAAGAGATTTTCCTGGCAATCTTAGAAGTATTTTAATTATCAGTTCATGTGGCAGATACAGCAACGTCTTCTTCTCCATGCTTGAGTAACCCTAATTTTAACTGGAAAACCCGTTAAACAGGCTGAAAAGGACTTGTGTAAATTTGAATCGCCTGCAAAGAAGAAAAGAAGAAATAAAGTAAAACTGTGAAGAAAAGAGGTTATATGATGCGCATGATTAGGATTTGGATTATGATTAGATTATTAAAAGACCATGCATTTGCACATATCCGTTTGCTATGAAGCACAGACTTTTTCCTAGGTGAGAAGTTATTTATAAAAAAAAGTTTTAAAATAATTTTTTTGGGACATTTGTCCGACACAATAAAAAGATGACATGCTTAAAAATAGGAATAAAAATAAATTATAGAAATAGGAATAAAAACAAATTATAAATAGAAACGGAACAATTCTATACACATAAAAATAGGAAGGAAAGAAAAACCAATAAAGATTAAACAATATCTAGTTCTAATATTATAAAATAGAATGGACCCGTTCGAATCTAGTTTATAAAAAAAACAGTGAATCTAGTTTATAAAAAAGATTATAACGTGGAAACTTCAAAACCGGAGAAAAACCATGGCAGTTGTCTAAATCGACAACCAGAGAATAAACACTATGTGAAACTTGTTACAACACATAGACTACACTCAACCTTCCCTTGACCCCCCAGTACACCTACACTCTCCAAAACAAATACCTAACTACATCTCTCAACCCTCTAATACAAGAGTACAAGAGAAAAATAAAAAAATCAGATATAAGCTTAAAGTGCTACCCTCAACCTTCCATTGGCCCCCAGTACACCCACACTCTCCAAAGCAAATACCTAACTTAACGTCACACGTTTGCAATTATATTTCCAAAACTATATAATAATGGAGGAAACTGAAAGAATAGGAAATGAAGAGGATCATAACTCGATAAGAAATGAGGTCAAATTACTTTTATACGTTGAGAATAGAAAAACCTTCTATCTTTTGCTATGTTCAAAAAATTAGCTTTAAGATTTGCTAAAGAAAAATTGTCAAAAAAAAGTTAGAAAGAAATATACCTGTAACTATATCAATTCAAACTCCTTAGGATTTTAAAGAAAAATTTTAGTATATTCAATTTTTTTCCAGGTCATATCAATAAGGTCATGAAATTTCGATTTCTTTGTCTCTTTTACGTATAATGGATTTTCCCGAAATGCTACACGATTTTCTTTTAGTCTTTCTGGGATCGGGTCTTATATTAGGAAGTCTAGAGGTAGTATTACTTACCAACCCCATTTTTTCTGCTTTTTCATTGGGACCGGTTCTTGTTTGTATATCTTTATTATATATTTTATCAAATTCGCATTTTGTAGCTGCATCACAGCTACTTATTTACGTGGGAGCTATTAACATTTTAATCATATTTGTTGTGATGTTCATATAGTTGCGAATATTACCAAGATTTTCATCTTTGGACCGTTAGGGATGGAATTACTTTGATAGTTTGTACAAGTATTTTTGTTTCACTAATAACTATTATTCCAAATACATCATGATACAGAATTATTTGAAAGACAAGACCAAATCAGAAAAATATGTACAAAAAATAAGAATAAGAAAAGTAAAAGATCTATAATTTATTTATTTACCTTTGAATTTATCCTACAAAATAAGAAATAAAAATAAAGATTAGAAAACAAAAAAATGAAGATTAGAAAAGATGAACATAAAAATGTTAAGAGAAAAGAATGTGAATGAAAGTTTTATAATGAAAGATGATAAAGTAAAAAGTGGTATATAAAAAGAGAAAAAATGAGGGAATGAAACTTTAGTTTATAAAATTTGAATTCAAAATTGAAATTTAAATAAGTGTGGAAAATTAATAAGGCTATGTTTGGATTGGTGGTATGTGATGAAATGGAATGGAATAGAATGGTAAGTAATTAAGTTCCATTGTTTGGATGTGTAAATAATGGATGGAGTGGAATGAAACATAATGGAACACATTCCATCCCTTACCATCCAATCTTTCAATTTTCCATTCCTCCCAATTTGGGGTGTATCCAATGGAATGGAATTTTATAATTAAAATTTTACCTTTATATCCCTGTTTACCAACTACCTCTTCCTTCTATATACCTTTTCTTCTGCTCGTCGTTCATTGTTCATTGCTTGTTGCTTCCTCATGGTCAATAAATTCTCTTTCGTTTCTTCATTGCCAGCATGAGTCTTGCTATGGCGTATGCTATTGTCAGCATGTTTCTTGCTATCGTCAATAATTTTTATTCCATGTTGTGAAACTTTTGCTTATGTTTATATATGTATAATCTTCAATTTAATTTTTGCTAATGTATATACAACTGAGCTATAATAACAAACTGAGAGGTTGGCCTATATATACTGTTTTTTAATATAGAGTTTTGAAATAACAGTTTGGTAAAAAATTGATTGCCATCGTAAATCAAATTAAGAGGCTTTATAAATAATAATAGTTTTTAACTAAGGGTAAACTGGAATAAAAAAATTATAACTTGTTCCGTCCCGTCCGTTTCCAAACAATGGAGTGAAAATGTTATTCCGTTGCATCATAAAATACCCAAACAATGGAATGAAATTTATATTTCATTCCGCTCCATTCCACTCCATTCCATTATGTTTCATTCCATTCCGCTCCATTATGTTCCATCAATCCAAATATAGCCTAAAGGTGTAAGCTTGTGGATGTGTCACTTGTCAGCATGTAAAGCTTGCCAAAATCACCACTTGTTACTAACGGGTTTACATGGACAATAAGGAGATATCGGTAGTTGTGGAAATAGAAATGCAAAATTGTAACATTAAATTAGTCAAAATATCTTTTATACTCCCTTCGGTCCTAATTATAAGAAGAGATTTACTTTTTAAATACATTGAAAATTTGATGTATCTAGTCTATATTATTGTCTAGATACATCAAATTTTGAATGTATTTAAAAAGTAAATATTTTCTTATAATTAGGACCAAAGGGAGTACATCCAAAAATATTTAAAAATTTTGATAATGAAAGAAATGAAAATTATGAATAATGGAGAGATCCATACTCTATTTATACACCTCAAAATATTTAAAAACTTGAACAACAAAAGAAATGAGAATAATTGAAAATGGAAAAACATTATACTAAAATGGAGGAATCGGGTTCGAACGATAACAAAAAAAAACAAAAAAGTCAATGATTCATAATACTGTAAATAAAATGAAAGTCCATGGTCTTCCAATCCCACGCTATCTTCTGACTTTTGAAGCTCCAAGCTTCATTTAAAACTCAACGATTCTACAAACCATAAACTCTATTATCATCATCAATGGCGAATTACCACGTTGATTTCACACACGACGTTTTTCTAAGTTTCAGAGGCGGAACACGTTACTCCTTCACCGATCATCTCTTCCGTTCTCTTCTCCGTCACGGAATCAACGTTTTCAGAGACGATCAAAATCTCAAAATCGGCGATGAAATTGGACCTTCACTTCTACAAGCAATCGAAGCTTCTAGAATCTCAATTGTTGTTCTCTGTAAAGACTATGCTTCTTCCAGTTGGTGTCTTGATGAACTTGTTAAAATCGTTGACTGTTATGAAAATAATGGAAAATCGGTTTTTGTTATATTTTATAAGGTTGAACCTTCAGATGTTAGACATCAGAGAAATAGTTATGAAATTGCTATGATTAAACATGAGAACAGATTTGGAAGTGAATCGGAGAAGGTGAAAGCATGGACATTCGCTTTGAATAGAGTTTGTGCTCTTAGTGGAATTCATTACAAAGATGACATGTAAGTTTCCCAACTACCTTATTTATATTTTACTAGCTGGCCAACCTGTCTCTATCTAACTTATGTTTAAAAAAATGTTTTATGTTATGATGAATTTATTAATAAAAGATTTTTATTGCTAAAACAATAAAGATATTGTTGGTATTATGAAAAATCGACACAAAAAATATTTGTATTCTCTTTTAATATAGTATAGATGTAGTATTAAGTTGATAATCATTCATGGATAGGCAACCCATTTGCCACTTATTCACATTTTTATGATTTGAATTTATTTTTTATTTTTTTAAATTGATTAGTTAATGGAAGTTATGAAATTAAGTCAAGGGTAAAATAGGTATATTGAAAAGTTCATCCCAAACTCAAAAGAGAGTGTATTGGAGTGTGTTTGGTAAAGAGTGTGTTGCTAGCATTATTCTAGATCGTAATTGTAGCTCAGTAGGTGGCTTGCTATTAGGGAGACTATCGACTCTTTTTGTTTGATTTTGACTTGTTAAATATTTGCAATTTTTTACTTGTTAGTTGTTACAATGAGATACAACTTTTTTTTTTACACAAACAATGAGATAGAACTTAAAATGCATTTTTTATGTTTGATGGAATTTTGAGTATTACAAACTTGGCTAAATTGCAATTTTGGTCTCCTAATTTTCACAAACATACGATTTTGTCCTCCTAACTTTAGCCCATTTTGTAAAATATTGGTCCTCTACAAATTTTGACCAAGTCAACGCGCGCGTGGACAGTGTCACTGTCCACGCGTGCGTTGACTTGCTGACGTGGCATGTGGGTCATTGTCCATGTGTGTGCTGACTTAGCCAAAATTAGTGCGGGGCCAACCTTTTGCAAAAGGGACCAAAAATGTTATTATGAAAATTAAGGGGTCAAAATTACAAGTTTATGAAAGTTAGGGGGCCAAAAGTGCAATTTAGCCTACAAAGTTTGCATAAATCTTAAAATATAATACACTTTTTATTGTTATTTGTTGAATGTTGTTATTATTGAAAATATGGAGAATGAAATTGTTGATCCTGAAAATGGAGGCGATGTGGCCTTTGAAAATAATAATTTGGATAATCAAAATGTTGTTAATTTGAATAATTCATTTGATAATGAAAATACTGAAAAATGGTGCTTCAGTTGGTAACTTTTTGAATTTTTTATGTTATTGATTAGGGGTCCAATTTTTAAGATTCGAATAATTCACTGCATATATATGATCAATGACTTGTAAACTGTCATATCTGGCATTTTAGTTGAACAATCTATTACATTGTAGCATTTTTTCCCCCACTCTCTTTTAATTTCTCATTCTTCGTATTGTATTTCTAAACAGCTATGAATCTGAGTTTATTGATAAGATTGTCAAAGACATCTCAGCTAAACTACCACCCATGCCTTTACAAATCAAACACTTAGTTGGACTTGATTCTCGTTTCGAACAAGTGAAGTCTCTCATTGATATCGATTCTGATGATTCTGTTTGCATGCTGGGAATTTGTGGAGGTGGTGGAATAGGCAAAACTACATTTGCCATGGATATATATAACAAGATCAGACATCGATTCGAAGCTGCAAGTTTTCTTGCTAATGTTAGAGAAAAATCAAATGGAAGCACTAGTGGCCTGGGAGATCTGCAAAGGACACTTCTGTCTGAAATGGGCGCAGAGACACAAACCATGATGGGAAGCACATTTAGAGGATGCTCGGAAATAAAACGCAGGCTATACCACAAAAGAGTTCTTCTGGTACTGGATGATGTTGATTCAGTAAAACAATTGGACACATTAGCTGGAGGACATGATTGGTTTGGTTCTGGTAGCAGAATCATCATAACAACAAGAGATGCAGATGTTCTACATAAGCATGATGTGAAAACATATAAAATCAAAGAGTTAAATTATCATGAATCCATTGAACTCTTTTGTTGGTATGCCTTTAATATGAGCAAACCTGCAGAAAACTTTGGAAATATCTCTTCTCGTGCAATAAATTATGCAAAGGGTATTCCATTGGCCTTAAAAGTAATAGGATCGAATTTGAAAGGTAAGAGCATAGAGGAATGGGATATTGAACTGCAGAAATATAAAAAGGTTCCAGATGCTGAGATTCAAGGTGTATTGGAAATAAGCTACAAAAGCCTAACTGACTTGGACCAAAAAGTTTTTCTAGACATTGCTAACTTTTTCAAAGGGGAAAGATGGGATTATGTTAAAAGGGTACTAGATGCTTGTGATTTCTACCCAATTATACGAGTATTTGTTAGCAAATGTCTCATAACTGTTGATGAAATTGGTTGTTTAGAAATGCATGATCTAATACAAGATATGGGTAGAGAGATTGTTCGGAAGGAAGCTGTATCAAACCCTGGTGAACGCAGCAGATTATCGTCTCATAAAGATGTTCTTGATGTACTAAAAGGAAACATGGTATCAATCATTTTTCATATGATAACTCTTTTTTGAACTTTGAAAAATATGTTTAGTCTAAATTCTCTCTATTTTTCATGTGCTTCTATAGGGAAGTTCTATGGTTGAAGGAATAAAGCTTCATCCCCCGAAACTAGAAAAAGTAGATAAGTGGGCTTATACTGCCTTCAAGAAGATGAAAAACCTCAGAATTTTGATTGTTAGGAATACATTATTTTTATCAGGACCTAATTATCTGCCAAATAGTTTACGTCTACTTGATTGGAAGTGCTTCCCATCGAAGAATTTCCCACCAAATTTTTATCCATATAGAATTGTTGACTTCAAGTTACCTCATTGCTCTATGATATTGAAAAAGCCCTTCCAGGTATATGCTGTTGCTTAAAATTTATGTATTTATTTTAATATGTGGTGGTAACTTTCAAATTTGACTATGCTCTAGTCATTTAAACTATAGTTTATTTTGCAGATTTTTGAGGATTTAACATTCATCAACCTCTCGCATAGTCAATCCATAACTCAAATTCCTGATCTGTCCGGAGCTAAAAACTTAAGAATGTTTACAGTTGATAAATGTCGTAAACTGGTAAGGTTTGATATATCCATTGGATTTATGCCTAATCTGGTGTATTTAAGTGCTTCTTGGTGTACTGAGCTCAAATGTTTTGTGCCAAAAATGTGTCTGCCTTCCCTTCAAGAGCTTTCATTTAATTTCTGCGAAAAGTTGGAATACTTCCCACATGTAATGCAAAAGATGGATAAGCCGTTAAAGATTCACATGATAAATATTGCCGTTAAGGAGTTTCCAAAGTCTATTGGTAACCTTACAGGGCTTCAATATATAGACATGTCACATTGCAAAAAGATCAAAGATATATCGAGTAGCTTCTTACTGCTTCCAAAACTGCTCTCTTTGAAATGTGATGGATGCTCGCAACTTGGGGCATCATTTCAAAGGTTCAAAGATCACCATTCAAGGGCAAATGGTTATCCAAATTTAGAAACACTTCATTTTAGCGAGGCAAATCTATCATATGACGATGTTGATGCCATTATTGAATGTTTTCCAAAACTAACAGACTTGAAAGTATCACACAGTGAGTTAATAGCCCTTCCAAAGTGCATCAGAGGTTCTTTGCACTTGAAAAGTCTTGATGTGAGCTTTTGCAATAATCTCACAGAAATTCCAGAACTTCCATTAAGTATTCAGAAAATAGATGCAAGACATTGTCCATCCTTAACATCAGAGGCATCAAGTTTGCTCTGGTCAAAGGTTTACTTCTTTCTCCATTATTTACATAATACAAGATTTTGTCGATCTGTAAGTAGTATTTTGACGCAAACACACTAATGTCTTTTGTTTATGCATTACAGGTTCCACTAGAGATCCAAAGAATTCAAGTTGTCATGCCAATGCTGAAAAGGGAGATTCCAGAATGGTTTGACTGTAGTTACTCTCAAGGAATTCCGATTTTTTGGGCTCGCAGGAAGTTTCCCATTGTTGCTTTAGCATTAGTTTTTCAGGAAGTAAAAAATACGACAGACAATTTTCCTTCATTTAGTGATTAAATAAGATTGTCGACTGGAATCAAGAAATTTTACATTGTTAGCCTCCATTTGTTTATTGATGGCAAAGAAATTTGTAGCAGGGATTTCCATTATTTCAATATCGGGGAAGATCATGTGATATTGTGTGATCTACGAGTTTTGTTTAGTGATGAAGAGTGGCAGAACCTTGATGCAAGTCTTGGAGATGACTGGAAGACAATTCAGGTTCAATGTGTTCCAAACATGAAGCAAGAATTGATTCTGACTAATTGGGGAGTTTATGTGTACAAGCAAGAAACAAGCATGGATAATATACAATTCATACCTCCCAATCTGATCAACTCGTTTTCCCATATGCTATCATCATATTCAGTTCAACATAGATCTTATGAGCTGTACATGAAACATATTTTGAACAGTTTCAAATTTACAGACATTTTGAAATTTTGAATGCAGATTCCATTGGGCGACAATCAGACGTTGAAGACATTTTTTTCAAAGTGATTCGCCGCTGTTTGAGAAATACCAAGGCTGAAATTACAGATGAGGCTTCCTCCTCTCTGTGTGGGGCAAGTTTAAAGCAAGACCATGAAGATTCTGTAGCAGATGTGGTTCAGGTATTAGAGATGCTAAAAGAGAATGTACCAAAACATATTGCTGAACATGAATGTTATCAATTGGAAGACAGATTTGTGGAAAACTTATTGACAGCATATGTAGAATTGGAAAACACCTTGAACATCAGAATGCCTATTGTTTTAGTGTACACTAGTATTATGCTGGGAACAAGCCATCGCTACTGGGGAAACATAGACATAAAATTGGGAGATCCAGTTTTCGAATCAGTGTTGAGTAGGTTTAATGATTTTCCATTTCGAGTTGGCACAACCACTGAAACCTCAGCCACTATCCTTGTATTGAAATGCCATCCTGAATTTGAGGAGGAAGCTTCGAGCTCTAGCATTGAAGAATCCTTGGAGGAAGGATACCATGAGCCTGAATTTGAAGAGTTAATGAGGAGGATAGAGCAAGATGCTATGAGCTTGAATAAACATTATGGGAAATTGAAGGCATCTATTGTTCAAATTGATGGGCCATTATTTTCTGGATTTTATGAAACAGAAGCACTCATCTTCACACTTATGAGAAATCGTTTTATGAGATTGGCAATGGTCGGATCACCATTCAAGGTTAAGATCACACCTTATGGGACAATTAGGACAGAGGACGAATCTTTACCTATGCTCAGGACACAATTCTGGTTTTTGTACTCGGGTCTTCTTGTTCTAATCATACTGTCATTTTGTTATACTCATATGATATTAGTGTGGGGTTGGGGTCTTGTCAAGCAATATTTTGTTGTGTCTTGTAAAAAAGTATACAGGATAATTGACAAGAATATTATGAGAATAAAGAAGAAGAAATTGTAGTGGAATAGTGGTAGAAGTTTTGTAAATTTGTTCATAAAAGTTATGTTTGTAGAATGTCTACAGTTTTGTTCATAAGGTTTGCATCTTTGTCTACAATAGTTCCACCGAAGGGGATTCGTCTTGAATTGCATTCAGGTATGATCTTGATCCCTTTAACATCACTGCATCCTGATTCTTTTTATTTTTCTTGTTCTTTTCCTGAATGAAATTGTACAATTTTTATCATGCACACAAGGTACGATTAAGGTGACCGACTATACATGATGATGATGATGATGATGATGATGATGATGATGGATGTGGGAAGGATTCATTTTGGAATATTGTAAAGAAGACAAAGTTCAACGCTGGTGTGTAATTTGTTTGACTGGATTGTGAAAACATTATGGATAGAAGTAGAGTATATGCTTTTGATTCTGCATATTTGATTGCTTTGTAAGTCTGACATAGTGGTAATTGGTAGAAGTCTTTGGGAAGTACCTAATTCATCAAATAAAAGTCCTAGTGAAGTTGTGATGTTGTTTTTCAAATAAGTGCAATTTTGTATATTAAAAATGAAAGAATTCACAATATAAAGGAGGTTTCTCTGTTTTTCTTTTATACCATGTGAACTATTCCATATATCAATATTATACTATAGTTTGTAGATAGTGAAGATGGAGTCCTAATTAATTTTGTTTCACCTTATCATATTATCTTTTGGATAATGATTTTATTAATCCATTGTTTGTAAATGCTGAAATAGAAGTAGACACAAAGATTAGAATAACTTTCAATTTTAGTGGTAGCCCTGTGACCTTTTAAACATATTCAAGTTACATGTTTAGTATATGTTTGGTTAGGCGTTGGAAAATTGTAAACGCGCGTTTAGCAGTCCAAACGTGAGTTTTTTCTTTTTCAATGGTGTTTGGGTGATTGGTGTAAAATCAATTTTAAGGACCCAAACGCGATTCAAAGTGAAGCTAATATTCCTAGCTTATGCGTTATGGTAAATCGATTCTGGTTGGTGTGTCATTAAATACATACAAATATTCCTTTATTGCGCTTCTTCCTGCTTCATTGTTCTTCTTGTAGCAGTTTTTTCTTTTTCCATTTCTTTCTCCTACGTTTTTTCCTGCAATACAACTACAAAAACATTTTTTTTTGCAAGCAAACTACAGTAACCATTCTGCTGCGGCTGGTAGGTTGAAGAAGAAGAGGAAGAAAATAATTGGACTCTCTTACTTTGACCCGGCCCATTTAAATTATTTGTGTGTTTTTTATTTGGTCTTTTTTATTGGGTAATGACCATTTAAATTACTCTGACGGTCTGACCCAATTGCTACTTTTATTTTATTTAATTTTTTATAATTACTTTTATTTTATTTTAAAAAACTAGAAACATGTTTACCTTGAATTACAGCATCTTTGAATTAAGATTTTTGTTTTTAAGGATCATGAATTAACCTGAATATAATTTTCCGTTGATAAAATAATGTAAGAAAGAAAATAAATTCAATTTGAAATCTAGTTTGAAATAAATTAAAAATTAATATCCATTTTGGTAATTAAACATTCAAAAGCAATTTTAGTTCAAATTATCCAAACAATATCAAATGTTGAGAATCACGTTTACGTTAACGTATCCAAACACAAATCAATTCTGCTCAACTCACTTTTAACCAAAATCAATTCTTTCAAACTCAATTCTACCAAAATCAATTATTTCTACCTCATAACCAAACACACACTTAGTTTCTCCTTTACAACTTGTGTTAAATAAAACTTCTACTGCTTATGTACCCAAAAAAAAAAAACTGCTTGACTAAGTGGAAGCATACGATTATATTCAAGATCAAGATGAAGATAAAAATATATGTACAAGGCTTTGCAATGAATTACATTACAAGTAACATTAATCCTATACAAGCTCTATATAGAGATTCAAAGACTTGTATATATGGAAAATACAAGCTCTGAGAGCACTAGTTAAGGAAACAAAAAATAATATATGATTGAAACTTATATATGGTCTAATTTCTGAACATTGTTTGATGGTTTAGGAACAAAGTTTAATCTCAAATTCTTGAAGTTCCCCTTTGCTTGAGATTCAGATTGATACAGAATTTTGGTATGCATTATTCATTCACTAAATGAGTTGAGATTTGAGGTTTCTCTTTGCCTTACAATTACATGCTGGTGGCATGGAAAGGTGTTACATCTTGAGATGAACTAATGAAGAATCCAATATGCCATACTCTTCAAATGATATGATATTTTTCAACAACCATATATACAATGAACTACAGATAACAACCTTTTTGCCTTTCAACACAAATGAAATCAAGATAAAAGAAAGACACGCATCTAGGATTGATTTGGCTTGGGAGAACATTACCCTTTTAACTTCTCATCCCTTTATTGTTGATCCTTGACTTCGGTCATTTCTGCTTTCTCCTCTGGTTTTGCATCCTCGTCCTATGGATTCAGGAATTTGAAATTATATATTGGAACCAATTCATGTTGACCGGAATCAAGTACCTCTTTTAACCTTGTCTCTTCACTACTTGACATCAACCAAAGGGTTTTTCTCCAAAGATTCTGGAATATTGAGTCCTTGAGAGCTCATGGATGCTACTTCCCTATTTCGCACAAATCAGTGCAATGGCAGAAAGTATCGCAAATTAATATATATTAGCCACAAAATCATAATTCAAACAAGGCTTCATTTTACTACCAACACACATTTTACCATTGGATGAAATTCATGTGGATCCAACTAAATCATATCGATATTGTTCCCTATTTAGTGTGAGACATGTACAATATGACACTACAACATTTACGCTTTTAGACAACAGTTCAAAATTGTAGCCTAAACCATGAAAATTGTTGCCTAAAAGTATAGGGAACAATTTCCACCCGTTTTATAAGCGAGCGTTACCTATTATCTATGGTTACAGTTTTTTCGCGTTTTGGGCACACTTTTAGAAACCGTCGCCAAAGCTATCGGAAATAGGGAACAATTGTTCAGCAAACTTTAGGCAACAGTTTTTACCCGTTGCCGATTCTATTTACACTTCACAACTGTTACCAAAAGATTAAGCAAAGGGAACAATTTTCAAGTGTCCCTGTTACATATAGGCAACATTTTTTTTTTTTAATTAATTTTTTTTTTTGGGTACAAACGCAACATATTTTTAAATATGCATTAATATAGACAATAATTTTAAAAATATTTTGACCAAATTTAATATTCAAATTATACATTTGAAATAAAAATGAGGCAAAAATAAACGAACTCCTTTATTCAAATATTTGTATAGTATTACATAAATGCATAGTGGAGTACCTCCACTCTATGGTATGAGTACTAAAAAGTAGCAAACATGTACTGCTACTATAAAACACCTGAAGACTTATTCAAATAAAAAACTATAAAACACCTAAAGTCATGGTTAATGCTCCCATGACTTTTTAATACAAACTAAGACAATATTTTCTCAAAACTAAAAATACAACTAAAATTGAGAAAACTGTAAAATAGTAAATTTCCTTTCAATACCCCCACAATCTGGCTACTTAATCATACGAAGAATCACCTACAACATGCCTTATGTTACTTTCTTTAAATGATCATTATCAATTCCAACCTTTCTTTGATCGTAATTCCTTTTCATCGTATTTCTCCAATGCAAAACCTGCTACACCAACTTAATTAATCAATAGCTGAACAAAAACATAATGAGGACCCAAAACTACATCAATCAAAGATAGCATACTACCACAAACCTACTTATAAACTATTTTTGAACGTTTCAAACCCAATTGAATTGAGTTCTCCAATAATTGATGCATTTGCTCTTATTCTTAACTATACAAGAACAACAAACGATCATATTCACAAGAACAATAAACTAGTATATGCTAAAATATAATTGCCAATCTACCATTTTTTCTTTAAACTATAAATTTTATTGATCGCTAAAACCAAGGTTGTATAGCATTGTAAGGGGGAAGGGAGCACATCGCTAAAACCAATCCCATTATACCTACCAACACCCACACAAGGCCACAAAGGGCGCACACCAGAGAGAAACATAAGCTAATGGCATCCACACAAAATACAAAATAGCATAAAACCAAATTAAACCAAGGGAAACTTGAACTCAAACACAAAATAGCAGAGCATCCAAGAATACTGTCATAGACATCCAATTACTCGACAAACCAACCCGGATAGCAACACCAAAACACACAACAGATCACAGCAGCACCTAATTGAAACTGGACAGCAAAACCACATCCAAAGAAAGTAGCAATCTGCTGCGACTGAAGCAATAAAAAACTTGTTTCGCAAAGAAAGAATCCCACCGCTACTGCCTTCCGAAGCTAGAAAGGCACACTCACAGTTCTCATCTCCCCACAAGCTAAAACACGGATAGCAGCACCATAACATTAGGAATTAGGAATAATATAAGTATATGATAACCAACTAAAATTATTTCTTTCTTTTGAGAGTGTTGTGTCTGCTCTGTCTGAATTCTCATAGGTAACATATAACATATGCAATCTTAGTGCTCTTTTTGCTATTTCTCAAGAAGGTCGTGAGGCAGATATATTGTTGGAACTCATGGCAGAGAAATAACAATATCAACAAAGGAATAAAATATTGAGGCATAGTTTAATTTAATTTAATTTAACATTAAAAGAAATACTTTACCACTACATACATGATACATAGAAGTTCGAATTCATGGAGAATAAACATAGCTTAGCCTAAACAAAGTTTTATAAGTAGATATTTCATCAAGCACCTTCTTTGAAAAAACAAACAAAAGGAATGTACATTATTTAACCACGAGAACTAAGCTTACTTTGGTGTTGCAAAACGACTTGAGATTGACAAAATATAGTTTGCTAGAACTCTAGAAGATGTTTTCCCTTATCTCAGTGGATTCACACATGGCTTGATTTCAAAAACCCCACCAAAATACCTGCATAACAGTGAGTTAAAATATTAAAATGCTTCTTCCTAACATTAAATTGAGCCACAAAAATTCAACCAGAATCTCATAGCCAAACAATCGATATCTCATAACCAAATTAACCTAAAAAATTCAGCCACAACAACAAAAACAAACAAACCCAGAAAAACAAACTAGAAGAAAAAAGAACAGACAAACCTAGAACCACAAACCAGAAAAATCCTTCAACAAATTCAGATCTACAATATGTTAATTCCTTCTCATTGTTCATGCTTAAGCTAAAGCTTACATGATCAACCATGAAACCCTTATCGTAGCCACCAACGCCGCTAGATAATCTCTGAAACTATAACACCACTAAGAAGGTCGGGGAGATAGGGTCTTTCGGATTGAAGCCATTAATTTTGGTCAAAGAAAAAACACGAGGAAGAGGAATAGATCGAAAACCCTAAAAAGCTAGGGATTGAATGGTGAAAGGGAATATAGATCTGAAACCCTAAAAATCTAGGGATTGAACAGTGAGAGGTAATTTAGAGAGCTACAGATTGAGGTAGATTTTCGATTTTGCGGTGGTGTTTGATTTGAAGAGTAGGAGACGAAGGAGAAGGAAGGCACACGGTGGAGTTTTGTGTTTAGATTGGACTAGTGTTTTTTTTTTTTTTTTGAGGGAATTGGACTAGTGTTTTGTACCGAAGTAAAATTATTATTATTATTATTTTTATAATTAGAGAAATTGTTAAGTGAATCCTCACCTAATCATTAATGATTAAGCACAACTAATCAAATAATTTACAACTCATTAAATAATTAGATAAATAATTAATAGTGTAGTAATTAATAAAATCAAATCTCTATAACCAAAAAAAATAATTAACAAAACTAAATATCTATAATTTATTTTCACACTCATTATTTTTTTTCCTTCTTTACATACTAAGCTTTCTTTTTATTTTTTTTACTTACTTGAAAATAATTAAATATTTTTTTTTACTAAAATTAAATATTTTTTATGGCACTGTATTAATAAGATAATTCAACCGTTAATTTTACTAAGTTTGTTTATCAATTATTCACTATTTTTTTATCCAACAAATTCATAATAGTTTGGAGTTTTGGACGGTCCATAAGTTTTTTAAATGTACAAAAATAATAATGGATAAAAATAAGGTATATTCTTTATTAGTACCGAATTTGTATTATTATTTATTGGACACCGCTATTCCATACGAAAAATTCTTTAAAATATAAATTATGTAAATATAAATTATAGTATCAAAATATGATAAGACATTATACTTAACATGACAATGTATTAATCATTGAAGTGTTCACATAAAAATAATTGAAACATGGAAATTAAAAACAAAAAGAGAGAGCTTAGAAGAAAAAAAATTAATAAAGTGCACAACACATGTTTAGAGATTTGATTTTAGTTGTTTCTCTATTAATTATTTGTAATTATGTAATATATTAATGAGTTGTAATTATGTGATTGGTTTTGTGCTTAATCATTAGTGCTTAGGTGATGACTCACCTAAAAATTTCTCTTATAATAACATAGTCAAATATTTATCTTTCAAAAAATAAACTTAAATAAAAAACTTTGTAATGTTGAATATTAAAAGTAACAGTGCATAAATGTAGCCTTTTCTCATAAATAATGTAACAGCTAAAAATTGTTCCCACAAATATCTAGGGTCACGGTTGTTAACTATTGCAAAAGAAATATCATAATAACAGTCCGTAACTGTTCCCTTTTCAGTTTAAGGGAACAATTATTTAGCGTTTCCTATAAAGAACTGGCAACAGTCATAATGTGTTGACTAAACCACTTTTAGGTAACAATTTTTACACGTTGCATAAAACATTGTTGCCAAACACAACAATTGTTGTAGTGTGATGAAATTTTGATTCACAAGGAGAAATATATTATTCGCGATCTAAATTCAAAGTTACTGTTTAGAGGGAACTAAAGAAAATGTCCAGGACAAATTAAATGGATGATGGCCTTTTACTAATGATAGCTTTATGGGAAAGCTTAAATAGTTGACAAAACAAAAAGTAGTGTTTGTTAAAAAGTGTTCTACAGAAGCAAAAAATATAGTTTTGTACCTTAGAATAGGGTTGTCTCTTCTTCGTTTTTCAGAACGGCGGCGAGACGACCAAACCATAATACCAGCCAAACAGAACCAGAAAGGCCGTGAAGTCAGAACAGTCCGAGAAAGGGAAGGAATAGCGAAGAAGAGTCTACCAAATATCTAAACCCATAAACATAATGAAAGTTGTGATAAGTGAACCGTATAAAGTAACATCATAAAATTAAATTACAAGATCATAAAGATTCCAAGTGTGAATATTTTAAGAGGATTGATACAAAAAGCAACGTCTGTAAATTGTTTAATCACGAGCAATCATATATGTGCGACACAACTGATTCACATGTCAATTCAATTCATAAATCTAGCATGCTAACAATATGAAAAAAGAGCAAATCTACAAAAAAGGGTATGCATTTAGACTATTATACTTACATTTTCATCACCACTAGAAACAATTCCATTCTCATCTAACTCATGGCAGTGATTCGTCTTTTCCTCACTTGGTTCATCATATACAAGATAAATTGTTGTTTTCTTCACAATGAATTCATTTGTAAAAACAACAATCACCTTAATTTTGTTGCCGGGTTCTATATTTGATATTACTCTCTTCCACTCATCCTCACCAAAAGATGCTAATAATGCGCCTATTTTGTAGACCTGAATGGTGTTCTTTGTGCAATTTATTACCAACACAACTTTGAAACCTTCTGTCGTTGTATTGTCTGGGGAAGAAGAATGGGCAATGCACATGATTGTCTTCAAAGAACGCCCTTCCACTTGAGGTACTTCGAAAGTTACAGAAGAACCGTTGCTATTGAAGGTTAGCCAATCGGGATAGTTGTTCCCCGGGAGTAAACCAGACCCAATGGGAGGAATTTTCTGTACAATTCACGTATGTGAAGAAACAAGGTCAAGACTCTAAAAAAAAAATAATTATCAAGAATACACTTTACAAAATCTTTAAACTCTAATGTTACTTATACAAAATCTTGCACACTATCAAATTTTCATTGAATTTCTTGCTTTTGGATAAAAAAGGGTTTGAGTCAAGTAATTTATAGTGGGATTTGATTGACCATAAACACTTGAGGGAGGAAAATAAAAATAATCTAAACAAGGGTGATTAAATATGTAATCCAACATAAAGAATATCAAAATTATTGTGACTCTTTGGTCTTAGCCATACATTTTACAGGGGAAACGGGCTCTGATAATCCGGAGTGCGGTTGGGAGGAAATATATACTATCGAGGTACTTACCTACAAATTATTTAAATTTTATATACATGATTCATTCAATGTATGCCAACTTTGACATGTGCATTGAACTTTGAGTGTGTGTGTGTAAGTGTGTGATATATAAAACAAATATAGAGAGGGTTGTGTAAGGGAAGGAGAAAGAGAGAACCTGCAAAATATTTTCTCTAAGAATGTTGGCGACATTGCAGCTCACTCCCATTTGAATCAAAACGGATGTCAAAGAATTTTTAGAGCTTGACATACTAAATTGACTACGGGAATGAATTGATGCTGAAGTCCCGATGTTTGAGAATCCCTCACAATTTCGTGTGTTGGAGCTACCCAAAATACTTGCTACAGTTTGATTTAATTGAGCTTCTGAATCACATTTCAACCAAAGACGTTGAAGATTCTGAAGGTCTTCAAAAATGGATGATAGACAATAGAAACTATTATTCTGTTCATCAGTGATATCAAGACATGAAGTTCCTGCAAATGTTTGAACTAAGGATAGGATACTATTTGTTGGAGACAACCAAGACTGGATAATAGAAGGAAACACTTCACGTGTGAATCCCTCATAGCCACAAAGGGAAATATATGCGATGCTTTTTAATCTTACTACTGCAAAGGGAACTCTTGTTATAGCAGTGTTATCCGCAACCAGTGTGGTTAAAGATTTCATTTGTTCTATATCCTCTTCCAACTTGACAATGTTTGTACATCCAGATAGAATGAGAGTTTTCACCGAGTCTAACTTATAGATGCTCCTTGGAAGTTCACAAAGGCCTGTACAATCTTTCAAATTTATTAACAGGATTTTTTTGAGATGTCCTATACTAGAAGAAACTGAAGACAAACTTGGACAATCCTTAAGTATTAACTTTTCAAGATTTGGCAAGTTCGAAAAGTCTGGTGTATGTCTCAAGTTGTGAGAATGACTAAGATTAAGAATTTTCAGCTTCACCAACAACTGCAAGAAAATAAAATGTGAAGGCATATATCAGAGAAGAAATTCCGAGTCCTGTTACAAAAAAAAAAAAAGGTTTCACTCCGAGTCCTTCTAAGTTCTATAAATGGATGCCATATATCAGAGGCATTTACATCAATTAAACAAAAAAAATGTTTTCCTGCATCGAGTCTTAAATGAAGACATATATATGGAGAAAACTCTTGGATTTGTTGCCCAGTAAGTGTCAGGATTGATTTCTATGCATAAAAATCATTGTAGGTTTGACTTAAGCTATTCAACTTTATCTTGATGAAATTTGGAATGATATGTATTACTCGGTAATTTTTAAGTATTCATCTAAGTTTTGTCAAAAAAAAAAAGTATTCATCTAAGTTCTATAAATGGATGCCATATATCAGAGGCATTTACATCAATTAGACAAAAAAATATTTTCTTGCATGGGGACTTAAATGAAGACATATATATATGGAGAAAACTCTTGGATTTGTTGCCCAGGAAGTGTTAGGATTGATTTCTATGCATAAAAAATAATTGTAGGTTTGACTTAAGCTATTCAACTTTA
Source organism: Trifolium pratense (assembly GCF_020283565.1). Classification (NCBI taxonomy): domain Eukaryota; kingdom Viridiplantae; phylum Streptophyta; class Magnoliopsida; order Fabales; family Fabaceae; genus Trifolium; species Trifolium pratense. Next base: position 8,937,826 of record NC_060062.1, on the reverse strand, counting down.
TCTTAATGAAATTTGGAATATGGATTACTCGGTAATTTATAAGTATTCATCTAGTTTGTGTCTGTCTTATGGTTTATGTTAGATGATATTGTCATAACAGCAAGTTAGCATATTGAAATTCAGCAATATCAAACACCTATTTCACCATTTTGAAACAAAATAATTGGGTCAATTAAGATATTTTCTTAAAATTGAGATTGAGTAGTCAAAGTCTAGACTCTAGAATTGCTATCTCTAAAAGGATGTGTGCCTCTGCACTCGATTTCTACTTTTATAAAAAAAAATGGAGTGGTGAATTACCAGTAGATATTTTCATGGATTCAAATGTTACAATTATTCTTAACTCTTAAAATTTAGTATCGGGCCTAACTCATCCTTACAAAACCGGCTTGTAAAGTGAGAATTGCCTCTAGTTTATAAACACTTAGTCAGGCCATATGGCAACCGATGTGGGACTTCTTAACATTAACCAATAAGATTTTTTCTAATATCCAAGTATATATCAGAGACTACAACAGATTTTTCCTATTCTTTTTCCGGCTGGTTTTTGTGTCTATTGTAGTCAATTATTATGCAGTGCTATCAGTAACTTTGTTTTTTCCTCCCCTTCTTCTGGATACATCGATATACATATATATGTTAGACGAGGATGTTTTGTACTCCCTTTTTAATTAAATTTATTTCCATATGGAAAATACAAAATAAGGACTGTGAGACACTAAATTCAAGTTTATTGTTTCCAAATTGAAGATTAGTGTTGAAATTATGTTAGTTAACAAGGTCACTAAAAAAATTGAATTTATACCTGAGACTTCCTCCACACTCGTTCCAGATTGGAATATTTCAACTCGATAGCAACTAGACTATCTTGATGAAAGTCTGCGGGTGTAAATTTGAAGGGGAATCCATGCCAACTAAGCCACCTAAGATGTCTTGAAAGATATTTGTAATCTCCATCAAGTTGTACGCCAGAAAGTTGAAGCAATCTAAGCTTGTCCATCTTCTCAAATGCTTTGGTTTCCAAAGTTGTTGAGTCCATTCTTGACATCGTTAAAGTCAATCCCTTAACATCTAAAGTACACTGAAACAAAATGGTAAGAAAAATAAAACACACAGCATAGGTAAGTGGTAGTTAAAAATCTTTTAGTATAGCTAGATACAATAGTAAGGTTTGAAGCCCATGATCCGTAACAAGGAAAGAAGTAGCAAAAAAATGATTCACAGTGAATCAAATTTTAATAACAAGAAAAATAAAACAAATGTCATAACAGCATTCACCCTATTTTTTCTACGAAATAATTGTAATTGTAACAACTAACATTAGATTTATCAATAACCATTTTCATTTTGCGTCCTTCTACATTAAAGATCAGATGTTAGAGATATAATATAAAACCACTCGTATAATTTGTGCTCGGCGCTGAGATATTTCTGTCTTTGTGGTACCTCATACAGTGCTCAAAGGCAAAACACAACACAAGCAATATAAAAAAAATAAAACTATACATGGAGATCTTACAGTATCTTTTGACAACTCATGCACATCCTCAAAACGCCATATTCTACTAGGCTCCTTGCCCCTCTCTTTAGATTTCTTGCGGACAATCTCTCTTCCCATATCTCGTAGCAAATCGTGCATTCCAATCTTGTTTTTCCTATCAACAGTTACAAGGCTTTGTTGTACCAGAATGCTTATTCCAATTTCTGGAAAATGCCCACAGTCTTTTAATATCTCAGTTACGTCTTCCCGATCCATACCAATAAAGAAAAAAGCAATATCAAGGAATATATCTTTCACATCATCATCACTTAAACCATCAAAACTTATTCTGAGCTTCTCTGACACTTCATCATTGGGAATCATTTTGAGTTTCCCCAGTACACTCTTCCACTCCGCTTCCCTTCTCCTAGTCAACAAAAAGGACCCAATGACTTGAAGAGCTAGCGGCAGTCCTCGAGAGTACTTAACAACATCTCTAGAAAGGTTAGTAAAACCTTCTCCAGAAATTGGTTGCTTGAATGCATGCCAATTGAAAAGCTCGAGAGATTCACTGTCATCCATTTCCTTCATTCTGTATACTTGGTCAACTTCAAGCCTACTAAGTAAATCATCATCTCTTGTTGTGATGATTATTCTACTTCCCTCAGCAAACCATTTTCGATTTCCACACAAAGCATTCAATTGATCCACATTACTCACATCATCGATTACAAGAAATATCCTTTTCTCACAAAGTCTTTCCTGTAATATAATCTTTCCTGATTCAACTGTATCTATCTTTATCTTTGTAGTTTTGTAGATGTCAGTAAGAAGTCGTTGCTGTAGAGAAACTTTGTCATTATCGAGATTCCAAACTTCCCTGACATTCAATAGGAAACTCTTTGCCTCAAAATCATGACGAATTTTATTATAAACTGTTGTGAATTCGATAAAAATCACACCAATAATAATCTTGATGTGTGGAGCAAATACGATTAAGCAATCAAAATAAGCGAACGGCAATAATAATCACAAGTAATGATAAACGGCGAGAAAAGAAAAGGACACAATAAATTGTTTACCCAGTTCAGTCAATGTGACCTACTCTGGGGGAGAGAGCAGCTCTCCGTTCCACTATCAAACTTTGTTCCTTGATTACAATGAGATTCTCAAAAGAGTTACAAGAAAATAGAGTTATCCTATTTCTACCCTTTTCCCAAATCTCTTCCCGTGACCAAGAGATTTCAATGAAAGTGTTTCCCAAGGTGATAGAATGATTACCCAACCCTAGAGTGTTCCCAAGATGTTACTCTTCTAACCCTAGTTTGTATGTTGGCCTCAGAAACCCTAAAAACTTGTTCTAAAAAAACAGAAAACGTGACCCTTTAAATACTCTGCATCGATTTCCGCCTGAAACACAGCTTTTTCCGCCTGGGGCGGAAACTTCCGCCTGAAACACCAAGTTTTCCGCCTGGGGCGGCAAAACAGTAAGCATCCATTTTTCTGCTTCAAAATTCCGCCCGGAACACAGGTTTTTCCGCCCGGGGCGGAAAACAGCAGACTAGAGTTGTTTTCTTCACGTTTTCAAGGCAATTTGCAACAAATCTCCACCTTGCCTTTAAAACGATGGTGATGTCAACTTCCCATCAACCACCGTGCTGCTCTCTCCAACCTCCGTCTACTCTTCAACGAAGTTAATTAAGTCCAAGCAATGCTTGAACTTAGCTCTAGGTAACGATTTGGTGAACATGTCAGCTGGATTCTCCTCTGATGCAATTTTCTGTACCATGATCTCTTTTGTTTCAATCATGTCTCTTACAAAGTGCAACCGGATGTCAATGTGCTTTGTCCTTTCATGATACACCTGGTGATTTGCCAAATGAATGGCACTCTGACTGTCACAATGTATCTTCACACACCCTTGACTAATCCCCATTTCTCCAATCATACCCTTCAACCATATGGCTTCCTTGACCCCTTCAACAAGAGCTATGTATTCTGCTTGAGTTGTTGACAAGGCTACAACAGATTGTTGATTTGCCTTCCACGTTACCGCTGTACCGAACAATGTAAACACAAAACCCGATAAGGATTTTCTAGTGTCAATATTACCTGCATAGTCCGCATCCACATATCCCTCCAAAGCATCTCTTCCTGGATCAGTTCTTGTGTACTTCAGACCACCCTTCAAAGAACCATTCAAATACCTCAGAACCCACTTCAAAGCTTGCCAATGAACTTGGCCCGGATTTGCCATAAACCGACTTACCACACTTATTGCATATGATAAATCAGGTCTACTACAAACCATGCCATACATGATGCTTCCAACCCCACTTGCATAGGGAGTACTCTCCATCTCCTTTCTCTCATCCTCGGATTGAGGACACTGTTTTATCGACAACTTTGAATGGTGACCAAGTGGTGTATTCACTACCTTAGAATCTGTCATTCTAAACCGCTCCACCACTTTCTTCAAATAATCATGCTGAGATAAGAACAACTCACCTTTACTCCGGTCTCTCAAGATATCCATACCAAGTATCCTCTTCGCATTTCCAAGATCCTTCATCTCAAATTCACCATTTAATTTCTCCTTGAGCTTTTGAATCTCATGCTTGTCAGAGCTTGCCATAAGGATATCATCTACATAAAGAAGGAGGTAGAGAATGACTTTCTCATTCCTCTTCATCATGTACACACAACTGTCATAGTTGCTTCTCACAAATCCAGTCTTCAATAAGAAATCATCAAACCGACGATACCACTGCCTCGGACTCTGCTTCAACCCATACAAAGATTTCTTCAACAGACATACTTTAGAATTGTCTTCCACAAAACCTTCAGGTTGTTGCATGTAGATAGTTTCTTCTAACTCTCCATGTAAGAATGCGGTCTTCACATCCATCTGTTCTAACTCAAGATCATACATGTTGACAATAGCCATAAGTACCCTTATAGAACAATGTTTCACCACCGGTGAGAAGATTTCATTGTAATCAATCCCCTCTACCTGAGTAAAACCCTTTGCTACAAGTCTCGCCTTATACCTTGGTGCTTCGACCCCTGGTATACCTTCTTTCCTTTTGAACACCCACTTGCTACCAACTACCCTTTTATTTTTAGGTAATGGCACAAGCTTCCAAGTCTGGTTTTTCTCCAATGAAAGCATTTCCTCATTCATTGCCTCCAGCCAGTCTTTACTATATATGCTTTCTGATGCTTCCCTGAAGTTCTTTGGTTCAGAGTCTTGCACTTCTTCAGCTGCATTCAAAGCATAACAAATAAGGTCAGCATAACCGAGTCTATTAGGTGGACGAATAACTCTCCTCTCCCTATCTCTTGCTAGCTGATAGTCAGGAACAGTTGTTTCATCACTTCCACTCTCATCAGGTACTTGAGTCTCATCCTCCTTTTCCCTCTCATCAATGGAAGGCTCCACCTCAAACTGAATTCTCTCCATCCCCGTTTCTGGTCTTTTCTCCAGGTCTTTGCACTTCATCCCCATCCGGGTCTCATCAAAAGTGACATCCCTGCTTATGATAAACTTTGATCCTCCAGGCTCCATCTTCCACAGCTTGTAACCTTTCACACCCTCGGGATAACCAATGAAAACACACTTCACAGCTCTAGCATCAAGCTTATCTTGCCTGACATGTGCAAATGCTAAAGCTCCAAAGACTTTCAAGTTAGAGTAGTCTGCCGGCTTGCCACTCCAAACCTCCATAGGTGTCTTTAGATCGATTCCTGTTGATGGACATCTGTTGATCAAATATGCAGCAGTGTTAACTGCCTCTCCCCAGAAACTTTTGGGTAATCCAGCTCCCAACAGCATACATCTCACGCGCTCCAACAAGGTCCTGTTCATCCTTTCAGCCAGACCATTCTGCTGCGGTGTGTATGCAACGGTTCTATGCCTCTTTATACCTAGTTTCCTGCAAAACTCATTAAATTGCTCTGAAACAAACTCCAGGCCATTGTCAGTTCTCAACACTTTCAGTTTAGTTCCTGTTTGATTTTCTATTAAGGTATGCCATTCCTTAAATTTTTCAAAGGTGTCACTTTTGTTCTTTATTATGTGAACCCATACCCTTCTAGAATAATCATCAATCATAGTAAGAAAATATGAACCTCCCCCATGAGTGGAAACAGATGCTGGACCCCAAAGGTCCGAGTGAACATACTCAAATGGTCTACTAGAATTATGCACTCCCACCCCAAACTTCACCTTGTGTTGTTTGCCTAATGTGCAGTTATCACAAAATTCTAGTTTGTTCAATTTTTCTTGTCCTAGCAAACCTTGTTTAGCTAGTTCAACTAAACCCCTCTCACTGACATGCCCTAACCTCAAATGCCATAGTTTGGTTATATCTGCAGCCTCTACACTAGTTACTAATGCATTAGAAATAACGGTGGAACCTTCTAAAATATAAAGACCATTAATTTTAGACCCTTTAGCAATTACTAATGCACCATTTGAAATTCTCATTACCCCACGTTCAATTCTAGTACAATACCCTAGACTATCAAACATGCTTATGGAAATCAAATTTCTCTTAAGTTCGGGAATATACCTCACATTCTTCAAAAGGAAATCACGGTCATCAAACATTTTGAGACGGATAGTACCCATACCTTGAACCTTGCACGCCTTATTGTTACCGAGACGAACAACTCCACCTTCTTTGAATTCCAAGGTTTCAAAGTACTCCTTTCTTGGACAAATGTGATATGAGCACCCTGAGTCCATGACCCAGCTTTTCTCAGGTTCCCAACTTGTAACTGTTAGTGCTCCTGCACTCTCATAACCTTCCTCCTCACTAGCGGCAATTTGAACTGACGAACTACCACCACCCCTTCTCTCGGGACAGTCCTTCTTGAAGTGACCTGGTTCATGACAATGGTAACATTTGAACTTGCCACCACCATCACCCTTTGCCCTAGACTTGGACCTGTGTTTCTTCCCTTTTCCTCTCCCTTTGTTTTCACTTCTCCCCCTTGCAATATTCAAGCCTTCTCCACTATCATCAATTTTCATATCTCTGAGTTTAGTCAACTCCTTGGTTCTCAAGGCCGATTGGACTTCATCCAAGGTGATAGTGCCTTCTTTGCCATATAGCAATGCATCCTTGAGATTGTCAAGGGACTTGGGAAAAGCACACAACAGGTGAAACGCTTTGTCCTCATCTTCCAGGTTCACATCAATGTTCGCCAAATCGTCAATAATTTTATTGAACTCCGATAGTTGTTCCATTACTGACTTATTCTCCACCATACGAAAGAAAAACAACCGTTCTTTCAAACACTGCTTATGTGCCAAAGACTTCGTCATATACAACGCATCAAGCTTGGTCCACATAGCCACAGCTGTTTTTTCTTTCGCTACTTCTCTCAACACCTTATCCCCAAGGCACAAAATAATCGCACTCAGTGCTTTATTATTCATCTCGGTCTTTTCTGCTGGTGTCAAAGTAGCAGGCATGTGTGCCTCTCCTAGAAGCGCCTCATCACACTTCTGTTGAGTTAATATTGCCCTCATCTTCACCTTCCACAACCCAAAGTCGTTACTCCCGGTGAACTTCTCGATGTCCCACTTAGAACCCATGATACTTAATTCGTTTGATCCTTTGCCCCACGGTGGGCGCCAATTGTTGTGAATTCGATAAAAATCACACCAATAATAATCTTGATGTGTGGAGCAAATACGATTAAGCAATCAAAATAAGCGAACGGCAATAATAATCACAAGTAATGATAAACGGCGAGAAAAGAAAAGGACACAATAAATTGTTTACCCAGTTCAGTCAATGTGACCTACTCTGGGGGAGAGAGCAGCTCTCCGTTCCACTATCAAACTTTGTTCCTTGATTACAATGAGATTCTCAAAAGAGTTACAAGAAAATAGAGTTATCCTATTTCTACCCTTTTCCCAAATCTCTTCCCGTGACCAAGAGATTTCAATGAAAGTGTTTCCCAAGGTGATAGAATGATTACCCAACCCTAGAGTGTTCCCAAGATGTTACTCTTCTAACCCTAGTTTGTATGTTGGCCTCAGAAACCCTAAAAACTTGTTCTAAAAAAACAGAAAACGTGACCCTTTAAATACTCTGCATCGATTTCCGCCTGAAACACAGCTTTTTCCGCCTGGGGCGGAAACTTCCGCCTGAAACACCAAGTTTTCCGCCTGGGGCGGCAAAACAGTAAGCATCCATTTTTCTGCTTCAAAATTCCGCCCGGAACACAGGTTTTTCCGCCCGGGGCGGAAAACAGCAGACTAGAGTTGTTTTCTTCACGTTTTCAAGGCAATTTGCAACATAAACGGCTTTAGCAATGGTTGTTTTTCCGATCCCTCCCATGCCCCATATCCCTAGCATTAGAGGAACTTTTGATTTTTGGCTGTTCAGTAATTGAATAACGTCTTGTACACGTGATTCTACTCCTACTGGATGGTCAGCAACAAATAATTCTGTCTTGTCTAGCAAATGAGTAACAAGTTTAACTATTTTCTTGATATCCTCACTTTCATTCCTATAGAATATGTGCCCGAGTAAGTGCATAAACAAACAGTTATATAAGCATTGTACAACATGTACTTTTTCTTTTTGTCTTGTGTGATCATTTTCAGCCAAATGATGATTTTTCATCCCAGTCAAGATAAATAGCATATGCAATCCAATGAAATCTGAATTGTTACCGCAAAATGTTTTGAAATATATCATGATAAAAGTGAATGAAACTATGTAATTGGTTTTACCAGGTGCAAGTGAAATACTTTTCTGAGCAGTTGAGCGCAAAACAAATTTAGACTCCTCTAAAGTGAGAGAGTGCATTTTAGAATATAACGTGTAACCATAACAGATGATTGATTAAAAAAATTAATGATTAAGATTGTGAACTAAGTATATTTAAATTGAGGTACTACATTGTCCGTTCGCTTCAAATTTTCAAATATGGGTTTACTAATGGGACTTTCACACATTGTCTGTCTGAAGAGAGTAAAAATAAAGAAACTCGAAGAAAGGAAAGCACGGGTCCCAATACAAACTTTCATGTGTCAAAAAAAAAAATACAAACGATCATGTGAACAACTACCAGGTAGTTATAATTTATAATTTATAAATAAGTTATAATACTCTCTCTAGTCCTTTTTTTTTTTTTGACAATGATCTCTCTAGTCCTTATTATAAGAAGAAAAACCAAAAAAACATCAAAAACCAATGGAATTATTAATTGTAACTTTTTGAATATTTTTCCAAATATACCCTCATGGAATATTGTGAGACATTAAAAACACAAATATTTTAAAATAGAGGGAAAATGTCTTTCAAACAATAAATACATCTTAACAGTTGCAACTTTTTCTTATAAATAGGACCAAACAAATCTTCAAAAATATCTTGTATTAAGGATGAGAGATAGTACTATATATCAAATAATGGAGTCAATTAAAATTATATTTTTACCATATTGCACAGTATCAAAATATTACTTTATGATAATTTAATCTTGTGCTGTATAATTAGACTATAAGAAAAACCAAATGGATTAGGAAGTAGGAAATATAATTTAATCGGTAAAAATATTATACACAGAGAACTATATTTACAGCAATAATTAAAAGGGAAAAAAGCCAAAGCATCATAATCTAACAATACTATAAAATATAAATAAATTAATTAGTCATCAAATTACCTTGAATTTATGATGACAACCCCTGCTCTTCCACCAACTTCATTGAGAGCTGTTTTCCAGTTCCTCTTTGTGTATTCATCCACTGATATGGCTGATATAAGACATTCAAAAGCTTTTCCAAACTCTCCTGTCTGATGACGTACTTCTGAGGGATCTACCTCATAGAACACAGGCACAACCACCATATCCTTGGTTCTACTTATTTCCACAATTCTCTCCAACTCCATCATACACCATTTTGAATTAGCAAAATTTCTAGACAAAACAACAATGGAAATTCTAGACTGATTGATTGCTTGCAACAATGAAACTGAGATCCGATCTCCTCGTTGAATACCATCATCGTCTTTGAAAACATAAATCCCAGCATTTTGAAGAGAGGAATAGAGATGTGAAATGAATTTTGCTCGACTGTCTTCCCCTTTGAAACTCAAGAATACATCGTACATCTTTGTCTGAAATAAAAACCAAATTACTAAAGATACCATAGCTATAAACTTTTCATGCAACTGATATCAACTTCGATACTAACTTTTGACTCACCTCAGCCATACCCTGTTGCCTTATGATTTCTTTTCCCATTGCTCGTACCAAAGTATGCATTCCAATCCTGTTATTGCTATCTATAGTTACAAGGCATTTATCTTCGAGGATTGTTATTCCATCTTCCGGGAAACGCACAAAGTAATTTAATGTCTGAATTAAATCATCTTTGTCCATCTCAATAAATAGGGTAGCTAAATCAAGGAAGATTTTTTTGTCATAAACATGTAAATCATCAAAATTTGTTCTTAGCTTTCTGATTATCATATCGTTGGGATTGGTTTTGAGTTTCTCCAGCAAAAACTTTGACTCCGCTAAAGATTTACCAAACAAAAAAGACCCAATTTCTTCAAGAGCTTGTGGCAATCCCCCACAGTACTCAACAACATCTCTACAAAGGTCAGCGTAACTTTCTATAGGACTCGGAATTTTGAATGTGTGCCAACTAAAAAGCTCGAGAGATTCAGTAGTGTCCATATATTTCATTCTATATACATGGTCAACTTGAAAGCTACACAGTATATGTTTATCACTTGTTGTGATAATTATTCTACTTCCATGACCAAACCATTCACGACTACCACACAAAACATTCAACTGTTCCAATTTATTCACATTGTCAAGTACAAGAAATATCTTCTTACGGCAAAGCCTTTCACGTAATACCATTTTTCCTGTATCAATGTTATCTATTTGTATATTTGTTGTTTTGTAGATGTCTGAAAGAAGTTGTTGCTGTAAAGAAACTTGGCCATTACTCTGCTCCCAAATTTCATTAACATTTAGGAGGAAGCTCTTGCCCTCAAAACTGCAACCCATTTGATTATAAGTGGCTTTTGCAATTGTTGTTTTGCCAACCCCATTTATCCCCCATATCCCTATGATTATGGTTTTTTCTGGTTGTTCATTGGTCAATAGTTGAATAACATCTTGCATCCGAGGTTCTATTCCCACTGGGTGTGTAGCAACGGAAAATAATTTGTCTTCTATCAAATGAGTCAAATGTTGCACTATGTCATTAATAACTTCACTTTTGTCCCTATAAAATATGAGCCCAAGATAATATGCATAAGCCGCAACAAAAACACCCTCCGTCATATGATTTTAGTGAACAAATATTAATGGCATCTATGTGCAAAATCTCAACTACTTTAAAAGGATGCATTGAATATGGACAATGAAGTGTTCTCCATTAGTTTCTTACAAAGAAAACAATGTGATGTACAAACACCATCAACCATAGATCATTATACTTTTATTCTATGTGAGCCAAATAGAATCTTTGCATAGAAATGACAAGTATCATGTCACATATCGATACAAGTAATAAATTATTCTTCCACATGCAAGCAGACAGTGTTTAGTGCAAAATTAGGAACACAATAAAATAGATGGTTACTATTGTGTCCGTGTATTTTTATTATATGACTCAGAAGGAGGAGAGAAAGTTGACAGAAATGTAACTTTAGTATTTGGTTGAATAAATAAAATGGTGATTATATTAAGATATTAACAAACTAACAACTAATTACATTTCTTATTAGAGAGTAAAAAGCCATTAACTAGTAATTAGGAAATAACAGTCTATTAAGCAACTAACAACTAATTACATGTCTATTATTATGCCTTTCTTTAGAGAAGTAAAAATTATGCCTTTTTATTCTAGTCATGATTAGAGGGTAAGAAGTAAAAAATATGCCTCTAATCACTACTACTTTCACGACTTTCAAATAAATCATCAATACTTAACAGTTAAATAAAGGAAAATGTTAATATCCTTGAGGAACATGTTAAGGATGCAAATGTAGTAATATTATCTTGAAATTTGTGCATTATAATTTTCAAACATTAAATCCTTTTGCATTATTAAATGCAAATTTCTAATTTTAGATACCTTAACATTAACATGTTAACATGACTGAAACGCACCGTTTCATTTATACATATATTTAAAAAAAATAAAAGACATAAAACCCAATTTAAAAGATAAACACGAAACCCCCACTCAATTATTTTCTTTCACGTTTCCATCTTTTTCTTTCTACTAGAAGCTTCACCATTTCTTCATCACCCCCACTGTCAATTGTCTTCTTCTCCTTCTTCCAAATAACCAAATTTCTTCCATAAACCATATACTCTTGAGTGAAAACAAAACTACACATCTAAGCAAAGCTACCTTACAGTCTTACAAGTACTAGTGGAGATGATTTTGGGATTAGGGTTAGTGCTCTAAGAAAGGAGATGCATACCCACTCTTTGAAAGTTACTTATTGAGACTCTTTGAGGTAAATATATCACTTATAACTCAACAATTTATCTTTGGGTATATGTAGTTTGGTTTAGAAATTTAATATTAGAGATTAGAGTAGATATTGGAGGATTTTATGGTTACATATGCTTAGTCAAACTTTAGAATGACCTTCCAAATCTTGATAAACATTTTTGATACTCAGAAATGACGTTGGAAGCTTCACATGCTTTTCAGGAGTGGTAGGAGAGAAAACTAAGTTGATTCGTCATAACTGTGAGTTGATGATGATCATTACTACTTATTTTAACTACTATTATCAATTTTATGTTACTTATTTTCTATGTTAAAGTATTTATAAAAATTGGGGAACACACCCTTTGAACATTTTCTCATCATTGTTACATGATTTCAAAGTCATCAAATTTAACTATACTCTATTTGGATTTATCCATGACTTATTGAACAAATGAATTGAAATTGAGGTTTGGTTGCATATACTATGACATGAGTTTTGAGATATGGAGAAATACGGTTCTGTGATATTTGTTTTTGGAAAATGTTAATATTCTTCAATTGGATTTGACTTTACTTATGGTTTATAAAGTGGAATATTTCCAATTTCATTTGGATTTTATGTATTTCCAATAAGTTTAGAAACGTGGTGAAACATGGTTTTAAAAGATGTATTTTTAGAATTGCGATTATAACGACGACGACCTAGGTGCACCTAGTTATATGATATCGTGGAGAAAAGGGCTATCCGTTAGATGGAGCCGCCCCTAAGTGAAAGGCCACTCTTAGGAGGAAAGGGCTATCAACGAGATGGAGCCGTCTCTCGATTCGCTCGTAATGAATTCTTTTTATTTGATTTGATTTCTATATTTTTCTTATTTCAATTTCAAACTCTATAATGGTTTGAATCGAGTATTATTTATATTACATAGTTACTACTTTACAAGAATTGTTACAAGCTTTCTAAAAATCAAATGCTCGTGCCCTTGTGTGTTTCCCATCTAGTTGGTAGTGGTTGTTATCTCTCACTAAGTCCTTGTGACTTACCCCTTCATCTTCTATTTTTTTTTTCAGATTCAAAGTCAGCTGAGTAGGGGTTTCTAACAGAGTTAAAGATCTGTCAATGTCACTCTTTGGTAGGCCTTCTTGATGAAAAACTATTTTGTATATGTATATTTTGAGTCGATCGAGTATCTGCAGCTATTTTGAGTCTAGGAATATCTTGTTTTGAAATGTATAAATTTAATTATGTATATTTTGAAACTTCTGACTGAAGGATGTATATGCTGCAAACAGGATTTATTTTGATTTGGAAACATTGAAAATATAGATGAGATTTAGTCGAAATTTTGGTAAATATTGTTCTAAAGTTAATAGTCATTTGGAGATATTATATTTATTGTTTGTTAAATTTGGTCATTAGGCTTGCCGGACTAGTATTAGTTCGTGCGCCGGTCACGATTGGAGTTGGGTCGTGACAATGACCCTTTAATAAAAGTCACATTCTCTACTCTCATATACTAATTTCGATACTATGTTTGCGGCAAATAGATTGTGAGGCCAAATTGAGTCTTTATTATTTTAATTTCTTAGCATCATAGGTTCGCATCTCCCAGAAATTCACAACTATCCCTCCTATGCACTTCAATTTCTTGTAAAACAGAAACTAACATGAAAAAAAAAAAATCATTACCTGGAACTCATCACGAGAAATCCAGAAATGCTAGAAGCTTCAATGAGCGCTTCCTTATAACGCATTGACTCATTGTTCGTCAAGATCCTTTGTCCAATAAGATCTTCAAAATCTTTTCCAAAATCTCCAATCTGACGACGTACATCCGAGGGATCTACAACATAGAACACAGGCAGAATCACCTGCCCTATGGTTCTACCAGACTCCAATATCTGCTCCAGTTCTTCCAGAAACCATTTTGAAGCGTCAAAATTACTTGAGAAAATGATGATAGAAGTTCTAGAAGCTTCGATTGCTGAGAAATTTGTCTGATCTCCGCTTGTAAGATTGTTATGGTTGATGTAAACAACAAATCCAGCCTGTGTGAGAGCTGAATAGAGATCCGATGCAAAAGATATACAGGCGTCTTTGTCATGGTAACTCAAAAACACATCAGATTTGTGGCTTCTTGAAGAAGAGCTTATGGAAGAAGAAGAAGAAGACATGGGTGAGTCAACTGAAAAAGCATAAAGAAGTAAGGAGAAGGCTAACGACTCTTTTTATTTACGACTTGATTAAATACGTTATCCTTAATATATTAAGACAGAATACATGTGCAAACATAGTTTAGCGCCTAAACTTCTACAAAATCCTGCTCAATGACTATTAGCCTCTTAAACCATTCATATTCCTTTTAATTTTTTTAAATAAAATAAATCTCTTCATTTCTTCTGCTTTTTGTTTTACGAGAACCTTTTGTATTCTTAACTACACAATTAATTGTGATTCACTTCTCTAGAAAAAAAAATTCATTCACTTCTTCAAATCCTTTGCAAGAACCCACAAATAAAACCATTTTTTTTGTCATGCTTATAAAAAAAACGTTTTATGTCTCTTCTATGCAGAAAATTATGTGTTTCATCCACTATGTGTCTTCTTCTCTGCAACATTCATCATAGCATGCTTCTCTGAGACCACATGCCATGTGATTGTTTTTTCATTGGTTCATTTCCTTTCCATTATCTGAATTCATATATAAGTTTCCTTTTAGTTTACATTCTGTCAATGTAATATTTGAGTGTCTAAAAACTGTGGCATTATTTTAAAATAACTCAAGTTTCTATTTGTTTTGTGCGGGAGTTCAAGGTTTTGACAATTCAATAACATTTTCACCATATTGCCTTCTGCCATAGTCCACAAAGATTAACCTTGAACAGGACCATATTGTGTGTACTAACTATTTCAAAATGGTTTTTTAGTTTGTTCATAATTTTATATAGTTTATTTTTGCAAATTTCTTAGTGGCTGCAGTATAGCATTTTGAAAGTAGTAAATTTGTAAATATTGTTTTAAAATTTATATATTTTTACATGTTTTCTTTCCATGTGATGGATATGAAATGGTTGCTTAAATTTGTATTACAATTGTAGGATGTCATGTGATTGATCAGGTGGAGTATAGTGTCATCCTGATGATGCTGGACTTTATTTGCAACATTCTAATACAACTCCAACCTAATAATAATTTTTTTTTTTTTTTGACAAAGTTACAATTGGTGTGTTAGATTTAATGCTTTATTATTGATATGATATTTCAAAAGGTACAATATTTTAATTTTATTTCCTAATTTGCTAATGACCTTATAAACACACACATGGCTTTGTTGTGTTATGTTGTGGAGAAAATACGAAACAAATAGCCTCACCTATTTTTTATTTTTAAGATAGTCAAACAATGTAATGCAAATATGTGAGTTATGGGGTTTTTAGCATATGGCGGTACCTCTAAGTAAAACTTAGATGTGGTATTTGACTTCTAATTGGGATCATACCTTTGAATTCTAGAGGAATATTCATTTTGGTATCTCTATGTATTCTTCTTGCTACTCGATTGCTAACAAGAATGGTGTTGGTTCTCATATTAGGTATGACTTCCAAATATGGTGGCAGGTGACAACTTTTTCAACATCACATTCTCAAATGTGTGCATTAATAAAATAGCAAAAATGGAATTTAGATGTGCAATTCAGTAGAAGAATTTCATCCTTTCAGTTGACGAGTTTTTTGGTCTTAGCCAGCAAGTTTATGCATGAGTTGCATGATTTCAGTTTATTCCCATTATATTTGTAATTGTTAGATCTTTTTCAAAATTGATTGTAAATATTAATTTGAATGTAAGTTTATTATCTACATGGGTTTGAACCCACAAAGTATAAATAAGAACATCGATACAGATTGTGAGTTGTAACATAAATAAAAAGACTTAATTATTTATTGTATATTTAGATTGATAGTGAGTTTGACAATAAGGTTGATAAAATGAGAAAAACTTGTGTGGTCACTACCAGACCACATATTTGGTCACTCTCACATATTTAGAAAAAGGTAAAGAGAGAAAATAGTTAAATAATATATATTTTTTAATTAATTAAATGATATATATTTTGATGTATGTGTGATTAAATATTGTGACCAAAAAATTGTGACTATTTAAGTATTTTTGTGATAAAATTACATAGTCATGATAATTCTTACAAAAGCTAAACTTTATACATGTTTATATCACGAAAAGTTTGCACCATCATGGTAGTTCATTTGTGAGTATGTGATTCTAACAAATTTATCGTAATACCAAATAAAAATTGTAACATCTTTAAGTAAGCAACAAGTTATGTACATAATCAAATATATTATGCCATTGTTGTACATGTTTTGGAAAGAAACATCTTTCTCTAAGATATAAACAAAAATGATCAACAAAAGTTAATATATATATATATATATATATATATATATATATATATATATATATATATATATATATATATATATATATATATATATATATATATAGTCTAGATTTTACATCAAATACATTAATTTTTATTGACACTTTTTTTATATATATTTTAGGACTGAAGAAGTACTCCCTCAGATCAAATATATTCACTTTTGTTTACCAACTTTTAATTTGTTTATATTTTAGGACGAAGGGAGTATATCACAACGTGACTGATTAATGTATGTATATCAACTTCATTAATTAATAAACATATTTTAAATAATAATTTTATCTAAACTTTCAAGTTATTATTTTTCTACATATTTTTCGTGATTATATATAATGATTGATCCCGTGCATCGCACGGGTATTCATACTAGTTAGTTCATAGAAAAGTATCGAACTTTGTTTTCGATTCTTTATATTTCCTCCATTATAATATAATTTTGGGAATATAAATGTAAAAATGTAATATTAAGTGAGTCCAAATATTATTTATACATCCAAAAACATTTAAAAACTTTGGTAATGGAAGAAATGGAAACAATAGAAAATAGAGAAGATCCCAACTCGAAAATGACATGTTTTGATACGAAGTTTTAACCTTTATTTTTTTTAATTTTTTTACAAATTTTTTTTTACTTAAATTTTTTTTTGAACTAAACAAACTTAATTCATATCATTAACTAATAAATGTTCAATACATACATAAGAGAATAATCTTAAATCTATGAAAACTAGCCCAAATATTGGTTGCCCTAGCAAGAGTATGAGCAACCAAATTCGCTTGTCTCCTAACAAACTTAACCTCAAAGTTCACATAAGAAGATGATATAAGAAGAATAATGTCGTTAACAATTAAACTAAATTCTTAATTGCTCCGTCTTCTCGAATGAATAGCGTCAACCAACAACTTTGAGTCACTTTTAAATTGAACTCGCTCAAATCCACGATGGATAGCCTTTTTCATAGCATGTAATAGTGCCCATGTTTCGCCTTCCACTATGGAATAAAAAGGTTGTTGTCATTGAGTCAAGATAGCCACAAAATGCTCATTAGTATCACGAAAGCAAAGACTCATAGAAGTAACACCGGACCCAACTACAAACGCAGCATCAACATTACATTTTATTCATCCCACTTCTGGTTTCTCCCACCGAACCGGCCTAGGAACCTCAAGAGGAACAACGTTATGACGCTGCAGTTGGTGGACGGTAAACTACTCATCCCAGACGACGAACGTCATGCTTCCAACTTGGCTCGGGGACTGAATATTTTCATTCCAGATCTTGTCGTTTCGATTCTGTCAAATGCACCAAAATAACGATGTAACCCGTCCTATCGTTGCACTATCCTCGTTTCTGCACATTCGAAACACCCTCTGTCTCATGCTGGTAAGATGCATTCTGTAGCAACTGTGACAAACCTGCGACCGACCAACATTCGCGGGCTGCTACGCATCCAAAAAACACATGAATGTCATCTTCTACTTCAACATTGCACACAGGACAGCTTAGTTCACATTCTACATAACGTTGTGTCAAGCGAACCTGCGTCGGCAGACACACCCTACACAACCTCCAGAGTAAGTGACGCATTTTGTGAGGAGATTGATCTTTCCAAATATCATTCCAATTACCCTCTACGTGGTGCCTATCGCTTCGAACAATACATCGCGTGGCTAGATTGTAACCACATTTAACTGAATAACATAATTCCTTTCCTCCTCCCAAACCACGTTATCCTCTTTAACCGAACTAATAAGAGGAGTTGCAATAATCTCTTCCACTACCTGACCTGTAAACAAGTTACGAATCTTAACTATATCCCACGCTTTATAATTATCAAGTAACAAGTCTTTAACAACTAAATGATACACACCTTCCACTTTATGTGAGGACACCTAGCGATCACCCTTTCCATGCAGCCATGGGTCATACATAACACGGATTCTGTCGCCACTACCAATCCTCCACATACACCCACGTAAAAGAATTTGTCTAGCCTTCCAAATACTACGCCACGCAAAACTAGGATTATACTCCAAAGATGCTTCGAGTAACGATGAGCGCGGGAAATACCTTGCTTTAACTAGTTTAGCCGCCAACGAGTCTGGATTTTGAATGATGTTCCATACTTGTTTTGCCACCATAGTCATATTGAACGCTTCAAAATTACGAAAGCCTAAACCAACCTTCGCCTTAGGGCATGCAAGTCTGTCTCAAGCTAACCAGTGGATCCCTTTATTGTTGTTACCTCCGCCTCCCCACCAAAAGACATTCAACATTTTCTCAATATCGTCAATGAGTGAGGAATGAAGGATAAACATACTCATAACATATGATGGGATGGCTTGAAGCACAGATTTTATTATAACATCCTTACCGGCCTTAAACAATGCTCTCCCCCTCCAAGAATTCATTTTCTTCCAAATATGATCCTTGATGTAAGAGAATATTGTTTTCTTACTCCTTCCTATTATAGACGGTAGACCAAGATATATACCTATTCCTAAAACATGTCGGAAACCAAGTATACGGGATATGTCTTCTTTATTATTATTATTATTATTATTATTATTATTATTATTATTATTATAATAATTAATTTATATTTTTTAATTAAATTTTTTTTTTATATTTTTTGAATGATTATTTTAAAAATAATTGAGTGGTATCCAAAGCTACAGAGGAATCACGTCCCGTCCAAAGTTACGGTTTTCGGTTGGAGGTTACTTCTAGAAAGGCTACGATAGTAATAAATGTGTGTGCCTACTTTTTTCATAACGGTTACAAAGACCAATATTTCTTCTCATATATTAATGCGCATGTTTATTTATTTATTTTTTTTTTTACGGTGACCTACATTTCTACTTATATATAAATAAAAATGCCTGTGTTTTTTTCTTCTAATAATTTATATACAGAACATATATTTCTGCTCATATATTAATATGTGTGTCTTCTTTTGTATAATTTTTACGTGGGACCTATATTTATACTCATATATTAATATGTGTGCCTATTTTTTTTTATAATTTCATAACAATTACAAAGACCAATATTTCTTTTCATATATTGATGCACGTGCTTATTTTATTTTATTTATAATTTTTACGGTGACCTATATTTCTACTTATATATAAATACAAATGCCATTTTTTTTTTGATAATTTCTATAGTGGACCTATATTTCTACTCATATATTAATACTCGTGTCCTTTTTTGTATAATTTTTATGGGGACCTATATTTCTACTCATATATTAATATGCGTGCCTATTTTTTTTTAATTTATACGTGGAACTATATTTTTATATATGAACAAGTTCTTACTGATAAATATTACAACTATAACTATCATACACATGACAACAATTTTGCACTGACGAGTAAATTTTTAACGGGACTATTTTCGCACTATACAATATTCGACCTATTATAATTTACATTATAAATTAAAATTAAATAATGTAATAACATTAATAATCGCGGCAACGCTGCGACCCATGCATATATTATACTAGTTCTATTAAAATGTCAAGTTGATTCTTAAATTTAAATAGTTACTATCAATTAAGTTTTTATATTTTATAATTTACTATATATACTTTTTTTTTTGCGTTAACCCACCAATTCTAAGGGAAAATGACCATAGTAATTTGGAGTTCAGCCACAAAGTAAGTAAAGTCTGAACAAGAAATTAATCTATGAATCGAACTTGGATTCTTCCGAACGATTCGTAGTAAAGTTCCTTAACCACTTGAGACCAAATATTGTTTCAAGTTGCTATACTTTGTTTCTTAAGTTTATTTACTTATTCTCAATTTGTTTTTTTGGCGTAAGCCCTCTTGTTTCGGGGAAAGGGGCCACAGTGGTTCAGAGTTCAGTTGCGAGATTAGAAAACCTAGTCAAAAATTGTTTTCATCAAATATCGAATTCAAGTTTTTTTGAATAATTCATTCTAGAGAAAATTTATTATCCACTTTAGTTGAATATTTTAGTTTATTTATTCTCTATATTTTTTGTTGTCACCAACAACTTAATTTATTTTGGGAGGAGTGCTAGCAACACACTCTTTAACAAACACACTCTAACACACTCTCTTCTATTGGTTAAAATTTATATGAGTCCCATAAAAGTTATATGGGTCCACATTTTTTTGTAGGACCCATGTGAATTTCAACCAATAAAAAAGAGTGTGTTGGAGTGTGTTTGTTAAAGAGTGTGTTGCTAGCATTATTCTATTTTGGGAGTCAGTTCTATTATCAAGTGATTCATGTCCCGTCTCGATTGAAGTTAGTCCTTAATAAATATTCTTTGAAGCATTAATATGAGTTAAATTTAACAAAGATTCTTTTAAAAATATTTACACTGAGAGACAAATATCTTAATTGGAGATTGAGTTCATAGTTAATTATAGGCCATTTTAAAAGTCAATGATCGAAAATAAAGAAAAGGAAGTCCATGGTCATCCAATCCCGCGTTCTCTTCTGACTTTTGAAGCTCCAAGCTTTTTTTATTTATTACTTTTTTAATATAGCTCCAAGCTTCATTTAAAAATTAAAACTCAACGATTTTACAATCACACTCACACCAACCACAAACTCAACTCCATTATCATTATCATTATCATTATCATTATCATCATCATAATCATCAATGGCGAATCACAATGAATTCGCACACGACGTTTTTCTAAGTTTCAGAGGCGGAACACGCTACTCCTTCACCGATCATCTCTTCCGTTCTCTTCTCCGTCACGGAATCAACGTTTTCAGAGACGATCAAAACCTCAAAATCGGCGACGAAATCGGTCCTTCACTTCTACAAGCAATCGAAGCTTCTAGAATCTCAATTGTTGTTCTCTGTAAAGACTACGCTTCTTCTAGTTGGTGCCTTGATGAACTTGTTAAGATTGTTGACTGTTATGAAAATAATGGAAAATCGGTTTTTGTTATATTTTATAAGGTTGAACCTTCAGATGTTAGACATCAGAGAAATAGTTATGAAATTGCTATGGTTGAACATGAGAACAGATTTGGAAGTGAATCGAAGAAGGTTAAAGCATGGAGATTGGCTTTGAATAGAGTTTGTGCTCTTAGTGGAATTCATTACAAAGATGATATGTAAGTTTCCCAAATGCTTCTTTATTATTTAATTTTAATATTATTATTTAACATGAATAGAGATAGTCTCCCCTCTCCGTAAACTTAGCTCCGTCGATGCATGAGTTGTGTTCGAATTCGGATACTCCACTTATTCACCTTAAAATGGAATTTCATGCCACCATAGGCTACTTGACAAAAAAAATATTAATATTAATAATTAATTACTAAATTTGACCGTTAAATAAAGCATGAATAGAGATCTGGTCGATTAGTTTTGACCATAGCATTACTCTTGAACTCAATACATGCATGTCCTATTCACAATCCTAACCACTAGGCCATTTCAAGCCTTGCATCAAATTTGTAAATTAATACTCGGTCAAAACGTATTTAGTTTAAATTTAAGCCAAATACGTTTTGACTTTTGTTTATATTTAAGATCAGAGGGAGTGTGTATTTAGTTGAAATTTAGTTGTATTTAACATTTTTGAGTATGTTAAATTGCATTTATTATGTTTGGTGGATTTTTTAGTATTACAAGATTGGTTAAATTGTACTTTTGGCCTTTAACTTTCATAAATTTGCGATTTTGTCCTCCTAACTTTCATAATAGCATTTATGGCCTCCTAACTTGAGCCCTTTTTGCAAAAGGTTGACCCCCCACAAGTTCTGACCAAGACCATGCATGCGTGGACACTGGTTCACATGTCATGTCAGCAATCTATTGCACTGTGGACAGTGGAAGCACTTGTGGCATATTCTTTTTTGTTTTAGCTGAGCAATCTATTACACAGTAACATTTTCCCCCCCACTCTCTTTTAATTTCTCATTCTTCATATTGTATTTCTATGCAGCTATGAATCAGAGTTTATTGATAAGATTGTCAGAGACATCTCAGCTAAACTACCTCCCATGCCTTTACAAATCAAACACTTAGTTGGACTTGATTCTCGTTTCGAACAAGTGAAGTCTCTCATTGATTTCGATTCTGATGATTCTGTTTGCATGTTGGGAATTTGTGGAGGTGGTGGAATAGGCAAAACCACATTTGCCATGGATATATATAACAAGATCAGACATCGATTTGAAGCTGGAAGTTTTCTTGCTAATGTAAGAGAAAAATCAAATGCAAGCACTAGTGGCCTGGGAGATCTCCAAAGGACACTTCTGTCTGAAATGGGTGTGGAGACACAAACCATGATGGGAAGCACATTTAGAGGATGCTCGGAAATAAAACGCAGACTATCCCACAAAAGAGTTCTTCTGGTACTAGATGATGTTGATTCAGTAAAACAATTGGAAACATTAGCTGGAGGACATGATTGGTTTGGTTCTGGTAGCAGAATCATCATAACAACAAGAGATGCAGATGTTCTACATAAGCATGATGTGAAAACATATAAACTCGAAGAGTTAAATTATCATGAATCCATTGAACTCTTTTGTAGGTATGCCTTTAATATGAGCAAACCTGCAGAAAACTTTGGAAATATCTCTTCTCGTGCAATAAATTATGCAAAGGGTATACCATTGGCTTTAAAAGTAATAGGATCAAATTTGAAAGGTAAGAGCATAGAGGAGTGGGTTATTGAACTGCAGAAATATAAAAAGGTTCCAGATGTTGAGATTCAAGGTGTACTGGAAATAAGCTACAAAAGCCTATCTGACTTGGACCAAAAAGTTTTTCTTGACATGGCTTGCTTTTTCAAAGGGGAAAGATGGGATTATGTTAAAAGGGTACTAGATGCTTGTGATTTCTACCCAATTATACGAGTATTTGTTAGCAAATGTCTCATAACTGTTGATGAAAATGGTTGTTTAGAAATGCATGATCTAATACAAGACATGGGTAGAGAGATTGTTCGAAAGGAATCAGCATCAAACCCTGGTGAACGCAGCCGATTATGGTCTCATAAAGATGTTCTTGATGTACTAAAAGGAAACATGGTATGAATCATTTTTTTTTCATACGATAACTGTTTTTGAACTTTGCAAATATGTTTAGTCTCAATTCTATATTTTTCATCTTCTATAGGGAAGTTCTACAGTTGAAGGAATAAAGCTTCATCCCCCAAAACAAGAAAAAGTAGATCAGTGGGCTCATACTGCCTTTGAGAAGATGAAAAACCTCAGAATTTTGATTGTTAGGAATACATTATTTTTATCAGGACCTACTTATCTTCCAAATAGTTTGCGTCTACTCGATTGGAAGTGCTTCCCATCAAAGAATTTCCCACCAGATTTTTATCCATATAGAATTGTTGACTTCAAGTTACCTCATTGCTCTATGATATTGAAAAAGCCCTTCCAGGTATATGCAGTTGCTTCAAATTTATGTATTTATTTTAATATGTGGTAACAATCAAATTTGACTATGCTCCTGTCATTTAAACTATAGTTTATTTTGCAGATTTTTGAGGATTTAACATTCATCAATCTCTCGCATAGTCAATCCATAACTCAAATTCCTGATCTGTCTGGAGCTAAAAACTTAAGAATGTTTACACTTGATAAATGTCGTAAACTGGTAAGGTTTGATATATCAATTGGGTTTTTGCCTAATCTGGTGTATTTAAGTGCTTCTGGGTGCACTGAGCTCAAATGTTTTGTGCCAAAAATGTATTTGCCATCCCTTCAAGAGCTTTCATTTAACTTCTGCGAAAAGTTGGAATACTTCCCACATGTAATACAAAAGATGGATAAGCCGTTAAAGATTTACATGATAAATACTGCCGTTAAGGAGTTTCCAAAGTCTATTGGTAACCTTACGGGGCTTCAATATATAGACATGTCACAATGTAAAGGGGTCAAAGATCTATCGAGTAGCTTCTTACTGCTTCCAAAACTGCTCACTTTGAAAATTGATGGATGCTCGCAACTTGGGGCATCATTTCAAAGGTTCAAAGATCACCATTCAAGGGCAAATGGTTATCCAAATTTAGAAACACTTCATTTTAGCATGGCTAATCTATCATATGAAGATGTTGATGCCATTATTGAATGTTTTCCAAAACTCACGGACTTGAAAGTATCACACAGTGACTTTATAGCCCTTCCAAAATGCATCAGAGGTTCTTTGCACTTGAAAAGTCTTGATGTGAGCTTCTGCAATAATCTCACAGAAATTCCAGAACTTCCATTAAGTATTCAGAAAATAGATGCAAGACATTGTCCATCCTTAAGATCAGAGGCATCAAGTTTGCTCTGGTCAAAGGTTTACTTCTTTCTCCATTATTTACATAATACTAGATACTGTCAATATGTAAGTAGTATGTTGATGCAAACACACTAATGTCTTTTGTTTTGGCATTACAGGTTTCACAAGAAATCGAAAGAATACAAGTTGTGATGCCGATGTTGAAAAGGGAGATTCCAGAATGGTTTGACTGTATTTACTCTCAAGGGATTCCTATATTTTGGGCTCGCAGGAAGTTTCCCATTGTTGCTTTAGCATTAGTTTTCCAGGAAGTAAAAAAAAAGACAGACAATGTTCCTACATTTAGTGATAAAATAAGATTGTTGATTGGAATCAAGAGATGGTACACTATTAGCCTCCATTTGTTTATTGATGGCCAAGAAATTTGTTGCAGGGATTTCCATTATTTCGATATTGGGGCAGATCATGTGCTATTGTGTGATCTTCGAGTTTTGTTTAGTGATGAAGAGTGGCAGAACCTTGATGCAAGTCTCGGAGATGACTGTAAGACAATTCAGATTCAATGTGTTCCAAACTTGAAGCAAGACTTGATTCTGACTAGTTGGGGAGTTTATGTGTACAAGCAAGAAACAAGCATGAATAATATACGATTCATACCTCCCAATCTGATCGAGCCGTTGTCCAATATGCTAACACCATTTTTGGTTCCACAAAGATCTCGTGAGCAGACAGAGCAGTACATGAAACATGTTCTGAACAGTCTCAAATTTACAGATTTGTTTAATGTGGATTCCATTTGGCGACAGTCAGAAGTTTCAGACATTTCTTTAAAAGTGCTTCTCCGGTCTTTCAGAAATGCCAAGGCTGAAATTATAGATGAGGCTTCCTCCTCTCTGTGTGGGGCAAGTCTAAAACAGGATCATGAAGATTCTGTAGCAGACGTGGTTCAGGTATTAGAGATGCTGAAAGAAAAAGCCCCAAAACATTTTGCTGAACATGAATATTATCAAATTGAAGAAGGATCTGTGGAAAGCTTATTGACGGCACATGTAGAATTGGAAAACACCTTGAACATCAGAATGCCTATTGTTTTGGTGTATACTAGTAATATACTGGGAACGTACCAACGCTATTGGGGAAACATGGAGATAAAATTGGGAGATCCAGTTTTCAAATCAGTGTTGAGTAGGTTTAACGATTTTCCGTTTCGAGTTGGGACAACCACTGAAACCTCAGCCACTATCCTTGAATTGAAATGCCAGCCTCAATTTGAGGAGGAAGCTTCGAGCTCTAGCATTGAAGAATCCTTAGAGGAAGGATACCATGATCCTGAATTTGAAGAGTTAATGAGGAGGATAGAGCAGGATGCTATGAGCTTGAATAAACATTATGGCAAGATAAAGGCATCTATTGTTCAAATTGATGGGCCATTTTCTGAAATTTATGAAACAGAAGCTTTCCTCTTCCAAACACTTATGAGAAATCGTTTTACGAGATTGTATATGTTTGGATCACCATTCAAGATTAAGATCACATCTTATGGGATGATTAGGTCAGAGGACGAATATATACCCATGGTCAGGACATGTTTCTGGTTATTGTACATGGTTCTTCTTGTTCTAATCTTGCTGTCATTTTGGTTTACTCGTATGACATTAGTGTGGGGTTGGTTGCTTGTCAAGAAATTTTTTGTTGTTTCCTGTAAAAAAGTATACAGGATAGTTGACAAAAGTATTATGAGAGTAAAGAAGAAGGAATTGTAGTGGAATAGTGTGGCAGAAGTTTTGTAAAGTTGTTCATTAAAGCTATGTTTGTAGAATGTCTATAGCTTTGTTCATAAGGTTGGCATCTTTGTCTACAATAGTTGCACTAGAAGGGGATTCGTCTTGAATTGCATTCAGGTATGATCTTGATCCCTTTAACATCACTGCATTCTGATTCTGATTCCCAATTTTGATTTTTCTTGTTCTTTTCCTGAATGAAATTGTCCAATTTTGATCATGCACACCAGGTATGATTAAGGTGACTGACTATACATGACGATGGATAAGGGAAGGATTCATTTTGGAATATTGTAAAGCAGGTAAATTTCACTGCTGGTGTGTACTTTGTTTGATTGGGTTGTGATGGGATGGTGTGTATTTTGACGCTGCTAAGACTTGGTAATGAGTTAGTTGGAGTCCTAATTAATTTTGTTTCATCTTATCATATTATCTTTTGGATGATGATTTTATTAATCCATTGTTTGTAAATGGTGAAATAGGAGTTTAACACATAGTAGAATAACTTCCAATTGTAGTTTTTGTTGATTGTTAATGGCCATGGTTTCATTAAATTGTACAAGCAACCAATGTTTTATTGCTAATGATAATCATTCAGCAGTGTATCCCTCTGACCTTTTAAACTTGTTCAAGTTACATGTTCAGTTTCTTCTTTGCAACTTGTGTTACAAGATCAAATAACTGGTTATTTATTCATATGTATGTACCAGGCTTTTTAAGGTACTACAATGAATTACATTACAAAAGAAACATGAATCTTGCATCTGAGAAAGATTTCTCTGAGATTTCTCATGGCTAAACCAACTTTAATGAACTTTTCTATGGTATTCTTTCTGATTCCAACCAAAAAAGACGACCATATCCACAACTATCTACAAAATTCCCTGATTAATTAATTAGTTGAGTTGGATCGATGATTTTCCGGATTTCAAATCACATGCATAAAAAACAGAAAACTCTCAAGCTACAAGAAAAGAGCTAAATAAACTGCTAGTTGCTGGTCTAAAGTGGAATATATAATCCACATGTTAAATTATAACAATGCAAAAGCAGGAACACAAAGTATATAGGGTAGACTAATGAATGAGTTTAGTTCAAAAGGAAATAACATAAAGTATGATATCGAAACAGGGAACCTAAAACACGATTATAAGGGGAAATTAGGTAATTTAACATCTAACCGGGTGTGATTTCGGGATTCAGGTGAGTGATCCCAAACCCGAACTCATGGTATCGAGTGCGGGTTTGAGTGATCCCAAACGTGAACTCATGGTATCGGGTGTCACACGAACCCGAACCCGAACCCAATTAACTTGGATTATTGTCCGTTGACTCGAGTTCGGGTTTGGGTGGGCCCCGCGGGCTCAGCCTTACCTATCATCCCTAATATGAAGAAAAAAAAAGAACAAATCAATCAATTACTCCCAAGCTATGAAGCCCAGGCATGATACCAATAAGGTATGCACTCTCTGTTCCCACTCTCAATTTTCTTCCAATCTCCACATTCCTTCTTCGATTATACTCTCCCCCTCTTCCCTCATTCATTCCCAATCTCGCCGACGCTGTTTCCTCATTCAATCACATGCTCAATATCAACCCTACCCCACCAATTTTCGAATTTGTCAAAATTTTAGGTTCCCTTGTTAAGCTTAATCATTACCACACATTGTTACTTTAAGCATCTTGATTAATTGTTTTTGTCACATTCATCAACTCAATTTTGCATTTTCTGTTTATGAATAGTCTTTGTATTAACGGTGAGGTTAAGAAAGTATTGCTTTTTTTGTAATGATGTTATAGTACTTAATGTTGTTAGATGTGACGATAAAAAGTGGAGTGAAACTTAATGTTGTTACTTATAGTACTTTAATGAATGGGTATTTTCTCGTCAATGAGTCGAACAAAGCGAAAAGTGTGGGGGGGATGATGAAGCTGTGAATCACTTTACGGAAATGTATTCACGAAATATGATTCCTAATAAGGTGACATATAATTCTCTTATTTATGGATTTTGCAAATCTGGAAGAATCTCATATGTGTTGGATCTTATTGATGACATGCGCGATAGAGGTCAACCCGCTAATGTGATCACCTACACTTCCTTAATAAATGCTTTGTGCAAAAGCCATAATCTTGACATGGCGATTGCATTGTTTATGAAAATTAAGGATCGGGGTATTCAGGCATATGTGTACACATACACAGTACTAATTGACGGATTGTGCAAAGGTGGAAGACTTAAGAATGCACTAGAGGTTTTCAGGATACTTCTAATTAAGGAAAGGTTACCATCTAGATGTCTTGACGTATTATGATCAGTGGCCTTTGTAAAAAGGGCTTGTTTGATGAAGTATTCACTTTGCTTTCAAAAATGGAAGACAATGGTTGCATTCCCGATGCCATAACTTATGAAATAGTTATCTGTGCTCTATTCGAAAAAGGCAAGATAGATATGGTGGAGAAACTTCTTTGTGAAATGATTGCTAGAGGTCTATTATAAGAGTAAAACAAGATGAGATGCTTTCTAGAAATACTCTAATCGACCAAGACTAAATAATATTGTTGACTGGAATCAAGAAATTTTACATTATTAGCCTCCATTTGTTTATCGATGGCCAAGAAATTTGTAGCAGGGAGTTCAATTATTTCAATGCTGGGGGAGATCATGTGATATTGTGTGATCTACCAGTTTTGTTTAGAATTGAAGAGTAGCAGAACCTTGATGCAAATCTTGGAGATGACTGGATTCTGACTAATTGGGGAGTTTATGTACGATTCATACCTCCCAATCTGATCGAGCCGTTTTCCCATATGCTGTCATCCTGGTTGGTTCTACATAGATCTTATGAGCAGTACATGAAACATATTCTGAACAGTTTCAAATTTACAGAGATGTTGAATGTGGATTCCATTTGGCGACAATCAAATGTTGCAGACATTTTTTCCAAAGTGATTTTCTGCTGTTTGAAAACTACCAAGGCTGATATTACAGATGAGGCTTCCTTCTCTCCGTGTGGGTAGTTTAAAGGAAGACCATGAAGATTCTGCAGCAGATGTCGGTTTTCAGGCTTCCTCCACTCGGTGTGTTTGGATGGAGGAATGTTTTGAGGTAAAGTAATGCTTTAAGGAACTTAAATTCTTTCGTCTAAATTCCATTGTTTGGATGATTGATTTGGAAATTTTTTAAAATGATGGGATTTGATCCCTATAATATTTTTAAAATTTCAAATTGACCCCTAATTTTTTTTCAAAATTTGCAAACTGGTCCCTAAAAATTTGCAAATTGGTCCTTTAAAATTTGGAAAATTGCAAATTGTACCAACACAAATTGGTCCTTATTTTTCATACTTTAAATTAGATCTAAAACTTTTCAAATTTATAAAAGTGGTCCAAAATGTTCACAATGAAATTTCCTATTACTCTATTCAAACATGCATATTTAAAAATGAAAGTTATTCAAATTCAATCATTTGAATTGCTTAAAATTTCAAATCCTCTAAAATTTTTAATTACTCCCTCCAAACAGACTCTAAGGTCAATCCTACTTAAAAATTTAAGATCATTTCCTCGATCACCTTCATGCACACCAAAACCAAACTTCTCATGGCAAAACCAACTTTAATATGAACTTTTCTATGTTTTTTTTTTTTTTAATCAGCTTGTCTATGTTCTAGTCTTCTCAAAGAGGGTTAACGGTAAGATTATCTTCCAAAGTACCGTGTTAGGCATCGAAATTACAAACATATACTAATAAATTGAATAAAAGTTTTTTTTTTTTTCATCATATCAAACAAATAATTACTAAATTAAATAAAACAATGTGAATGTCAAAATCCATGACATTGGAAGTTCCAATTAGCAAGCAGCCAAATCAGAAATTAAATAATGTAAATAAATTGTTCCAATTAGCAAGCAGCCATGACATTGGAACGCCCATGTAATTGTTTACTTTCCTTATCCTATCAAATAAATACTGTAATTATTAAATTAAATAATGCAAATGTCAAAATCCATGCATGACATTGGAAGTTCTTCCAAATAGCAAGCAGCCATGGTTTCTTTGTAATCTCCGCCCGGATTCTGACTTTTGCACCTCAAAAGCTTTTAAATTCACAACTCAAACACTTCGAAATTCCACACACACAAACCACAAAAAAAAGTCACTAATTCATCAATGGCGAATCACGATCATTTCACTCACGACGTTTTTCTCAGTTTCAGAGGCGCAACTCGCTACTCCTTCACCGATCATCTCTATCATTCACTTCTCCGTCGCGGAATAAATGTTTTCAGAGACGACCAAAAACTCAAAATCGGAGATGAAATCGGTCCTTCACTTCTACAAGCAATTGAAGATTCTAGAATCTCAATTGTTATTTTGTGTAAAGACTATGCTTCTTCCAGCTGGTGTCTTGATGAACTGGTTAAGATAGTTGACTGTTATGAAAATAATGGAAAATTGGTTATTGTTATATTTTATAAGGTTGAACCTTCTGATGTTAGGCATCAGAAAAAGAGTTATAGAGAAGCTATGATGAAACATGAGAAGAGATTTGGAAAGAAATCAGAGAAGGTGAAAGCATGGAAGTTTGCTCTGAACAGAGTGTGTGCTCTTAGTGGACTACATTGCACGGACGATATGTAAGTTCCCAAACCTTTTTTGAGTTCTTAAATTGTATAATATAATACTATATAGGACTGTGATTACTTTTTGAAATATAATAATGTATTTTATTTATATCATTGTATGTGCATAGTGTTAAATTAAATGTGATAAAAATTGGAATGGTAAATGATTCAAACTAATATTGATATATTCTATTTAATCTATCTATTAGAAATTTCAACATTTTTTTTATGGAAAAAAATAAATAAAATAAACATATAATAAAAAATTTCAAGTAGTTTTTATATCTTTGTGGGGGCCAAGAGCTTCCATTTCACTATGTATAAATCTGCCACCGGTTAAAGGTGCTTAAGTTACATTAAGTGACACTGTGGTTTGTCCAAGTTCATGTCACACCATTGAGAACCTCCCTAAACATAAGTTTCATATTGGTTAAATCAGTAAATTTTTATGTGTAGACTCCTCATCGGTGCTAATTGACTTTAGAGTTCTGATGACCGGAGTCTAATACGCATAAAAGTTGTAATCAGTATTACGGTTAGGTTTAGGGTTCAGTGTGGGAGTATTACACTCTTTTTTTGATTTCTCATTCTTCTTATGTATTCTTATGCAGCTATGAATCTGAGTTTATCGATAAAATTGTCAAAAAAATCTCAGATAAACTACCTCCCATGCCTTTACAAATCAAACACCTAGTTGGACTCGATTCTCGTTTCGAACAGGTGAAATCTTTTTTTGATATTGAAGCCGATGAAGTACGCATTTTGGGGATATATGGAGCTGGTGGAATAGGAAAAACAACATTTGCCTTGGACATATATAACAAGATCAGACGTCAATTTGAAGCTGCAAGTTTTCTTGCGAATATTAGAGAAAAATCAAATGAAAGAACTAGTGGCATGGAAGATCTCCAAAAAACACTTTTGTCTGAGATGGGTGAGGAAACACAGACTATGTTCGGAAGCACATTTAGAGGAAGCTCTGAAATAAAAGGCAGGCTTGCCCAAAAAAGAGTTCTTCTCATACTCGATGATGTTGATTCAGTAAAACAATTGAAATCATTAGCTGGAGGACATGATTGGTTTGGTTCGGGGAGTAGAATCATTGTAACCACAAGAGATAAAGATGTTCTAAAAAAGCATGATGTTAAAATTAAAACATATAAACTCGAAGAGCTAAATCATCATGAATCCATGGAACTCTTTTGTTGGCATGCCTTTAATATGAGCAGACCGGTAGATAATTTTGCAAATATATCTTCTCATGCAATAAGTTATGCAAAGGGTATTCCATTGGCTTTAAGAGTAATAGGATCCAATTTGAAAGGTAAGAGCATCGAGGAATGGGATATTGAAATTCAAAGATATAGAATGGTTCCAGATGCTGAGATTCAAGGTGTACTTGAAATAAGCTACAAATGTCTATCTGACTTGCAACAGAAAGTTTTTCTAGACATTGCTTGTTTTTTCAAAGGGGAAAGATGGGATTATGTTAAAAGGATACTAGATGCTTGTGATTTCTACCCAGATATACGAGTATTTGTTAGTAAATGTCTCATAACTATTGATGAAAATGGTTGTTTAGAAATGCATGATCTAATACAAGACATGGGTAGAGAGATTGTTCGAAAGGAATCAGCATCAAACCCTGGTGAACGTAGCAGATTATGGTCTCATAAAGATGTTCTTAACGTACTGAAAGGAAACTTGGTATGAATTATGTCCTGTTTTTATTTTCAAAAGATACCTTTCTATTTTTTATCATTGGCAAATATGTTTTGTAGTCTCAAATTATCTAGATTTTTCATTTATTTTCTATAGGGAAGTACTACAATTGAAGGAATAATACTTCATCCCCCAAAACGTGAGAAAGTAGATCAATGGGCTTGTAATGCCTTTGAGAAGATGAAAAACCTCAGAATTTTGATTGTTAGGAATACATTGTTTTCATCAGGACCTAGTTATTTGCCAAATAGTTTACGGCTAATTGATTGGAAGTGGTACCCATCAAAGAATTTTCCGCCAAATTTTTATCCATACAAAATTGTTGACTTCAAGTTACCTCATAGCTCGATGATATTGAAAAATCCTTTTCAGGTACACAAATTTGCTTCAACTTTTTGTTTTTATTTTAATATGTGATACAATCTTTTTCTTTTATCGAGGGTTCTACCAATTGATATGTTTCCACAAATAACTGAAATTCAATTTCTTGATCCGTATCTTCCATGTTTGGAAACTGTCACAATAACTAGCAAATTTAAAAATGAATGTAATTAACTAAGCTCTGATCAATTCAATTAAATATATATGTTTTGCAGATTTTCGAGGATTTAACATTCATTAATCTCTCCCATAATAAATCGATAACTCAAATTCCTGATCTGTCTGGAGCTAAAAGCTTAAGAGTGTTTACGGTCGATAAATGCCATAAACTAGTAAAGTTTAATATCTCTGTTGGATTTATGCCTAATTTGGTGTATTTAAGTGCTTCAGGGTGCACTGAGCTCGAAAGTTTTGTGCCAAAAATGTATTTGCCCTCCCTTCAAGTGCTTTCATTTAATTTCTGCAAAAAATTTGAACACTTCCCACAAGTGATGCAAAAGATGGAAAAACCATTAAAGATTAACATGATAAGCACTGCCATTAAAGAGTTTCGAAAGTCTGTTGGTAACCTTACAGGCCTTGAGTATATAGACATGTCAATTTGTAAAGGGCTTAAAGAGATATCAAGTAGCTTCTTATTGCTTCCTAAACTGCACACTTTAAAAATTGATGGATGCACTCAACTTGGAGAATCATTTCAAAGGTTCAAAGAGCGCCATTCAGTGGCCAACGGGTATCCAAATTTAGAAACACTTCATTTTAGCGAGGCTAATCTATCATATGAAGATGTTAATGCCATTATTGAATGTTTTCCAAATCTGGAAGACTTGAAAGTTTCGCACAATGGTTTTGTAGCCCTCCCAAATTGCATTGGGAGTTCTATGCACTTGAAAAGTCTTGATGTGAGCTTTTGCATGGATCTTACAGAAATTCCAGAACTTCCATTAAGCATTCACAAAATAGATGCAAGGCACTGTCAATCCTTAACCTCGGAGGCATCAAGTTTGCTCTGGACCAAGGTTTTACTTCTTTCTCCATTATTTACATAATGCAATATATTATGTTTATGCAAAAAAAAAAAAATGTTTATGCAAACACACCGACGTCTTTTGGTATCACAGGTTTC
Organism: Trifolium pratense; assembly: GCF_020283565.1. NCBI lineage: Eukaryota > Viridiplantae > Streptophyta > Magnoliopsida > Fabales > Fabaceae > Trifolium > Trifolium pratense. Next base: position 8,903,490 of record NC_060062.1, on the reverse strand, counting down.
ACAAGAGATCCAACGAGTACAAGTTGTTATGCCGACGCTGAAAAGGGAAATTCCAGAATGGTTTTACCGCAGCACTCATGAGATTCCACTTTTATGGGCTCGTCGGAAATTTCCCATTATTGCTATAGCGTTAGTGTTCGGGGAAGTAAAAAGGGCTGACGTTATTTCTGAATTTGTTGATGCTATAAAGTTGTTTAGTGGAGCCAATGACTGGAGCACTGTTAGTCTCCATTTGTTTATTGATGGCCAAGAGATTTGTAGCAAGGATTGCCATTATTTCAACGTTGGGGAAGATCATGTGCTAATTTGTGATCTACGAGTTTTGTTCAATGATGAAGAGTGGAAGAACCTTGATGCAAGTCTTGGAAATGAATGGAAGGCCGTTCAGGTTCAATATGATTCAGACTTGATTCTCACTAATTGGGGAGTTTATGTGTACAAGCAAGAAAAAAGCACGGATGATATTCAATTCATACCTCCTAATCACAATTTCTTTTCCTACATTCCATCATCTCATTTGGTTCCAAAGAGATATCCAGACATGCAAATCAAACATTTCCTCGAAAGTTTCAATCCAAGAGACATGTTTAATGAACTTATGCCTCAAATAGAATCAGAAGAAGGTTCATTCTGGTCCTTAAAAGTGCTTTTGCGGTCTTTGAGGAATGCCAAGGATGAAGTTATAGAAATGACTTCTTCCTCTGTGTATGGCGAGAGTGTAAAGCAAGACCATGAAGATTCTGTAGAGGATGTTATTCAAGTATTAGAGATGCTAAAAGAGAGTTATTCAGAACATTTTGCTGATTCATCTCCTGATGATCTTCAAATTGCATGCGGAGTTGTAGAAAGAATGCTGAGGGCACGGGTAGAGTTATTCGAAGAAAATTGCATGGACATTGGTATGCCTATTATTCTAGAGTATACTGATACATTGGGAGCTACTAACCGACGCTTTTGGGGAACCATGGAGGTAAAATTGGGAGATCCATTTTACAAACCAGTGATGAAGAGGCTAATCCAACTTTCCTTGGACCGTTCGATGGTTGACTTGAGGGAAACCTTTCTTGAATTGAAATGCCAACCTGCAGGTGAAGAGGAAGCTTCAAGCTCTCTCATAGAAGAATCCTTGGAAGGAAACTACAATCCTGAATTGGAAGAGTTAATGAGAATGATAGAGCAAAATGCTATGAGCTTTAATAAATCTTATGGGAAAATGAAGGCATCTATTATTCAAACTGATGATCCCTTTTCTGAAAATTATCAATTGGAATCATTAATCTTAGGAAGATTTATGATGTTAGGAAAATTGACAATGTTTGGATCAGTGACCAAGTTCAAGATCACACCTTACGGAAAGATGAGAACTGAGGATGGACCTTTCCGCTTTCTGAGGATATGTTTATGGGGTTTGATTTTGGTTCTTATTAGCCTAGTTATTCTGTCATTTTATTTCGTTGTAGGTGTGTGCCTTAATTTTTATAGGATACCAATAATAAGGAAGTTACTAGTGTGTGGTTGGTGGCTTGTAAACACAATATTCCTGTCTTGTAAAAAATTATACAGGGGACTTGGCAAGATTATTAACAGAGTAAAAGACAAGGAATTTTAGTGTAAAACATCTGTCTTGAATTGCAACTTATTAACAATCCATTGAACACAAGTAACCACACACTTTTGAACGTCATTACTGTGATTTTTAAGTTTATATTTGAACACAAATAGTAGTTAATTAATGAATTTCATGATCAAGACCAACAGCAAGACAGCTATGCATATTGTTACTAATTATGGTTAAAAAAAAAAAGGATCAGAACAGGAACAATACACATTGGAGGTTTATGATCCTTGCACTAATAACATTAGGTGTTTTTGACAATTGCAATTTAGTTGAAAAAGCTCCTAGTGGAAGTTCAATCCAAGATTCAAGAATCAGAAAGGTATTGATTAGGTTTACATGATACGTTAAATTGATCCATACACAATATATAATTCTTTGAATCTTTATATAGAGCTTGCATAAGATTCATTTTACTTTTGTAATGTAATTCATTGTAGCAAATTAAAAAGCCTTGTACATAATCTGAATAAATAATCAGTTATTTGATCTTGAATATCATGTAACACAAGTTGCAAAGATCAGTTATTTGATCTTGAATATTGTAGACAAAGATGCAAACCTTATGAACAAAGCTATAGACATTCTACAAACATAACTTTTATGAACAAATTTACAAAACTTCTGCCACTATTCCACTACAATTCCTTCTTCTTTACTCTCATAATACTCTTGTCAATTATCCTGTATACTTTTTTACAAGACACAACAAAAAATTTCTTGACAAGCAACCAACCCCACACTAATATCATATGAGTAAAACAAAATGACAGCAAGATTAGAACAAGAAGAACCGCGTACAATAACCAGAAACATGTCCTGACAATGGGTATATATTCGTCCTCTGACCTAATCATCCCATAAGATGTGATCGTAATCTTGTATGGTGATCCAAACATATACAATCTCGTAAAACGATTTCTCATAAGCATTTGGAAGAGGGAAGCTTCTGTTTCATACATTTCAGAAAATGGCCCATCAATTTGAACAATAGATGCCTTTATCTTGCCATAATGTTTATTCAAGCTCATAGCATCTTGCCCTATCCTCCTCATTAACTCCTCATATACAGCATCTTCCTCAAAGGATTCTTCAATGCTAGAGCTCGAAGCTTCCTCCTCAAAGTCAGGCTGGCATTTCAACTCAAGGATAGTGGCTGAGGTTTCAGTGGTTGTCCCAACTCGAAATGGAAAATCGTTAAACCTACTCAACACTGATTTGAAAACTGGATCTCCCAATTTTATCTCCATGTTTCCCCAATAGCGTTGGTTCGTTCCCTGTATATCAATGTACACTAGAACAATAGGCATTCTTATGTTCAAGGTGTTTTCCAATTCTACATATGCCGTCAATAAGCTTTCCACAAATCTGTCTTCCAATTGATAACATTCATGTTCAGCAATATGTTTTGGTACATTCTCTTTTAGCATCTCTAATACCTGAACCACATCTGCTACAGAATCTTCATGGCCTTGCTTTAAACTTGCCCCACACAGTGAGGAGGAAGCCTCGTCTGCAATTTCAGCCTTGGTATTTCTCAACCAGCGGAAAATCACTTTGGAAAAAATGTCTGCAACATCTGATTGTCGCCAAATGGAATCCGTATTCAATATGTCAGTAAATTTGAAACTGTTCAAAATATGTTTCTTGTACTGCTCATAAGATCTATGTAGATCCAACCATGATAATAGCATATAGGAAAAAGAGTTGATCAGATTGGGAGGTATGAATTGTATATTATTCATGCTTGTTTCTTGCTTGTACACATAAACTCCCCAATTAGTCAGAATCAAGTCTTGCTTCAAGTTAGGAACACATTGAATTTGAACCTGAATTGTCTTCCAGTCATCTCCAAGACTTGCATTAAGGTTCTGACACTCTTCATCACTAAACAAAACTCGTAGATCACACAATATCACATGATCTTCCCCAACATTGAAAAAATGGAAATCCCTGCCACAAATTTCTTGGCCATCAATAAACAAATGGAGGCTAATAATGTAAAATTTCTTAATTCCAGACAACAATCTTATATTATCCATAAATGAAGGAAGATTGTCTGTTGTTTTTTTTACTTCCTGGAAAACTAATGCTAAAGCAACAATGGGAAACTTCCTGCGAGCCCGAAAAATCGGAATCCCTTGAGAGTAAATACAGTCAAACCATTCTGGAATCTCCCTTTTCAGCATCGGCATCACAACTTGTATTCTTTGGATCTCTTGGGGAACCTGTGTTGCCAAAACAAAAGACATTAGTGTGTTTGCATCGACATACTACTTACGGATTGACAGTATCCCGTATTATGTAAATAATGGAGAAAGAAGTAAAACCTTAGACCACAGCAAACTTGATGCCTCTGATGTTAAGGATTGACAATGTCCTGCATCTATTTTCTGAATACTTAATGGAAGTTCTGGAATTTCTGTGAGATTATTGCAAAAGCTCACATCAAGACTTTTCAAGTGCAAAGAACCTCTGATGCATTTTGGAAGGGCTATAAACTCACTGTGTGATACTTTCAAGTCTGTGAGTTTTGGAAAACATTCAATAATGGCATCAACATCTTCATATGATAGATTAGCCTCGCTAAAATGAAGTGTTTCTAAATTTGGATAACCATTTGCCCCTGAATGGCGATCTTTGAACTTTTGAAATGATGCCCCAAGTTGAGAGCATCCATCAATTTTCAAAGTGAGCAGTTTTGGAAGCAGTAAGAAGCTACTCGATAGATCTTTGACCCCTTTACATTGTGACATGTCTATATATTGAAGCCCCGTAAGGTTACCAATAGACTTTGGAAACTCCTTAACGGCAGTATTTATCATGTAAATCTTTAACGGCTTATCCATCTTTTGTATTACATGTGGGAAGTATTCCAACTTTTCGCAGAAATTAAATGAAAGCTCTTGAAGGGATGGCAAATACATTTTTGGCACAAAACATTTGAGCTCAGTGCACCCAGAAGCACTTAAATACACCAGATTAGGCAAAAACCCAATTGATATATCAAACCTTACCAGTTTACGACATTTATCAAGTGTAAACATTCTTAAGTTTTTAGCTCCAGACAGATCAGGAATTTGAGTTATGGATTGACTATGCGAGAGATTGATGAATGTTAAATCCTCAAAAATCTGCAAAACAAACTATAGTTTAAATGACTAGAGCATAGTCAAATTTGATTGTTACCACATATTAAAATAAATGCATAAATTTGAAGCAACTGCATATACCTGGAAGGGCTTTTTCAATATCATAGAGCAATGAGGTAACTTGAAGTCAACAATTCTATATGGATAAAAATCTGGCGGGAAATTCTTTGATGGGAAGCTCTTCCAATCGAGTAGACGTAAACTATTTGGCAGATAATTAGGACCTGATAAAAATAATGTATTCCTAAGAATCAAAATTCTGAGGTTTTTCATCTTCTCGAAGGCAGTATGAGCCCACTGATCTACTTTTTCTTGTTTTGGGGGATGAAGCTTTATTCCTTCAACTGTAGAACTTCCCTATAGAAGATGAAAAATAGAGAATTGAGACTAAATATATTTGCCAAAGTTCAAAACCGGTAATCGTATGGAAAAAAAAATGATTCATACCATGTTTCCTTTTAGTACATCAAGAACATCTTTATGAGACCATAATCTGCTGCGTTCACCAGGGTTTGATACAGATTCCTTCCGAACAATCTCTCTACCCATGTCTTGTATTAGATCATGCATTTCTAAACAACCATTTTCATCAACAGTTATGAGACATTTACTAACAAATACTCGTATAATTGGGTAGAAATCACAAGCATCTAGTACCCTTTTAACATAATCCCATCTTTCCCCTTTGAAAAAGCAAGCAATGTCAAGAAAAACTTTTTGGTCCAAGTCAGATAGGCTTTTGTAGCTTATTTCCAGTACACCTTGAATCTCAACATCTGGAACCTTTTTATATTTCTGCAGTTCAATATCCCAGTCCTCTATGCTCTTACCTTTTAAATTCGATCCTATTACTTTTAAAACCAATGGAATACCCTTTGCATAATTTATTGCACGAGACGAGATATTTCCAAAGTTTTCTGCAGGTTTGCTCATATTAAAGGCATACCAACAAAAGAGTTCAATGGATTCATGATAATTTAACTCTTCCAGTTTATATGTTTTCACATCATGCTTATGTAGAACATCTGCATCTCTTGTTGTTATGATGATTCTGCTACCAAAACCAAACCAATCATGTCCTCCAGCTAATGTTTCCAATTGTTTTACTGAATCAACATCATCTAGTACCAAAAGAACTCTTTTGTGGGATAGCCTGCGTTTTATTTCTGAACTTCCTCTAAATGTGCTTCCCATCATGGTTTGTGTCTCCACACCCATTTCAGACAGAAGTGTCCTTTGCAGATCTCCCAGGCCACTAGTGCTTCCATTTGATTTTTCTCTGACATTAGAAAGAAAACTTCCAGCTTCAAATCGATGTCTGATCTTGTTATATATATCCATGGCAAATGTGGTTTTGCCTAATCCACCACCTCCACAAATTCCCAACATGCAAACAGAATCATCAGAATCGATATCAATGAGAGACTTCAATTGTTCAAAACGAGAATCAAGTCCAACTAAGTGTTTGATTTGTAAAGGCATGGGAGGTAGTTTAGCTGAGATGTCTCTGACAATCTTATCAATAAACTCAGATTCATAGCTGCATCGAATGAGAATAGATTGCTTAACTAAAATGCCAGAGATGACAGTTCACAAGTCATTGATCATATATTCTTGTAGATTTAGATGACAAAACTAATCTATTGGATCTCTATTCATGTTAATTTAACGGTCAAATTTAGTAATTAATTGTTAATATTAGTATTTTTCTTCTTTGTAAGGACTTAAATCGGGTTATTTTACTCTTTAACTCATTTAACTTTTAACTCAAACTAGTTGAGTTTCCCAACCCCCTCTGATCTCTTTTTTTTGGTGAAGTAGTCTAGTGGTAAACTCACACTTTATGTGTGAAGAAGTCAAGAATCCAGAATTCGAACCTCGGCTCTCCAATAATCTCCCTAGTCACAAACCACCAATTCAGCTAGACTTACGAGACTCTATCTCTATTCATGTTAAATAATAATATTAAAATTAAATATAATGAAACATTTGGAAAACTTACATATCATCTCTGTAATGAAGTCCACTAAGAGCACAAACTCTATTCAAAGCTGCCCTCCATGCTTTAACCTTCTCCGATTCCCTTCCAAATCTGTTCTCATGTTCAATCATAGCAATTTCATAACTATTTCTCTGATGTCTAACATCAGAAGGTTCAACCTTATAAAATATAACAAAAACCAATTTTCCATTATTTTCATAACAGTCAACGATCTTAACAAGCTCGTCAAGGCACCAACTGGAAGAAGCGTAGTCTTTACAAAGAACAACAATCGAGATTCTAGAAGCTTCGATTGCTTGTAGAAGTGAAGGACCAATTTCGTCGCCGATCTTGATGTTTTTATCATCTCTGAAAACATCGATTCCGTGACGGAGAAGAGAACGGAAGAGATGATCGGTGAAGGAGTAGCGTGTTCTGCCTCTGAAACTTAGAAAAACGTCGTGTGTGAACTCAACGTGATTCATCATTGATGATAATTATGGAGAGTTTTGATTTGGTGTTTGAGGTTTGTGTGAGTGGAATTGTAAAAGCATTCGTTGTTTGAGTTTGAAATGAAGCTTGGAGAGCTTCAAAGTCAGAAGAACATGAGATTACAATGAAATGGTCAGAAATGACTCAGCATGATGCCGATTTTATTGGAAGGTCAATGGATTTCACTTTTTTTAACTACTAGTTGTAGTATTTTTATGACACTATGATTTTAGTATATCAAGTATATAACATCAGCAACAACAACTTGATGGACAATGCTTAAAAGAATTAACAATTTGATGGCCAATTCTTAATATGTTTATAGACCTTTTCAAAAGAAAGTTTATATTTAAATTTAAATATTGCATACAAATACGTGTGAGAGTGATATTTAAATAAGGGTAAATAGGGTTTTACCCCCTGCAAAAAAAAATTGTGATTACCCCCTTGTAATATCAATATTCCATCATTTACCCCCCCAATGGACACCTAGACCTTAGAATCTTTACTTTTGATGATGTGTCAAGCTTAGGACTCAATCTTAAAGAAGCTAAAGCCTACTGCTAAATTTGATAATGCACATAGGAGTAAAATATAAGAGTGATTAACAAAAAATCTTACTCCTCTGAGATAGCGCGAATGGATCCAACTTGGAGTGACATGAAGGGAAGGGCTTCCCTCCACTGGCCTTGTCATCAGGTGTGTAAGTGGCAATAATGAAACGACGCTCACATCATTGGCAAGAACATTCTTGAAGTGCTCAAAATCAAATATATCAGCAAATTCACTACAAAACAAAACCAAAATCAACATCAACATGATAAAATTACAGAAAACTCTCTTCTGACATTAGCTAGTAAGGAAATGCATCTAATCAACATTAACAAAGAAACATAACCGGTATCAAGAACAAAAATATTGAATCTACAGTTGTTTACAAACGAGTCTACATTCTACCTTATATATAACTAACTAAATCAACTTATTTGCCTATATTTAAATAAGGAGGGTAATTTAAAGTTAAGACTTTATCAAAATTTTTTTCTTGTAGTCTAGTAACATATGGGTTAGACTCACACACACTATAAGTAGAAACAAATGGAATATGCAAACTCGGGCCCCTCCAATAATGTTGCTAGCTTACATGACAACTTCATCAACTTTTTATTTCCATTAAATAAGTTCAATGAAAAGGACGAATTGTTCCGGAGAACCGAGTTCGATTCCTGATGGAACAATTTCTTAGCCAGGTTTTATTTACATCGCGGCCAAACTCTGAATAACCAGGATCCTTCCCTAAGAACCAACACACACAAAAAAAAAACTATGAAAACTACTGTATTTAAAAAAAGAGTTTAATGGTAATGCCCGGACAGTGTAATTTTTTTACACGGTCATCCAATAAGAAACCACCAATCTTGTGAAGTGGGGTGATGTGACGGAATACACGGTTGTCATTGGTTGACGGTGTAAAATTATATTACACCGTCGCAACACATTCCTTTTTCTCTTAAAAAAATGTAATTTGTTTTTAATATTGTATAAAGTGCGTGGAAGTCAAAAACCATGACTTTCAAACTAACCAGCAGCAAGCAATGTAGTAGACGACGGTTTCTTCTTATTCCCCGCGTTCTGACTTTGTACCTCAAACGTTTCATTCATCACTCAAACCATTCCCACTCACAAATTCATCAATGGCGAATCACAATGATTTCACTCACGACGTTTTTCTCAGTTTCAGAGGCGGAACACGCTACTCCTTCACCGATCATCTCTATCATTCACTTCTCCGTCGTGGAATCAATGTTTTCAGAGACGATCGAAAACTCAAAATCGGCGAAGAAATCGGTCCTTCTCTTCTACAAGCAATCGAAGCTTCTAGAATCTCAATTGTTGTTCTCTGTAAAGACTATGCTTCTTCCAGTTGGTGTCTTGACGAACTTGTTAAAATCGTTGACTGTTATGAAAATAATGGAAAATCGGTTTTTGTTATATTTTATAAGGTGGAACCTTCTGATGTTAGGCATCAGAGAAATAGTTATGAAATTGCTATGATTGAACATCAGAACAGATTTGGAAGTGAATCTGAGAAGGTTAAAGCATGGAGGGCAGCTTTGAACAGAGTTTGTGCTCTCAGTGGATTACATTACAAAGACGATATGTAAGTTTCTCAAAGGTTTCTCTTCATTTAATTTAATTTAAATCCTAATTATTCATTTACTTTGACGGTATTTTTTTAATATTATATAAATATAAATATTAATATATAACATCTTGTTAAATTTGTTTTGATGAGTGTTTTCAAAATATTAAATATTTATAATTTTTACTAGTAAACAATTAAAAATATTAGTGATTAAAATTGTACATTGGCGTAGGTGCGATGGTCAAACAGAAAAGATCCTTATAATTAGGGACGGAGATAGTATTATTATTCATAAGATGAAATAAAGATAAATTATTGGCCAGACTTTACTTACCTCGCGGTCGAACTCTAGACTATTTGGGCCTCTTTCGCAAAAAAAGAAAAGATAAATTATTTTTACATATGTTATTAGGAGTTATTATTTTCGTAAGCTATATTGGAGAACTAATGTAAGTAAGTAGAACAAAAAGAAAAAAAGTCATAAGTTGTTTTCATTAGTTTCCCAGACCAGTATGACATAACTTTATCTCAGAGATAAGCTCAAACAAGGCAATTCAAACAGACCCTTAGTGTATAACTGCTTACAATGCAAGTAACGAATTTTGACTAACTTTCCATGCAATGGTAACTGATCCTGACTAACTTTAACTACTTGTCGACAACTGTAACCATTACCTTAATCTCTTCAGCGGATTTAGATGAGTTAACTTCATCTTGTTCTGACTTGTGCAATATCCCTCCATAAGTTTTCTTTGTTGATTTGCTTCTACCTATGGTGGTTAAGCTTTGATTTGTTGATTCCTCCGAGTAGTTTATCCTTGAGTTGTGGTTTCTACTTGATGGTTAAGCATTTGCCCTTAATTGGCTTTGATGGGTTGTGTTTCTTCCTTATGATGGATAAGCACAACTAGTTGTATTTGAGTTGTCTTTCTAGCCGATGTATTCCGGCAAATCTCATTGTATTTTCCTTTATTTTGATGTACCTTTGTATATTAGTTATCCCAAGCCGGAAGTGTTGTGAACACGTTCCAGCTTGCGGGAGGCTATTGAGATATAGTTAGTTACTCTAGTTACTAGTTAGTTAGTCTAGTTAGTTAGCCTATAAATAGGTTTTGCTATAGTCATTTGTATCCAACTTTTCTCATTTGTAATATTTTTCCTTCATCAATATTATACACTTTTGAGTTATTTTCTCTCCTTCTCCCATGGATGCCATGTTTCATAACAAACATGTGGAACTTGAACATTAGGAATGAAAAGAGCTTCGATAATAAAGCTTTGTTGAAGAAATCAGCCGACTGATTTTGGGATGATATTGGGAGAAGCTTTATAACTCGAATGAGTTTTTCTCTCACTAGATGACCAATAAGTCTTACGTAGGAAAATATATATATCACCATAAGGTTTAAGAGGTGTTGATGTTTTCTCTCAACTCTCTTATTTTGTTGGGGTGATTCTACTCATGATCGTAGATGGATGATGCCCTTAGAGGCATAAGAGGGGGTAAGAAAGAATTCAAGGCCATTGGGTAAACTATAACATATCCATTATAGTAGTATAATCTAAAACAGTTAGAAAATATGTGTGTGAGTGTGTCCATGTGTATAGAACTAGTGGGGCCCCATATATTGAAATGAATGAGTTCAAATCTTTGAGTAGCTTTGGAATTAACTAGATGAATATGGTAAACAAATGGAATAGAAGGACAAACTGGTAATACTTGAGGAACAGACTCGTCTGTTATTCATGAAGTGAAAAATGGGGTATCCTTAAAGAAAGTGACATTAGTGGATGTGTATGAATGATGAGTTGAAGGGAAGTAACATCGATATATGTTTTGAATTCGAGGATAACCAATGAAGATGCCCTTGATTGCACTAGAATTCAACTTATCAATACCTTGACTGAGATCGCGAATAAAATAAGTAGAACCAAAGACATGGAGAGAAGTTTGAGGTGAGGTTCCTTACGAAATAGCAAAAAATGTGGTACTTTATTGTCCAAAGATGAAGACGACATGCTATTAATCAAGTAACCAACAGTAGGAACAGCTTTATCCCAAAACCTCATAGGTGCATTAACATGTATCAAAAAGGTACATGCAATTTCAAGAGAATAATGATGTTTCCTTGTAAATTATACGATCAATACTTGTAAAGTTAGAAGTATATTTCATGTTAAGTTAAAATGTTGTACATATCTATAGAACGAATGACTTGTAAATTACCATTTATCTCGTATTTTGAGTAATTTTCTGCCCACTCTCTTTTGATTTCTTATTCTTCAAATTCTATTTCTATGCAGCTATGAATCTGAGTTTATTGATAAGATTGTCAGAGACATCTCAGCTAAACTACCTCCCATGCCTTTACAAATCAAACACCTAGTTGGACTCGATTCTCGTTTCGAACAAGTGAAGTCTCTTATTGATATTGATTCTAATGATTCTGTTTGCATGTTGGGAATTTTTGGAGGTGGTGGAATAGGCAAAACAACATTTGCCATGGATATATATAACAAGATCAGACATCAATTTGAAGCTGCAAGTTTTCTTGCAAATGTTAGAGAAAAATCAAAGGAAAGAACGAGGGGCCTGGAAGATCTCCAAAAAACTCTTCTATATGAGATGGGTGAGGAAACCCAGACTATGTTCGGAAGCACATTTAGAGGAAGCTCTGAAATAAAACATAGGCTTGCCCAAAGAAAAGTTCTTCTCATACTCGATGATGTTGATTCGGTAAAACAATTGGAATCACTAGCTGGAGGACATGATTGGTTTGGTCCAGGTAGTAGAATCATTGTAACAACAAGAGATAAAGATGTTCTACAGAAGCATGATGATAAAATTAAAACATATAAACTCGAAGAGCTAAATCATCAAGAATCCATTGAACTCTTTTGTTGGTACGCTTTTAATATGAGCAGACCTAAAGAAAACTTTGCAAAAATCTCTTCCCATGCAATCAGTCATGCAAAGGGTATTCCATTGGTTTTAAGAGTAATAGGATCCAATTTGAAAGGTAAGACCCTAGAGGAATGGGAAATTGAACTGCAGAAATACAAAAAGGTTCCAGATGCTGAGATTCAAGGTGTACTAGAAATAAGCTACAAATGTCTATCTGACTTGGACCGGAAAATTTTTCTAGACATTGCTTGTTTTTTCAAAGGGGAAAGATGGGATTATGTTAAAAGAATACTAGATGCTTGTGATTTCTTCCCAGTTATTCGAGTATTTGTTAGTAAATGTCTCATAACTGTTGATGAAAATGGCTGTTTAGAAATGCATGATTTAATACAAGACATGGGTAGAGAGATTGTTCGCAAGGAATCGACATCAAACCCTGGTGAACGCAGCAGATTATGCTCTCATAAAGATGTTCTTAATGTATTGAAAGGAAACTTGGTAAGAATCATGTCCTTTTTACTTTCAAAAGATACATTTATGTTTTTTATTACCACATATATCGTCTATCCAGTCTAAACTCTCTTCAATTTTCTTGTATTTCAATAGGGAAGTACTAAAGTTGAAGGAATAATGCTTGATCCCCCAAAACAGGAGAAAGTAGATCATTGGGCATATAATGCCTTTCAGAAGATGAAAAACCTCAGAATTTTGATTGTTAGGAATACATTGTTTTCATCAGGGCCTAGTTATTTGCCGAATAGTTTACGGCTACTAGATTGGAAGTTCTTCCCATCGAAGAATTTCCCGGCTAATTTTTATCCACATAAAATTGTTGACTTCAAGTTACCTCATAGCTCTATCATATTGAAAAATCCCTTTCAGGTACACACAAGCTTTAAATTTCCTATTTCATTTTAACATGTTGTGCACTTGTGACAATAACTAGCTAGATTTAAAAATTAATGTAATTAACTAATGGGAGATGTTGTTTTGCAGAATTTTGAGGATTTAACATTCATCAACCTCTCCCATAGTCAATCCATAACTCAGATTCCTGATCTATCTGGAGCTAATAACTTAAGAGTGTTTACACTTGATAGATGTCGTAAACTGGTAAGGTTTGATATATCCATTGGATTTATGCCTAATCTGGTGTATTTAAGTGCTTCAGGGTGCACTGAGCTCCAAAGTTTTGTGCCAAAAATGTATTTGCCCTCCCTTCAAGTGCTTTCATTTAATCACTGCGAAAGGTTTGAACACTTCCCACATGTAATGAAAAAGATGGATAAGCCTTTAAAGATTTACATGATAAACACCGCCATTAAGGAATTTCCAAAGTCTATTGGAAATCTTACAGGCCTTGATTATATAGACATGTCGATTTGTAAAGGGCTTAAAGATTTATCAAGTAGCTTCTTATTGCTTCCAAAACTGGTAACTTTGAAAATTGATGGTTGCTCTCGACTTGGAGAATCATTTCAACGGTTCAAAGAGAGCCATTCAGTGGCAAACAACTATCCAAATTTAGAAGCACTTCATTTTAGCGAGGCTAATCTATCAAATGAAGATGTTAATGCCATTATTGAAACATTTCCAAAACTGAAAGACTTCAAAGTATCGCACAATGGGTTTGTAGTCCTCCCAAATTGCATTAGAAGATCTATGCACTTAAAAAGTCTTGATGTGAGCTTTTGCACGAATCTTATAGAAGTTCCAGAACTTCCATTAAGTATTCAGAAGATAGATGCAAGACACTGTCAATCCTTATCTTTAGAGGCATCAAGTGTGCTCTGGTCCAAGGTTTTACTTATTTCTCCATTATTTACATAATAGAACATACTATGAATTTGTAAGTAGTATGTTAATGCAAACTCACTAATGTCTTTTGGCAATCCAGGTTTCACGAGAGGTCCAAAGAATACAAGTAATCATGCCAATGCCGAAAAGGGATATTCCAGAATGGTTTGACTGCGTCTGCACTCAAGAGGTTCCGCTTTTATGGGCTCGCCGGAAGTTTCCCGTTGTTGCTTTAGCATTAGTGTTCGAGGAAGTAAAAAATACAGATGATGTTTCTAAATTTGTTGATGCTATAAAATTATTGAATGGAGTCAAGGGCTGGCACACTGTTAGCCTCCATTTGTTTATTGATGGTCAAGAAATTTGTAGCAAGAATTGCCATTATTTTAATGTTGGGGGAAATCATGTGCTATTGTGCGATCTACGTGTTTTGTTCAGCGATGAAGAGTGGCAGGACATCGATGCAAGTCTTGGAGATGACTGGAAGGCCATTCAGGTTCAGTATAATTCAGACTTGATTCTGAATAAGTGGGGAGTTCATGTGTACAAGCAAGAGACAAGCATGGATGATATCCAATTCATACCTCCCAAATGCAACTCCTTTTCCTACATGTCATCGTCATGTTTGGTTCCAAAGGGATCTCCAGAGCAAAAAATGAAACATATCCTTGAAAGTTTCAATCCAAGAGATATGTTTAATGAGTGGTTGCCTTTACTAGAATCAGAAGAAGTTGAAGTCAGGTCTTTAAAAGTGCTATTGAGGTCTTTTAGGAATGCCAAGGCTGAAATTATAGGGGAGACTTCCTCCTCTACATATGGGGCAAGTCTGAAGCAAGACAATGAAGATTCTGTAGAGGATGTGGTTCAGGTATTAGATATTATAAAAGAGAATCTTTCAGAACATTTTGCTGAATCATCTCCCGAAGATCTTCAAATTGCAATCGGAGTCGTGGAAAGGATATTGAGGGCACGGGTAGAATTAATAAAGGAAAATAGCATGACCACTGGTATGCCTATTATTCTTGAGTATACTGATACATCGGGCGCTACAAATAGACGCTTTTGGGGAACTGTGGAGATAAAATTGGGAGATCCATTTTATAAACCGTTGTTGAAGTGGCAAAGCCAACTTTCTTGGGGACTTGGGACGTCGGACCTGAGGATAATCATTGTTGAATTGAAATGCCAGCCTGCAGATGAAGAGGAAATTTCAAGTTCTCGCCTTGAAGAATCCTTGGAGGAAGGAAACTACAATCCTGAATTGGAAGAGTTGATGAAGATGATAGAGCAAGATGCTATGAGATTCAATAAATCTTATGGGAAAATGAAGGCATCTATTGTTCAAGCTGATGAGTCATTTTCGGATAATTATCTTTGGGAAGCATTACTCCTCAAAAGACTATTTAGTTTAGGAAAATTGACAATGTTTGGATCAGTAATCAAGTTCATGATCACACCTTATGGCAAGATGAGGGTCGAAGACGACCCTTTCCGCATTCTGAGGACATGTTTCTGGGGTTTAAGTCTTGTTCTTGTTGTCTTAATTAAATGGTCATTTTATTTCTTTGTATGTGTGTTCCTTGTTCTTCTTCTCTTAATTATATGGTCATTTGATCGCTTTGTACGTGTGTGCCTTTATTTTTATAGGTTACCAATAATAAGGAAGTTATTAGTGTGGGGTTGGGGGCTTCCAAAGCAAATTTTTTTGTCTTGTAAAAAATTATACAGGGGAATTGACAAGATTATTAAGAGAATAAAAGTGAAGGAATTGTAGTGCAATAATGGCAGAAGGTTTGTAAATTTGTCTATAAAAGTTATGTTGAAAGAAGGTCCATAGCTTTGTCCATAAGGGTTTGCATCTTTGTCTACAAACTTCAATAGTTTCACCTGGAGAGGATTTATCTTGAATTGCATTCAGGTATGATCTTGATCCTTTAACATCATTGCATTTTCATTCTTATTATCTGTATCCTACGATCAAATTAATTTGGTCAAACTAATGTTGATTTTGGTTCTTTACTTGAATGCAATCCCCTTTACCTGAATGCATATTTGGATCATGCACAGGTATGACTATACATGATAATGGATGAAGATGACTGCTGGTGTGTATTTTGTTTGACTGGACATTATGGATAGAAGTATTTGCTTTTGTTTCTGTATGTACCATTGATGGCTAAACTAACAATTTCAATATTTTGATGGCTTTGTAAGTCTGACATACCGATAAAGTCCTTGTAAAGTACCCTTGTTTATTAAATATAAGTCCTTGTGAATTTATGATGGTTTTCAAATAAGTGCCATGTTGTATATTAAAAATCGAAGGATTCATAATATAAAGGAGGTTTCTCGTTCATTTTGCTACTATGTCAATTTTGGATACCATAAAAGTATCAAAAACAGGATGTGAACTAGGGTTGATATAATGTGCATGATTCTTCCAATGACAAACATAACTGAACCATCTCCCTATTGTGATCAAACCGGAGAAAAGCGGCATCATGATTCCCGAGTAAGAAGTTAGCTTTACTTATTCTTATGCTCCATAATCGAGCATGTACCAGTACTACTTCTTAAGAGACGGTTCACTCTACCAAACTCATTGCTACAATATTCATTGCTTGGCACCTTAGTTGTCGATTTGATTAACTGTGAAGTTGTAAATAATGCACCTAAATGGCAATTTTCAAAACACCTAATGTTATGACAGTGCCAGGATCATAAACCTCCCATGTGTATTGCACTATTGCCCATTTCCATTTGGAATTAAAAGTTTGTTCTGATCCATTTTTTACCATATTTCGCAACACAGTATGCATCTAAAACATGGTATCCTCATCTTCTGGCACAAACCAAACCATATTTATCAAGGTTAAACCGCCGAGAATGAACTTGTCTATGGCCTAGCATCTTCTCAAAGAGATTCAAAGGTAAGTTTATCCTCATCTTTTGAGGGTTACATCTGATTCTTCACAGAAATTGTCAATTGCTCCCTATGATGCACAATCACATCTCCTAAGTGTTGTGTCAGACACGTTTGGGATACAAACACGCTTCAAATGCGGTCACTTCTCAAATGCACCTGGTACGTGTCACACAACTCTTAACGATGTCAAAATTTAAAATATACTTTTTTTAGTTCGGACATATAGACACGTCTTGAACACGCATCAAAAGATTTGTTAGCTACACTATACTTTGTGCTTGTATAAATAATGTGAAGGTCAAAATCCATGACATTGGAAGTTTGAAGCTACAACTAGAAACAAGCAGCATGTAGTCAGTTAGTTTCTTTGTAATCCCCGCGTTTTCTTTGTAACTACCTCTAACTCTAACCCATCATTTATACCTCAATCTCAACTCACACAAATTCATCAATGGCGAATAACAATGATTTCACACACGACGTTTTTCTAAGTTTCAGATGCGGAACACGCTACTCCTTTACCGATCATCTCTACCATTCACTTCTCCGTCACGGAATCAATGTTTTCCGAGACGATCGAAAACTCAGTTTTTGTTATTTTTTATAAAATTGAACCTTGTGATGTTAGGTATCACAGAAATAGTTATGAAGAAGCTATGATTAAACATGGAAAGAGATGTGGACTTCATTGCAAGGACGATGTGTAAGTTCCCATACCTTATAAGCAAAGTTTTTTTTTTTTTTTGGTATTAACCCATTTCCGGAAAAAGGGTCTAGTAATTCAGAGTTCGGTTGGGAGATAACTAGCGTATAAGAGTTGTTCCCACCAGGAATCGAACTCAGGATCTTCCAAACATTCTAGGGGAGCTCATTTAAGTTATTATACATATATGATAGTATAAATAATTTTTAATTAAATTTGTGTGATGTAGTGATCAGTTCACACTGCAACTACAACATCTCGTAACGCAAAATGCTTAATGCAACCGTGATTTTGACCGCGGCCGCAATTTAAAACCTTGATTATAAGCACTCTTACTTTTTTTTTCACTCATATTAAGAAGCTCAGGAGAGACAATGGGTCAATGCTCCAGACCACACAATAGAGGAAGACGCCACATCCCAATCCAAAACCTTAAGGTGTTAAGTTAATGGGTCACCTCTCTTATAAATCCAACATTCTTGCCGCACATAGTCGATGTGGGACTTAAACACTCACACTTGAAACCCAACACCTTGTTGTACGTAGATTTTCCTAAAATATGTTTTGTATATTAGTGTATCTTCCAAGATAAATTAGTAGTATTAATAAGAGGTATGTGTGGAAAAGTAACAATAAATGCAACTAGTAGATTGCATATGGGTTTAACCTTTTATTTCATCCATTCAAACACTAGATTCAATCCGTTAGTTTATCAGCTATGTTTTACCAAAAATGACTAATGATTAGATGTTCAACGTTTTTCTAAAATTAAACTTCCACGTCTAATCAGCAAGCATACTTATTGAAAAAATCGTCACATATTTTGATTTCTATATTTGAAGTTGTTAGAAGTAGTAGTACTGAAGTAGTAAGGGAATTGTTTGATTAAATGAGAGTATTACTAGAATAAACTTAACAAATATAGTATTGATATTGTAATGTGACAAAGAATTTGAGCAGTAAGGAAGGTAGGACTTGAATAGGAACCAGGTATTAGTTTTGTCACCAAAGTCTACAAGAATAGAAGAATTTCTATACATAGGATTAATACTTGTAATTATCACTTCTATCATATTACTGGTTTGATGATATTTAGAGGTAGTTATTCTCTTAAGTTTAATTACTATACATATAGGATCGTCACTTATATGTTGATTTCTTTTGATTTCTCATTACATTGTACTTTTGTACAGTTATGAATCTGAGTTTATTGAAAAGATTGTCAGAGACACCTCAGCTAAACTACCTCCCATGCCTTTACGAATCAAACACTTAGTCGGACTCGATTCTCGTTTTGAACAGGTGAAATCTCTAATTGATATTGATTCTGATGACACTGTTTACTTTTTTGGAATTTATGGAGCTGGCGGAATAGGCAAAACAACATTTGCCTTGGACATATATAACAAGATCAGACATCGATTTGAAGCTGCTAGTTTTCTAGCTAATGTTAGAGAAAAATCAAAGGAAAGAACGAGGGGCCTGGAAGATCTCCAGAAAACACTTCTATATGTGAGATGGGTGAGGAAACACAGACTATGTTCGGAAGCACATTTAGAGGAAGTTCTGAAATAAAACATAGGCTTGCCCAAAAAAGAGTTCTTCTCATACTCGACGATGTTGATTTGGTAAAACAGTTGGAGTGACTAGCTGGGGGACATGATTGGTTTGGTTCTGGTAGCAGAATCATTGTAACAACAAGAGATATAGATGTTTTACAGAAACACATGATGTTAAAATTAAAACATATAAACTCGAAGAGCTAAATCATCATGAATCCATTGAACTCTTTTGTTGGCATGCCTTTAATATGAGAGAACCTGTAGAACACTTTGCAAAAATCTCTATCCAGGTAATAAGTTATGCAAAGGGTATTCCATTGGCTTTAAGAGTAATAGGATCCAATTTGAAAGGTAAGAGCATCGAGGAATGGGATATTGAAATTCAAAGATATAGAATGGTTCCCGATGCTGAAATTCAAGGTGTACTAGAAATAAGCTACAAATGTCTATCTGACTTGGACCAAAAGATTTTTCTGGACATTGCTTGTTTTCTCAAAGGGGAAAGATGGGATTATGTTAAAAGGATACTAGATGCTTGTCATAACTGTTGATAGTAAATGTCTCATAACTGTTGATGAAAATGACTGTTTAGAAATGCATGATCTAATACAAGATATGGGTAGAGAGATTGTTCGAAAGGAATCAGCATCAAACCCTGGTGAACGTAGCAGATTATGGTCTCATAAAGATGTTCTTAATGTACTGAAAGGAAACTTGGTAAGGTTCATGTCCTCTTTATTTCCATAAGATACCTTTCTGTTTTGAACTTGGCAAATATTTCTACTATCTAGTTCTCAATTATCTCGGTTTTTCATGTATTTCGATAGGGAAGTACTGCAGTTGAAGGAATAATGCTTCAACCGCCAAAACAAGAAAAAGTAGATCATTGGGATTATACTTCCTTTGCGAAGATGAAAAACCTCAGAATTTTGATTGTTAGGAATACATTATTTTCATTAGGACCTAGTTATTTGCCGAATACTTTACGGCTACTTGATTGGAAGTGTTACCCGTCAAAGGATTTTCCGCTAACTTTTTATCCATACAGAATTGTTGACTTCAAGTTACCTCATAGCTCTATGATATTAAAAAATCCCTTTCAGATACACACATTTGCTTCGAATTTATCTTTTTTTAAGGTTGTAACATTCATCAACTTTCCCTTTTAGGTCACAATAACACGAAAGATTTAAAAAATAATGTAATTGACTATGCTCTGATCAGTCCAATTATATTATGCTTTGCAGATTTTCATGGATTTAACATTTATCAATCTCTCTCATAGTCAATCCATAACTCAAATTCCTGATTTGTCTGGAGCTAAAAACTTAAGAGTGTTAGCAGTTGATAAATGCCATAAACTGGTAAGGTTTGATATATCCATTGGATTTATGCCTAATCTGGTTTATTTAAGTGCTTCTGGATGCAATGAGCTCAAAGGTTTTGTGCCAAAAATGTATCTTTCCTCCCTTCAAGTGCTTTCATTTAATTACTGCAAAAAGTTTGAACACTTCCCCCATGTAATGAAAAAGATGGATACACCATTAAAGATTCACATGATAAATACCGCCATTAAGAAGTTTCCAAATTCTATTGGCAACCTTACAGGGCTTGAGTTTATAGACATGTCATTTTGCAAAGGGCTGAAAGATCTATCAAATAACTTCTTATTGCTTCCAAAACTGATCACTATGAAAATTGATGGATGCTCTCAAATTGGAGAATCATTTCAACGGTTGAAAGAGTGCCATTCAGTTGCAAACAGCTATTCAAATTTAGAAACACTTCAATTTAGTGAGGCTAATCTATCGTATGAAGATGTTAATGCCATTATTGAAAAATTCCCAAAATTGAAAGACTTGAAAGTTTCGCACAATGGGTTTGTAGCCCTCCCAGAGTGCATCAAAGGATCTGTGCACTTGAAAAGCCTTGATGTGAGCTTTTGCATGAATCTTACTGGAATTCCAGAACTTCCATTTAGTATTCATAAAATAGATGCAACACACTGTCCATCCTTAACTTTAGAGGCATCAAGGGTGCTCTGGTCCAAGGTTTAACTTCTTTCTCCATTATTTACATAATACAAGATACTGTGAATCTAAAAGTCGTATGCACACGCAATAATGACTTTTACTATCACAGGTATCACAAGAGATCCAACGAACAAAAGTAGTTATGCCGATGCCGAAAAGGGAAATTCTAGAATGGTTTGACTGTGCTAGTACTCAAGAGATTCCGGTTTTATGGGCTCGCCGGAAGTTTCCCGTTTTTGCTTTAGCATTAGTGTTCGGGGAAGTAAAAGAGAGAGGCTATTTTTATAAATTTGTTGTGGGGCTAGTCTAAAGCAAGACCATGAAGATTCTGCAGAGGATGTGATTCAAGTAGTAGAGATGATAAAAGAGAATTTTTTAGAACATTTTATTGATTTATCTCCTGAAGATCTTCAAATTGCAAGCTTGGCTGCCGAAAGAATATTGAGGGCACAGGTAGAATTAATGGAGGAAAATAGCTTGGACATCGGTATGCCTATTATTCTAGAGTATACATATGCACCGGGAGCTACACATCGACGCTTTTACAAACCAGTGTTCAAGAGGCAAAACCAACTTTCTTTTGAACTTGGGATCTCTGACCTGAGGGTAATCATTGTTGAATTGAAATGCCAGACTGCAGGTGAAGAGGAAGCTCCAAGCTCTTCCCTTGAAGAATCCTTGGAGGATGTAAACTACGATCCTGAATTGGAAGAGTTACTGACGATGATAGAGCAAGATGCTATGAGATTCAATAAATCTTGTGGGAAAATGAAGGCATCTATTGTTAAAACTGTTGAGCCAATCTCTGAAAGTTATCTATTGGAAACATTAATCTGCATGAGACTAATGACCTCGGGAAATTTGACAATGTTTGGATCAGCTACGAAGTTCAAGATCACGCCTTATGGGAAAATGAGGGCGGAGGATGAACCTTTTCGCATACCGAGCAAATGTTTCTGGGGTTTGTGCTATGCTCTTATTGCTCTAATTATATGGTTATTTTATTTCATTTTGTGTGTGTGTCCTTATTTTGATAGGATACCAATAATAAGGAAGTTATTAGTGTGGGGTTGGTGGCTTGTCAAGCAAATGTTTTTGTCTTGTAAAAAATTATGCAGAGGATTTGGCACGATCAGTAAGAGAGTAAAAGAGAAGGAATTATAGTGCAATAGTGACAGAAGGTTTGTAAATTTGTCCATAAAAGTTAAGTTGGTAGAAGGTTCATAGCTTTGTCCATAAGGGTTTGCATCTTTGTCTACAAACTGCAATAGTTGGCACAGGGAGAGGATTTGTGTTGTATTGCATTCAGGTATGATCTTGATCCTTTAACTTGAAAACACTCTCATTCTCATTTCTTGCATCCTGCTGTCAAATTAATTTGGTAACGTTGCACAGAAACAATTTTAATATATCTTTTGTTGCACAGGTACAAGTTAATGTTGATTTTGGTTGCATGTAAAATCCTCTTTTCCTGATTATTGCACAGGTATGACAAAGGTAACTGAATATACATGACTGGATTGTGAAGACATGGTGGATAGAAGTATTTGCTTTTGTTTCTGCATGTAGCATTGAGGATTCTACAAAATCTAAATGTGCGTGCCTTTGAAAAGTTGTGATGGCAGTGCTATTGTTGTATATTAAAATTGAAAGAATCCATAACATAAGATAAATCATGTCTTTGATACACAAATTAGACATGGAATGTGCTTAATTAACCACATATTCAAATTGTGTTAACCATATAGTAATTTTATGTCAAATTAGTTGGGAGTCCTAAATGGCAGCATGCTTCTCTGCATCCAAATGTTGGTGGTCTTCATCATCTGGTTTGGCCACTGGTATTGCAATCCCATGTGGTGCACTTACTGCATACTTGCACTCAATGTTTACAATATTGTTCTACATTATGAATTTTTTAAACTTATTCCAGTTACATGTTCAGTTTCTTCTTTGCAACTTGTGTTAAATAAAATTCCTACTGCTAGTGGTGGCATAACATGATATTCAAGATCAAATAAATTGAATACAAAACTGATTATTTATTCAGATATATGTACAAGGCTTTTATGAACTACAAAGAATTACATAACAAACAAAAGTAACATGTATCCTATACAAACTCTATATAAAGAATCAAAGAATTATCTATGGTGTATGTATCATCACTTTAACGTATCATGGAAACCTACATTGCATACATATTAAGAATATAAATGAATAATGTGAACACACCATCTGTGCCGAGTGGAATGCTTGACATAATAATTCTTCAAAATGTTGCTCTTGAGAACTGTGGTTTCCGTAAAAGTTGCCTCGAGTAGTTTTCAAAATTGTACAGGTTGCCATAATTACCACTTGCTTCCATGTTTGAGAATCGGTTTCCAGGTAATCTGTTTTATACCAAAAGCTTTGGCATGAAATCTTCAATTACGAATCATAATGTGAGTCATTGCACATGCACTCCGGGACAGGATACTTGGTTACATCCCTCCCGATCTTGCTTGTCCTGAGTTCCGGCTGTCCTAATGAATTCTGATGCAATTCCCTGACAATGCTGTTAAACTCTGCTTCAGGGAGCGAAGGATTCAGAAAATAGGGAAGCATCTGTCTTTTGTTTGGTGTTATATATTTCTTGTGTCCTGCATAGGCCCTGTGACCCTGGAATAACATTTAGGTTCAGATATTAGAAATTGTCAAATGAAGAATCTGCATTAAATGTGTATCTTATGTTTACATTTACAAAATATTTATGCAACAATCATCAATGTTTATGTGAGTATCTTAATTGCAAAGTACTCTTTCAGTTTTGACAATTATTAAACTTATATAGTCATACCTGAAGTGCATGGCCCATATTTCCTCCATGAGATGGCATGAAAACATCACTCTTCTCAGAAACTATGTAATCTATGGCAGCCATTAGAGAAGCTTTCTTTTCAAATGGTTCTAGTTCTCCGGGCAATGCAAGATCTTCCTTATTGTAAAGATGTGGAAACTCCTGCATTAATGGATTCAATGCTTCTTTTCCACCAAATGGTTGTCCACCAGCCCAATAAATTCTTGCATCTTTTTGAGCTCCTAAAGCTTTAAGCAACCTATAAATGAAAATTAAAAAAACACAATCAGAATAGTCGGACTTGTTTGGATTGCCTCATTTGAGCTTATCTACTAACATAAGTACTTGTGACTGTTTGGAAGAGTTTATCAAAACAGTTTATGATATGCCCATAAGAGTTGAATTAAGTTTATAAACAAACACTTATGTGATAAGCGTTGAATTAAGTTGTTTATCCAAACAGACTCTTATACTTTGAAAACCACTGAAAAGTAGAAGGATTTAATATTTACCTGGTAACATCCATAGCACTCAAGGGGCAAAGGCCAGCCATCTTTCTTTCATGGTAAGTCATGTTTGATCTTCCTGTCAAGAGCTCTGGCCGTTGTATCCTCTCGTTCTTTACAATCTCGTCAAACTCGGCACTCAAACCAGGTAGACAACCAGTCCTCACCCACACATCCTTTTCCATTCTTAGATGAAGGGCAAGGTAGGGTCCCTTGGTTTTCATTCTCTCGGCAATCTTGTTTCCAAGTTCTTGAACTGGTTTTGCAAACCTCAATGCACTAAACGCAACCTGAAAATAGGTGAAATGAAACAATTTAGGATATGCTATCAATTGTCATATAAATGAAGTTACATTAGGTGAATGTTATGTATTTCTTTTATTATTTTGAATTCCCTATTTCCTGTAAGAATAGACTATAGAGACTGTGCAATACCTTGCATCGAAGCTTCTGAAGATCTGAAGGAAGATCCTTGGTTAGTCTTGAATCCAAGCCGCGTAAAAGCAAAACGCCTTCTCTGCTGAACTGCAAAGGACAACAAGAATCATGTTAAACTCTTGTTCAACAAGAACAACATTCACCAATTTCTTATTTCTACACAAGTTGATACATTTTCCATCCAATGAAACTAACATATTGTGAAATTAATCAACACAGAAGTAGACAAAATCTTAGCAACAACTTAGGACTCAAACTTAAAGAAGCTAAACCATACAAAGAATAATTGACAAATTCTTACTTTTCTGAGATAGCGCCCGCGGATCCAACTTGGAGTGACATGAAGGGGAGGGCTTCCCTCCACTGGCTTTGTCATCAAGTGTGTTGATGGCAAAGATGAAACCACCCTCACATCATTGGCAAGGACATTCTTAAAGTGCTCAAAATCAAATATATCAGCAAATTCACTGCAAAACAAAACCAGTATCCAATAAGCAAAAACATTATAAATAACAGAAAATTCTCTTGTAGCATTCACATATAAGGAACAAAATCTAATCAACATTAACAGAGAAACATAACCAGTATCAATAACAAAAAGATGGAAACTATAGCTAGAACTATGCTTAAGCTTGAGCTCCAAATTTGGTCTTTATCAAGAACAATATTAAAACAAGTTAAATTTATGCTTAGGCTTAGATTAGGTTCCAATAATGGTTTTTAAGAAGATTTAAGTCCAAATCTAAAACAACTAAACCTTAGATAACTCTTCATTTATTAAAATCATTATTTCACAAAATTAAAATCATTACTTCACAAACCATGAAACAAGAACAGTATAGTTTACCTTTCATCTCCCCAAATAACATTAACCTGCAAAATAGGAACAACCAAAGCAGCACCAAGAATCCTAGCAATGACCACAGCATCAACAATTTGATTCCTCTGCTGATTCAACCCACCAGAAACAACCACCATAAGATACCTTTTCCTATTCTTAACAACCCCATCACTATCTCTTCTATAATCTCTACTGAAATCCAAACAAGGCTTATACCCTAACCCATCTGGTTGCTTCCAAAACTCACCCTTATCAACTTCCACACTCTTTTCCTGATCCACCAAGTCAACTCCACTAGGACCCTTTGCTTGCAACATCACATTAGAAATCAAAGGAAGTGACTTTGACAAAGTTTCATCCTTCAAAATCTCATCTTTCTTCATTGAATCAACCCCAAGTTCAGATTTTGACAAAACAGCACTACTAAAAATCTTATCTTTATTCATTGAAACAACACCAAGTTTAGATTTTGAGTCAAACCCATTTGAGATTAAGGGTTTTTGAAGCTTTGTAGCACATGGGTAGGAAGGAAATGGTGTTTCAAGATTGAAACCAAACTTAAACAAGGCAAATAAACCAATAAAAAAGAGAGTGAAATAGAAAAACAATCTTGGATTTTTCCATTTTGATAAGGTGGTGATGAAGAACTGTGAGGAAGTTCTATATGATGATTTCTTTGGTGTTTCATCAAGTAGTGATTGAATAGAAGAAGATGAAATGGAATTGATTATATGAGAAGGAACTGAGATGTATGAGAGTTTTTTTGCATTGTTTTTTGACTTAGCCATTGAAATGAGAGAGAGAGAGAGAGAGAGAGAGAGAGAGAGAGAGAGAGAGAGAGTATTGAATTTTGTTCTCAAAGAACAAGAAAGAATGGTTTGGTTTTTGGTGTTTTATATGTAGAATGAGAAAGAAAGTGTCTTTCTTTACATCAATGCCTTGATGTGTTGTGTCTGAGTCTGAGTTGTTAAATTTTTTTTTATTTTTTTAATAAAAGAAAATAGAAAAATGGAAAAAAGGAATAAAAAAAGAGAGAGAGAAGGGGCGGCGGGAAAACAAAGTAAGACATATACGCGTCAATCGAAAAATGGAACTGCGGTTTGACACTGTTTTTTTTTTTTTTTTGACACAAACAAAATGATATTCATTCATTCAAATCGACAGATACATCAAATACAACCACATATTCAACTTCGCTAAAAACGTAAAGGATGAATCTGCGAACAAACTCACAGCATCCGAGTTAATAGCATACAACGGCATAATGCCTACAACAAATAATATGATAAAATTAAAATCACCGGAATATCCATGCTTCCGGATCTGCAACGTTGATGCCCAAATGATTGATTGAATCTGTAATTGACCGAAGATAATCTTTCGAGAAGAATCAAAGAACACCGCAACAAAACGGGAAATTAAATAACGCCGCACAAGACGACGATCAGCACAACGCCGCACTTAGACTACGAAATCACAAAAAAACACAAAAGAAAAACTTAATCTATGTGAAAATCACTTATTTAAATTAAAAGAAAAGAAAAAAAGGTGTAGAGGGGGTGATTCTAGGCCAAAAGTGACCCAAAATCACCCCTCTATGATGAACAAAGAGAGCTTGGAGACAAGAATTTTTTTAAGTGCCATTTGAAAATGTTTACTCTCTTGTTGATTAATTAATTAATTAATCAATGGAGGATTAATCTCTTGTCAATTTTTTCATATATTTAGTACTACTTGTTTCATAAAATATGTCCTATTAAAGTTGTGCACAGTTTTTTAAAATATAATTATTTGTGTCATTTTAATAATAAAATGAACTTTTTCTTTTCTACCAAAAAAAAAAAGAACTTTTTTTAAAATACTCTTAACTGTAATTTATGGTATTGTTAGATGAGTTGAAATATAATAAATAATAATATATTAATGGAAAAAAGTAATTAATCAATGGTATTTTAAAATGATCATTATTTTGACATGGAAAAATATTGAAAATGAGACAAAAAAAATTATAATAAAACGAGACGCTTTTTATAAATTGGATGGACTATTTGTGTATCTTAAAGGTGAATAAATACGGTGTGTAGGGTTCGAACCTCAGCTCCCGCATATATAATGTGATATCAGTGTTAATTGAACTATTATTTTCTATTTGAGATAAGAAAAATAATTCTTTTTCTTTTTTTTCATTTTGATATTTTTATTTAAATAGAGCATAGTTTCACTCTTAAATTTTGTAGTTAAATTATTACCATAAAAGAAAAGTATAGTAAACATAATTATATATCTCAGTTCCTTTTTCTTTTCTTTCCTTGTATATCTTCAATAAATAACCACGTATTTAGGTAGAACTTTATACCTAAATTAGGCCATACTATTCTTAGTAATCATCAATTGTACCAGGCAAAATTGATAGATAAATCTAAGAATTTAATTCATACATACCATTAACCGTCAATATAAATATGTTTTTAGGGAAGGCAAATCGAAAAAAAAAAAAAAAAAAAAAAAACTAACTACGATACTATGCTCACAGTATTAAGCATATAAGATTCAGAAATGTCATCAAAGATGATGTTTTGGAGCTCTTTAGGAGGAGTCTTGAGTATCATTACATCAAAAGAGTTATGAGTAAAACTATGATTAACCGTCTCCATGAGCTTAGCTCAGTTGGTAGGACATAGTACTATATGTGTAGTAGCTCGAGTTCGAATCGGGAACACTAAATTTATTTATCTTTAAGGTGAATTTTCTAGCCACTAAGCTACTTGACAAAAAAAAACTATATTAACTAACCAAATTGCGCTTCTTATTTTTTCTTGAGTTAAATTTTACCGACAATAATTTTTTATTTTTACAATAAGGGATATCAATTCCTATGAAACATTCCCGAGCAGCAAGCTTTGTACAGCTCATAGTTAAGATAAAATGGTAAACATAGAGAGAAAAAAACAATAGAATTTGAATTTTAAAACACATGTTAAAATAGTACTACGTAGCATATTCTTGTTCTTGGAGTGTGAAAAAAGGTAACGAAAGGGATGGATATTGGATGGTATGGCAATATGGAATCTTGTTAGGCAACAGTCTTTTTTATATACATGTAATAATTGTATTATTTTCATTTATATTTATATTATATATTTTATAATAAACGCATAAAAACAGATAAGTGTATTGTTTTATGGTAAAGGCCAGCTGCCAATTATGAATAAACCAATAAAGAAACTAAGAAAGGTAGCATTCAATTTCAAGGCTTCTGTCATAATTTTTTTTTTTCTTTTCTCCTTTGAAAAAATAAAATAAACTATTTGGCTTCCTTAAATTTTCTTACAACAAATAAAGGATACGTACATTCATAAAAAAATAAAAAATAAATAAAGGATACGACCATCTCTAAAAAAAATTCATCATGGACTATTATTTGACAAATATTTAAAATTTGACAACGACATCATGTATTATTAATTATTTGGAGGATATACGTTAATCATTTTTATATTTTACGATTAAAATAATAATTTCATAAATACCGTTTTTATTAAAACAATGAAAAAATAAAGATGTAACTCGTATTGAATTTGAGTCATGACGTCAATCATATCATTGTTTTAGCTATAAGATAACGAGAGTTGTGATTTTCTTTTTAATTTTTAAAGGGTATATTATTGACAGTTTATAATTTTTTATAATTTGAAGTATTGGTCTACTGTATTGCCTTGCCATAAAATAAAAGTGATCCACCATAAGCTCGCCACAAAATAAAATATTTATTTTTCAATTTTAAGTAGTCTGAAAGAGAAACTCACATGCATGAATTGTGAATATGAGTATTGTGATTCGAATTCACGTTTCGGCTTATCAAATATTTCTTTAATATTTTATTATTTGAGTTGTACGTTCACTTATTTTATAAAAAAAAAAATACTTTACAATATAAATAAAACATTAAAGTTTCTTTTTCTATTATACCATTTATTATTTTCTTCTTTTCACTTATTTTAATTATTATTTCCTATATATGTCATAAATGAAAGATATTTGTAAATACACTTGCATTTTTTTGGGTTACGATGATATTGGTACGAAGTTTTCACCGTCATTAGTGATGACTAGTTTCAGTTGGGGAACCTGTGGGCACAAAAGGTGGGTTCTCCTCCTCCAACAGAAATCAAATATCTGACCACATGTTTAAGGAGATCAAAACTCTTACCACTTGGACTAATATATTGTTGGTCACTCGCATTTTCTCTATTCCATACAAAATTAACTATATTTTTAATTTATGTAAAATTCTTAAAGTGACTTATAATTTAAAGGACTAGTATCATTTATAAAGAATGCTAATCCTTTTAATTTTAAAATGATCAATAGAATAATAAAGTTTAAATTGATATTGTCATTAGTAGGTGTTACATCTATTTCATTAAGATAATGTGGATTATTTTTGTGTGGAATTCGAATTTTTAAAAGATAACCATATTATTATGATTAGTAGGTGCTACATCTATTTTCATCAAGATAATCTTATCTTTTAATCGATATCATTTTAATCGATATCGATATCGATATCCATGTAAACCTTATATTATTATCCTAGGTTTTTAGTGAGAGGAAAACATATTATAGGGCTGGCTAAGAGGCCACATATATATATATCCGAAACAAAAATGTGAGAGATAGAGATTGATTAGTCATCAATCCAATCTTTATTTGGAGCTGCTTAAAAAAAAAATGGCTTGACCAAAAAACATTTTGGAGCTAAAAGGGCATATTGTAAGTTAATTGTGCATTTTTTACTTGTATCTAATTTTTGTAGTATTTTTTCAGATATCCTCTACAAAAACCAAAAAAACAATGTGTACTAAAGATACTCAGAACAAATAAAAAAATAGTCTTTAGGAAGAAAAAAACAAAGCAACAAATAGAAAATAATGAGCAGAGCTAGAAAGCAACACAAAGCTATCAGTACAATACAAAACAACCAACTCCAAACTGAGATTGTAGGGGCACCCCTCCACAAGCAAGGGGTTGCAAAGGACAGGCCACCACCAAGACCATATATAGAGAGACATCAAGACATGTTAAGAGTCCCACATCGGTTGAGAGATGACCTGACTAAGTGTTTATATACTAGAGGCAATCCTCATCTTACAAGCCGGTTTTGTAAGGATGAGTTAGGTCCAATACTCATTTCTAAGATGGTATCAGAGCCTCTCCACGATTCGTTGGGCCACCTGTTATGAGGTTTCGGCTATCGGGTCACCTACCGTTTATATCCACGCACCAAGCTCAATAGTGCTGGCGTGAGAGGGTGTGTTAAGAGTCCCACATCGGTTGAGAGATGGCCTGACTAAGTGTTTATAAACTAGAGGCAATCCTCACCTTACAAGCCGGTTTTGTAAGGATGAGTTAGGCTCAATACCCATTTCTAAGATGGTATCAGAGCCTCTCCACGATCCATTGAACCACCTGTTATGAGGTTTCCGCTATCGGGCCACCTACCGTTTATATCCACGCACCAAGCCCAATAGTGCTGGGCGTGAGGGGGTGTGTTAAGAGTCCCACATCGGTTGAGAGATGGCCTGACTAAGTGTTTATATACTAGAGGCAATCCTCACCTTACAAGCCGGTTTTGTAAGGATGAGTTAGGTCCAATACTCATTTCTAAGATGGTATCCGAGCCTCTCCACGATCCGTTGGGCCACCTGTTATGAGGTTTCCGCTATTAGACCACCTACCGTTTATATCCACACACCAAGCTCAATAGTGCTGGGCGTGAGGGTGTGTGTTAAGAGTCCAACGTCGGTTGAGAGATGACCTGACTAAGTGTTTATAAACTAGAGGCAATCTTCACCTTACAAGCTAGCTTTTGTGGTTGAGTATAGGCCTCACAAATTCTAATATGGTATTAAAGCCTATCCTAGATCCATTTGTTGTTTGTTGTGGAGACCTCCCATATTTGGGCCACCCGTTGTTGTTGATTTCACGTTCCAGCTTGTTCAGTTCTGGACGTGAGAGGGTGTGTTAGAAGTCCCACATTGGCTAGAGATATGGTAAAGATAGCATTTATAAGTGTAGTGCAAACCTCAACTCCCAAGCTAGCTTTTGTGGTTGAGTATAAGCCTCACAAATTCTAATAAGGCATGCCAACCATACAAAACTCTAGGGACACCAACAAAGGACGGGCTCCATCATCAACAAAGGATTGCCAAAACTCTTAGCATAAAATCATTTCCAAGAAGAGAATTGAATCATATTCATCAATTGCTCCATATCCACTATCTTACTGGAAAAAATAAGATCATTTTGAGTCTTCCAAATGGACCAGACAACAACATGCCAAACCAAAACCAAACTTAACCTAATCATAACTCTAACCCCCTAAATCTACAAAGATCGAAAATAAACCGGTCATATCGGTCTGGAGGTATAACTAGCTCCCAACCTAACAACCTACCTGTATACCATATTCTAGAAGCAAAATCACAAATAACAAAAAGATGGTTAATAGGTTCCATCAAGATCCCACAAAACACACACGAAGTACCCAAATGCTAGTTGGTAGAATTATCGGAGAGTCCAATTCTCAATTAGACTAAGGAGCTATTATTATTTATATTCGTAAAGATTCTATTAAATTTTAAGATAATTTTTTTATGACGAAAAGCCAACAATGTGTTCGTAAGTTAGCACGAGCGTCATTGTTTTAAGTACAATTTTGAGACTATTTTATTGAATTAAATTTGTTATCGTAAAACTAAAAAATTATTCGAGATTCGGATAAAGATATTAAATATGAACAATATTTTTGACGAGATTCAAATTTATATTTTTACATTGTCTATTTTTATTGTCCAGTAATCTAATGATTAGACTTATACATGTGAAAAAATAGAGAATTCAGACTTCGAATATCGATCCCGCTAATAATGTTTGTAGTCACTACCAACTGAACCACTCTTATGAGACATATATTGTCTTCTATTTAATTTGATTTTATTTTTATTTTTGAACTCTTATAATAGATTTTTTTTTTAATGTGGTATTTTTTCTTCTCTTTGGCGGGCGAGTGCAAATTAGTTGGGAGTTGGTGATGATTTTTAATCGATATGCAATATCATACTTTGCAATTTGGTAGTAACTATCTATTCAATAAAGAGACTCGAAAATGTATTTAATTTTATTTTTTTTGTATTTTTTAATGTAATTTTTTAGAGGGCGAGTTGTTTAGCTTCTAGTGGCATTTTTGTTTTTGAATGACAAATAAATAAATATATATAACAGATAAAACAGTCAAAATACAGAGCATGAGTACTAGAAATACTCAAAAACAAAATAAAGATTTATAAAAGAAACATCAGAAAGGACTCCTGGAAAACAACAAACTATCAAAACCACTTAAAGCAGCCACCAAAAAGGGTAAGGAGAAAAACCAACAAAGAGCGGACACTTCACGAGATACCACTCAACAGGAACCAGTAGCATCCAGACATTGCATTCTCACCTAGCTTTATGAGACTAGCACAAGAGAGGTTGCACCTCCACTCGCAAAAAGAACAAGAGGCGTCTAGTGAAATTTGTTCTATCCTTGACCTTGAGATACATCTTGTGCTTGATCGAGATATTTTTTAGTTATTAGTAATACCTGAAATCGATAATGATAAAAAATTAACATTCAAATTACTCAAATTGAGTAAAAAAGTGACAATTAAATATCTTTAAGTTAAGTACTACCCAAAAAGATAAGTGAGATGATAACTCAACTGATTAACTAGTTGAGCTAAGGGTTAAGAAGTTCGAGATTCATGGTTCAAGTCCTGACAAAGAGAAAGACTAACATAACGATATAATATACTAACAATTTGCTTATAAAAAAAAAAGTACTATCCAAAAAAGACATATTTGATAACATCATACTCTAACATCAACACTTAAGAGGAAACACGAATTGTATCAGTCTCATTTCTACGTTTCCATAATCAAAGAACATTAATTGCCCAATACTTTTCTGATACGCGTATCGGAGAAATATCTGACACGTATCAGTTATATTTTTTTTATATAAAAAAATATTGATTTCCGATACTTATCTAATACGTGTATCGGAGAGTATCGAACGAGTATCGGTATCGAGTACGTATCGGACACGATACTTCGTCATTTTTGGAGTATCGGATTCAAAAGTAATCAGTATGTACTATTCTCTCTGCTCCGGCGGTGATATGCCAGCTGGACCCTCTTCATGCCACGCAAACGATTGTGACACATCAACTGGTGCCATGGCTTTCCCTTCTTCCGAGGGCGTTAATCCTTAGGAACGGTTTTTTATTTGTTTTTTCCTGTACTCCCTCTCTTTTCTTTTTTGAAAATAGTAATACTTCCTCTATTTTTTTATTTTTTTATAGGTAATTTTTTTGAGTTTTAAAAAATTTTACATACAATTTTGATGTATTTTGAGTTTAAATTTTGATGAAGATGTTGATTTTGATAATATGTTAATTTTAATAATATCGATATTAATTAATTAATAATTTAGTTATATTTTACCAACTTACCTATTTTTTAGATTTACTTTGTTTTTTCTAAACAAATAGTACTAATAGTAAATTCCAATGAATATTATGGCTCGTTTTAGCTAGTTTAATTGCAAATTTCATGAGTAAATGTTCAAATCCTACAATTTTAGAGAGTGGGTTGATATTTTACAAAAATAAAAATTATTAATTATTAAATTTTATTTTTATTAAATATATAATTTGTTTAGATTGACTTATTTGAATTTATCTACTGACATAAATTTTGTGACAATATTTAGCAGAACTTATAACAATTTTTATCATTTTTTTTAACTTATTTCTATAAATTATTCAATATAACTATATGAAAACAGCTCATAGTACATATAAAAATCATTTATCTTTATTTTATTTTTTGTTATAAAAATAGTTTATACATAAACATTCATCATAATAAATATTTGTGTTATAAGTTGTAAATAAGCTACTTATCCATTTAGGTCCTCTCATACTAAATATTTGAGTTATATTTTGGCTTTTTACAGGGTTGCAGCAGTTCAAAACATTTTATTAGCCGAGCTTATGGCTGTGTTACATGACTTACAAATTTGTTGGGAGAATGGGCTCAGAAGAATCATTTGTTTCTCAGACTCACTTCAGACAGTTAGTTTAATTAATTCGTGAAGGAATTTCAACTCATCACTGGTTTGCGAATGAAATTTTTATTATCTACCAACTTCTCGGTAGAGATTGGAAAGTGGTAGTGGATCATATGCTCCGAGAGAGTAATGTATGCGATAATGTGTTGGTCAAGTCTCTCACTTGTCGTTAGTGAAAATTACTACATCTTGTTTGTTTTTATCCGGAAATAGTTT
Source organism: Trifolium pratense (assembly GCF_020283565.1). Classification (NCBI taxonomy): domain Eukaryota; kingdom Viridiplantae; phylum Streptophyta; class Magnoliopsida; order Fabales; family Fabaceae; genus Trifolium; species Trifolium pratense. Next base: position 8,868,163 of record NC_060062.1, on the reverse strand, counting down.
GTTTTTTCTTGTTTGCTTGGCCTTTCTTTTTCTCTTTTTTTTTTGAAGAAATTAATTTAGCCCACCCAAATTGGCACCAGAGATAATCAAATCTGAGAATTTTTTTTTTACCCCAACAATTTTCACTCTACCCCAACATATTTTTCAAAATACTCATTCTACCCTTATCAAAATATTAGTATATTTTAATATTTTTTTATTTTGTCGTATTACAATTATTTCCAAACTAATACCACCAGACCAATTCAAGTGAGTTAAAAAAAATACCAAGTCATGTGTACCAAAAAAATTATATGTATATAAAGTCATAATAAATTAATATCATCCCTACTAACCAAAAAAATTAATAATCGCCAACTATCTCATGAGTTAATAAGTGGAATGCCAAATTATTATATAACTTATAATAAGGTTGATAATGAATTAAGTGGAATGACAATTATATAACTTATAATAAGGTTGATAATTGAGAATGACACCTTATAGTAAAGGATGAGAATTGAGAATGACACTTTTTTAGTTGTAGTTTGTATTTGTCTCTGCTTCTTCTCTATCCAATAATCATAAGCTACAGTCAAACACTATAATCCAGTTGTACAACTTCGCATCTTTTTTGTGTGTATAGGATTATTCTACAGTGCACACAGATATTTAGTTTTTGGTTTGTGAAGAAGATAGCATTCCTCCATTTTTATAAATTTTTATTAAATAATTTATTATTTAGCTTATTTTATATTTTTTGGTTTCCAATGAAACTGAGTATCGAATTCAGGACTTCTAGCATACTATACTACTCAAACTTCTTATAATTAGACGAAACAGTGGGTGAATCTCATAATTTATGTATTTAATTTATATTATCGACTAGATATATCAGTTATTTAATGAATAAAAATATAATTTTTGTTGATAATTATGACCATATAGAGAGGATATTTGAAATGAATTACCGGTACATCTCATATTAAAATTCAATAATGAAGTTATGAACTTAATAAATTCTAATAGTAAAATTATCAACATAGTTTTGTTCGTGTTGAATTTTAATGTCAGAGAGGATCTAAGAACGTGAAGTATAGTGGATGAACTTTTTGGATTAAATTCCATTTATTTCTTTTGAAAACGGGGAATTAGCCACAAAGTCAATCCCATAAAATGTGTTTATTTTTGTCAATTCTCATTTCAAATTTATTTTCGATTTTTTTTTTCCCTTTGAAATCAGTACTTAGCTTTCTTTCTTAACTTTCTTAAAATCAATATATTTTAGAAGATTCTTAAAAAGTTTATTTAAAATTAAAAGAAATAAATTTTGCACATAAAAGATAATTAATTTATTACTTTATCAAAGTTTTAGGACACTCGTTAATTAGTATGACTCTCCTTATTTTATAAATACTATAATGATTTTTTGCTTTTTAAAAATGGTGAATACTATAATAATTTTTAATTTCTATAATAATTATTTTATATATTTAAAAAAAAAATGGTGAATTCTATAGTAAGTATAAAGGGACATATAGGTGGTGCATAGTGTACAAAAAAAAAGTTTTATTTCATTTTCTATAACTAAAGCTTAATTTATAAACGGATTTTATAACACTATTTCTGTTGTTAAATTACAATTTGAATATTATATTTTTTTAGGTTTTTCTACAACTAATTATTATCTCTCTTTTTAGTCTTAACCTATTTGTTACGTTTTATTTGGAAGCTTCTTTGACACAGTCAAATACTGACCCTAGTGGTATCGTCATGTCACACAAGTTTCTTGCAAGCATGGAGTTGTTTTTGAGCATATTCATCAAATTAAACATAAATAAATAACAAACATCTTAGTATTGACAAAACGTGGAAAAAAATATGAAAGAAATCATGAATATGATTGTCATATATCTTAACTACACCAATTGGACTAGTGGAATCTCGAATATAAGATTATATAATTAGTGATTTAGGTTTTCATTATTTATATGATTATTTGGTGGTTGTGAATTTGTTTCTAACTACTAAACCATATATAATAGTTCTAAATTATTGTCTTATTTAGGTGAAGTGGTTAAACCAATGTCATTATAGTTTGTTTTAAAATACGAAGTTTTCCCTTTGTACCTTATCCAGAAGTTTTTCTTGTAGGAGACTTTAGGAACATGCCAGAAATTTCATAATACTTATCTTATGACACTATTTCTACAATGTAAACTTACATTGTACAAGGGCGTATGTTTACATTTAGTCTATGAAGCAGTTACGGCGACACAATACGAACACAGCGACATTGCTAATGTAAAAAATATATACATTAAATATAAGCTTAACAAGTTATTTCTTAAAAAAAGTTTTAAAACAAAATATGAAAATATTTTACCTTTATTTATCCATCTACTATAAGAAAAACTAAAAATATTATAATTAAAATGTAATCTCTTCAATCTCTCATCGATCAATATTGTTGTTTCGACACATCTTTAACACTTGTAGATATGTTTGATATGTGTCTAATGAGAGTATAAGTAAAGAAAAAATATTTTTTTTGGACACTTGTCCGACATGTGTTGTACGAGTGTTTTACAGGTGTCGGACACCGATCAAAGAAGTGTCAAAGTAAAGAAAAAATTGTGTTTTTTTTACACTGATATGAACTATCCGAAATATATCATACAAGTGTCAGACACCGTGTAACACGCCTAATCATAAAGGTGTTGATGCTTCATAGTATGAAAACTTTGTTGTTGTGTAATATTAGAGCGTCTTTCTAAAGGTTCTTTAATCCGTTTAACACGTTATTTTAGGAGAGATGACTTGAGGTTTTATACCCTACTATACTCAAATTGGTGTGCCCCTTTAATAAGCTAAAAAATGGGTCAATTTAAAAATATATTTTTTCTTTTTTAGTTTTTTTTTGGTAGTCTATTGACCCACTTTCACGCTACAAACTAAGTAAACTTAAATTTTGTATAAAAAAATTACTAAATTTAGATTTTAATGTTTATTGTGTAATCATCAGTGAATTATTTTAGAAGATTAATTTTAAAGATTTTTTTATTTTATAAGCCAACTCGCATAAAAATTAATATATTTTTTACTGATTAACCCACCATTTCAACAAGAAGTAAAAAAGAAACCGGAGTTTAAAATCTACCTAAGTTGGTCCGCACCATCCATTTTCCCTAAACGGGACGCATTGACCAATTGTGCCACTCCTAATTTTCCCTAAGCTGGGAACACAATTCATCTAAACATCTTTAAAAAATGGAATTAAAATTCTGTTATTAATTAGCTTTAATGACAATGTGGTATTTTCATTTTGTATTTTTGGAGACTTAAAATAATAGGAGAAAATAATTGATTAAATACAAAAGAGGTAGTTAATGTGTCAAAATCAATAGAACAACTCGTGTGGGAATAATATAGTTTGTGTCTACACTAACAAGAACACTAAAGCAAAGAAATGAAGGTGTGTTTTAGTTAATAGTTTGAGGACATGCATTTTCTTAGGTAGGAATGGTTGGGGAACAAATTGAATTACTCATTAATATTATTAACAACTCAAGTTCCTTGAACCTTTTCATTTTTTTTTTGTAGTAATTTTTAAGCAAGGAATATCGTACAAACAAGTTACCACTTGAATAATGGTTATATATATATGCATTATTGTTTTTGAGAGTGTACAATTATGATTAAATTATTTACTAAGATATCATAATAGTGGTTATGATCGAATATGCAATCTTGAAACTTTTGTAATATATGCTCTTCACTTTGAGTATAATTGAAGAAAATAATGTAACCACATATCATCAATGTTAAATTTGGGTATAAACGTGTAACACATTCCTACTTGGGCTAAGATATATGTTAATCCCCAAATGAAATCAACATAATTAATCCTCCTCTCTCTAGGGATAAAGTAAACTACTACGTATTTTTTATACCTATGTGGATATTGACTTTATACTCCACCCTCAATGAATTCTAAGTAAAAATTCATCAAATTACATAGGAGTATATATAAAGAAACATATGTATATGTAATTATCCCTATAACTAATAAATCTATTTAAAATTTATTTATGAGTTAATTTTGCTTATATTTCATTCTGAAGTGTGAATATGCATCTATATTGTACCTAGCTATATGTATTATAAGAAAATGTTGCCAACTTATTTGTATCTTGTAGATGAGAAATTCTTGTGTAAACATTACAAGCTAGAGTTGAATAAACAAATGACATATTATTTTTAAATAAAAATTATTTGGCACATATATACTACAACTAGTATGCAGTTATTTATGTTAAGTTATTCAAAAGCAGCAGAGGGAAAGACATACATTTTTAACTTTTATTTTTCATACGTAAAATTAAGTTTATATAAAAAAATAAATTAAGTTGTCACATGGTTAAAAAAAAAATGAAAATTTCACTAAAAGTCTATCCTTATGGATTGTATTTGTACCCCAGCTTTGAGGGCAAGCAAAGCAATGAGGTTGTTCAAGTTCATAAGCAATTAAAGCTATATTATTGGGAGTAACCAATTATGACATTTCTTGTATTATTGAGAGAAAAAAAAAAACGAGATACATCATACAACAATGTGACATGTAGGTCATTAGTTTGGCACTTTCCAATACACACTAAGCCTACTCATTCTATGGATAGCTACAATGTCACTCATGTTAATTGTTAGTTTGGTGAATAATGATTTATTTGCCCATTAAAAGAGGGTCCCTTGATTGCAAGGGAATTGAATTGCCCTTCTTGCTTTTATCAGAACAGACAATTTAGTTCTACAATTCATGGCCCATTTTGTAGCCATGAAATTATTGTAAGGGGATGAAGAAAGCATATAGAAATGAGGGTTTCTTTTCTCGCCTATGAGTTTTTCAAACATCATTCGCGATTTAAGTAATAGACGATATTTTTTTCTCAATTTTTTCATTTTATAACATCTATTGTTTAACTAACAGATGATATTCTTTTCTCAATTTTTTCATTTTATAACATCCTTCGCTATTTAAGTAGCGGATGAGTAAAAATAGAGTGTGTGAGAAACTCATAGGACGGCAAAAGAAACTTTCTAGAGAAATAGTTGACAGGTTCTCAATTCGACTGCTTATATATTAAAAGGAAAATGCTAAACAATGCCCCTAGGACATGATCCATATTAAAATATACCATCGAAGGCATTTTTTTTATTAATGTATTATCGGTCGAAAGTATTTATTAGTTTTTTCTTTTGTCAGATTTTAAACATTGAACTTCTCTAAATTCAAATTAGTTGAACTACTCAACCCATCCGATACGAATATGGCTAAATAGTACTTGAACATTGTTTTTCTGCTCTCAACTAAAAAAAAATTTAATTTTTTTTTTATTTTCTTCTGGGTATATTCAAATCGAACAACTTGTCTATAATTTTTTTGGGGTACCTTTCTATAAATTTTTGCCTAAATTTTTTCTATGTATATATCTAAATTAATGTTTGCAAGTAGTGTACTAATAGTTTGACAAAGACCAAATGAATTAGCCTATAAAAACGGTTGAGTATGGCTCATAAAAAGTTATTCAATGATTAGAAATGTGATTTTCACTTATAATTGTTTAGAAGATTGCGATATAGTCTGAATATATATGTTTATAAAATAGAGACAATTTTTACCTTACAAACCAGTTTTGAACATGTAGAGTTAGATTCAACTCTTAATTCTAAGAAGGTATAAGAGCCTCCCACGATCCGCTGGACCATCGACTATCAAGTTTCTGATCGGACCATCCACCATTATATTCGCGCACCAAACCCAATATTGTTGGACGCCATTGTGTTAAGAACTTCTACATCGATTGCGAGATAGTCTAAATATATATTTATAAAATAGAGGTAATCATAACTTTATAAACCGATTTTATACGGTTGAGTCAGGTTCGATTCTCGATTCTAAGAATAATTGTGAACATAGAAGTATTTAACATAGGGAGAGTGAGTAATAATTTGGCAAAGAGGATAAGGGGAAGAGATGTGATTGGCTGCATCATAAGAAACCAAAGAAAGAATGCTTTGACTAGGGGAAGCAAAGCAATGAAGGACCATGTTTCTAACATGTGAGGATTGTCCCTCTTCCATGTGCATTTATGAGTTCTTTTTCGTTGTAGGTTTACTCAAAAACGGATCATGTCATGTCTTTATATTTTTTTAAATGCCAACAAGTGAAAGAAAACAAAAAAGAATTGAAAGTACTACAGTATATTTAATATTTAATACATTCAAATTTTAAAAAAGTGATCTATTTTTCTCATAAAATTTTACTTTTACTTCCTTTTTGTTTTTCTCCTAATTTTTTTAACACTTGTTAGCATATATGACCTTATTTTTATAATATATAACCTACTTTAACTATATATTTTTACTAATACATAAATATGAATATTAATATATAAGATGTTGTTTGATTTATTTTAATAAATATTTAAAATATCAACTTTTTAATAATTTTTGTTAATAGATAATTAACATATTAGTTAAAGCCGTGTGTAGGGAAGATTTGAATTTTGAAGGGGTTTGTGAATTCTAAGCTAAAATCATAGTAGATAAATAGGATGATTCTTTTTTTTAAGGAAAATATAGGGTGATTCTATTTATTTTATTTAAAGGACAATTCTATCATTGTTTTTTGTACTACAAATTGTTATCATATGAACCAATCGTTAGTTGGTTCAGTGGTGATTGATGCTGAACTTGGTAGGGAGGACCGCGGTTCGATCCCCCACAACTGCGATCGGGAGGGGGCTGGAACAACTTGATGCCAGAACTGACCCCCGAACCAGATTCAACTGGTGGTGAAAAGCCGGAAAAAAAAATTGTTATCATATGAATTTAGCATTGAATTCATAACATTATTGAGAGAAGCTGTTTCCATTATTTACCGTTAAATTTTAGATATAGGATTTCGCTTTCAAAGTTGTGTTGGAACTTGTTTGTTGGTCTTTTTCTTTATTCAATGTATCATGATGTTAATTTGACAACAATACTAATAACAAAGGAAAAAGGAATATAAATAAATCAACAAATATACAACACTTCAAATTTTCCCAAAAAAAAAAAAATTAAAGTAATAATCTTCCTTTTAAAAAAGTTTGAAAACATAAGAAAGTATAAAAACATTTTTAAAAATTTAATAATGAAAAAAAATTAATTATTGTAAGACCACTATATATAAACTTTTTTATTTATTTATTATTTTTGTCAAGTAGCCTAGTGGCTAGAATATCACTTTTTAAAGTGAAATAGTAGGAGTACCGGGGTTCGAACCCCGATCCCTACATTTTACATGCAATGTCCCAACCAACTGAGTTATGCTCACGGGGACATCAACTTTTTATTTCTATTTCTATCTTTTAAATTAAAGTCACAATTTCTCTTAAAACACGGAGAATATTTCAACTCATTTCAGACACCTACTTTGTTGTCCTCTGCACATTTTTTTTTTAGTTAGCCCTACCGTTCCTAAGGAAAGGGGTCCTAGTAATTCGAAGTTCAACCACGAGGTAAATAAAATTTGACAAAAAATTTGTTCTACCCAAAAATCGAACTCAACTTCTTCTAAATGATCGGTACTTTGTTTACACATACTTCATCTTGGATGAACTATAAACAAAATTAACTCACGTTTATAGAATGTTACCAAAATCATTTCTCTGCCGCATACATTAAAATGTTTCTACCAAACAAATACATGAATTAAACATCCGGATTTTTTTTTCCACCCCAACAATTATACCTTTACCCCTACAAATTATTTTTTTCTCCAATTTTACCCCTCCCTGACTTCACCCCTATATATTTTTTCCTCTACATAAAAGTTTTTACCGGAATACTTCAGAAAAGAGATCTGGAATGCACAGTCGTAGAGATGTTACCGGAATACTTTAAGAAAGAGTTCCGGAAGAGGAAAACCATCATGAATTGATGAATGCACCGATTAAGCTTGACATGGATGAGCTTGATGTTGGTTCATTGTATGCTGCGCTTGATGATTAACTCGCATCCATCCTACTGCCAAATCAGAACTACCAAAAGAACCACACCACCTTGAATAATACCTCCGTGAGCTAAATTCCCTTCCATTTCTACTCAATAAAAAAAAAATCAAATCAAACTAATAAATCATTATTCAACTTCCAATCAAATTTCACACATATTTTCATATGATTTACACCAAACCAACACAGTAAAAACTCATCTCAAATCAATCTTCCAACTCCTTTTTTCAATTCCACCTATTTAGATCTTCAAATGAAAACAACCCTAAAATCAAATTCAAACCTTTCTCCAAAATCCAATTTATTTTTCTTCTCCAAAATCCAATTTCACACACTAACAAATAAAAAGTTGGAACAACTCAAATGCTCAAAACAAAAAGAGCAAATCTTCAACAAAAGTAAAAAAAAAAAAACACTTCAAACTTTGCTACTTATCTGCAGAAAATATCACATACCCAGAAGTTAAGATTGAACACTCGTAAGCTTCACTTCAGTCTGCACTTGAAATCCAGATTTTGTGCTTTAGCCACGGTTTAACTATGTTTAGCTACGATTTTACTTCTTATATTGTTTTTACAGATTCTAGTTTTTGCCACGGTTTAACCGTGGATAACTCTTACCAGAACTCTTTTTCACAACCGTTCCGATATACACTTGTTACTGGAAAACATAGAATAAGTGTTTCGAAAAATGTTCAGATTAGCCACAGTTAAACCATGACTAATTGTTCAAAACTAATTTTTTTTAATTTTTCAAAGGGGTTAAATCGGAATAATAGTTTACATGTTGGGATAAAGGGTTAAATGTAGGGATAGAAAAAAAATTCCGTTAAACATCTTAGAGTGTTGACGGGGTACATAATTCATGAAATGTGGAAGGGTGTGGATAGGAGGATAAGGGAGGTATATATAACAGTTCCCTAATATTTTTCATGTAAATGCAAGTGAGTTGTGTAACCAGGCAATTGCTCATTTTTAAAATGTTGTTTAAAAAATAAAGGAGACAATCCTCTGCAAGTATGTGATCTGAAGTTCGATTAACCCTTCAGTTCTTAGGAAAAGATGACCCAATGATCTAAAGTTCAATTAGAGGTAAGTAAAATATGAATGAGAATCATTCCTTTCAAGAATCAAATCCGAACTCAGATTTTCATAAACAATTCATCTTAAAATAGCACACATCAACTTGAACTCAATCACTTGGTATCTCCCTCAATATTTCCAAAAAAATACACACGTTTCTAAAAGTATATTTCTAGACAACCTATTTGTCTAGATGTGTACTTCTAAACAATATAAAATTTGTGTTATTTTTAAACAGTACTGCTATATGGTACGATAGGAATGAACAAGAAAAGCAAGAATGTAGACGTGTCAAGTTTGAGATAAATCAAAATATATTTTGGGAAAAGTTCATCTCCAATGTATTACTTGTATTTCAAGTTCAATACCCCCCAAATATTCCTATAAGAAAAGCTAATAGCCAAAGACAAATCCTCCTCAAAGTATAGAGATAAGTGAAACTTGCCTCTTCCTTCAAGACATTTTACCATACACACCACCAGAATCGAACCCCAAACAACATACTTAAGGGACCAACCAGTTGAGTTAGATCATGTTGCCACTATTACTGCATTTTTTTATGCTAATAAATAAAGCATCTCTTCCAATAATATCTTGTCGCAAATACGAAATACAACCAAGAAACTAAACAAGTTAACACAGTGGCATAAAGCTGTGACTAGGATTTAGTCCTTCGTCAGTTACCAGAAATCATCGAATTAGTTCTGATAAGTACTTACAATAGCCTAAAGCTGTGACTAGGATTTAGAAGGATACACTGTTACAAATCCAATCTCTTTTCAACGAATACTAAGGACCGTTTCATTTGCGGAGAAATAATTTGAACCACAATGCAGACCTTTTACGGTATCTTCGGAGTCCGTTCTTGTAATCCACATACACAAGTCCAAACCGGAGCGTGTAGCCAGCATTCCATTCAAAATTGTCCAACAATGACCATGCAAAGTATCCCTTCACCCTCACACCATTCCTACCAAATTTCAAAGTTTAATTAGGATTCCATTTGTTTAGTCCAAAACAGAAACAGAGATTGTAACTGTAGTGTTGTCAATCGCAGATGGCAAAAAATATCAATTTATTCAAATTATGCTACACTAAAGTGTTATAGAGCCGCTATAGAGCCTATTTGACAACATTTTGTACCAAATAGCGATTTGTTAAAATTTTGTTATGCTATATCGCCGCGTTATCCACCATTTGACAACACTATAAGTGCAAACTTTACAATTGAATAAGTTGTTCATTTTAAACTTACGTTATGGCCCGTTGAAGATACAATAGGTGGTGACTAATATAGTCTATCCTAAATTTGTCATCAAGTGACCTTTTGCCATCATCAACCTCATCAACTCCTGCAACATTTGAATGATTTGATTCAAACAAACAAAAAACTAGTATTGTAACACGATAAAGATGTAGCGTTAGGGAAAAAAATGATACATGAGATCGTTATAGATAATCTTACCATTTTCTGTTATGTAAATGATTGGATTATTAAATTTCTCCTTGGTGTATTCTAGTAGTCCTTGAATTCCTGGTGGATAGATGTAGAGCCAATCTGAGGCAGCCTGCAACATTACTAACTTCTTTAAATTCTTTTCGAAAAAGTCATATCGATGAAGGAAGTATGGTGAGAAATGATCCAGCTCCTCCATAGCGAGTTGATCACTTTGAAGAGTGTGAAATATATGTCTCAATTGTTAATAACTCTTTGTTTTAGTGATAACTTTTCATTGTCATGCATTAAGAATCTAAACTAAGGGCCTGTTTGGATTAAGTTATTTGAGCTTATCTATTGAAATAAGTACGTGTTAGATTGTTTCGGAGAGCTTATATAAACAGTTTATGAAAACATCTTATAGCTTGTATGAGAACAATTTGACTACCTTTTGAATTTTTTTGTAGATATAGCTCATAAATAAGCGCTAATCCAAACATGGCCCAAGTAATATTTAATAACTTATTTTCATTTGCAATTACCTTTGGACCAATGAGAACTCCATTTCTTAGAGCTGATGCAAGTGAAACAAAATGGATCATGATCAGCAAAAGTATGAAGAAAGTTCAATAAAAAGTTAAACAAGGTTTAATAGAATGACTTACTAGTTAACCTAACACAATTGTCTGAAAAAACTGTTGGCTTTCCGCGCGAGCAAGGAATATCGGCTGCATAAGTTGAAGTGTAATAGTTTAAACCTACGAAATCATAGGATCCTTTGACCATTAATGATTGACTTCTCGAAAACCTTGGCAAACGTTCCTTGACTTTGTTAACTATCACAGCAGGATATGTACCCGAGTGCAGCGGTTCCATGAACCTTGAAAAACACAAAATGATGAGTGAAACACTTTTTTGTTCTTTTTTAAACCTAAATTTCGCCTATGTATTCCACATTATGGATTCAAACATGTGTTAAGAATCACAAATAAAAAAAATTCATACGAAGTTTGATTATATCAAGAGCATTTTGTGCAGGAAAGAGAAAGACACTTACCAATCGTACATAAAAGCAAGACCCCGAGACGTTGCTTCTCTGTCCTCTTTCGATTGGGATAGTGGCACCAGCCATGCAGAATTTAGTGTTACCCCAATTTGACCCTTTTGAGTATTCTGTCATCGAATCATTCACATTTAGTTACAGTCTGTTTGAATTGACTTATTTGAGTTTATCTACTAGCATAAACATTTGTAAGTCTGTTTCGGAGAGCTTATGAAAACAGTTTAAGACATGTCCATAAACTCTCGAGGATAGTTGAAAACAACTTATAGCTTATATAAAAACAGTTTGACTTTATTTTATCTTGTTATCTTATACGTACGCACTTATACAATAAGTGCTTATGTTATAAATAATTAAGCTGTTTATCCAAACAGGGCCTTAGTCTTAGACTACCACATATTCCATGATTTCTATATGTTGTTGGATTTGAAAAATTATTATTATTATGCAACCTGGAACTTCTCTCGGTAGACTTTTACTGCTGCAGCATGAGAGAGAATCAGGTGATGTGTAACCACATAGGGCTCAGTACTAGAATCACCGGCATTGCAGTTAGCTACCCACTTAGAGCACCTCATAGGCGGAGATGATCCACTTCCATAACCTTGAGTGCTATAAAGCAATGGCTCATTTAATGTAATCCAATGCTTAACTCTATCGCCAAATTCTCGAAAGCATACTTCTGCATAATCTGCAAAATCTTGTCTGTTTACAAAACAAAATGTCAATTCTCATCATTACAACTTACAAGGGAGAGAATGGAAAGAAGAAGTGCTAGCAACACACTCTGACGTCTTTTCCTAACATTCTAGCTATTATAGGTCGAAATTGATATGGATCCCACGAATTTATGAGGGTCTCATTTCCCACCGGATACACGCCTTATATACTAAAGGAACCGTTGGATTCATCTCAACGGCCCTCATCATCCCATGTGGCAGCTGTTGTCAGCTGTCACAGACGGTTATAACCATCTTCCCCCGGGATCCGTCAACTGTCACAGACGGTTATAACCAACTTCCCCCGGGATCCACGTGTTGGAAAAAGTGTCATAGGACATAGAATGTGTTGCTAGAAAGTAAGGGTAAAAAAACCACCATTGCTTACTCGATTTTGGGACTCAAAAAACCACCATATTCATCTTGAAGAGCTTGAGGGAGATCAGAGTGAAATAGAGTTATGAATGGCGTTTGTCCTATAGGCAAAAAGGGACATCGAAATCAAATTTAGTGTTTTTAAGGTACGATGAGAAAAATTCAATTCGATAAAGTGAGAATTCGAGTTATACATACCACTTGATATGAGTTCATTTATAAGATTGTTGTAATATATGACGCCTTCTTGGTTAATTCCTCCCTCGAGGTTTCCACCTAAAAAACAACTTAGTTTGAGCTTAATTTCATTATGAAACACCAATATCATTTTCAATTTAATTAACTGTTAATACTTAATAGTAACACTAGAATCCAAATTAGGAATTTATTGTACATAAAAAATTATATAGCTAATTATAAAAAACTAATCCGAGGAAAAGTAAAAGCTGATTAGAGAGTTACTCACGAGGAAGTAGTCTGGACCAAGAGATGGAAAATCTATAGGCGTTAAATCCAATATCCTTCATTATGGCCACATCTTCCTGATATTTTTTTTTCCAGCGTTGAACAATATCATCCATTTGGATCGAATCAAAACTCAACAGCAAGGAAGTTCATCTAAATATATAAACTCAAATTAAGAGAATGACAGTACCTTGTAGCGGTGATATGAATCAATGGCAATATCCCCATTACTGCGGCCAACTATTCTATCTGAAGAACCAAGAAAATGTCACAATATTTTTAAGTTTGTTTTATTAAAACTTTAAGCACAATTGCATACATAGACTCTGCACAAAATTTGAAAGGAGAAAGAAACTTGCTTTTACTAGACAATGAATCGGGAAGCTAGTTCATGGATTTTCTTTTCTATTCGTTGTTATTCAACTTAATTCAAATCGTTTATTATTTTTCTAACTGCAGCATGTTTTATACTGTTGTGAAAGATTGAAATGTGGAATGTGGAATCATTGACATTCTTCCGCATTTGGATTACCTGCATTAGCACAATCACACCATTGCTGATCTAGACAGTCAGATCAAAATTGGAATGCTCACATTCCAATACGATTTACCTAAGTCGGAATATAGACCCTCCGGTCTTTATTCAACAGTCCAGATCGCGTAATTGTCAAATGCTTGATTCCCTCAGTGGAGGGAATTCAGACACAATCTCTTCAATGTCAACCAAATAAATATATTGGTGTATGTCTGGTTCTACTTTTGGAGGAAACAGAATTGATTCCAGAGATGTAAAATTGATTTTGACATGTTTGGATGTACTCCAATAGAAGTTATATTTCCTCCCGAACAAATTCTAACTTTTAAGCTAGAATTTGAAGTTCATTGTTCAATCCAGTTTTACCTTAATTTATCCAAACATAAATCACTTTACATTCAATTCACATTTAGTCAAACATTAATTTTACATGATCAATTCATCCAAAATTAACTTTTGTCACCACAAAACCAAACACACACTTACCAATATCCTTATTATTTAAATTTACCCATTCTAGCCCTACTCTAAAATGTAGGCATTCTAACATGGTTCAATACTAATAAATAATAAGGTTTTTTTATGACAAAGGAAGCCAGAGGCACCACCATCCCAACTAGCAGTGGCGTTCCTGAGGGTGGGCAGGTGACCGCTCAGGGAACCATCTTAATACTTCGTCAAGGGCACCCAAAATCTCAAGAAGGCCTTGCCAACTACTTAAAGAATCATCCTAATAGGACATAACAAAACATAATTCTCTAATAGGACCAAAGAATCATCCTAAAATGCCATCACTACTTAAACATTGGAAAAATAAGAAACAAAAGGTGCAAAGGAAAAAGAACAAAACAGAAACAAAGAAGAGATTCAAACCTGGGTGGCTATGAGTAAAGGTATCCCATATGCTTGGTCCTTTTCCACCTTCATGTGCTGCACCTTCATACTTCACATAAAAAAAAAAACAAAAATTTAAGATCCAACCAAAGTTTGCATAAGATAAAAAACATAAGACAAAACAAAAACAAAAAAAACATACAAGATCCAACCAACAGTTTGCATAGATAAAAAACATAAAACAGAACAAAAACCTGGTAAGCTGAAGAAGCTGTTCCAAATAGGAAATCAGATGGAAAACTGCTACGATTAAGAGAAACTGCTGAGTTAAAAAAGGAAAAGGAAATTGTTGCAAGGAGAAGAACAACCTTAACCCACATTTTGTTCAAAATTTGATTTTGATTCTCGAACTTTTCAAACCATTTTAAGGAACTTGGTAAAGGAGGGTTCTTTTTTTGTCTTTTAGTAAAGTGAACCAAAAAGGATTAGTTTTTATTATTTTATGTTATCATTTTTCCTTGAAAATTGAAAAGATGCCATGATTACTGATAAGGGTTAAAAAAGGTTCCATGCTTAAATTAGTTAAGTTTCACAATTGCTTCTTTGCATCCCCATTCGAACTGTGTTAGAGAAGTTCAAAAAATGGGTTACCTTTTTGGGAATTTATTTTTTAAATAGAAAGAGAGTTTCTTTTATCAATCGTCAGTTGGTTTAATGGTGATTGACGCTGAACTTGATAGGAAGAACCGCGGTTCGATCCCCCGCAAATGCGATTGGGAGGGGACTGAAACCACTTGATGCCAGAACTGACCTCGAACCAGAGAGTTTCTTTTTCTTTTATTGGTTTTCTTTTTTTTTGGAAATTTTATGATAAATTGGGAACATGAAAAGCAAAGCTACCGACTAAATCATTAAATTGGTCTACCAAGGTAGTTTGAATTAAGTTATTTTTGAGCTTATGCAAATAAGCTAGGTAATTTTTATGTATTATTATAAGTTTGTCAAGTTAGTTTCTGATAAAATAACTTGTAAAAATACAATTTTCACTAGTGTGAACTTGTAAAATAGCATAAAATCTAATTTATATTGCATAAATTATTTCGCATAAGTTTAAAAATAAACTAATCCGAACGAGCCATAAATAGGTTATCGACTCTTTTAATAATATTAAATTAATCTTTGTCAAACATTTTTTAATTTTGGACTCTCTATAAACATTTGTTTTACTTATTGTCAAATAAGTCTATGTCTTTATTCACTTTCTATCAAAATATCCCTTGGCATTTTCCATTTACTATCAAAATTAGAGTTGTAGCGGTTGAGTCAATTTTAGTCGAATTGTTATCCAAGTCAATCAAAGTTGAGGAAAGTTGCTTTTTAAGCCCCGTATATTGCTCTCAGGCCCTCCGTTCTGACCAAATCACCCTTAATATGTTTGTTTAGGATTTGAGAATCCGAAATTGAACAATTTTGGAACTTAGGTTCCGAAATTTTTAATATTTTCTTTTTCTATCTCAAATTCTTCACTAATCATATGGTTCTTTTTCACAAAAATGCATCTTTCACTTCTTGTTTTTTAAGAGCAAACAAAGATATGACATATAACAAAATGAAACAGAATGAAGAGAAAACATATTATAGAAAAACATGTCTGAGTTTCTTGTTGCATCCTTCAATGGTGGCAACTGTCTAGTTGCACTTAAAGCCGCAGGGGGAGCACTGAGTCAGTTGACTTGAGACCTCTCCATCACTCAAAGTGACACTCTTCCTCATCTCTACAAGATCAAAAAGAACTTTGAAGACTAAATCTTGGTGCTTGAATTCTGCAACATAAGAGAAAATCACGAGACAAGAAAACAAAAGTAATGAGATTTGAGAGAAGAGTGTACATAAGTAAGATACTCACTCCATTCAAACTTAGAATTTTTGCAAAAACTCAATTTATAAAACAAACTTAAAACCCAAACTTCATACATGTGGATTAACAGAAACAGAAAAACAGAGTGAAACGAATTGATGAAGATGAAAGATTATGAGACGAAATATTTGCATGAATGGAAGGGATTGAGAAAGAATCCAAAAAGCGTGCCCTAAAATTCAACTTGGCAAAGGCAAATGAAACGATTTCGAAGGTGCATGAAATTGCTGCATTTTCGGACTCAGAAATACGAAATGTTTGTCTTTTTGGATTGTAGAATCCAGAACACTCTGAACCCAAAATTAAGGGTATTTTGGATTTATGGGGAGCCTGGGAGCAACACGGGGGGCCTAAATAGCAAATTTCAAAGTTGAGCGGGTTGGGCCAACATGTCATTACATAATTTTTTTTAAAACAATTCTAAAAAAATATATAGTTATATGACATTTATTTCATGAAAAATTAGACTAAATTTTACTATTTAAAATTTAGAAAATTGAAATTACATGAAATACTTTAAATATTATATTAAAATTTAAGATTTTAAAACATAAAAATATTAAACTATATTATATAAAATAATAAATGTAAGAGGATACGTTTTTAGAAACGAAACTCCCTTAAAGGTTAATAGTGTTACGTTTGAAAAAGATAAAAGACAAAATTGTTACGTAAAATTAAGTTAAAGGACTGAAATTGATAAAAAGAAAATAAATGATGAAATTGTTTCCTAACGTAAGTTAAAAGACTACTCCATCCGTCCCAAAATATAAGCAAAAATGAGTCAAAAAAACTTGATGTATTTGGTTAAAGATTTAGATTAAATACATTCACTTTTGTTGATCACCTTTTGTTTATATTTTGGGACGGAGGGAGTATTTGTGTAATTTTGCCATGAAGGTAATAAGGTTTTAGATGCATATATAGTGAGTTAGAATGCAATGACGAGAGAGATACACTAGATCTTAGTCGATTGGATATAGGAAGAAGATCAATTTATTTAATTAAATTAATTTCTTTCTGACAACTTTTTAATTAATTTAATTAAATATCTACGTGAGATTTTCTATTTCAAGGGTATTTTTATACTTTTAAAAATAATAGCATTTCATTAAGCTCTTTTTTTTATACTAAACAATCAATAAATCTATTTTATTTTTTCATTTTTTCCTTGAAATAGAAATATCTATGTGAGATTTTCTATTTCAAGGATCTAAGAATAAAATAGTATTTAGTTGTCTACGAGACAAAACAATTTCCCTCACTTAAGCGGGCGGGTAACAAAAAAGTGTAGATAATTGTCATGTCCTTCATTGTTTATCTTGTTTTGTGTTGTCCTATGTAGGTCAATTTGTTTTGTCCTGTTCTATCTTTTATTTTTTAACAAATATTAAAACACTAATTTATCGAACAATATAAAAAAAACTATTATAATAAAATTGCTTAATAACAATTAACAAGGCAACTGTAGCAAAATAAAATTGAATACATTGAAACTTTAATATCTCATGTGTGTTCATATGATCATGAGCATTTTCTAAACATCGAGATTATTTTTATGGTCAAGTTTAGCGTTGCTAACATACTTTTTCCAAAACCAATGAGACTCCCATACTTTATTCATTTCTTCAATGGGGACATTGTTTGTCTCAGGAAGAAACAAGGCCACGAAAATTGACATGATGAGCACAAATCCAGCAAAGAAGAAGAAAAGTCCAAACTTCATGACACAAAGCATACTAAGAAATATTTGAGCAATGATAAATGTGAACAACATGTTCACAACAACATTGGTAGCTTGACCTGCAGATCGAACCTCGAGAGAGCATATTTCACTTGGCACCAACCATCCTAATGCACCCCAAGACCATGCAAATGCCGCAACATACAAACATATAAAGAACAAGAGAAGATTGGCTTCATTTTTTGTAAATGACCCTTCACCGCTAACGCCAAGCTTCATAGCAATCATGCTTCCAACGGCAATCTACAATCGACGATTATAACATTTATATTAGTCATGCTTGGAAAATGACTTAGCTTGAATGGTATATGTATAATACTTTTAAATATGAAGATGTAATTACTAGTTAAGTTGCAATTTCACCTGACAAATGAACATTTGGATTCCACCTTCAAGGAACAAAGCCCGTCTTCCAAACTTGTCCACGGTAAAGATGGAAATGAAAGTAGCAACGACGTTGACACCTCCGCTAATTACTGAGGACATGAGGGAAGCGTCGTTTCCAAAGCCCAAAGTTTTGAAAAGGACAGGTGCATAAAACATGATAACATTGATGCCAGTAAGTTGTTGAAAGAATGGGATAAGAGAGCAAAAAGTGAGTTGAGGCCTATAGTTTCGTTGTACCAAATTCCTCCACGGGTGTTCCACCTTTTTGGCTTCCTCACTAGCATCAATTAGATCTTGGAACTCCTCATCAACGTTATCAATGCCGCGAATCATTTGCAACATTTTCTTAGCTTCTTCTCTTTGGCCTCTTTCAATCATAGAGTTCGGTGTGTCACCTAAGAAAAAAGATCCTATGCACAACATAATTGCAGGGACAGCTCCAACACCCAAAGAAATTCGCCATCCATTCTCAAAATTGGAAGTCCAATAGTTGAGAAGGTTTGCACCTAGGATTCCAAGCGTGATCATCATTGAGAAGCCAATATTGAGTGCACCTCTGATCTTTGCCGGAGCCATTTCAGACAAATACACTGGAACAGACTGTTTAGGAGTAACAAACAAAAATAAATGCAACCAGCTATCTTGTAATATTCTTGAACTTTTATGCATAAAAACACGAAAGCATAATAATGATCAATTTCATACCTGATTACAATATCCTACACCGAAACCAAGCAACATGCGACCGATGATAAGCATTTCAATGTTGATAGCAAAACCATTAAGCAATGCACCAACAAGGAAAAACAGGCCACCTGCAAACATTGAGGCCTTGCGTCCTAACTTTCTTGTAGTTACGGACGCAAAAAAAGAAGCAACTAATGCTGCAAGATACAAGGAAGATGTGAACAGAGTAAGGAGCTCATTGTCGAATTTGCAATATTGGGTCTGAGGTCCAGATTCATCTTTCATTTGCTTGTAAACACCAGGAAAGAATTTCACCAGAAATGGTTCCATCGAAGTCACTCCTCCTGTAATACCAAGATCATAACCAAAAAGTAGACCTCCCATGGCCGCCACCAGACATGTAACCAACACAAACGTTGTGACTTTCCCTTCAAACTGTTTCTCATTTTTTGAAACAACCAAACCTCCGGCAGCCATCACTCAAATTGTTGTATCTCAAGATTTAGGTATGTGTATGATGATGTACACTTCTTTTTCTACATGTTAGATATTAAAAAATTGTGTCCATTAAATAATGTGAACAATTGCAAGTATGATAAGTAGTCATAACAAACAAATAACCAATATCGTAGTAATTTTCTAAGTTGGGAGCATTCTTTTGCTGGATTTTGGTGTCAACACACTATTATAAGGATTTGGGATAAGAACTGATTTTTGAATTAATTAAAGGCTTAAATGTATTTTTGTCCCCGAAGTTTTACGATTGTGCGATTTTGGCCCCCACGTTTCAATTGCTCGATATTAACCCTCTAAGTTTCACAATTGCTCGATTTTAGCCCCCAAGTCACAATTGCTCCATTTATACCCTTACAAAAAGTAATGCATTCATTAAATGAATTTTATCTTTCTTAATAAAGGGTAAAAATAACTTAACTTAACGATCTTTGTTATTTCTTAATCCACGTGCAAGACTCTAAAAGGACCAAATTTTTGGAAAGGAGGGAGGGAGTAAGTAAGAATTTTTATGTATAACTAAATACACTAGGCAAAATATCGCTCATAATATACTTTGAAATAACTGTTATATAGGGGTAGCAAAATGGGCTAGGCCCGTTTAAACCGCCATTTTTGGCGAGCCGGGCCTAAATTTTTGGCTCGGTGTCTTAAGTTGGCCCGCCCCTCCTAACCCACTAAAAAACTGGATGGGGTGGGCCGAGTTGGCCCGCGGGCATTTTAGTTTTTTTGTTCTCTTTCATTTTTTCTAGGACTTAAAGATGAAAAATAGAGGACAGATTAAACTTTATGGATGAGTTTAATCCAATTTTTTTTTTTACATTTTTAGACAAAAAAAAAAGAAAGGGTTAAACTAAACTGTACTTGCATTGTTTCTATTCTGAATCCAATTTATTTTGATTTTGACACCTATTTAGGTGATTGAATTTATTTTGAGACTTGTCTATTGTTTGATTTTTATTGGTGTTTTATTTTATTGAGACTTCTTTATTTTAAAGCATAACATCGATATTACGAGGATGTAGCAAATTAAAACTAAATTAACTTTTAATACTTTACATGAATCAATTTGGTGATCCTCGTTGAATTATTAATTATTACTATTTACTAGATGATTTGAGTTTGTTAATTTTTTAAAATTATTTTCTATTATGCCTTGTTGAAAAATATATCTTTTTTCATAAAAAATAGTAAATAATATAGTAAATTTATAAGTAGAAATAAATAAAAAATAAAAGGTTGTTTGGGGGCCGGCCCGCTAACCCGCTAACCCGCCAACTCGTTAGTAAACGGGGCTGACTTGTCATTTGAGCTCGGATGCCTAAAGTGGCCCGCCCCGCTCTGTTTTTGGACGAACTTTAGACGGGTCGGGCCTAAATGGGGGACTAATAAGTGCTCAAAAACAGTGATTTTGACCTATACATTTTAAGCACTTATTGACTTGTTTTATAAAGTTATTTGAAGTAAAAATTCAAACTATTTATAAATATTAGTCTTTACTAGCAAATTATTATTTTAACTATTTTTACCTATTTCACTTCACTTTTATAAGTTTTATATTAATTATTATTATTATTATTAGTTTTGTATGTTTATGATTATAAATTATAATAAATTAATAGATACAAAATGAAGAGAAAGTAACCAAGTAACAAAATGAAGAACATGTGGCACTTAGTAAAGTGGAAAGGCTAGTGGAAAAGTCAAGTGACAAGTAAAGAAAGAAACAGGGGCGGTGCTTAACAAACCCTTGCACTGAAGTAAGGTTTTCTTCGAAGTCTATAAAAGCATGCACGCCCATTCCATTGAGCATTCATTCTTGACTTCTAAGAGTTCAGAACAGGGAGAAAAACACAGAGCTAGGGTTGGAGATTGTGAAGGTGGATTCATCCAAACTCGAGAAATCAAGTGTTATGCATTCACTTTTTCTTTCTTCATCTTTGTAAGTTTAATATGGCTATGAGTAGCTAAACTTCTCTTTGTTGGGATTAGATGTAGCTCATTTATGATTATGTATTCATCTTAACTATGCTATATATGTTTTAAATTATCAATCAATATTAGTGTTATCCTTGCTTTACATGTTTATTTCAAGATTTGAATGGATATAGACATATATTATTTGAATCAAAGATCTAGGATAATCACTTGTTAAACTCTAAATTCTAGACATAAATTTAGGTTTCATATTCACTTAAAGTATCAAAGCTTAATGTTATTGTATCGATTGACGTTTCGAGACATCAAAGGTTAATAAGTATAATAGTTATCTCGGCGTAATCTGGACACGGATACTTTCAACGAGTGATACGTGATAATAATGGTTGATAACTGAAATATATATATATATATATATATATATATATATATATATATATATATATATATTATTAGTTGAGATAATACTGGTAAAGTCTGATTCTAACAATTTCTTCTCTCTGAATTTTAAATCATCTTTTATTCGCACTTTTTATGTTTGAAAGTAAACAAATCAAATCAAAACCCTCACTTAAAATCATGGTAATTGTTGAACGTTAATTAATATCGCACTAATCACTGTGGATACAATATATGCAAAATACTTGCTTTTGTACTTTAATAGGGACCGACGACTTTGCCACCCATATATTATATATACGTGTCAAGATATTATTAATAATTTTTTTAAAATAATTATTAAACACATGAATAAGCGAGTACCTGAAATACACATAATCAGAAAACTCAACATGTAAACAAGGCAAAAACACAAGTCGAAAAAAAAAAAAAAATAGACACACCAACTTCAAAAACAAAGAACATCCCAATACCTCAACCACAAGAAGATCCGACTCTCCTTAAAGAGAAAAAATAATCAACACTAAGAGTCTAAGACTAATTAACAAACACCAAGGAAACCACCAATCAACGAGGACCATAAATAAAAGACAGAAAGATCATTATACTTTCTATTCACTATATACCATTTTCAACGGAAGAGAAATAATTTTATAAAGAGATAAATTTGTGTTGAACCTGAAAATGGATAAAATTTTTTGCCTCCTTGAGTGCCACTATAATTTCATATGGTAGATCAGATCAAACATGTCCGCTCTCAATTTTGCATACTTTATACACAATCCAGGTTTTTATGAAAAATGGCACATTTTTTTTCTATAAAGAAGATTGAATCAAACAAAGGATAAAATAAGTAGCAGAGATTGTTTTTTTGTTTTTAACAGTTTTTGAGAGACTATTTGTGAAGCATAATGTGTGGTAGTTTCTGTGGTCAAGATGCACATATATCCCTCACCATCCATGTGGATGGTAATAAAAGTTACTTGTGGCAAAAGGTAATCTTGCTGTTAAAATTAAACTAATGGTACAACAATTCTTAAAGACTAATTAATACAAGTACGCACGCACCAAGAATTTTAATGTTAATAAAGTTGATTACACCAAGAATTCTTAACATATGCTCTAAGGATAAATGTTAACATTTTTTTAAACTAATGGTACAATAATTCTTTTAAGACTGATTAATATGGTCCACACAATTTGTTTGCTGTTTAATTCAATCCGAAGAAAAATAAGCCAAGCTACCACCTATCCCTCGCTTGAGGTATTTTGCGATAGGTAGTTTCCTTTCTTGCGAGGATGTTAAGTTCGACTTCTTCAAATTAATTGGGTACTGTTGGGTTACAAGGGGTCTGAAGATCATCACACCGAGTTTTGAACAATCACATAAGTGAGTTTGACATCATTTCTTAACCTAAAATTTTAAGACATTGAGTTTATGAGTCTTCTCACTTATAAAATATTTAAGATACATTTTTCTATCCAATGTGAAACTCAACTCACGTTATATTTAAATTATCAATAGTTACATTACATCGACTTCCCCTAAGTTCCTGTTAAATTGTTCCTTAAACCTCTTCTCCACCCCTATGTATGTCACATGTCAATTTTTTCATGAAGCTCGTTATCTTATATGTTGATTTATTTCATAGGCTATACTTCTCCACCCCATGGCAATATATCAATTTATTTCATCCTTTTGTTCGGTGTCTATTCATTGGAACCTTGTTTCACATGTGGTTCATTGACTCCTTCTAACTTATGGAAGGAAAAAAAAAATAGAAATTAAGGATTTAAAAAAAAAAATAAGGAAGGAGGCGTTTGATTCAATTGAAGCATACAATTGCACCTTAAATCCCTTTAGATTCAAATTTGAAATTGCAAAGCTAGGGAATGAAAAATAGAAACAGAAAAGATAAACAAAAATGAATGAAAGAAAAGAAAAAGGATAATTGTTGAGTATTTCTTCAAAAATAGGGAGTAGTGGTTGAATGGAAGAAAGGGACGAGGGTTTAGTTTTATGATAGCCTTTCCTTTCGGTGGTTTATTTTTAACCATGAGGGGGAGGTATTTGTTAGATGGGAAATAAAATAAGGGAGGTGAGTTTTTTGTTAAGAAATAGAGATTGTGTGATTGATATTAACAAAGTTTGAGGGTTGTTAGTGTAATTTGTTCTAAGAATTTTTTACCATTAAATTTGATGATGTTGAAAAATATTAGGTGGAGATATTTTTTTTTAAATGAAGTATTTTGAAGACCACAAATGTCGTACATACTCTAAGAATAAGTTGCATGAAGTGAAGGAGGAATGGACAAATTATATGGTCACAAATATTGTTCCTCAGACAAAAAATTTAGGGTAAATAGTGTTATACCCCCTGCAAAATATGTGAGTTTTGCGTTACCCCCATGCAATTTTTTTTTTTGAGATTATCCCCTGCAATGTCAAGTTTCCTTGCGTTACCCCCTGGCTCAACAAGTGGACATATGACATGGACGAATCTTGACGTGGCATGACACGTGGAAATTAATTAATTTTTTTATTTATTTTTAATTGCCAACTCAGTAATTATTTATTTTTTAATTAAAAAAAATGAAAAAAAAAACTTTTTTTTTTAAAGAAACGTTTTTTTCACGAACCTAGGTAAAAGAAAGTTGTAATAAAAAATTGCTAACTCAGTTTTGTTCTTTTTCGTCTTCACAGTTTCGTTCTTCTTCTTCGTCGTTTCTTTCTTCGAGTTTGCCGTTTCCTTCTTCTTGGTGTTCGTCGGTTTCATCTTCGTTTTCGACCCATTCATATTCAGCGATTGTTGTTCGTTTTCAATTTCAATTTGGGGGTTAGGGCAAATCTATTTTCATCGTGAATGAAACTCAACTTTCTATCATCTTTCTTTCTATTTTCCGTAAAAAAATAGTTGTTTCTTTCTATTATTATTAGTTATTATTATTATTATTATTGTATTTGCTATAATATATATATATATATATATATATAATTTATTATATATTTTTTATATAATAACAACTTTTAGTAAAAAAATAAATAACAAAACTTTCTTTTAAGTAAGTTCGTAAAAATATAACAACTTTTAAGTTTTTTTTTTTTCATTTTAAGTAAAAATAATAAATAATTACTGAGTTGACATTTAAAAATTAATTAATTTTCACGTGTGCTGCCACATCAAGATTCGTCCATGTCATATGTCCACTTGTTGAGCCAGGGGGGTAACGCAAGGAATCTTGACATTGCAGGGGGGAATCTCAAAAAAATATTTTGCAGGGGAGTAACGCAAAACTCGCCTATTTTACACGGGGGTATAACACTATTTACCCAAAAATTTAAGTTAGGAAACAAAAGTGGATAAGTTACATGAAGTGTGCAGTTGCTATTTTTATTTTTTAAATTTGTATTGTGTTTGTGTATAAAGAGGTGAGTGGCTTCCAGCCTTCTCTTCTTTGCTACTGTGTTTGGTCTAGTCGCAGGACCTACTTTTTAACTCTTGATATATAATTTTGAAGTGGTTGCTCTTATGGTGGTGTTGTAATTGTGAGGTGCTATATTTTAGTGTTTTACTAGGAGGCTGTTATTTGCTTGTGTTCTTGCATTATTGTCACGTGCTTTAGACGAGACATAGGTTGGTGTTTTGTTTTTGTGTTAAAACAGTGGTGCTTTAAGTACATATTAGGTGTCGTGGTCTTGGTTAACTTTTTCTTGCATCTATTGGATATGATGTTATAATCATTTTCTCTTTAGTTTTATTAATTTGAAACAAAATTTGGATCAATCTCTCACGAACACCACATATTGACTATATTGAGTATATTTTTAATTTTTCAGTGACTTCTTGAAAACATGAGAGGTGCTAGCTTGGTTGAAAAATGGCAGAGAAATGCTTAGGTTAATTTTAATTTGCTTTGGTGTGTTCTGACCTCATCAACCGATGTCAAGAAATGGACTGTTGGGAGCTTATATTGTTCAGGTTGTAGTTGTTATAATCTGATTAAGGTTGAGGATCATAAGACTTTTGTATTAGCATATTAGCATAATTTTGTTTTGGTGGTGAGGCTTATATACTTTGGTTCTTGAGATCATATATAGGACATTTGTATTAGCATAAGTTTGTTTTGTTTGTTCGAGATGTACTCAATTTAAATATTGTTTTAGACCAAATATTGTATATTTTTCTTGTTATATTGAAGTACTTTTTATTCTCTATAAATTACTTGATATTATTTACTAGTTTTTAAATTTGAAATCAACTCTAGTTATATTAAAAAAAAAACGTAAGACTTACAATAGCACTTTTGCATAAACTGCTTTAAAAGTTCACACGGGCGCTATAAAAGATTTTAAACTGCAGGACTTATAATAGCGCTTTATACATGGGAGCTATTAAAACAGGTACTTTTAATAGCTCTTTTCTGAAAATCCGCTATTAAATAATGTGACCAAAATTTCAAAATATCACAGCTTCGAAA
The DNA here is from genome assembly GCF_020283565.1 of Trifolium pratense. Classification (NCBI taxonomy): domain Eukaryota; kingdom Viridiplantae; phylum Streptophyta; class Magnoliopsida; order Fabales; family Fabaceae; genus Trifolium; species Trifolium pratense. The sequence continues at coordinate 8,841,551 of NC_060062.1, read as the reverse complement.
ATCCTTATCTCAACTTTTATCCAAATATTATCCTTTTTCCGGTAGATTGAAAGATAAAATTACCATCGAATGTAATGATCAAGGTGTGTCATTTTAAGTCGCAAAGATATTAACAAATTATCAAAAATCCTCGAAAAAGCTAGCGATAATTTGTTGAAGGGTAAATAGTATTATACCCCCTGCAAAATAGGTGAGTTTTGCGTTACCCTCCTGCAAATTTTTTTTTTGAGATTACCCCCTGCAATGTCAAGATTCCTTGCGTTACCCCCTGGCTCAACAAGTGGACATATGACATGGACGAATCTTGACGTGGCATGACATGTGGAAATTAATTTATTTTTTATTTTTAATTGCCAACTCAGTAATTATTTATTTTTTAATTAAAAAAAAATGAAAAAAAAACTTGTTTTTTTAAAGAAACTTTTTTTTTACGAACCTAGGTAAAAGAAAGTTGTAATAAAAAATTGCCAACTCAGTTTTGTTATTTTTCGTCTTCATAGTTTCGTTCTTCTTCTTCGTCGTTTCTTTCTTCGAGTTCGCCGTTTCCTTCTTCTTGGTGTTCGTCGGTTTCATCTTCGTTTTCAATCCGTTCATATTTAGCGATTGTTGTTCGTTTTCAATTTCAATTTGGGGGTTAGGGCAAATCTATTTTCATCGTGAATGAAACCCAACTTTCTATCTTCTTTCTTTCTATTTTCCGTAAAAAAAAAGTTGTTTCTTTCTATTATTATTAGTTATTATATATATAATGTATTATTTTTTTTTATATAATAACAACTTTTAGTAAAAAAAAAATAACAAAACTTTCTTTTAAGTAAGTTCGTAAAAATATAACAACTTTTAAGTTTTTTTTTTCATTTTTTTAATTAAAAAATAAATAACTACTGAGTTGGCATTTAAAAATAAATAAAAAATTAATTAATTTCCATGTGTGCTGCCAGGTCAAGATTCGTCCATGTCATATGTCCACTTGTTGAGCCAGTGGGGTAACGCAAGGAATCTTGACATTGCAGGGGGAATCTCAAAAAAATATTTTGCAGGGTAACACAAAACTCACCTATTTTGCAGGGGGTATAACACTATTTTACCCAATTTTTATTTAAGCATCATGATATTATGATTCTCTTTAAACTAGAGTTTTACAAAAGAGATCCGGTGAATTTAGCTCAGTTGGTAGTACTTTGTATTATATACACAGGAGGTTGGAGTTCGAACCCCAGTAATCTCACTTATTTTTAAGAGTTAAATTTCAAGCTAGGTTACTTGATCAATGATCACTATCTCCGGATCTCTTGGCGGTTGTTATTTGGCGTTTGTTTTTCAGTTGGATAATTCTCGTCTCCCTATAGAGCTTCTGTTACTCTACTGTTTTTTTGCAATTCAGCTTCTGTTGGGGGATTATCTGGTATTTTGTTGGGTCTGTTTAGCTATTTTGTTTGTTGGGCTTGGATGTAGTTTGTGCTCCTTTTTTACATTTGGGCCAGGAGTCCTGTACACATGCTCTGTTTAGATTCTGCAGGCAGTATTTTTCAAAACTTGGATTATTCTGTGTCCAGTCAGTGCTGTTTTACCAGTGGAGCCTTCAATCCAATCGTTATAATTTGAATGCGAGGAACGGACATATGTGTACTTGGATAACATGTTATACTCCGATATCAATCCAATATTTGTGCTGGTTGGATAATAGGTTATGTTCTGATATCGATATGTATATATGCACAATTATGTTATTCAGCAATGAGTTTTTGTTTTGATTTTCGTCTTAGCACGATGTTTGTTTTTGTTCAAATTTGCATGTTTACTTCGATCACAATTCAAGGCAAATTTAATGACTTTAGCGCCGTCAACGTCGCAGAAACGGATACATGACTGTTCCGGACAATTGAAAATTTTATCATATCAATTGTAGGCTTTGTTAAGATATTAAACCATTTTATACTATTAACTCGGATGCCATGAACCTTTTGCCAGTTATCCTTAATAATTAGTTTTTACCGAAATTGAATATGTAATGATTTCGATTGATGTATTTCCTATGCATTTGAATGAATGAACATTGTTGTTTTTATGGAAAAAAAAATTGCCTAATTTTGTTCTTCCATATAACTTTTTTATTGTCAATTCATGATTTTGATAATCTAATTTAATGACATAACCATCGTCGTTTGCCACGTCGGACATTGCCACGCCAGCCTCTGTTTGTCATGTCATCGTTTTTGTAACGACACTTAACGTTAGGAACTAAAACCAAATGGATTTGCACATTCAGGATTTATTTTAAAACAAAAAGATACAGCGATGAAAATCAAAAACTCGCAAACTTACAGGGATGAATTGATCATTCAAGCCTAATAAATTATTATAAGTTAAAAAAAAAAATTATTAGACGATCTAACATTAAAAATAAGACAAAGCCGTGTCCATTAAAAATATAGTGAGGTGTCCACTAATATATTATCACGTGGGCAGTGGCGGAGCTAACCCAAAAAATTGGGGGCTGCTTATAAATATAAATCGAATATAAAAATTACTAAAAAAAAGAAGCATATCATATTAAGGGTGTGTGTAATATGAATATCTCAAAAATAGTCAAAAGGTGGACCATTACTATTTTTAATGAATAAATTTTTAAAATAGTTTTATATATAAAAGAAGAAAACATTAGTAGTAATTCACATGCATACATAACTGCTCACACTATGTACAAGATTTTTTTGGTTGCCATTATATATATATATATATATATATATATATATATATATATATTGGTATGGAGTTTCAATAGTTGTTAAAACGATGACTAATCTCTATCGAAAAATTTATGGGCACTACTAGAAAAATAAAAAATAGAGAGGGACAAACTCTGTCGCTAAAGGGTTAAATTTCCCTCACAAACACATTTAGTGATGGATTTAGCGACGATTTACATTCCGTTTGCATTTTCAACGTCGCAAATGATTAGTGAGGGAATTTATCATCCATCACAAATTGCAACGGAAATTAGGTGTCACAAAGGTAATAGTCCGTCGCTGATGACTTATCGAAAATACCTTTTATATTTGGAATTTCGTAGCTAATCAGTGACGGATATGACTTCCATCACTAATTTATGACAGATTCGAAATTTGAAATTACGTCACTAATATTTGTGACAGATTTAAAATTCCCTTACTAATGTTTGTGACAAATTTGAAATTCCCTCACTAACTACTTCAATTTCCTCACAAATTTTATACATCATTTTTTTATATTTAAACCATAAGTTTAAGATATATCACACCAAAAAAAAACATATACACCACCAAAATACAAAACAACCATCATTAGTATTAACATTGTTCTTGAAATTAGAGTTTACAACCAAATTCTCAAAGCAAAAATATACTATTTACTATAACTAAGAATTTACTTGTCCTAGAGAAAAACTCTCCATAAATCAAAATAATAACTCCGTGGTTCTCTTGAGCCGAATGCAACTCCTCTATAGCTAAAAGTGACTCTTCATGTGATGCACAAATCAATTTCTCAATTCTCCATAGCTAAAATTTATGGGCCGGGGTACACGAGATAAGTTCTCTTATTCCAATCAAATTTTATCGTTACGCATGAGCTATGAATCGAACCCCTAACTACATGATTTAAGAGATTAAATACTGTTACTACTTGGATTAATTTATTACTGGTCACCTGCATGTGGACAAGAATTATATAACACTATTGCATGAAATGGTCAATAAAAAAAACATGGTTTATAAAATAATACTGTATAAGAATAAATTAATACTAACTCGTCTATATTGCATCAATAACCTATTCACACCATGTGTTATTTAAACAAGAAGACGTTGTCTTGCCTTTGAAAAAACAAATATTATACAAAGTCAAAAAAAGAATCTTGCATATTATAATAATTTTAATTGTTAATATTTATATGTGTTGGAACACCTTGTGATTTTGGCACTTGTAATTCTACTATATAATATTGAGGCTGAAGCTTAATTTTGACTTTGAAAGAATATGGACGTATATATATATATAACATACAATATTGTAACAATGTTGTCATTAATTCTTTCTCTTTCAAAATATAAAACATTAATTAATTGTACGTAACAATGTTGTTTCTACTTGTTCTGTTGATAATTCTTCCTTTGCTTATTATTTTTTTCCACAAACATAAAACACATAATCCACCTGGTCCTAAAGGTCTTCCCATAATAGGGAATCTTCATCAACTAGATATTTGTAATCTTCATCTTCAATTTTCACAATTCTCAAAAATATATGGTCCTCTATTTTCACTTAAACTTGGTTTTAGAAAAGCTATTGTTGTTTCTTCAGCTGAAATTGCCAAACAAGTATTGAAAAACAATGATCTTATCTTTTCTAATAGACCAATATTCTACGGTCAACGAAAATTATCTTATAATGGGTCAGAAATTGGGTTTTCTCAATATGGTGAATTTTGGAGAGAAATAAGAAAAATTTGTGTTGTTCATATATTAGGTTCCAAACGTGTGTCATATTATTCTTCTATAAGAAAATTTGAGGTGAAGAAAATGATTCAAAAAATTTCAGGACATGCTACTTGTTCAAGTGTTACAAATTTGAGTGAGTTATTGACTTCACTCTCAACTACTACAATATGTAGAATTGCTTTTGGGAAAAACTATGAGAATCAAGGAAATGAGAGAAGTAGGTTTCATGGATTGTTTTATGAGTTACATGCTTTACTTAAAGAATTCTTTGTTTCTGATTATATTCCATTTATGGGTTGGATTGATAAACTTAGAGGATTGCATGGTCGTGTTGATACACTTTTCAAGGAGTTTGATAAGTTTTATCAAGAGATTATTGATGAACATTTGGATCCAAATAGACAACAAATTGCAGAAGAAGAAGATATTGTTGATGTCTTACTCCAATTGAAGAAGAACCATTCATTTCCCTTTCATTTCACTTTTGATCACATCAAAGCTGTCCTTGTGGTATGTTATTTTATTTCAATTTTTATATTTTATCATATTTTATTTATTTTTGGTGAAGTCCTTATAGACTCTCAAATAATTTATTTTTATAGGATATGCTTATAGCCGCAACAGATACCACATCAGCCACATCGGTTTGGGCTATGACTACCTTAATAAAAAATCCAAGAGTAATGAAGAAAGTACAAGAAGAAATTAGGAACAATATGGGAGTTAAAAAAGACTTTTTAGAAGAAGATGATATTCAAAATTTTCCATATTTGAAAGCAGTAATTAAAGAGGTACTACGATTGCACCTACCAGCCCCACTTCTTGTGCCAAGAGAATCAAGAGAAAAATGTATTATAAGTGGCTACGATATTCCACCCAAGACAATAGTTTATGTGAATGCTTGGGCTATTCAAAGAGACCATAATTTTTGGAAAAACTCAGAAGAATTTTATCCCGAGAGATTTTTAGAAAGTTCTATAAATTTTACTGGACAAGATTTTGAACTAATACCCTTTGGAGCTGGTCGTAGAATTTGCCCCGGCATATCTATGGGAGTTGCGTCATTGGAACTTACGCTTGCAAATCTTCTCTATTCTTTTGATTGGACATTGCCACATGGATTAGTAAAGGAAGATATTGATACAGAAGTGCTTCCTGGGATCTCTCAGCACAAGAAGAATCCTCTTTGTCTTGTTGCTAATATCCATATATAGATGTAGCTCTTTATACAACAATTATGTTGGCTTCTTGTTTAATAATTATCAATAATCCTTGTATCTCTTTATAGTATTTAAGTTAGGACAATGTAAGTGTGCAAATACGACGCATTTGTTTTGTAGTTTCGTTTTTTTCCAGCCTCTATTCGTATTGTATAGAGACTGACTATTAATAATAATTTTTTTTTAAAAAAAACTAAATTAGTCCACTCAAATTGGCACCAGAAAGAATCAAACCTGAAACCTTAAGGATGAGCAAATATTTTTTCTGAAGAGACTGACTATTAATAATAATATATTTGCCGTTAAAAAAAAAGGGCAAATATTTTTTCTGAAGAGACTGACTTCTTGTTTAATAATTATCAATAATCCTTGTATCTCTTTACAGTAATTATGTTAGGACATTGTAAGTGTGCAAATACGGTGCATTTGTTTTGTAGTTCCATTTTTTACAGTAATTATGTAACTAATCTGATTGAAAATGAAATGGAAACTTTATGTCATTTCACATTTGAAATGGAAACTTTTTAGCTCCAATTGTCTGACTCAAATTATGTTGGCTTCTTGTTTAATGCATTATGTTGAATTATAAGGCTTTGTGTGTATGTGGGTGTGTGTGTGTGTTTTTTTTTTTTTTACTAAGTGTGTATGTGTGTTACTCTCTTTACGGTAATTATGTTGGTTTCATGTTTAATAATTATCAATAATCCATATATAGATGTATCTCTTTACAATAATTATGTTGGCTTCATGTTTGGTGTGTATAAATTACTTTTGCTTCTACCGATATGTTTTAGGACAGTATAAGTATGCAAATATTTACCGGTTAATGTAAAAGATTACCTATTGTTTTTCATTACCAAGTAAATCAAGATCTTATTTTATTTAAAAGAATGCTATTTATTTAAGACAGAAGTATTATTGAAACCTTGTTACAACATTTATTGCCTCTGACAACATTCGAAAAGTGATGTCAAAACACTTAAAAATGTTGCCTAAAAGAAACGCTCTTTGGGGACACTTTTTATAAGCGTTGCCTAAACAACGGGCACACCTTAGGCAACAATTTTTAAATGTTCCTTACAGCTTATACAATGAGAGTGAAATCAATAAACGTTTTAATTATTTTGCTTGTTGCTTAAAAAAGTGTTGCCGGAGACTATAAATGTTGTAATTCTCTCAATTCCATCGTCTTCATAGCTTAAAAAAGTGTTGCCCTGGAAATCTTTTAATCATTTTCTTCACCTCAAATTTTCTTATAGAAGTGAGAGCATATACTTCCCCCTTATGGTTAAAAATAAACCACCGAAGGGAAAGGAAAAGCTATCATAAAACTACCAGTCAACCACTACTCCCTATTTTTGAAGAAATATTTCAACAATTATTCGTTTTCTTTTTTTTCACCACCCAACTTCCCTTTCATTCCTTTTTGTTTATCTTTTCCATTTCTATTTTTTATCTACCTATAGCTTTGCAATTTTAAATTTGAATCCAAAGGGATTTAAGGTGCAATTGTATGCTTCAATTGAATCCAACACCTCCTTATTCTTATATTGCAATAGGGTGGAGAAGTAGCCTATGAATGAAATAAATTAACATATAAGATAACGAGCGTCATGAAAAAAAATTGACATGTGACATACATAGGGGAGGAGAAGTGGTTTAAGGAACAATTTAACAGGAACTTAGGGGAAGTTGATGTAATGTAACTTTTGATAATTTAAATACAATGTGAGTCGAGTTTCACATTGGATAGAAAAGTGTATTGTTGTGAATTCGGATTGAATCACACCAATAATCTTGATGTGTGGAGCAAATCGAATAAGCAATCAAAACGTGGAAATAACAATATAATAATCACGAACAAAAGATAAGCGATAAAACTGTAAAGAACACGAAGCAATTGTTTACCCAGTTCAGTTAAAACCGACCTACTCTAGGAGAGAGAGACTCTCCGTTCCACTATCGATAGAAAACTTGATTACAACGAGATCTCAATACAAAAGAGTTGCAAGAATTAGACTTCAACCCTAATTCTACCCTTTTCCCAAATCTCTTCTCCTGACCAAGAAATTTAATCAATAAGTGTTTCCCAAGGTGATAGAATGATTCCCCAACCCTAGAGTTTTCCCAAGATGTTAATCTTATAACCCTAGTCTATTTGTTGGCTTTAGAAACCCTAAAAACCTCTTACAAATATCAGAAAACGTGACAAATATATATATTACTGCGTGTTTTTTCCGCCTGGGGCGAAATTTCCGCCTGAGGCACGAGTTTTTCTGCCTGAGACGCAGAAACAGAAACCAGCCCCTTTTCTGCTTCAAAATTTTCGCCCGGGACACCAGAATTTCGCCCGGGGCACCAAAACAGCAGCTTTTGCTGTTTTTCCACGTTTTCAAGGCATTTCCCAACATGTATGTTAAACATTTTATAATTGAGAAGACTCATAAACTTAATGCCTTGAAATTTTGAGTTAAGAAGTGATGTCAAATTCACTTGTGTGATTGTTCAAAACTCAGTGTGATGATCCTGAGACCCCTCGTAATTTGAAGAAGTCAAATTTAACATCCTCGCAACAAAGGAAACTACCTATCACAAGATACCTCAAGCGAGGGATAGGTGGTAGCTTGGCTTATTTTTCTTCAGATTGAATTAAACAGCAAACAAATTGTGTGGACCATAATAATTAGTCTTAAAGAATTATTGTACCATTAGTTTAAAAAAATGTTAACATTTATCCTTAGAGCATATTTTAAGAATTTTTTTTTTTTTAATACGCACTTGTGTAATCAACTTTATTAACATTAAAATTATTGGTGCGTACTTGTATTAATTAGTCTTTAAGAATTGTTGTACCATTAGTTTAATTTTAACAGCAAGATTACCTTTTGCCACAAGTAACTTTTACCATCCACATTGATGGTGAGGGATATATATATATATGTGCATCTTCACCAAAGAAACTACCACACATTATGCTTCACAAATAGTCTCTCAAAAACTGTTAAAAACAAAAAAACTTATCTCTTTATAAAATTATTTCTCTTCCGTTGAAAATGGTATATAATTAATAGAAAGTATAATGATCTTTCTGTCTTTTATTTATGGTCCTCGTTGATTGGTGGTTTCCTCGGTGTTTGTTTAGTCTTAGTGTTGATTTTTTATTTATTTTTTTCACTTTAAGGAGAGTAGGAACTTCTCGTGGATGAGGTATTGGGGTGTTCTTTGTTTTTGAAGTTGGTGTGCTTGTTTTGTTTTTTTGCTGGTGTAATTTTTGGTGTGTTTGTTTTCTCCGACTTGTAATGCAAACGGTGTGAAAACTGCGGGAAAATAAACTGCAGGAAATCTGTTCCATAGAAATGCACTTGAAATGCATATAAGCTACTCATATATCCCTTGAAACAAACACATAAGACATTATCACAACGTAAAAATGGATTTGAGTATGAATTATGGCAATATTGAAGAAAGTGAGTTGTATGATGCTCAATTCCATTTGTACAAACATATATACAACATTCAAAGTTCTATGGCAGTCAAATTTGCAGTGGAGTTAGGAATAGCAGATGCAATCCACAACCATGGAAAACCCATAACACTTGCTGAATTAGCTTCATCTTTAAAACTCCAACCTTCTAAAGTTAATATCCTATATCGACTCATGCGCTTCCTAACACACAATGGTTTCTTCGCAAAAACAACGTCGAAAGCCAAAGCAGGGGAAGAAACAGTGTATTCTCTAACACTACCATCAAAACTTCTCATCAGAGGCAAACCGATGTGCTTAGCATTCTTTGCTAGCGGTCATCCACGTTATATGAACATGTGGAACTACACCAAGAAGTGGTTGCTTGAGGACAAGGAAGAACTCAGCCTATTTGAGAGTGCAAATGGGGAGACATTCTGGGAAATGCTAAACAAAGATTCTGAATCAGATAACCTGTGTTTTTTTCAAGAGGCCATGGAAGCTGATTCTCATATGTTTAAGCTTGCACTCAAAGACTGCAAGCATGTGTTTGAAGGTTTGGAGACTTTGGTTGATGTGGGAGGTGGGACTGGAGTTGTTGCAAAACTCATTCATGAAGTATTTCCTGATATTAAATACACTGTTTTGGATCAACCACAGGTTGTTGGTAACTTAACTGGAAATGAAAATTTGAACTTTGTTGGTGGAGATATGTTCAAATTTATCCCTCATGCAGATGCTGTTTTACTTAAGGTATGATTTCATTTGATTTTGTCCATATATGTTTGCATGCGTCAAACACATATTTAATTCAAGAATATATTGAAGGAGGGACTCATTCTTAATTAGGGTTCGTTTGATAGGTAAAATGTAAGTACTTGACAGAACAAAACAAAGTTTAAGGTATTGAACAAATTTTATATTGTACGATGTGGGCAGAATGTTATTTAATTTGATATTTGGGACAACTTGTGCAGAGGACAAAAAGTTGTCTCGTGGTTCGGTGGGTGACAAAAATTCTAGGTTTTGTCCATTTTCTTGGCCCCCAGTTTGTCCAGTTCTACGAACAGTTTTAAAATCAAACACTGTAAAACTAAAGTTGTTTTCTCCAGTACCTTATTTTCTAGCAGATCAAACGCACCCTTAATATATAAGAAAGTCATAGCTGACAGGCGTTGCCTAGTTTTCACCATGTTTTGGTCGAATATAACTGTTCTGGTCGAAAAATCAAAATAAATTGAGACCCCATCAGAATGCTACCAAATTTTGTGGGGTATTAGTTTATAATTTTCTAAACATGCCTTCAAATTGGAGCAACGAAATTCGACCCGTGATATGTTGCTTACTGGGAGCAAAATTGTGATTTTCCACGATTCGGTTGAAAAAGAAAAATAAATCGAACCTTCGTTATAATGCATATCCACTTTCTAGTCCAGTTATGTATATTGTGTGGTGTGTGCACACAAATGACCAGCTCAAAATTCAATTTTTAGAGGGTGTTTTACGTCATATCTGCCCCGCGCGTCGTTTTTGGTCGAAACATTCATTTAAAAAAAATTGGCAAGTGGAAATTTTTAAGTAACAACAATTTGCATTTTACAAACTGTCTCCAAAAAAACTTAAACTATATATATATATATATATATATATATATATATATATATATATATATATATATATATATATATATATATATATATATATCTTAAGAAAGTCAAACTAAGTTATATATTTTTAACAATGTACATAACTAAATGGGAGAAACTCATATATGATGCAGGCTTCAGCAGCTATAAGATTACTCCCATATGGGGTTTCAAGTCTCTCATTGAAGTTTATCCTTAGTTTGGTGTTATGCTACAACTTCAATAAGTCATATTTTTTATGTTTATTGTTTAATTTCTTTTGTTTTGACAAAATAATTGTTTCCTTTATCTTTTACATATCGAGTGTTTAATGTTTCTAATTGATATGAATTTCCCATGATTGTTATTTTCAAATCTCTATACTTAATTATAATTATGTTATTTATAAGTAAGTTAAGGGTTTAAAATAATGTGCTACTTGTTAAATAATTTTTAGGTTAAATAGTGTTATACCCCCTGCAAAATAGGTGAGTTTTGCGTTACCCCTGCAAATTTTTTTTTTGAGATTACCCCCCCTGCAATGTCAAGATTCCTTATGTTACCCCCCTGGCTCAACAAGTGGAAATACGACATGGACGAATCTTGACGTGGCATGACATGTGGAAATTAATTTATTTTTTATTTATTTTTACAAACCTAGGTAAAAGAAAGTTGTAATAAAAAATTGCCAACTCAGTTTTGTTATTTTTCGTCTTCATAGTTTCGTTCTTCATCTTCGTCGTTTCTTTCTTCGAGTTCGTTGTTTCCTTCTTCTTGGTGTTCGTCGGTTTCATCTTCGTTTTCAATCCGTTCATATTTAGCGATTGTTGTTCGGTTTCAATTTCAATTTGGGGGTTAGGGCAAATCTATTTTCATCGTGAATGAAACCCAACTTTCTATCTTCTTTCTTTCTATTTTCCGTAAAAAAAAAAGTTGTATCTTTCTATTATTATTAGTTATTATTATTATTACTACTGTATTTGCTATTATATATATATATATATATATATATATATATATATATATATATATATATATATATATATATATATATGTATATGTATATATAATGTATTATATTTTTTATATAATAACAACTTTTAGTAAAAAAAAAATAACAAAACTTTCTTTTAAGTAAGTTCGTAAAAATATAACAACTTTTAAGTTTTTCTTTTCATTTTTTTAATTAAAAAATAAATAATTACTGAGTTAACATTTAAAAATAAATAAAAAAATTAATTAATTTCCATGTGTGCTGCCACGTCAAGATTCGTCCATGTCATATGTCCACTTGTTGAGTCAGGGGGTAACGCAAGGAATCTTGACATTGCAGGGGGAATCTCAAAAAAAATATTTTGCAGGGGATAACGCAAAACTTTTTGGCGCAACAATCGGGGGAGGGTCGAATGAGGAGCATTCACTTTTGTGGGACTTTTTCTTTTTAGCAACACACTTTTGTAGGAGACACACCACTTGTCCACCCAAAACCTTAAGGCGATAGATGAGTGGGTTCTCCCACTTATAAATGTTCAAGTCACCACATTCCTATCTAATGTGGGACTATTTTTACAAACTCACACTTGCTATATTCTCAACAAAACTCACCTATTTTGCAGGGAGTATAACACTATTTTACCCTTTGTTGAACCCTTGTTTCCTGATGAATTGCAATGGACAACTATGGATTGGAGTGAAACTCTAAGGTCATTTTCAACTTCATGAATGATTGGTCTCGCATCAACCGAAAAATAGAAGAAGAAAAATAAACGGGTTTGTTAGGATTACCTGTTTCTAATTTATTTGATGGTGGAGCTTCAATTGTTTCACAAAAAGACTTACCTATTTTCTCAGAAGTTTTGCCGTTAAAGAGATAAGGCAATCTTGTGTGCAAAAGGTTTATATTTCAACCCTCAATGATTAATTTTCTCTAAGCAATGACAACTTCTAGTCCCATGCATTCTCCCACAATACAAGTTGTAACCGCATGGATTTACAAGTGTGCGGTTTCAATAATTGGATTAAATTTTGAGACAACACCGTTTACTATGGTTGTTGACCTTCACAAAAGAATGGTTCTACAAAAAAATGTGTAGGCAATATAATTTGGCCCATGTCTCTAGTTTTTGATAAGAAAGAAATGAAGTTGGAAGATTTGGTATGCAAAATAAAAGAAGGGTTATATCAATTTAATGACGTTTATCCAAAAATATTTGGAGAAAATAGGAAGGATAATTTGTCATTGATATATGAGCGCTTGAAACATACTGAGCCTCATCCTGAGAACGAAAATATATTTAACTTTTCTTGTTGGTGTAGGTTACCAATGTATGAAACAGATTTTGGATGGGGAAAACCAACATGGGTTACCACTTATAGTAATTTTTCGAGGGATGTAATACTTCTATTGGATACAAAAAAAGGGAATGAGATTGAAGTGATTGTGAACTTGAAAATGAATGTTGTGGAAAAATTTTGAGCATGAAGTGGAGCTTCTTCAACATGCTTCCCTTAATCCGAGTCTGAGCAAGGTTGAAAGATGCATGACTATAATGTTTTTTTTTCTTCCTTTTTTACAAGGTGTTCATAAATGTATTGAATTTTTAATGTATTGAAAGAAATTTGTAAGATGTTTGAAATTCAAACATGTAATATTTATGCGTTGATCTGAGTTAAAATACTTCCTCAAAATGGTACTCTCTTATTTTTAGTCTATACAGTTAATTTAAATAAATATCGCGTGTTTTTTCTTCTTCTCCTTTATGTTGTTTAATTTGCTTGTGATTATTATTACTATCCCATTAATTGTGGTTGCCGTTAATTTTGCTCCACGCATCAAAGTATTATTGGTGACTAACACGAATTCACAACAAAATCCTTGGTATATACCACATGAAACATTTCCTTGTTTTTTTTATTTTGGTTACATCTATTTGAAGAAATTTCATGAGCGCATGTCCACTTTGCATTCCTGGAGGTTCTTCGACATCTTGGTCGCATTAGCGAGACTCGTGTTTTCATTCTACATAAGCCTCACTAGAAAGAGTTAGTCTTGACAGTATTACTATGCATGAATGTTTATATGTTCAAGAATTTTTGTGTGCGTGGAAGTATATGCTACTTCTATAAGAAAATTTGAGGTGAAGAAAACACTTTTTTAAGCTATGAAGACGATGGAATTGAGAGAATTACAACATTTATAGCCTCCGGCAACACTTTTTTAAGCAACAAGCAAAAATAATTAAAACGTTTATTGATTTCACTCTCATTGTATAAGGTATAAGGAACATTTAATAATTGTTGCCTAAGGTGTGCCCGTTGTTTAGGCAACCTTATAAAAAATGTGCCCAAAGAGCGTAAACAAAAGTTACCAAAGACAATAGGCAACACTTGTATAGAAGACACCTGAAAATGTCCCATATTCTTTTAGGAAACATTTTTAAGGGTTTTGACATCACTTTTCGACTATTTGTCAGAGACAATAAATGTTGTAACAAGATTTCAATAATACTTCTGTCTTAAATAAATAAATAAATTAGCATTCTTCTAAATAAAATAAGATCTTGATTTACTTAATGAAAAACAATCTCTACAAATACGGTAATGAGATACAAGGATTATTGATAATTATTAAACAAGAAGCCAACATAATTGTTGTATAAAGAGCTACATCTATATATGGATATTAGCAACAAGACAAAGAGGATTCTTCTTGTGCTGAGAGATCCCAGGAAGCACTTCTGTATCAATATCTTCCTTTACTAATCCATGTGGCAATGTCCAATCAAAAGAATAGAGAAGATTTGCAAGCGTAAGTTCCAATGACGCAACTCCCATAGATATGCCGGGGCAAATTCTACGACCAGCTCCAAAGGGTATTAGTTCAAAATCTTGTCCAGTAAAATTTATAGAACTTTCTAAAAATCTCTCGGGATAAAATTCTTCTGAGTTTTTCCAAAAATTATGGTCTCTTTGAATAGCCCAAGCATTCACATAAACTATTGTCTTGGGTGGAATATCGTAGCCACTTATAATACATTTTTCTCTTGATTCTCTTGGCACAAGAAGTGGGGCTGGTAGGTGCAATCGTAGTACCTCTTTAATTACTGCTTTCAAATATGGAAAATTTTGAATATCATCTTCTTCTAAAAAGTCTTTTTTAACTCCCATATTGTTCCTAATTTCTTCTTGTACTTTCTTCATTACTCTTGGATTTTTTATTAAGGTAGTCATAGCCCAAACCGATGTGGCTGATGTGGTATCTGTTGCGGCTATAAGCATATCCTATAAAAATAAATTATTTGAGAGTCTATAAGGACTTCACCAAAAATAAATAAAATATGATAAAATATAAAAATTGAAATAAAATAACATACCACAAGGACAGCTTTGATGTGATCAAAAGTGAAATGAAAGGGAAATGAATGGTTCTTCTTCAATTGGAGTAAGACATCAACAATATCTTCTTCTTCTGCAATTTGTTGTCTATTTGGATCCAAATGTTCATCAATAATCTCTTGATAAAACTTATCAAACTCCTTGAAAAGTGTATCAACACGACCATGCAATCCTCTAAGTTTATCAATCCAACCCATAAATGGAATATAATCAGAAACAAAGAATTCTTTAAGTAAAGCATGTAACTCATAAAACAATCCATGAAACCTACTTCTCTCATTTCCTTGATTCTCATAGTTTTTCCCAAAAGCAATTCTACATATTGTAGTAGTTGAGAGTGAAGTCAATAACTCACTCAAATTTGTAACACTTGAACAAGTAGCATGTCCTGAAATTTTTTGAATCATTTTCTTCACCTCAAATTTTCTTATAGAAGAATAATATGACACACGTTTGGAACCTAATATATGAACAACACAAATTTTTCTTATTTCTCTCCAAAATTCACCATATTGAGAAAACCCAATTTCTGACCCATTATAAGATAATTTTCGTTGACCGTAGAATATTGGTCTATTAGAAAAGATAAGATCATTGTTTTTCAATACTTGTTTGGCAATTTCAGCTGAAGAAACAACAATAGCTTTTCTAAAACCAAGTTTAAGTGAAAATAGAGGACCATATATTTTTGAGAATTGTGAAAATTGAAGATGAAGATTACAAATATCTAGTTGATGAAGATTCCCTATTATGGGAAGACCTTTAGGACCAGGTGGATTATGTGTTTTATGTTTGTGGAAAAAAATAATAAGCAAAGGAAGAATTATCAACAGAACAAGTAGAAACAACATTGTTACGTACAATTAATTAATGTTTTATATTTTGAAAGAGAAAGAATTAATGACAACATTGTTACAATATTGTATGTTATATATATATATACGTCCATATTCTTTCAAAGTCAAAATTAAGCTTCAGCCTCAATATTATATAGTAGAATTACAAGTGCCAAAATCACAAGGTGTTCCAACACATATAAATATTAACAATTAAAATTATTATAATATGCAAGATTCTTTTTTTGACTTTGTATAATATTTGTTTTTTCAAAGGCAAGACAACGTCTTCTTGTTTAAATAACACATGGTGTGAATAGGTTATTGATGCAATATAGACGAGTTAGTATTAATTTATTCTTATACAGTATTATTTTATAAACCATGTTTTTTTTTATTGGCCATTTCATGCAATATTCTTGTCCACATGCAGGTCACCAGTAATAAATTGATCCAAGTAGTAACAGTATTTAATCTCTTAAATCATGTAGTTAGGGGTTCGATTCATAGCTCATGCGTAACGATAAAATTTGATTGGAATAAGAGAACTTATCTCGTGTACCCCGGCCCATAAATTTTAGCTATGGAGAATTGAGAAATTGATTTGTGCATCACATGAAGAGTCACTTTTAGCTATAGAGGAGTTGCATTCGGCTCAAGAGAACCACATTTCTTAGGGAGTTATTATTTTGATTTATGGAGAGTTTTTCTCTAGGACTAGTAAATTCTTAGTTATAGTAAATAGTATATTTTTGCTTTGAGAATTTGGTTGTAAACTCTAATTTCAAGAACAATGTTAATACTAATGATGGTTGTTTTGTATTTTGGTGTTGTATATGTTTTTTTTTTGGTGTGATATATGTTAAACTTATGGTTTAAATATAAAAAAATGATGTATAAAATTTGTGAGGAAATTGAAGTAGTTAGTGAGGGAATTTCAAATTTGTCACCAACATTAGTAAGGGAATTTTAAATCTGTCACAAATATTAGTGACGAAATTTCAAATTTCGAATCTGTCATAAATTAGTGATGGAAGTCATATCCGTCACTAATTAGCTACGGAATTCCAAATATAAAAGGTATTTTTGGTTAGTCATCAGTGACGGACTATTACCTTTGTGACACCTAATTTCCGTCGCAATTTGTGATGGATGATAAATTCTCTCACAAATCATTTGCGACGTTGAAAATGCAAACGGAATGTAAATCGTCGCTAAATCAGTCACTAAATGTGTTTGTGACGGAAATTTAACCCTTTAGCAACAGAGTTTGTCCCTCTCTAATTTTTATTTTTCTAGTAGTGCCCATAAATTTTTCGATAGACATTAGTCATCGTTTTAACAACTATTGAAACTCCATTCCAATATATATATTATGGCAACCAAAAAAATCTTGTACATAGTGTGAGCAGTTATGGATGCATGTGAATTACTACTAATGTTTATAAATCTATTTTAAAAATTTATTTATTAAAAATAGTAATGGTCCACCTTTTGACTATTTTTGAGATATTCATATTAGACACACCCTTAATATGATATGCTTCTTTTTTTTACTAATTTTTATATTCGATTTATATTTATAAGCAGCCCCCAATTTTTTGGGTTAGCTCCACCACTGCCCACGTGATAATATATTAGTGGACACCTCACTATATTTTTTTTTGTAAAAAAAAAAAAAAACTCACTCTATTTTTAATGGACACAGCTTTGTCTTATTTTTAATATTAGATCGTCTAATAATTTTTATTTTTTTTTACTTATAATAATTTATTAGGCTTGAATGATCAATTCATTCCTGTAAGTTTGCGAGTTTTTTATTTTCATCGCTGTATCTTTTTGTTTTAAAATAGTTCCTGAATGTACAAATCCATTTGGTTTTAGTTCCTAACGTTAAGTGTTGTTACAAAAATGATGACATGACAAACAAAGGCTGACGTGACAATGTCCGACGTGGCAAACGACGATGGTTATGTCATTAAATTAGATTATCAAAATCATGAATTGACAATAAAATAGTTATACAGAAGAACAAAATTACGCAAAATTTTTTCACAAAAACAACAATGTTCATTCATTCAAATGCATAGGAAATACATCGACCGAAATCATTACAAATTCAATTTCGGTAAAAACTAATAAGGATAACTGACAAAAGGTTCATGGCATCCGAGTTAATAGTATAAAACGGTTTAATATCTTAACAAAGCCTACAATTGATATGATAAAATTTTAAATTGTCCGGAACAGTCATGCATCCGTTTCTGCGACGTTGACGGCGCTAAAGTCATTAAATTTGCTTTGAATTGGGATCGAAGTAAACATGCAAATTTGAACAAAAAAAAAACATCGTACTAAGACGAAAATCAAAACAAAAACTCACTGTTGAATAACAAAATTGTGCATATATACATATCGATATCAGAACATAACCACAACAGATATTGGATTGATATCGGAGTATAACCTGTTATCCAAGTACACATATGTTTGTTCCTCGCATTCAAATTATAACGATTGGATTGAAGGCTCCAATGGTAAAACAGCACTGACTGGACACAGAATAATCCAAGTTTTGAAAAACACTGCCTACAGAATCTAAACAAAGCATGGGTACAGGACTCCTGGCCCAAATGTAAAAAGGAGCACAAACTACATCCAAGCCCAACAAACAAAATAGCTAAACAGACCCAACAAAATACCAGATAATCGCCCAGCAGAAACTGAATTGCAAAGAAAACAGTAGAGTAACAGAAGCTCTGTAGGCAGACGAGAATTATCCAACTGAAAAACAAACGCCAAAAAACAACCGCCAAGAGTCCTACAACCAGAGATCCGGAGATAGCGATCATTGATCAAGTAACCTAGCTAGAAATTCAACTCTTAAAGATAAGTGAGATTACTGGGGTTCGAACTCCAACCTCCTTTACGGTTATCTTTCTGTCTCAGTGTTGATTTTTTTTTTCACTTTAAGGAGAGTCGGAACTTCTCGTGGTTGAGGTATTGGGGTGTTCTTGTTTTTGAAGTTGGTGTGTTTGTTTTGTTTTTTTGCTAGTGTAATTTTTGGTGTGTTTGTTTTTTCCGACTTGTAATGCAAACGGTGTGAAAACTGCATGAAAATAAACTGCAGGAAATCTGTTCCATAGAAATGCTCTTGAAATGCATATAAGCTACACATATATCCCTTGAAACAAACACACAAGACATTATCACAACGTAAAAATGGATTTGAGTATGAATTATGGCAATATTGAAGAAAGTGATTTGTATGATGCTCAATTCCATTTGTAGAAACATATATACAACATTCAAAGTTCTATGGCACTCAAATTTGCAGTGGAGTTAGGCATAGCAGATGCAATCCACAACCATGAAAAACCCATAACACTTGCTGAATTAGCTTCATCTTTAAAACTCCACCCTTCTAAAGTTAATATCCTATATCGACTCAAGTGAAATCAATTTTTAAATGTTCCTTAACTATAGCTTATACAATGAGAGTGAAATCAATAAACGTTTTAATTAATTATTTTTGCTTGTTGCTTAAAAAAGTGTTGCCGAAGGCTATAAATGTTGTAATTCTCTCAATTCTATCGTCTTCATAGCTTAAAAAAGTGTTGCCCTGAAAATCATTTAATCATTTTCTTCACCTCAAATTTTCTTATAGAAGTGAGAACATATACTTCCACACACACACAAATTCTTGAACATATAAACATTAATGCATAGTAATACAGTCAAAACTACTAACTCTTTCTAGTGAGGCTTATGTAGAATGAAAACACGATAATGTCCAATACGAGTCTCGCTAATGCGACCAAGATGTCGAAGAATGTTATGACAACTTTTTAGTGCTTATACAGTGAGAGTCTAGCTATAAGGAACATTTAAAAATTGATTTCACTCTCATTAAATATTATTAGACGATCTAACATTAACGTTTATTGATTTCACTCTCATTGTATATATACGCTATAATTATTATGTCAAGCTCTACACAATACAAATAGAGGCTGGAAAAAAAAACGGAACTATAATTATATTATGTCTAGCTCTACACAATACAAATTGATTTCACTCTCATTGCACACTTACAATGTCCTAACATAATTACTGTAAAGAGATATACAAGAAGTCAGTCTCTTCAAAAAAAATATTTGCTCCTCCCTAAGGTTTTAGGTTTGATTCTTTCTGGTGCCAATTTGAGTGGACTAATTTAGTTTCTTCAAAAAAAATTATTATTAATAGTCAGTCTCTATACAATACGAATAGAGGCTGGAAAAAAACGAAACTACAAAACAAATGCGTCGTATTTGCACACTTACATTGTCCTAACTTAAATACTATAAAGAGATACAAGGATTATTGATAATTATTAAACAAGAAGCCAACATAATTGTTGTATAAAGAGCTACATCTATATATGGATATTAGCAACAAGACAAAGAGGATTCTTCTTGTGCTGAGAGATCCCAGGAAGCACTTCTGTATCAATATCTTCCTTTACTAATCCATGTGGCAATGTCCAATCAAAAGAATAGAGAAGATTTGCAAGCGTAAGTTCCAATGACGCAACTCCCATAGATATGCCGGGGCAAATTCTACGACCAGCTCCAAAGGGTATTAGTTCAAAATCTTGTCCAGTAAAATTTATAGAACTTTCTAAAAATCTCTCGGGATAAAATTCTTCTGAGTTTTTCCAAAAATTATGGTCTCTTTGAATAGCCCAAGCATTCACATAAACTATTGTCTTGGGTGGAATATCGTAGCCACTTATAATACATTTTTCTCTTGATTCTCTTGGCACAAGAAGTGGGGCTGGTAGGTGCAATCGTAGTACCTCTTTAATTACTGCTTTCAAATATGGAAAATTTTGAATATCATCTTCTTCTAAAAAGTCTTTTTTAACTCCCATATTGTTCCTAATTTCTTCTTGTACTTTCTTCATTACTCTTGGATTTTTTATTAAGGTAGTCATAGCCCAAACCGATGTGGCTGATGTGGTATCTGTTGCGGCTATAAGCATATCCTATAAAAATAAGGAATTCACCAAAAATAAATAAAATATGCATGATAAAAGAGAAAATTATTTGAGAGTCTATATATAAGGAATTCACCAAAAATAAATAAAATATGATAAAAGAGAAAAATTGAAATAAAATAACATACCACAAGGACAGCTTTGATGTGATCAAAAGTGAAATGAAAGGGAAATGAATGGTTCTTCTTCAATTGGAGTAAGACATCAACAATATCTTCTTCTTCTGCAATTTGTTGTCTATTTGGATCCAAATGTTCATCAATAATCTCTTGATAAAACTTATCAAACTCCTTGAAAAGTGTATCAACACGACCATGCAATCCTCTAAGTTTATCAATCCAACCCATAAATGGAATATAATCAGAAACAAAGAATTCTTTAAGTAAAGCATGTAACTCATAAAACAATCCATGAAACCTACTTCTCTCATTTCCTTGATTCTCATAGTTTTTCCCAAAAGCAATTCTACATATTGTAGTAGTTGAGAGTGAAGTCAATAACTCACTCAAATTTGTAACACTTGAACAAGTAGCATGTCCTGAAATTTTTTGAATCATTTTCTTCACCTCAAATTTTCTTATAGAAGAATAATATGACACACGTTTGGAACCTAATATATGAACAACACAAATTTTTCTTATTTCTCTCCAAAATTCACCATATTGAGAAAACCCAATTTCTGACCCATTATAAGATAATTTTCGTTGACCGTAGAATATTGGTCTATTACAAAAGATAAGATCATTGTTTTTCAATACTTGTTTGGCAATTTCAGCTGAAGAAACAACAATAGCTTTTCTAAAACCAAGTTTAAGTGAAAATAGAGGACCATATATTTTTGAGAATTGTGAAAATTGAAGATGAAGATTACAAATATCTAGTTGATGAAGATTCCCTATTATGGGAAGACCTTTAGGACCAGGTGGATTATGTGTTTTATGTTTGTGGAAAAAAATAATAAGCAGAGGAAGAATTATCAACAGAACAAGTAGAAACATCATTGTTACGTACAATTAATTAATGTTTTATATTTTGAAAGAGAAAGAATTAATGACAACATTGTTACAATATTGTGTGTTATATATAGTGTATGTTTGGTTTCAATTCTAGAGCATCCAGAATTGATTCTGGACGTGTAGAATTGATTCTGACTTGTTTGGTTTCTCAAAAGTAGAATTGATTCTGCCTCCAGAATTGATTCTACTTGAAGCTAGAAATCGTAGCTTCTGATTCTATAATTGATTTTTACACTCAAATTTTTTGTTCAACTCACTTTTTCATGAATATATCCAAACATAAACCACTTCAGCTTAAAATCAATTTTGGCCAGAATCAATTTTACAGAATCAATTCTGCCAAAATCAATTCTCTCCGCCGCAGAACCAAACACACGCATATACGTCCATATTCTTTCAAAGTCAAAATTAAGCTTCAGCCTCAATATTATATAGTAGAATTATAAGTGCCAAAATCACAAGGTGTTCCAACACATATAAATATGCAACATTCTTTATTTGACTTTTATTCTTTCAATGACAATTTTTTCAAATTAAAATAATAATTCTCTTTAAGTATACATTTAAGTATACATGTAATATGATAAAATATATTTTTTTATGATAAACTTTCTGCAAATATTAGCTTAAAGTAAATTATTGATAATTTCAAGTCACTTGACACACAGAAATAGAATATCATTTACGGTATGCAATTTTAATTTTTTTATGATCAAATTTGTATTTTTTATTACTTAAATTTTTGTATGAAATATAATTTTTTGTTTAATTTATATGTTATAATTTTTTGTTTAATTTATATGTTATAATTTTTTTAGCGATCGCCCCCCGATTTTTATTTCCTGATTCCGCCACTAGATCCGTCACATCACACAGGAATAGAAACTTCGTTTTATTTTTCCATCGAAACTTTTTTTCCTTTTTTAAAATAAGGCATTTATTTTTAAACAAAAGAGACTTGCTCCAAGAGCAAGCCCACAAAATATATATTGATAAAGAAAAGATATAAAAGAATGGATCATACAACCTAAACAAAGAAGCTTAACAAAAACGATAATAATTTTTTGTCCTAATGAACATAATTTTTTCATCAATATAAAATAATATTGTATGTTATATATACGTCCATGTGTGAAGACTGAAGAACTAGCTGGCAACTCAAGATTATTTATATTTTTTTTAGTCAAAAAACAAGTGCCAAAATCACGAGGTGTTCCAAACACATAAATATTCCATTTCTTCTCTAATGTATCATACATCATACAATATGATAAATTAATGCATTTCAAAAGAACACTATTTTTTGTTTTTTCTTTTTATTAATGAGTAATATTAAACAGTATTCCGAGACACTTGTTGAGTATAGCAAAAAGAAAATAAAAGATAAAATTAATAAGGGTGTGATAACTTTTTACACTTTTAAGCAATGTTTTAAAAATCAAACCAGAAATCGAATCGGCATGGACCTTCGATTCATGGTTCAAATGATTAGACAGATTTAACCGTTATTGAACCGATTAAACCACGTATTAAATATAAATATCCACTATAAAAATTCCTAGAAAATTAAGTTTGGGTGGGTGATTGTTTGAGGCTTAATTGAAGGTTGATTTTGCGGAAAATTAAGTTTTTTTTTTTTAACTAAACACAGAAAATTAAGTTTTTAAATGATGATTTAAAGTTTTTGACATAAAATAGTGGCTTAAACTTGATTATTATTAGAAAAATATTTATTTATGATAAAATGGACCAAAGTGTATATTTTAACATAAAGTGGAGGAATGATGTCCCTTCCAAAACGAATGTTTTTGGGTCGTGATTACTTCTAGAGAAGCTTACCAAATCTAAATCATAGAGGTAATCTGTCTAACCCTCATGACCTTTCTTTTGTGTTTTGCTTTAGAAACATTGAAGAGTGTTCCTATCTTTTTTTCAATTGTTCTTTTACTCGAGGTGTGTGGGACGATATCTTTAAATGGTTAGGAATTGTTTTACCAATAGTGTAGTTCTTATGAGTTGGCTGTATTATAAAGTTAAAACAACTTGTGCAAGAAACAAGATGTGTAGGTGCAACAACATGAACAAGATGTGTCAGACGTACATCTTACTAAGGGGGAGAAACATGTACGTACAACATGTTGAACTAGATGTCCCAAACAAATGGTGTAGGACATATTTCCCCTGTACAGAAGGCCGAAGAACTTAAAGCTTATACAAAGGCGCGTGATTCTCTCAAGTTTGTTACAAACGCGAATTTACGATGGCCAGCTGTTTAATGGTGAGATAATAAAATTTGTTATCGAACCAATATGTTAGATACGATTGGGGATCATAACTAACTTTGATAAAAGGATAAGATTAAATCTTTTATCTTATGAATTAAGTTTTGAAACAAAGTTTGTTTTAAAACTAAATCATATGAGCTGACATCTCAAGATCTCTACAATCAAGAGGAGATGTCGAAAAGATTAACATGAATCTTTTATCTTATGAAAGAAGTTTTAAATCAAAAGTTTGTTTTCAAACTAAAATCCTTATTAGCATGCATCTCAACAAATCTACAAATCAAAAGGAGGAGCATGGCTATAAATAGAGACTCAAGCATACGTTTTGAAGCACAAGCAATAACCGAAGATTGCGAGTCCAAGACCTTGTGCTCACTGTGCAAGGTATACAACCGGTGATTAAGGCTTAAAGGCGTTAGGTACTTAATTGCTAGGTTGTTGTTATCGTTGAATGTCTATTCAAACTTGTGATAGTGGTGAGAGGAAGGTGAGCAATAACTCATATCTAGGAGAGTAAGCTCTTAGGTAGAAAAATACTAGGATTAAGAAAAGGCATACATATCAACAGGTTTTGGTATGCGTTGTAAGACTAAGTATTAATTCAAAGTAGTGGGTTTCCTTTCCTGGATTGGTATCCCTAAAGTAGGTGTGGTTTGCACTGAATTGGGTTAACAATTACTTGTGTCGTTTATTGTTTTCAGTATTTACTTTAGTATTATTAAGTTGATCCTGCAATCCAGTTGTCTAACCAGTTGTCTAAGACATCTAGCAATTTACACAGTTGTCTCAGACATCGTGTAATACATTTGTCCTGCCAAGAACAGAATTTCAAATAGGGTTGGAATTTTTATCGTCTAGTAACACTGTCAAACCTAAAAAATGCAAATGTGTTATAGACACTTGATTTGGTTGGTAACCACTTGGTGTATTTTGAAGCTTAGAAACAATATTATTTTCAATGGTGCTTTGCCGGATGCTTCCTCTTTGGTGGGAGATATTTTAGCATTTTCTTGAGTTTGGTTTAGTAGTCGCTTAGGTTGTAAATTTTTTTTTCTTTCTATGATTTGTGTAATGATCCTTTGTTTATTTACAAAGCTTCTAATAACATACTTTGTTTTGTAAGGGATTGAGTAACTCTTTCTTGTACTCACTTATATTGAATTTTACTTATTAAAAAAACATAAGAAGGAAGGAAAGTGTAATTCAATTTTTTTAAAAAAAGATGTGAGTATAATTTACTCTATTAACAATATTTTTAAAATGTACAATGTAATTGAGACGTAGCTAGGTGAGCCGTGGGAAATTATCTATTATTATTATCCCCCCGTGATAATTAATTAGTCTTGTTCCAACATATTATATACATGGAAAATTAACACATTAATATAATATATGTGAAATATATTATTATCATTAATTAATTACCTCTATTATTTAATGTATATAATTTGACATTTATATAATGTTTTAATTTCAACAACAAAATTAATATAATATATGGAAGATTCTTTATTTGACTTTGATACATATTTTTTTTTTCAAACTCAAGCAACGCTTTTCATTTTAAATTACATTGTGTTATTAGTTTTGACAAATGCTAACGAGTGTTTTCGAACTACTTTTTACGACCTTAAATAGTAAGTTATTTATAGAATTTTTATGGGAATGCCTAAAGTCAACATATTGAAAATTGTAGTATTTAATTTTTTAAATAAAAAATTCTTTAATCAAAATACTTAAAAAGTGCCCCTAGGGCAAGACCGAAATTAGTTTTTTAAGTTATAAGTACCATATTTTCTTCTATGATTTATCAACGGTCATTAATATCCATCAGAAAATCAACTAAACAAATATAAACTGAATTGTTCTTTCTTAACCAATTTTTTTCATATGCCAAAATAGTAGATCGAACATCTAACGACTTGTTTAACGAGTCTAAATTTCTTACAACTTCAATTATTAATTCTTGGTTTGAATAATTATAAACAGATGCATGCAATAAACATGGTTTAATAATTTATACCACTATATATAAACACTTGTGCTATATATAGTCTAAGGCAATGCATTCGTGATAACATAAACACTAGTGAGGAAATTAAATATAAGTCATTAACCATGGAAATTGAATTAATTTCTAGAGAAACCATAAAACCTTCGTTACCAACTCCTTCTCACCTCAGAATATATCCACTTTCTTTCATTGACAACATTATGCGCCGTACATATGTGCCAATAATTTTCTTTTACAAACCAAATGACATTAGTGACCAAAATTTCAAAATATCACAACTTCGAAAATCCTTATCTCAACTTTTATCCAAATATTATCCTTTTGCCGGTAGATTGAAAGATAAAATTACCATCGAATGTAATGATCAAGGTGTGTCGTTTTTAGTCGCAAAAATAAAAAACAAATTATCAGAAATCCTCCAAAATCCTACCGATAATTTGTTGAACCCTTTGTTTCCCGATGAATTGCAATGGACCAATATGGATTGGAGTGAAACTCTAATTTCATTTCAAATCAATTGTTTTTCATGCGGAGGAATGGCTATAAGTACTTGTGTGAGTCACAAAGTTAGTGATGCTTCGACCATTTTGAACTTCATGCATGATTGGTCTCTCATCAACCGGAAAATTGAAGAAGAAAATGAAACGGGTTTTTTAGTATTACCTGTTTCTAATTTACTTGATGGTGGAGCTTCAATTTTTTCACAGAAAGACTTACCTATTTTCCAAGAAGTTTTGCCGTTAAAGAGAGAAAGCAATGTTGTGTGCAAAAGGTTTGTATTTCAACCCTCAATGATTAATTTTCTCAAAGCCATGGTAACTTCTAGCCCTAGGAGTATAGAAGTTGTAACCGCATGGATTTACAAGTGTGTGGTTTCAATAATAGGGTTAAATATTGAGACAACACCGTTTAACACGGTTGTTGACCTTCGTAAAAAAATGGTTCCTCCATTGTCTGAAAAGTGTGTAGGTAATATAATTTGGCCCATGTCTATAGTTTTTGATAAGAAAGAAATGGAGTTGGAAGATTTGGTATGCAAAATAGAAGAAGGGTTATATGAATTTAATGACGTTTATCCAAAAATATTTGGAGAAAATAGGAAGGATAATTTGTCATTGATATCTAAGTGCTTGAAACAAGCTACTGATCCTCGCCCTGAGAATGAAAATACATTTACCTTTTCTAGTTGGTGTAGGTTACCAATGTATAAAACAGATTTTGGATGGGGAAAACCAACCTGGGTTACCACTTATAGTAGTTTTTCAAGGGATGTCATAATTCTAATGGATACAAAAAATGGGAATGGGATTGAAGTTATGGTGAACTTGAAAGAGGATGTTATGGAAAAATTTGAGCATGAAGTGGAACTTCTTCAACATGCTTCCTTTATTCCGAATCCGAGCAATGTTGAACACGATGCATGACTATAATTTTTTATATGAGCGGGATATCCATAATCCTGCTTTATGCTGAAAGCAGTGAAGTTTGTTGGGGTGTCATGTTGGGTCTCAATGGATCAGGGGGATTGGAGGCCCTCTAATTTCTTGTTTTGTCCTATCTGTCGTTGATCCTTGTCTCTCTCTTCCTGAAGAGTATTATTTTTCTCGTGGTGATGCCTTTGAGGGGCTTTAGTTTGGTGGTTGTGTGCCTCCTTGTTTTTTTTAGTTTATTTGCTTGTTTGTTTTCTTGTCTTATCTTAAAGATTGTTAAGTTCTTGTGGAATATATTTCTGGTACCGCTTTGTTTTTCTGAATTTTCTTTTATATATTTTTTTATATTTACATATAATATAGTTACCATTCAAAAAAAATATTGTAAACATTATAATCATATTTTAAAAATTGACAACGTATTTTGAGAGATATGTTAAACCATTTTTTTATGAAAAAGACTGTTATGAAAAAATTTGAGCATGAATTCTTATGCTTCTCATCTTAATCCAAACAATGTTGAACACGATGCATAACATATGTGCTCTCTTCTCAAGGTCTTTTGATTCTTGTTTATATATATGCTTCTCTTAATAATGTTTTTCATTAAGTATTGAGTTTCTAATGTAATGCGAATTTATATGATCGTTTTCAAACATGTAATATTAGTGGACAACTCTTTTTTTTTTTTTGTAAAAAAAAAAAAAAAAAACTCTATTTTAAAGGACACAGTTTTTGTAACAAAAAAAAAGGAGATTATTAATGTTAGATCGTCTAATAATTTACTATTATGTCATTAAATTAGATTATAAAAATCATGAATAGGAAAGAAAAAAGTTAATTCGAAGAACAAAATTATGCAATTTTGTATTTACTAAAAAACAACATGTTCATTCATTCAAATTCATAGAAAATGTACATCAATCGAAATCATTACATATTCATTCATTTTAATATTAACAATTAAAATTATTATAATATGCAAGATTCTTTTTTTGACTTTGTATAATATTTGTTTTTTCAAACGCAAGACAACGTCTTCTTGTTTAAATAACACATGGTGTGGATAGGTTATTGATGCAATATAGACGAGTTAGTATTAATCTATTCTTATACAGTATTATTTTATAAACCATGTTTTTTTAATGGCCATTTCTTGCAATAGTGTTATATAATTCTTGTCCACATGCAGGTGACCAGTAATAAATTAATCCAAGTAGTAACAGTATTTAATCTCTTAATCATGTACTTAGGAGTTCGATTCATAGCTCATGTGTAACGATAAAATTGGATTGGAATAAGAGAACTTATCTCGTGTACCTGTTATCCCATATTTTAGCTCAAGGTAAAATATGTTATAATCTCCAGTTCCAAAGACATTTATTGCTATAAAGAACCTGTTGAGATGGCTTTAGGTAGCCTTAGTCTTTAATGTCTTCAAGAACAAGAGAATCCTAATGGAAAAGCTTCATAGCTCGAGACTGAAAGAATCTTTCGATGGAAGCCAATGAATCGAAGTAGTCAAGAATGGTGGACTTAGAGCAATTTTTATCATTTAAGGGTGATTCGACTTCGACGGTTACAACGGTTTACAGGCCTTGGTTCATTTCAAATGCAAAGGACGCGTGGCTGAAGTTTAGTAGTTTAACGTTAGGATAGACGTTGCTTAATTTTCTATAAATAGAAGTATATGTAGTCGAAGTAGGGGTCACAATTCATTTACACAAAATCTCAAACACTCAAAGTATCCATGTTAAAGCGAGAAACGAGTTATTCGAGAAAGATGTATGAATCGGTGAACCTTTACATTTTCTTTGTAACTTTTACATTCTAAATGCAAATTTACTTTTTCATAAGTCTTTATTTTCTTAAAGCGTTTACCAATTCTGCTTTTTATTGGTTCCCTCGTTCGAGTGAACTTGCTTTAATTGCATTTAACATATGTTTCAGAAATTAAACATATTGTTCTTTTATAAAATAAGGATGTCTTCAAAAATAAACTTCCAAGTTTCCTTTAACAAAATGCATGAACAATTGTCCCGAGATTTACTAGTTGATCTCTCAAGTAATTAATTTAAACTAGCGGTTGTTTACCAAAAATCAGTGTAAACAAATTGGCACGCCCAGTGGGACGGGTTGTTTTGTGCAATTTACATCGTTTAAAAGTTTATTTTCTAAAAATCTTTTTACAAGTATTAAGACAGTTAGTGTTTATAGTTTGTGTTTTGATTTTGTATGCATTTGAGAAGTGGTAAATCTTTACCAAATTTAACTAGTGTCAAATCTAGATCAAAAATGGTTAGACCACCAAATAATAATCAAAACAATAACAACAATGTCCCAAATCCTGAAGGACAGCCAACACAAGCGTCAATTAGTAACGCTACTGTCATGGCCCAAGGCTCTGGAACATCTGCTTCGAGCGTTCCTGCAGTCAGTTTTGGGAATATAGGGGTAACAATGCCCTCAACGAGTTCGACTGTATCTGGGTCGATATCTTCGTTAGTATCACATGGTATAGGGGGCAGTCAGCCTGGTGCTGAAGATGTAAGGAGCCCCATTCGATCGTTTCTGTTGAACCAATCAGGATTAGGAATGCCAGATTCTCTGATGGCAGGCTTACACAATTCTAACCCAAATCCTGACAGGAGTACCATGCCTTCCCCAGCAGTCTCTGTTGTGGGAAATAGGACTAGAGATATTGCCTTACAAAATTTAACCAATGTAACTATGATGTCTTTTCGACAACAAATGGACGAGAGTAATCATGAAATGGTTAATACTCTGACTTCACAATTGGGGACTATTTTGAACCCTTTAATCAACAACACAAATAATAATTATCAGTTGCTAGCCCATCAGATGGGGCGGATTGCAGATTTCTTTGGCACTCCTACAATGCCTAACCAAAACCTTCAGCCCATTCGAAACCAAACACAGGTTCAGCACCAAGGGTTTCGTGTGAACAATGAAGTTCCAAACGATCAAATACCACAAGTGGTACAAGAGGAACCACCGGCTCCAGTGGTGCACCATGTGCCAGAGCCTGAAGTAATTTTGGTTAATCGAAATCAGAATGCTGACGAAGTGGTTCGAAATGTGCAAAGAAATAATTTTGCGCAACAAGATAACTTGGCAAATTTAGTCGAAACTATTTTAACTCAAAATGGTTTCAATGTTGGCCTACATAGGCCTAACTTTATTTCCCCATTATCTGAATACGTGTTACAAACTGAATTGCCAAGGGGATGGAAGATCCCCAAATTCACAAAGTTTGCTGGGGACACAACCGAGTCAACAGTGGAACATGTGGCAAGATTTTTTGCCGAAGCAGGAAATTTGGCAGATAACGAAAATTTAAGGTTGAAATATTTCCCAAATTCCCTAACAAAAAATGCTTTCACTTGGTTCACAACTCTTCCCCCCCGTTCGATTCAGCATTGGACTCAATTGGAAAGGGCTTTCCATGAACAGTTTTATATGGGCCAATCTAAGATTAGTTTGAAGGAATTGGCCAGTGTCAGGAGAAAGGCACCAGAGTCCATAGATGACTATTTGAATCGATTTAGGCTACTTAAGGCTAGATGCTTTACCCAAGTGCCTGAACATGAGTTAGTCGAAATGGCTGCAGGAGGCCTAGATTATTCAATTCGAAAGAAATTAGATACACAACATCTAAGAGACATGGCACAATTAGCAGATAGGGTAAGACAGGTCGAACGCCTTAAGGCTGAAAAGGCAAGATCATCGAAGTTTCAAAAAAGGGAAAAGATTGCTTATGTTGAAACTTTAGATGATGATGATGAGGAATATGTGATAAACTATGGAGACATAGAGGATAATGAAATTAATGTGGCCGAATTAAAACCTGGCCCTCCCTATGTCTGCAAATTACTAAAACCTTCGAATGGAAAAAATCCTGTCGAACCCAAGAATGATAAATTTGTCGCTAAAACTTATTCGTTTGATATAACTAAATGTGATGAAATATTTGATTTGTTGGTTACTGATGGCCAAATTGTTGTTCCAAAGGGATTGAAAGTGCCTCCCCTTGAACAGCAAAAGAAAAGAGGTTTTTGCAAATTTCATAATTTTTTGGGTCATAAAACCTCACAATGTGTTCTTTTCAGGGATCTGGTTCAAAAAGCTTTGAAAGATGGAAGGCTGAAGTTTGGAGAGAAATCCGGACACAAGATGAAAATTGACGAAGATCCACTACAAATATCTGATGCTTCCTATGTGGAACCGGTCGAATGCTTGATGATCGATGCCATGGACTTATCAGGAGGCGCTCAATTAGTTTCTATTCCAGAGAATGAATACTATGAAAAAATGAAAGTAGTATATCCTGGGGCTGAAGAGGAACTGATTGATTTTCTACAAAGGTGTAAGCTTAACAAGTCCGAGGTGATGCTTTGCCCAAGGTGCAGTGCTGTATTCGACAAGAAGGCTACTGAGGGCCTTAACAAGTTTATACCATTCAGAAGAAACAAAGAAAATTGGCCAAACTCAAGGCCAATGAAAAAACAGAACATGGCGCATGCTAAACCAATACATCAAAGGTTGGGCAACCCAAATACGTTTGTGCCATCCAACAAATCACCAATGAACAAATGGGTTCATGGTCATGCATCCAACTTTGTCAGAAATTCTGTTGACAAGGGAAGTTCGAGTCATTCTGTTGATTCGAAGAAGTATGCTTACAGAAACAATTACAAGGGAAAGAATCCCATGACCCGCACACAATGGCGTAGGCATCAGCGCCAACAAAGGCTCTCCCTTCAAGAGACTCAAAAGACTGAAGACAACAAAGGAAAACAGGTTGTCGAAGTGGCTAGAAGGCCTCTGAAAGAAAGATTGACTCAACCAGAGGATGGTCAAAAGGTTGAGAATGAGTTTGAAGGAGAGAACATGGAAGATGAAGATCTCCTTGATTCAGATCCCGAGTTTGATGTGCTGGTGAACGTAGTTTCGATCCTCCCTGCTGAATATGACGTGTGGTCAGAAGTGACTGAAGGGGAGGATGAATTCGATGAGTCTGAATTGGCTTTACACAAGCCAATGTGTTATTATGTAATGAATAATGGCTGCTTAGAGGAACAGATGGCCAATTTTGAAAGGCCAACTGAGGGAATGAAGAATCATTTGAAACCCCTCTTTATTCAGGCCAAAGTAAACAATGTGGGGGTCAACAAAGTGTTGATTGATGGAGGAGCAGCAGTAAACCTGATGCCAGAATTCATGATTACCAAGATTGGTAAATTCTCTACTGACTTGCACCCTCACAACATCGTTCTTTCGAATTACGAAGGTGAGACTGGTTTCTCGCTGGGGGCAATTCAAGTCGATGTGGCAGTTGGCAGCACTGTTAGGCCAACTTTGTTTTTGGTTGTAGCATCGAAGGCCAATTATAATCTGCTTCTAGGAAGGGAGTGGATACATGGTGTTGGAGCAGTGCCTTCGACTCTCCATCAGAGAGTGAGTATTTGGAGAGATGATGGTGTGGTAGAAAACATCGAAGCTGATCAAAGTTATTTTAGGGCTGAAACACACCACATAACCAAGCACTCATTTGATAAGAAATTGGCGAATATATCGCCATGCACTGAACAGGGATATGCCTATGCCCCTGCTGATAATGTCTACCATTCTGTCAAATTGGATCCAACCCATGGATTCATTTGGGAGAGAGAGGAGATAGACGAAGGTCCACATGTGGATGAAGGCAAAGTCCGCCCAACTGGGTGGGACCTTGAAGAATACTACGATGACTAAGCCCAATGCTTGGGCCAAGATTTCGGCTTATATGGCCGAAAACAAGATAAAGATGGCTTTAGAGGCCACAATGCTGCAAGAAAATATGGCTATCGAAGCCAACAACTGTGAAAATGGCAAATTATTGCCAATGACTCAAAAAATGGACTGCATCTATGATGAAGAACCATTAGGATTTGAGAAAGATCCTTCCAGTTCCAGTCAAAAGATGCAGGCACAAGATCCTTTGGAAGAAATAGATATTGGAGATGGCTCTATCAAAAGGCCAACGTACATAAGTGCCAATATCCCAAAGGACCTGCGTGATAAACTGGTCGAACTCCTTAAAGAGTTCAAAGATTGTTTCGCTTGGGATTACAATGAAATGCCAGGTTTAGACAGAAATTTGGTCGAACATAGATTACCCATTCGACCAGACAAGAAACCAGTTAAACAATCACCAAGAAGATTCGCACCAGAAATCCTATCTAAGATCAAGGAGGAAATTGAAAGGCTGTTGAGAAGCAAGTTCATCCGGACTGCCAGGTATGTCGAATGGTTAGCAAATATAGTTCCTGTCATTAAGAAAAATGGTTCTCTTAGAATATGTATAGATTTTAGGGACTTAAACAATGCTACCCCTAAAGATGAATATTCGATGCCTGTAGCAGAAATGTTAATAGATTCAGCAGCAGGTTTTGAATATCTTAGCATGTTAGATGGGTATTCTGGATATAACCAAATTTTTATCGCTGAGGAAGATGTGGCAAAAACAGCTTTTCGATGCCCAGGGGCTTTGGGTACCTATGAATGGGTCGTAATGCCATTTGGATTGAAAAATGCTGGAGCCACATACCAAAGAGCAATGAACTCAATTTTCCATGATTTTATAGATACTTTTATGCAAGTATATATTGATGATATTATTGTTAAATCATCATCACAAAATGATCATTTGGTTTGTTTAAAAAAGTCATTTGAAAGAATGAGAAAATATGGATTGAAAATGAATCCATTAAAATGTGCTTTTTGTGTGCATGCAGGAGATTTCCTTGGGTTTGTGGTGCATAAAAAAGGCATTGAAATAAACCAAAACAAGACAAAAGCGATTTTGGAGACTAACCCTCCAACAAACAAAAAGCAACTTCAATCCTTGTTGGGAAAAATCAACTTTCTGAGAAGATTCATTTCGAATCTAAGTGGTAAAGCTCAAGCTTTTTCACCATTGCTTCGACTCAAGAAAGAGGATGTTTTTACTTGGGGGCAGGATCAGCAAGAAGCATTCGATGCAATCAAAAGATATTTGTCTAATCCTCCAACTCTGATGCCACCAATTAGAAATAAGTCTATGAAGTTGTATATTTCAGCATCTGATACCACATTAGGTAGTATGTTAGCCCAAGAGGACGAAAATGGCGAAGAAAGGGCCATTTATTATCTAAGTAGGGTCCTTAATGCTGTTGAAACTAGATATAGTAGTATTGAAAAGCTTTGTCTTTGTTTGTACTTTTCTTGTATGAAATTAAAGCATTATATAAAGCCTATTGATGTTTATGTTTATTCTCATTATGATGTTATTAAACATATGTTGCTAAAACCAATTTTACATAGTAGAATTGGAAGATGGGCTTTAGCTCTTTCTGAATATTCACTTTCATACAAGCCTTTGAAAGCAATTAAAGGCCAAATAGTGGCTGACTTCATTGTTGATCATTCAGCAATCGAATCACCTCAAAATTACATTGCTCTAGAACCATGGACTCTGTATTTCGATGGGTCTAGACATCAACATGGTACTGGGATAGGTATTTTGATAATTTCCCCACAAAAGATTCCTACTAAGTTCAAATACAGGATTAATGGTATTTGTTCGAACAATGAGGCTGAATATGAGGCTTTGATAGCAGGATTAGAAATATTATTAAGCCTGGGGGCAAAAGACATTAAAATAAAAGGTGATTCAGAACTAGTTTTGAAACAACTGACAAAAGAATACAAATGTATCAAAGAGCATTTGATTCGTTATTTTGTCATAGCAAATGCGTTACTAAAACGTTTCGATTCGATTGACATAGAACATGTTCCTCGAATAGAAAATCAAGAAGCAAATGACTTAGCCCAGATTGCTTCAGGATACAAAGTGTCCAAAGAAAAGCTAGAACAATTAATAGAAATCAAAGAAAAATTGATTTCTAATGAGCCAATGCAATTGGAATTGTCAATACCAAAACTTGAGGGGGCAGAGATGTCACCAAATGACATAAATAATTCTGATAAAGAAATGAATTATGATGAACTCCAAATTTTGGTCATTGACAATTTAATAGATGGTGATTGGAGAAAGCCAATTGTAGAATATTTGGAAAATCCAATCGGGAGCGCTCCTCGAAAGATCAAATACAGGGCATCAAATTATGTGATCATTGGTAATGAATTGTTTAAAAAGACCCTCGAAGGAGTACTGTTGAAATGCCTTAGTGAAAATGAAGCCTACATAGCAATATCTGATGTTCATAGTGGGGCTTGTGGGTCTCACCAATCAGGCCATAAGATGAAATGGCTTTTAATTCGACAAGGCATGTACTGGCCATCTATGTTAAAAGATTGCATAGACTTTGCTAAAGGTTGTCAAGAATGTCAAAAACATGCAGGAATCCAACATGTACCTGCAAGTGAGTTACATTCGATAATAAAACCTTGGCCATTTAGAGGTTGGGCATTGGATTTAATTGGTGAAATAAAACCAGCATCATCAAAAAATCAAAAGTACATAATAGTTGGTGTTGATTATTTTACCAAATGGATCGAGGCTATACCCTTGCCCAACGTTGATCAAGAAGAAGTTATAAGTTTTATCCAAAACCACATTATTTATAGGTTTGGAATTCCTGAAACCATCACAACTGATCAAGGTTCAGTGTTTACTGGTCGAAAGATGCAAGAATTCGCCAGGCAAACAGGGTTTAAACTTTTGACTTCGACACCTTATTATGCACAAGCAAATGGTCAAGTAGAAGCTGCCAACAAAATAATTATTGGATTAATCAGAAAACATATTGCTCAAAAGCCAAGAAATTGGAACAAGACTCTAAATCAAGTCTTATGGGCATGTAGAAATTCCCCTAAAGAATCAACAAATTCTACTCCATTTCGATTAACATATGGTCATGATGCTGTGTTACCAGTAGAAATTTATCTGCAATCTATCAGAATTCAAAGGCAAATGGAGATACCAACTGATCACTATTGGAGTATGATGTTTGATGAATTGGTTGATTTAGACGAAGAAAGGCTAAGAGCGCTTGACACTTTAAGTAGACAAAAAGAAAGAGTAGCAAAGGCCTACAATAAGAAGGTTAAATCAAAAACCTTTAATGTGGGGAATTTAGTTTGGAAAGTTATTTTGCCTATGGACAAAAAGGATAGAGTTTTAGGCAAATGGTCTCCAAATTGGGAAGGACCTTTTAAAATAATACAAGTATTTTCGAATGGTGCGTATGAAATAGAAGAATTGACTTCAGAAAAGCGAACATTGAATATAAATGGTAAGTATTTGAAAAAATATAAACCAACGCTTTTAGAAGTTAATATTAGCACAGAATAAATATTCGAAACGAAATTGAAATGGCATAAACGAAGTAAAGGTGCCATAAAAGGCAATTGTCAAAGGTACAAACCAAAGAGAAATAAAACCAGATAATTGTTCGAGAATTTAAAAACATCAAAAGAAAATCTAAGACAAACACTTGGATTTGAAATCAGCATAATGGTCCTTGATAAGGCCAACTTCGACAGTCTGGATCTTGATTGCATCTTCGAGAGACTTAATCTCTTCTTTGATCACAGTGGCAGCACTGAAGTGAGAGATACCTTCCTTCGCAGCTTCGCGGATAGATTCTTGAGTGGTAGCAGCAACAGCTTCTTCAATCTTTGTGCGCTTTGCTTTCTCTTCGAGAATCTTTTTCTCTCGATCAGCAATCTCGGCTCGAAGAGATTCTATCTCTGCCTCCCACTTAGAAATATTGTTGGTGCATTCTTGAATCCCAAGGCCTGGTTGCTGAACTTGTGCCTTCATTTGGTCAACTTTCGATTGAGCAGCCATAGCCTTCTCGAATAATGCATCATAAGCAGCCTGCTGACCAACAAGTTTCTGAGAGTTGCGTTTTAGGCTTTGCACCGTAGTAGCAAACTGGTCCAAAATCGATTCGAGCTGGATAACTTTCCCCAAGGTTTCGAGATCAGTTTGAGGGTTGTGCAACTTGTTCAGAAAGGACTTGTGCTTGAAAGCATTAGCAGGGTGTTCCTCAACTGATGCCAAGATGTCTCCATTGATGAAATCAGTATATAGCTTTGAAATCAGAGAGTCTTGTCGAACAGAAGAATTGATTTCTGAGTCTGAAGCAGTCGAATTGCTTGGTCCACTCGAACTTACGGGATCAGTAGTTGTTTTAGAAATCAGGAGTTTCAAAGCAGCCTCAGGATCATGAATCTGCAAGGAAATGAATTCTTCTTCAGCGAGCCCTAGGCTGGCTGACAATTTCGATGTCGAGGTTTCAGGTAGCAATTCTGATCCACCAGCCTCTGCTTCCTTTATGGCTTCAGAATCAAAGTCTTCTGCCTCTGAGGAAGTTTCGTCAGCATCGGCCTCGACTGTTGGATTTTCGTTCCATTCTTTGAAAGGAGAAGTCTTGTTATCAATCTCTGCAGACATAGGAGGTTCTGATTGATCTTGACTAGGCTCTGGTATGACTTTTTCAGAAATAGTGGTCTCACTATCTTTGAGAGTATCACCACTAGACTTGTTCGATAGGATGTCCTGAAAAACAGAATCGAATATGAGGGAGTATAACTTTACTTATTATAAATCAGAAAATGCAAGTAAAGTAGTACAAGTACCTCTGGATTGTTGTCTTGCTGGGGCATGTTGTCCGATTCTTTGAGTGTAGCATCAGGCATAGCAGCATCTTCTTGAACTTCAGCGTCAGGGATAGGCTCTTGTTGTTCATTCGAGATCGAAGGAGATTTAAGGTTGGTTGCAGAAGGATCACTTGAGGACTTTGATTTTTTATGTTTTTTATCCCGGGTTCGATCCTCTGAACTTTTCTTTCCTTCTCTCTTCTTTTCCTCTTTCCTCTTCGCTTTTCTTTCCTGCTTCTCTCTCTTTTCTTTCATCTTCTTTTCTTTCTCTTCAGTAGAAAGATTATCAGAGGTAGTTTCTGGGATATTTGTTTCAATAATCACAGAAGGCTGGCCCCTCTTTCTCTGGAAACTTTGTTCTTCTTCTTCCTGCAAATAGAAGTCGAAACAAGAAGTATTCGAATTAAGGGATTTGAGTTGAGAGGAACTTTGGAAATAATTTAGAAAAAGCTTATACCTCTTCTTCGTCACTGACGACTATTGTGTTAGGTTTTGGCTTCTTCGATGGGCCAGTCTCAGTGGAAGAGACGTTGGTTGGTCTTTTACGTGCCTAGAAGAAGTGGTTTAGAAAAGTAAAGATTTAACTTAGAATGTTTCAAAGGAAAACAAGTTTCGATTCAATATGTACCTTAGAAGGCTCTTCAGACTCAACTGCCTTCGATGTTGTTTTTTCTTTAACTGTCTTAGCAGATTCTGCAGCTTGTTTTTTGGTAACTAGGAAACATAAGCAAAAGTTTAAATCGAAACAATATGGGAATATTTGGTAAAAGAAAGTGCATATATAGACAAGTTACCTGTAGTCTTGACTTGCTGTTCGATTCTCTTTATCTGAGGTCGAGTAAACCCACTCTCCAACCTCGAGATAAGCACTGCATCTCCTAGGTGTTTGCTGTCGAAATATCGCCTCCACCAGTTGGCAAACTCTTGTGTACAGTAGTAAGAAAGGTTGAAGTCAAATGGCTCGAAGCCATAAACGTTATCACGACTAATCTTCATGTACCTTTCATACAAAGTGGAAGTTACAGTAGTCCCGAGCACGATGTTTTTCTTCCTTATATACATGCTCTTTGGTCGAAGCTGTGAAAAGCCAAACTGTCTAGAAACCAAGTTCGGTTGATACCCAATTAATGCATATTCAGAAGATAGGGTACCAATTCGAATTGACAGGATGGTAGGATCTAAATATGCTGTCCAGGTTTCATTTATTTCCTCCTCAGCATTAGGATTCAACACTGGTATCTCTTTGACGAACCAGGAGGGGCCAATGGTTCTCTTCACAAATGGAGCGTGTTCAGGCTTGAAGTGGTCGATGGCCAAGAAAATTTTCATGTACTTCATGAATAGCTGTTGAGAGTTCTGTTCAAGGGGATTAGGTTGAAGCCTTATTAAGCGAGTACCTTCGATTTTCCTTTTAGCTATCGAAGCGTGATGTTCAGTGGGAATGAACAAACCAAGTTCTTTTTCAAAGGTGGCATTTAACCACAACTGTAATAGCCACATTGGCCCAGCAGCTTGAAAACATCCATCTGGCGCAGCTTTCTTCGATTTCGACTTGGCAGGGACTAAACCTTTCAGGTTATCACAAACTTCCCCAATCGACTCATACAGGGTTGCCAGCAGAAGGCGTCCTAAGGCAAAATGGCATCCTTCATGTATTTGTACAGCCATAGGTATAAATTTCCTAGCAATTTGGAGAGATCGAGAACAAAATACATAATGGGATAGCCATAGAGTGAGAAAAGCCACATGTTCTTCATCTGAGACTTCTTCATTCTCAGGTCCTGAATGTTTGAGGATAAAGGCAGAAAAGGCGTTTTCTTTGTAGTTTAAAGTGATGTTATCACTAACATCATCAGGGCTGTAAGTTTTGCCAGTGGGTCTTAACCCTGTGATAGCTGACACATCGAACAAGGTAGGTGTCATCATACCACTTTTAAAATGAAAGGTGTTGGTAGATTTTTCAAAGAAATGCATCGCAGCAATGAGCATTTCAGGTTGGTATTTGGGTCCTATCCTAGAAAACTGTATTAACTCAAAGATTCCGTAATCTTTCCAGAATTTACCAAAGGATTGCTCTATTCGATCAAGCCAAGTAAGGTAAAGGCTATTTCCGTAATAAGGATGGGATCGAAAGGGTTTATAATTTGTCAGCATATATTCAAAGTTATAGGGTTTGCTATCAAAGATTCTAGGCTCGCAGGTTTCGAGACATGGAAATATCTCGTCTACTTCCCTAGTCAAATTCATATCATCTGGAATCGGACCACCAAAAGCATAAACATTGTTATCAATAGCAAAGGGAATCATTACCTGACTCTCCCAGATCTCTCGGTGTTCTTTGTTGCCTTTGGGTTCTGGAACATACTTCGTTCCATCATCAGCAACGGAGAAACCGCTCCATTTTCCAGCAAAAGGAACTTGAAACTTATTAGATGAAGACGCCATGAAAGTTCTTGGGAAAACGAAGGAAAAGATGTAGATCTGAGATCTTGAAAGATGCGAACTGAAGAAGGTGATCAAAGATCCGGTGAGTTCAAATTTGTTTTGAATCTTTGATGTTTCAAGATTTGGAGAAAGATTTTGAGAGATTTTGGAGCGTGAAAGGCTTTGAAAGAAGTTGGAAAGGTTTCAACTGAAGTGACAGAGCTCTATTTATAGGCAATCTTGGATTAAGACAAAATTTAATTAAAAAGATAAATGCTGAAAAAGCGCTTTTTGTCTATTCCGATTCAACTTCTCAGGCTGACGCGTGTCCCACTACTCAAAAGGATGCAGAACGTGACAGTTTTGAAAGAAGTGAAACGGTTATCTTCTTAAATACCATGACATCATCAAATCGAAAGAAAAGGAATGGCATTTGGAAAGAGGTACTTTGAAAAAATGCCAATCTCTTATTTCATTCGAGTCATTCAAATCGAAATAGGCATTTTTGGGGGCAATTTGTTATCCCATATTTTAGCTCAAGGTAAAATATGTTATAATCTCCAGTTCCAAAGACATTTATTGCTATAAAGAACCTGTTGAGATGGCTTTAGGTAGCCTTAGTCTTTAATGTCTTCAAGAACAAGAGAATCCTAATGGAAAAGCTTCATAGCTCGAGACTGAAAGAATCTTTCGATGGAAGCCAATGAATCGAAGTAGTCAAGAATGGTGGACTTAGAGCAATTTTTATCATTTAAGGGTGATTCGACTTCGACGGTTACAACGGTTTACAGGCCTTGGTTCATTTCAAATGCAAAGGACGCGTGGCTGAAGTTTAGTAGTTTAACGTTAGGATAGACGTTGCTTAATTTTCTATAAATAGAAGTATATGTAGTCGAAGTAGGGGTCACAATTCATTTACACAAAATCTCAAACACTCAAAGTATCCATGTTAAAGCGAGAAACGAGTTATTCGAGAAAGATGTATGAATCGGTGAACCTTTACATTTTCTTTGTAACTTTTACATTCTAAATGCAAATTTACTTTTTCATAAGTCTTTATTTTCTTAAAGCGTTTACCAATTCTGCTTTTTATTGGTTCCCTCGTTCGAGTGAACTTGCTTTAATTGCATTTAACATATGTTTCAGAAATTAAACATATTGTTCTTTTATAAAATAAGGATGTCTTCAAAAATAAACTTCCAAGTTTCCTTTAACAAAATGCATGAACAATTGTCCCGAGATTTACTAGTTGATCTCTCAAGTAATTAATTTAAACTAGCGGTTGTTTACCAAAAATCAGTGTAAACAGTACCCCGACCCATAAATTTTTCGATAGAGATTAGTCATCGTTTTAACGACTATTGAAACTCCATACCAATATATATATATTATATTGAAACTCCATACCAATATATATATTATGGCAACCAAAAAAATCTTGTACATAGTGTGAGCAGTTATGTATGGATGCACGTGAATTACTACTAATGTCTTCTTCTTTTATATATAAATCTATTTTTAAAATTTATTTATTAAAATAGTAATGGTCCATCTTTTGACTATTTTTGAGATATTCATATTAGACACACCCTCAATATAATATGCTTCTTTTGTTTTAGTAATTTTTATATTCGATTTATATTTATAAGCAGTCCCCAATTTTTTGGGTTAGCTCCGCCACTGGCCACGTGATAATATATTAGTGGACACCTCACTATATTTTTTATTTTTTTTAAAAAAAAACTCACTCTATTTTTAATGGACACGGCTTTGTCTTATTTTTAATATTAGATCGTCTAATAATTTTTTATTTTTTTTACTTATAATAATTTATTAGGCTTGAATGATCAATTCATCCTTGTAAGTTTGCGAGTTTTTGATTTTCATCCATGTATCTTTTTGTTTTAAAATAGTTCCTAAATGTGCAAATCCATTTGGTTTTAGTTCCTAACGTTAAGTGTCGTTACAAAAATGATGACATGAGAAACAGAGGCTGATGTGGCAATGTCCGATGTGGCAATGTCCGATGTGGCAAACGACGATGGTTATGTCATTAAATTAGATTATCAAAATCATCAATTGACAATAAAAAAGTTATACGGAAGAACAAAATTACGCAATTTTTTTCCACAAAAACAACAATGTTCATTCATTCAAATGCATAGGAAATACATCAACCGAAATCATTCAATTTCGGTAAACACTAATAAAGATAACTGACAAAAGGTTTATGGCGCATCCGAGTTAATAGTATAAAACGGTTTAATATCTTAACAAAGCCCTTAACTTACTTGTAAATAACATAATTATAATTATAATTAAGTATAGAGGGAGCATTTGAAAATAACAATCATGGGAAATTCATATCAAATAGAAACATTAAACATTCGAGGTAAAAGAAAAAGGAAACA
The DNA here is from genome assembly GCF_020283565.1 of Trifolium pratense. NCBI lineage: Eukaryota > Viridiplantae > Streptophyta > Magnoliopsida > Fabales > Fabaceae > Trifolium > Trifolium pratense. Next base: position 8,798,242 of record NC_060062.1, on the reverse strand, counting down.
ATTATTTATTTATTTTTTTGGTTTTCACCCACTGGTTCCTAGGCGAAGGGGCCCTAGTAGTCCAGAGTTCGGGGCGAGTTCTGACATTAAGTGGTTTCAATCCCCTACCAAATGCAGTTGCGGGGGATCGAACTGTGGTCCTCCCTACCAAGTTCAGTGTCAATCATCATTAAACCAACTAAAACAAACCAAATTAAACAATAAACATTAAAAATTTGACTTATTAATTGAACTTGTAACATAACACCAAACTAAGGATAAACTTCAATGAGAGACTTGAAACCCCATATGGGAGTAATTTTGTAGCTGCCGAAGCCTGCATCATATATGAGTTTCTCCCATTCTTTTTTTTCTCTTTCTTTTCCATTGTACAAAGTCAGCATTACCATGTCAAAGTTCAGTTGCAACTCAGTTAACTCACGATTATCACTTGTTTCATCAATTGACATGTCAATGATTATAACCTTTCCATCTTTGCCTTTTCCAGAAATAGCTTCTTTGCTATTCTTCAATATCTTTAAGCAGAGCTCATCATTCCAATCATGTAGAATCCACTATTAAAAAAAACAGAGATTTTAACTATTTAGTTTATGTACATTGTTAAAAATATATGCATGCAACTTAGTTTGATTTTCATAAGATATATAGTTGAAGTTTTTTTGGAGACAATTGTAAAATGCAAATTCTTGTTACTTAAAAATTTCCACTTGCCAATATTTTTAAATGAATGTTTCGACCAAAACACCACAGGGGACAGATACGACATAAAACACCGTCTAAAATTTGAATTTTGAGCTGGTCTTAAGTGGACTAGAAAGTGGCTATGCATTATAACGAAGTTTCACTTTATTTTTATTTTTCAACCGAAACGTGGAAATTCACAATTTTGCTCCCAGTAAGCAACAGATCATGGGTCGAATTTCGTTGCTCCAATTTGAAGGCATGTTTAGAAAATTATAAACTACTCCCCCACAAAATTTGGTAGCATTCCGACGGCGTCTCAATTTATTTTGATTTTTCGACCAAAATAGTTATATTCGACCAAAACATATGATCACAACTAGGCAACGCCCGTAAGGTATGACTTTCTTATCTATTAAGGGCGTGTTTGATCTGCTAGAAAATAAGGTACTGGAGAAAACAACTTTAGTTTTACTGTGTTTGATTTTAAAACTGTTTCTAGAACTGGACAAACTAGAGGACAAGGGAATGAACAAAACCTAGAATTTTTGTCCCCCACTGAATTACGAGACAATTTTTTGTCCTCTGCACAAGTTGTCCCAAGTATCAAATTAAATAACATATTGTCCACATCGTACAATACAAAAATTGGTCAATACCTTAAACTTTGTTCTGTTCTGTCAAGTACTTACATTTTACAGATCAAACGAACCCTAAGAATGAGACCCTCGTTTAATATATTCTTGAATTAAATATGTGTTTGAAGCATGATGACGTATCGTCACACTCTCATATTCATGCTTATTTAAGGGACATTAGACTCTTTTTAGAGGTTTTTAGTGAATAAACCAAGAGAAATCAACTCAGAAGCAAGATTACTTGGATTACAAAGAAAGCAGGAAATTATGCAGGAAATTATGCATTTACATCACGCTGGGGGCGTGAAGCATCACGCGCCGCGTAATAAGCTTAACAGAGAAGATCACATCCTGCTTCTATTACGCACGGCGTGGGGACCTGTCCATGCGCGGCGTAATACCCTGATCAGAATATGGTTTGCCACTGACATAATCACGCGCGGCGTGAGAAGAACCACGCGCGGCGTGACAGAGGAATTGAACTATGTCGGGGGCGTGGAGCTAGTCACGTGCGGCGTAATAACATTGCTAAAGATCAGTTCTCCTCTGCCTTAATCACGCGCGGCATGGAGCAGTTACACGCGCGACGTTGTGGGAAATGAGCAACCACGTGCGGCGTGATAGATCTGACGCGCGGCGTGGTTGCGATCTATATATATTGAAAGCCATTTTCTGGAAAAGGGTTCGAAATTTTGGAGTTCATCACTGATTTTCTAAGATCTTGTGCATCAAGTGAAGTCTGATCCTGCATTCCAGTGGCTAGATTCAAGAAGTTCAACAGCATGGGAGTCTTCCTTGTGAAGTTGAAGCTTGGATTTGCTCACATCACCATGAGGAGATAAACCTCTCATAGAGGTTGGATCTAAGGATGAACTAGGTTATGTAATTGCATGCAATTTGTTCTATTGTATTGAATCTCTTGTACTAAGTGTTATTTCATGAATATCAATGCTTAATGTCTTTCAATTTCTGATCAATTTTGCAATGATTTTAGATTCTAATTATGTATGAGAATATGAGTTAGAATCCGACATGAATTCATGAAGCATTGTAGTAATTTTATATTCGATTTATATTTATAAGCAGCCCCCAATTTTTTGGGTTAGCTCCGCCACTGCCCACGTGATAATATATTAGTGAACACCTCACTATATTTTTTTTTGTAAAAAAAAAAAAAAAAACTCACTCTATTTTTAATGGACACGGCTTTGTAAAAAAAAACACGGCTTTGTCTTATTTTTAATGTTAGATCGTCTAATAATTTTTTTTTTTTACTTATAATAATTTATTAGGCTTGAATGATCAATTCATCCCTGTAAGTTTGCGAGTTTTTGATTTTCATCGTTGTATCTTTTTGTTTTAAAATAGTTCCTGAATGTGCAAATCCATTTGGTTTTAGTTCCTAACGTTAATTGTCCGGAACAGTCATGCATCCATTTCTGCGACATTGACGGTGCTAAAGTCATTAAATTTGCCTTGAATTGGGATCGAAGTAAACATGCAAATTTGAACAAAAACAAACATCGTACTAAGACGGAAAATCAAAACAAAAACTCACTGTTGAATAACAAAATTGTGCATATATACATATCGATATCAGAACATAACCTATTATCCAACCACGACAGATATTGGATTGATATCGGAGTATAACCTATTATCCAAGTACACATATGTCTGTTCCTCGCATTCAAATTATAACGATTGGATTGAAGGCTCCAATGGTAAAACAGCACTGATTGGACACAGAATAATCCAAGTTTTGAAAATCACAGCCTACAGAATCTAAACAAAGCATGGGTACAGCACTCCTGGCCCAAATGTAAAAAGGAGCACAAACTACATCCAAGCCCAACAAACAAAATAGCTAAACAGACCCAACAAAATACCAGATAATCGCCCAGCAGAAGCTGAATTGCAGAGAAAACAGACGAGAATTATCCAACTGAAAAACAAACGCCAAAAAACAACCGCCAAGAGTCCTACAACCAGAGATCCGGAGATAGCGATCATTGATCAAGTAACCTAGCTAGAAATTTAACTCTTAAAGATAAGTGAGATTACTGGAGTTCGAACTCCAACCTCCTTTACGGTTATCTTTCTGTCTTAGTGTTGATTTTTTTTTTTCACTTTAAGGAGAGTCGGAACTTCTCGTGGTTGAGGTATTGGGGTGTTCTTGTTTTTGAAGTTGGTGTGTTTGTTTTGTTTTTTTCCTAGTGTAATTTTTGGTGTGTTTGTTTTTTTCGACTTGTAATGCAAACGGTGTGAAAACTGCAGGAAATCTGTTCCATAGAAATGCTCTTGAAATGCATATAAGCTACACATATATCCCTTGAAACAAACACACAAGACATTATCACAACGTAAAAATGGATTTGAGTATGAATTATGGCAATATTGAAGAAAGTGATTTGTATGATGCTCAATTCCATTTGTACAAACATATATACAACATTCAAAGTTCTATGGCACTCAAATTTTGCAGTGGAGTTAGGCATAGCAGATGCAATCCACAACCATGGAAAACCCATAACACTTGCTGAATTAGCTTCATCTTTAAAACTCCACCCTTCTAAAGTTAATATCCTATATCGACTCAAGTGAAATCAATTTTTAAATGTTCCTTATAGCTTATACAATGAGAGTGAAATCAATAAACGTTTTAATTATTTTTGCTTGTTGCTTAAAAAAGTGTTGCCGAAGGCTATAAATAAATGTTGTAATTCTCTCAATTCCATCGTCTTCATAGCTTAAAAAAGTGTTGCCCTGAAAATCTTTTAATCATTTTCTTCACCTCAAATTTTCTTATAGAAGTGAGAGCATATACTTCCACACACACAAATTCTTGAACATATAAACATTAATGCATAGTAATACGGTCAAGAATACTAACTTTTTCTAGTGAGGGTTATGTAGAATGAAAACACGATAATGTCCAATACGAGTCTCGCTAATGCGACCAAGATGTCGAAGAATGTTATGACAACTTTTTAGTGCTTATACAATGAGAGTCTAGCTATAAGGAACATTTAAAAATTGATTTCACTCTCATTAAAAATTATTAGACGATCTAACATTAACGTTTATTGATTTCACTCTCATTGTATATATAAGCTATAATTATTATGTCAAGCTCTACACAATACAAATTGATTTCACTCTCATTGCACACTTACAATGTCCTAACATAATTACTGTAAAGAGATACAAGGATTATTGATAATTATTAAACAAGAAGCCAATCTCTTCAGAAAAAATATTTGCTCCTTTTTTTTAACGACAAATATATTATTATTAATAGTCAGTCTCTTCAGAAAATATATTTGCTCCTCCTAAAAGTTTTAGGTTTGATTCTTTCTGGTGCCAATTTGAGTGGACTAATTTAGTTTCTTCAAAAAAGAAAATATTATTAATAGTCAGTCTCTATACAATACGAATAGAGGCTGGAAAAAAAACGAAACTACAAAATAAATGCGCCGTATTTGCACACTTACATTGTCCTAACTTAAATACTGTAAAGAGATACATGGATTATTGATAATTATTAAACAAGAAGCCAACAGAATTACAGTAAAGAAATACATCTATATATGGATATTAGCAACAAGACAAAGAGGATTCTTCTTGTGCTGAGAGATCCCAGGAAGCACTTCTGTATCAATATCTTCCTTCACTAATCCATGTGGCAATGTCCAATCAAAAGAATAGAGAAGATTTGCAAGCGTAAGTTCCAATGACGCAACTCCCATAGATATGCCGGGGCAAATTCTACGACCAGCTCCAAAGGGTATTAGTTCAAAATCTTGTCCGGTAAAATTTATAGAACTTTCTAAAAATCTCTCGGGATAAAATTCTTGTGAGTTTTTCCAAAAATTATGGTCTCTTTGAATAGCCCAAGCATTCACATAAACTATTGTCTTGGGTGGAATATCGTAGCCACTTATAATACATTTTTCCCTTGATTCTCTTGGCACAAGAAGTGGGGCTGGTAGGTGCAATCGTAGTACCTCTTTAATTACTGCTTTCAAATATGGAAAATTTTGAATATCATCTTCTTCTAAAAAGTCTTTTTTAACTCCCATATTGTTCCTAATTTCTTCTTGTACTTTCTTCATTACTCTTGGATTTTTTATTAAGGTAGTCATAGCCCAAACCGATGTGGCTGATGTGGTATCTGTTGCGGCTATAAGCATATCCTATAAAAAAAACACATAGCAAAATTATTTGAGAGTCTATATATAAGGAATTCACCAAAAATAAATAAAATATGATAAAAGAGAAAAATTGAAATAAAATAACATACCACAAGGACAGCTTTGATGTGATCAAAAGTGAAATGGAAGGGAAATGAATGGTTCTTCTTCAATTGGAGTAAGACATCAACAATATCTTCTTCTTCTGCAATTTGTTGTCTATTTGGATCCAAATGTTCATCAATAATCTCTTGATAAAACTTATCAAACTCCTTGAAAAGTGTATCAACACGACCATGCAATCCTCTAAGTTTATCAATCCAACCCATAAATGGAATATAATCAGAAACAAAGAATTCTTTAAGTAAAGCATGTAACTCATAAAACAATCCATGAAACCTACTTCTCTCATTTCCTTGATTCTCATAGTTTTTCCCAAAAGCAATTCTACATATTGTAGTAGTTGAGAGTGAAGTCAATAACTCACTCAAATTTGTAACACTTGAACAAGTAGCATGTCCTGAAATTTTTTGAATCATTTTCTTCACCTCAAATTTTCTTATAGAAGAATAATATGACACACGTTTGGAACCTAATATATGAACAACACAAATTTTTCTTATTTCTCTCCAAAATTCACCATATTGAGAAAACCCAATTTCTGACCCATTATAAGATAATTTTCGTTGACCGTAGAATATTGGTCTATTACAAAAGATAAGATCATTGTTTTTCAATACTTGTTTGACAATTTCAGCTGAAGAAACAACAATAGCTTTTCTAAAACCAAGTTTAAGTGAAAATAGAGGACCATATATTTTTGAGAATTGTGAAAATTGAAGATGAAGATTACAAATATCTAGTTGATGAAGATTCCCTATTATGGGAAGACCTTTAGGACCAGGTGGATTATGTGTTTTATGTTTGTGGAAAAAAATAAGTAAAGGAAGAATTATCAACAGAACAAGTAGAAACAACATTGTTACGTACAATTAATTAATGTTTTATATTTTGAAAGAGAAAGAATTAATGACAACATTGTTACAATATTGTATGTTATATATATATATACGTCCATATTCTTTCAAAGTCAAAATTAAGCTTCAGCCTCAATATTATATAGTAGAATTATAAGTGCCAAAATCACAAGGTGTTCCAACACATATAAATATGCAACATTCTTTATTTGACTTTTATTCTTGAACCAATCACACCGTTTAATAAAAAGTTAATTTTATATATACACACACACAAACAATGACAATTTTCTTTTCTTCCAAAAAAACAAGCCAACTATTTTCAAATTAAAATAATAATTGTCTTTTAAGTATACATGATAAAAAAAAAATTTATGATAAACTTTCTGTAAATATTAGCTTAAAGTAAATCATTAATAATTTCAAGTCACTTGACACACATAAAAATAGAATATCATTTACGGTATGCAATTTTAATTTTTTTATGATCAAATTTGTATCTTTTATTACTTAAATTTTTGTATGAAATATAATTTTTTGTTTAATTTATATATTATAATTTTTTTAGCGATCGCCACCCGAATTTTATTTCCTGATTCCGCCACTGGATCCATCACATCACACAGAAATAGAAACTTTGTTTTTTTTTTCCATCGAAACCTTTTTCCTTTTTTAAAATAAGGCATTTATTTTTAAACAAAAGAGCAAGTCCACAAAATATATATTGATAAAGAAAAAATACAAAAGAATGGATCATACAACCTAAACAAAGAAGCTTAACAAAAACGATAATAATTTTTTGTCCTAATGAACATAATTTTTTCATCAATATAAAATAATATTGTATGTTATATATACGTCCATGTGTGAAGACTGAAGAACTAGCTGGCAACTCAAGATTATTTATATTTTTTTAGTCAAAAAACAAGTGCCAAAATCACGAGGTGTTCCAAACACATAAATATTCCATTTCTTCTGTAATGTACCACAGTTTATTGTAACAACTTGGACAGCATGCATATCATACATCATACAGTATGATAAATTAATGCATTTCAAAAGAACACTATTTTTTGTTTTTTCTTTTTATTAATGAGTAATATTAAACAGTATTCCGAGACACTTGTTGAGTATAGCAAAAAGAAAATAAAAGATAAAATTAATAAGGGTGTGATAACTTTTTACACTTTTAAGCAATGTTTTAAAAATCAAACCAGAGATCGAATCGGCATGGACCTTCGATTCATGGTTCAAATGATTAGACAGATTTAACCGTTATTGAACCGATTAAACCACGTATTAAATATAAATATCCACTATAAAAATTCCTAGAAAATTAAGTTTGGGTGGGTGATTGTTTGAGGCTTAATTGAAGGTTGATTTTGCGGAAAATTAAGTTTTTTTTTTTTTTTTAACTAAACACAGAAAATTAAGTTTTTAAATGATGATTTAAAGTTTTTGACATAAAATAGTGGCTTAAACTTGATTATTATTAGAAAAATATTTATTTATGATAAAATGGACCAAAGTGTATATTTTAACATAAAGTGGAGGAATGATGTCCCTTCCAAAACGAATGTTTTTGGGTTGTGATTACTTCTAGAGAAGCTTACCAAATCTAAATCATAGAGGTAATCTGTCTAACCCTCATGACCTTTCTTTTGTGTTTTGCTTTAGAAACATTGAAGAGTGTTCCCATCTTTTTTTCAATTGTTCTTTTACTCGAGGTGTGTGGGACGATATCTTTAAATGGTTAGGAATTGTTTTACCAATAGTGTAGTTCTTATGAGTTGGCTGTATTATAAAGTTAAAACAACTTGTGCAAGAAACAAGATGTGTAGGTGCAACAACATGAACAAGATGTGTCAGACGTACATCTTACTAAGGGGGAGAAACATGTACGTACAACATGTTGAACTAGATGTCCCAAACAAATGGTGTAGGACATATTTCCCCTGTACAGAAGGCCGAAGAACTTAAAGCTTATCCAAAGGCGCGTGATTCTCTCAAGTTTGTTACAAACGCGAATTTACGATGGCCATCTGTTTAATGGTGAGATAATAAAATTTGTTATCGAACCAATATGTTAGATACGATTGGGGATCATAACTAACTTTGATAAAAGGATAAGATTAAATCTTTTATCTTATGAATTAAGTTTTGAAACAAAGTTTGTTTTAAAACTAAATCATATGAGCTGACATCTCAAGATCTCTACAATCAAGAGGAGATGTCGAAAAGATTAACATGAATCTTTTATCTTATGAAAGAAGTTTTAAATCAAAAGTTTGTGCAAGCAATAAATAGAGACTCAAGCATACGTTTTGAAGCACAAGCAATAACCGAAGATTGCGAGTCCAAGACCTTGTGCTCACTGTGCAAGGTATACAACCGGTGATTAAGGCTTAAAGGCGTTAGGTACTTAATTGCTAGGTTGTTGTTATCGTTGAATGTCTATTCAAACTTGTGATAGTGGTGAGAGGAAGGTGAGCAATAACTCATATCTAGGAGAGTAAGCTCTTAGGTAGAAAAATACTAGGATTAAGAAAAGGCATACATATCAACAGGTTTTGGTATGCGTTGTAAGACTAAGTATTAATTCAAAGTAGTGGGTTTCCTTTCCTGGATTGGTATCCCTAAAGTAGGTGTGGTTTGCACTGAATTGGGTTAACAATTACTTGTGTCGTTTATTGTTTTCAGTATTTACTTTAGTATTATTAAGTTGATCCTGCAATCCAGTTGTCTAACCAGTTGTCTAAGACATCTAGCAATTTACACAGTTGTCTCAGACATCGTGTAATACATCTGTCCTGCCAAGAACAGAATTTCAAATAGGGTTGGAATTTTTATCGTCTAGTAACACTGTCAAACCTAAAAAATGCAAATGTGTTATAGACACTTGATTTGGTTGGTAACCACTTGGTGTATTTTGAAGCTTAGAAACAATATTATTTTCAATGGTGCTTTGCCGGATGCTTCCTCTTTGGTGGGAGATATTTTAGCATTTTCTTGAGTTTGGTTTAGTAGTCGCTTAGGTTGTAAATTTTTTTTTCTTTCTATGATTTGTGTAATGATCCTTTGTTTATTTACAAAGCTTCTAATAACATACTTTGTTTTGTAAGGGATTGAGTAACTCTTTCTTGTACTCACTTATATTGAATTTTACTTATTAAAAAAAAATAAGAAGGAAGGAAAGTGTAATTCAATTTTTTTAAAAAAAGATGTGAGTATAATTTACTCTATTAATAATATTTTTAAAATGTACAATGTAATTGAGACGTAGCTAGGTGAGCCGTGGGAAATTATCTATTATTATTATCCCCCCGTGATAATTAATTAGTCTTGTTCCAACATATTATATACATGGAAAATTAACACATTAATATAATATATGTGAAATATATTATTATCATTAATTAATTACCTCTATTATTTAATGTATATAATTTGACATTTATATAATGTTTTAATTTCAACAACAAAATTAATATAATATATGGAAGATTCTTTATTTGACTTTGATACATATTTTTTTTTTCAAACTCAAGCAACGCTTTTCATTTTAAATTACATTGTGTTATTAGTTTTGACAAATGCTAACGAGTATTTTCGAACTACTTTTTACGACCTTAAATAGTAAGTTATTTATAGAATTTTTATGGGAATGCCTAAAGTCAACATATTGAAAATTGTAGTATTTAATTTTTTAAATAAAAAATTCTTTAATCAAAATACTTAAAAAGTGCCCCTAGGGCAAGACCGAAATTAGTTTTTTAAGTTATAAGTACCATATTTTCTTCTATGATTTATCAACGGTCATTAATATCCATCAGAAAATCAACTAAACAAATATAAACTGAATTCTTCTTTCTTAACCAATTTTTTTCATATGCCAAAATAGTAGATTGAACATCTAACCACTTGTTTAACGAGTCTAAATTTCTTACAACTTCAATTATTAATTCTTGGTACATGGTTTGAATAATTATATACAGATGCATGCAATAAACATGGTTTAATAATTTATACCACTATATATAAACACTTGTGCTATATATAGTCTAAGGCAATGCATTCGTGATAACATAAACACTAGTGAGGAAATTAAATATAAGTCATTAACCATGGAAATTGAATTAATTTCTAGAGAAACCATAAAACCTTCGTTACCAACTCCTTCTCACCTCAGAATATATCCACTTTCTTTCATTGACAACATTATGCGCCGTACATATGTGCCAATAATTTTCTTTTACAAACCAAATGACATTAGTGACCAAAATTTCAAAATATCACAACTTCGAAAATCTTTATCTCAACTTTTATCCAAATATTATCCTTTTGCCGGTAGATTGAAAGATAAAATTACCATCGAATGTAATGATCAAGGTGTGTCGTTTTTAGTCGCAAAAATAAAAAACAAATTATCAGAAATCCTCCAAAATCCTACCGATAATTTGTTGAACCCTTTGTTTCCCGATGAATTGCAATGGACCAATATGGATTGGAGTGAAACTCTAATTTCATTTCAAATCAATTGTTTTTCATGCGGAGGAATGGCTATAAGTACTTGTGTGAGTCACAAAGTTAGTGATGCTTCGACCATTTTGAACTTCATGCATGATTGGTCTCTCATCAACCGGAAAATTGAAGAAGAAAATGAAACGGGTTTTTTAGTATTACCTGTTTCTAATTTACTTGATGGTGGAGCTTCAATTTTTTCACAGAAAGACTTACCTATTTTCCAAGAAGTTTTGCCGTTAAAAAGAGAAAGCAATGTTGTGTGCAAAAGGTTTGTATTTCAACCCTCAATGATTAATTTTCTCAAAGCCATGGTAACTTCTAGCCCTGGGAGTATAGAAGTTGTAACCGCATGGATTTACAAGTGTGTGGTTTCAATAATAGGGTTAAATATTGAGACAACACCGTTTAACACGGTTGTTGACCTTCGTAAAAAAATGGTTCCTCCATTGTCTGAAAAGTGTGTAGGTAATATAATATGGCCCATGTCTATAGTTTTTGATAAGAAAGAAATGGAGTTGGAAGATTTGGTATGCAAAATAGAAGAAGGGTTATATGAATTTAATGACGTTTATCCAAAAATATTTGGAGAAAATAGGAAGGATAATTTGTCATTGATATCTAAGTGCTTGAAACAAGCTACTGATCCTCGCCCTGAGAATGAAAATACATTTACCTTTTCTAGTTGGTGTAGGTTACCAATGTATAAAACAGATTTTGGATGGGGAAAACCAACATGGGTTACCACTTATAGTAGTTTTTCAAGGGATGTCATAATTCTAATGGATACAAAAAATGGGAATGGGATTGAAGTGATGGTGAACTTGAAAGAGAATGTTATGGAAAAATTTGAGCATGAAGTGGAACTTCTTCAACATGCTTCCTTTATTCCGAATCCGAGCAATGTTGAACACGATGCATGACTATAATTTTTTATATGAGCGGGATATCCATAATCCTGCTTTATGCTGAAAGCAGTGAAGTTTGTTGGGGTGTCATGTTGGGTGTCGATGGATCAGGGGGATTCGAGGCCTTTAATTTATTGTTTTGTCCTATCTGTCGTTGATCTTTGTCTCTCTCTTCCTGAGGAGTATTATTTTACTTGTGGTGGTGCCTTTGAGGGGCTTTAGTTTGGTGGTTGTGTGCCTCCTTGTTTTTTTTAGTTTATTTGCTTGTTTGTTTTCTTGTCTTACCTTAACGATTGTTAAGTTCTTGTGGAATATATTTCTGGTACCGCTTTGTTTTTCTGAATTTTCTTTTATATATTTTTTTATATTTACATATAATATAGTTACCATTCAAAAAAAATATTGTAAACATTATAATCATATTTTAAAAATTGACAACGTATTTTGAGAGATATGTTAAACCATTTTTTTATGAAAAAGACTGTTATGAAAAAATTTGAGCATGAATTCTTATGCTTCTCATCTTAATCCAAACAATGTTGAACACGATGCATAACATATGTGCTCTCTTCTCAAGGTCTTTTGATTCTTGTTTATATATATGCTTCTCTTAATAATGTTTTTCATTAAGTATTGAGTTTCTAATGTAATGCGAAATTTATATGATCGTTTGAAATTCAAACATGTAATATTAGTGGAAAATTCTATTTCTTTTTTTTTGTAAAGAAAAAAAAATACTCTATTTTGAAGGACACAGCTTTTGTAGTCTAATAATTTACTATTATGTCATTAAATTAGATTATAAAAATCATGAATAGGAAAGAAAAAAGTTAATTGGAAGAACAAATTTATACAATTTTGTATTTACTCAAAAACAAAATGTTCATTTATTTAAATTCATAGAAAATATATATCAATCGAAATCATTACATATTCATTCATTTTAATATTAACAATTAAAATTATTATAATATGCAAGATTCTTTTTTTGACTTTGTATAATATTTGTTTTTTCAAACACAAGACAACGTCTTCTTGTTTAAATAACACATGGTGTGAATAGGTTATTGATGCAATATAGACGAGTTAGTATTAATTTATTCTTATACAGTATTATTTTATAAACCATGTTTTTTTTAATGGCCATTTCTTGCAATAGTGCTATATAATTCTTGTCCACATGCAGGTGACCAGTAATAAATTAATCTAAGTAGTAACAGTATATAATCTCTTAATCATGTGGTTAGGGGTTCGGTTCATCGCTCATGCATAACGATAAAATTTGATTGGAATAAGAGAACTTTTCTCGTGTGCCCCATAAATTTTTCGATAGAAATTAGTCATCGTTTTAACGACTATTGAAACTCCATACCAATATATATGGCAACCAAAAAAATCTTGTACTGCATGTGAATTACTACTAATGTTTTCTTCTTTTATATATAAATTTATTTTAAAAATTTATTTATTAAACATAGTAATGGTCCACCTTTTGACTATTTTTGAGATATTCATATTAGACACACCCTCAATATGATATACTTCTTTGTTTTTAGTAATTTATATATTCGATTTATATTTATAAGCAGCCCCCAATTTTTTGGGTTAGCTCCGCCACCGCCCACGTGATAATATATTAGTGGACACCTCACTATATTTTTTTTGTAAAAAAAAAAAACTCACTCTATTTTTAATGGACACAGCTTTGTCTTATTTTTAATGTTAGATTGTCTAATAATTTTTATTTTTTTTTACTTATCATAATTTATTAGGCTTGAATGATGAATTCATCCATGTAAGTTTGCGAGTTTTTGATTTTCATCTCTGTATCTTTTTGTTTTAAAATAGTTACTGAATGTGCAAATCCATTTGGTTTTAGTCCCTAACGTTAAGTGTCGTTACAAAAATGAGAACATGGCAAACAGAGGCTGACGTGGCAATGTGCAACGAGGCAAACGACGGTGGTTATGTCATTAAATTAGATTATCAAAATCATGAATTGACAATAAAAACGTTATATGGAAGAACAAAATTACGCAATTTTTTTTACACAAAAACAACAATGTTCATTCGTTCAAATGCATAGGAAATACATCAACTGAAATCATTACATATTCAATTTCGCTAAAAACTAATAAGGATAACTGACAAAAGGTTCATGGCATCCGAGTTAATAGTATAAAACGGTTTAATATCTTAACAAAGCCTGCAATTGATATGATTTTCAATTGTCCGGAACAGTCACGCATATGTTTCTGCGACGTTGGCGGCGCTAAATTCATTAAATTTGCCTTGAATTGGGATTGAAGTAAACATGCAAATTTGAACAAAAACAAAGCGGAAAATCGAAACATAAACTCACTGCTGAATAACAGAATTGTGCATATATATACATATTGTTATCTGGTCTTATTGAATCAATATCAGAACATAACCTATTATCCAACCAGCACAAATATTGGATTGATATCGGAGTAACCTGTTATCCAAGTACACATATGTCCGTTCTTCGCATTTAAATTATAACGATTGGATTGAGGGCTCCAATGGTAAAACAGCACTAATTGGACACAGAATAATCCAAGTTTTGAAAAACACTGCCTGCAGAATCTAAACAGAGCATGGGTACAGGACTCCTGGCCCAAATGTAAAAAAGGAGCACAAACTACATCCAAGCCCAACAAACAAAATAGCTAAACAGACCCAACAAAATACCAGATAATCCCCCAACAGAAGCTGAATTGCAAAGAAAACGGTAGAGTAACAGAAGCTCTGTCGGGAGACGAGAATTATCCAACTGAAAATCAAACACCAAAAAATAACCGCCAAGTGTCCTAAAACTAGAGATCCGGAGATAGTGATCATTGAACAAGTAGCCTAGCTAGAAATTTCACCCTTAAAATGGATAAATGAGATGACCGGGGTTCGAATCTCAAACCTCCTGTATATATAATACAAAGTCCTACTAACTGAATTAAGCTCACGGGATCTCTTTTATAAAAATTTAGTTTAATGAGAATCATAATATCATGATACTTAAATAAAGATTATTTAACAAGTAGCACATTATTTTAAACCCATAACTTACTTGTAAATAACATAATTATAATTAAGTATAGAGGGAGCATTTGAAAATAACAATCATGGGAAATACATATCAAATAGAAACATTAAACATTCGATGTAAAAGAAAAAGGAAACAATTATTTATTTATTTTTTTTGTTTTCACCCTCTGGTTCCTAAAGGAAGGGGCTCTAGTAGTCCAGGGTTCGGGACGAGTTCTGGCATCAAGTGGTTCCAGTCCCCTCCCAAATGCAGTTACGGGGGATCGAACCGTGATCCTCCCTACCAAGTTCAGCGCCAATCACCACTGAACCAACTAAAACAAAGCAAATTAAACAATAAACATTAAAAATTTGACTTATTAATTGAACTTGTAACGTAACACCAAACTAAGGATAAACTTCAATGAGAGACTTGAAACCCCATATGGGAGTAATTTTGTAGCAGCTGAAGCCTGCATCATATATGAGTTTCTCCCATTCTTTTTTTTCTCTTTCTTTTCCATTGTACAAAGTCAGCATTACCATGTCAAAGTTCAGTTGCAACTCAGTTAACTCACGATTATCACTTGTTTCATCAATTGACATGTCAATGATTATAACCTTTCCATCCTTGCCTTTTCCAGAAATAGCTTCTTTGCTATTCTTCAATATCTTTAAGCAGAGCTCATCATTCCAATCATGTAGAATCCACTATTAAAAAAAACAGAGATTTTAACTATTTAGTTTATGTACATTGTTAAAAATATATACATGCAACTTAGTTTGATTTTCATAAGATATATAGTTGAAGTTTTTTTGGAGACAATTGTAAAATGCAAATTGTTGTTACTTAAAAATTTCCACTTGCCAATATTTTTAAATGAATGTTTCGACCAAAACACCACAGGGGGCAGATACGACGTAAAACACCGTCTAAAATTTGAATTTTGAGCTGGTGGACTAGAAAGTGGCTATGCATTATAACGGAGTTTCACTTTATTTTTATTTTTCAATCGAAACGTGGAAAATCACAATTTTGCTCCCAGTAAGCAACAGATCATGGGTCGAATTTCGTTGCTCCAATTTGAAGGCATGTTTAGAAAATTATAAACTACTCCCCCACAAAATTTGGTAGCATTCCGACGGCCTCTCAATTTATTTTGATTTTTCGACCAAAACATATGGTCACAACTAGGCAACGCCCGTAAGGTATGACTTTCTTATCTATTAAGGGCGTGTTTGATCTGCTATAAAATAAGGTAATGGAGAAAACAACTTTAGTTTTACTGTGTTTGATTTTAAAACTGTTCCTAGAATTGGACAAACTGGAGGACAAGGGAATGAACAAAACCTAGAATTTTTGTTCCCCACTGAATTACGAGACAACTTTTTGTCCTCTGCACAAGTTGTCCCAAGTATCAAATTAAAAAACATATTGTCCACATCATACAACACAAAAATTGTTCAATACCTTAAACTTTGTTCTGTTCTGTCAAGTACTTACATTTTACAGATCAAATGAACCCTAAGAATGAGACCCTCGTTTAATATATTCTTGAATTAAATATGTGTTCGACGCATGATGACGTATCGTCACACTCTTATATCCATGCTTATTTAAGGGACATTAGACTCTTTTTAGAGGTTTTTAGTGAATAAACCAAGAGAAATCAACTCAGAAGCAAGATTACTTGGATTACAAGAAAGCAGGAAATTATGCATTTACATTACGCTGGGGGCGTGAAGCATCACACGCCGCGTAATAAGCTTCAGAGAAGATCACATCCTGCTTCTATTAAGCGCGGCGTGGAGACCTGTTCACGTGCGGCGTAATACCCTGATCAGAAGATGGTTTGCCACTGACATAATCACGCGCGGCGTGACAGAGGAATTGAACTACGCCGGGGGCGTGGAGCTAGTCACGCGCGGCGTAATAACATTGCTGAAGATCAGTTCTCCTCTTCCTTAATCACGCGCGGCGTGGAGCAGTTACACGCGCGGCGTAGTGGGAAATGAGCAACCACGCGCGGCGTGATAGATCTGACGCGCGGCGTGGTTGCTATCTGTATATATTGAAAAGCCATTTTCTGGAAAAGGGTTCGAAATTTTGGAGTTCATCACTGATTTTCTGAGATCTTGTGCATCAAGTGAAGTCTGATCCTGCACTCCAGTGGCTAGATTCAAGAAGTTCAACAGCATGGGAGTCTTCCTTGTGAAGTTGAAACTTGGATTTGCTCACATCACCATGAGGAGCTAAACCTCTCATAGAGGTTGGATCTAAGGATGAACTAGGCTATGTAATTGCATGTAATTTGTTCTATTGTATTGAATCTCTTGTACTAAGTGTTATTTCATGAATATCAATGCATAATGTCTTTCAATTTCTGATCAACTTTGCAATGATTTTAGATTCTAATTATGTATGAGAATATGAGTTAGAATCCGACATGAATTCATGAAGCATTTGAGTGTTTCCGGCCGAGAGATTGAAACATAGAGTGTAGCATACGATCAACGCGTTTTCAATTACTCCGTTGTCGGTAGCTTTCATTCAAGAGATTAGAGAAGTATCGATAAAGGATAGGGTGAATTGATCAAGAGATTGAGATTCACCATATTGTTGATCTAGTTGTGACACTTGAGTGATTCAATACGATATGATTGATTGCATGCGATTGTTATAGTTTAGGTAGTCTCGATGATCCAACCTCACTCGTTTATCATTCGATTTCCAAACGTTTCTTAACAAACCAATTTACTTAAACAAACCCCCAATATGTGTTTTAATTTTAGTATGTTCATAGACACAATCACTTTGATCGAGCAATGCAATCTCTGAGGATCGATATCTTTTTATTACTCAATTGACAACGTTTGTACACTTGCAAAAAGTCAATCAACGCATGCAAACATATATGGACAAAATCAAATGAAATCATACCTTAAGTAAAACAGCATCTGCATGAGGGATAAATTTGAACATATCTCCACCAACAAAGTTCAAATTTTCATTTCCAGTTAAGTTACCAACAACCTGTGGTTGATCCAAAACAGTGTATTTAATATCAGGAAATACTTCATGAATGAGTTTTGCAACAACTCCAGTCCCACCTCCCACATCAACCAAAGTCTCCAAACCTTCAAACACATGCTTGCAGTCTTTGAGTGCAAGCTTAAACATATGAGAATCAGCTTCCATGGCCTCTTGAAAAAAACACAGGTTATCTGATTCAGAATCTTTGTTTAGCATTTCCCAGAATGTCTCCCCATTTGCACTCTCAAATAGGCTGAGTTCTTCCTTTTCCTCAAGCAACCACTTCTTGGTGTAGTTCCACATGTTCATATAACGTGGATGACCTCCAGCAAAGAATGCTAAACACATCGGTTTGCCTCTGATGAGAAGCTTTGATGGTGGTGTTAGAGAATACATTGTTTCTTCACCTGCTTTGGCTTTCGACGTTGTTTTTGCGAAGAAACCATTGTGTGTTAGCAAGCGCATGATTCGATAGAGGATACTAACTTTAGATGGGTTTAGTTTTAAAGTTGAAGCTAATTCAACAAGTGTCATTGGTTTTCCATGGTTGTGGATTGCATCTGCTATCCCTAACTCCACTGCAAATTTGAGTGCCATAGAACTTTGAATGTTGTGTATATGTTTGTAGAAATGGATTTGAGCATCATACAACTCACTTTCTTCAATATTGCCATAATTCATACTCAAATCCATTTGTACCTTGTGATATATAATTTCTTGTGTTGTGTGTTTGTTTATATATATTGTTGTGGATTAGATATAAACTGGTATGTAGTTTATATGCATTTCAGAATGTAAGACAAAAAATAAATACTGCCTCGTTTAATCTTTTGTTTATTGGTAGTACTAATTAACACCAAATGATTATTCAAATTAAGAAGAAGAAAAAAAAGTCAACATGATCTCAACTCTATCTCATATCGTGCATTAGGCGTGGGACCTTATTATATTATACTTCTTTTTTATGAGAATGATAAAGATATATGAGAATGAATTACAACCATTAGATTTAAATAAAGGAGTAAGATTAGAACACTCTTCCAAATGTGTCACGTGACACTCTTTCTTCTCAATCATCACTCACCTTCCCTGACTCTCTCTCTCTCTTTCTTTCTTCCTTCATCAAATTTTTCCCTATCTCTATCTCTCTCTTTCTCGACGCATCTCTTGTTTTGAACATCACCGCCTCCATCTCTATTCAACTTCATGTTTTTCGAACTAACTCAAGAAACGCAGAAATTTCACCAAAATTATATAACCTACTCGCTGCATCAGAAGCTGAAAACGTCATACTTGAATTACCAAACTAACAAAATTAGCTCTAAAAATTGCAATGCAATAAAACTGAGGTATGTTGATATTATAATAAATGTGAGTTGAGTTTCACGTTGAAGAAAAAATAGAGTTTAAATTAAAATATGGTGTCAAACACACTTATGTGGTGTCGAATGCGATGACGGATGATCTGCACACCCTCTGGTGTCCCAACATCTCTACTCCCAACAAGATGAAACGACAGGTGAACAACTATGTACGTATGCACCCTTGGTGCTTTAACGTAAACACACAGAAGGCGGTTTCAACTAGAAATTATTTATGCATAAAAAAAAAACTAGAAATTATTTAGAACAACTCATAGACTCTAATATTGTAAACATTTTTCCGTCAAAAAAAATACCGTATTGTAAATATTTAAAATTGGTTTATTCTAATTTGAGAGTATTTTATTCATTAACCAATGAAAACAAGTCATATACATGTGAAATAAAAATTGATTACAACGTTAGTTGGTTCAGTGGTGATTGACGCTGAATTTGGTAGGGAGGACCACGGTTCGATCTACCGCAACTGCATTTGGGAGGGGACTGGAACCACTTGATTCCATAACTCACCCCGAACTCTGGACTACTAGGACCCCCTTCCCTTATGAACCAGAGGGTGAAAACCAAAAAAAAATAATTGATTACAAATTAGTTGTGGATACCACGTATAAATCTACTTATATTGTTCTTGAATTATATTAGTGTAGAGTAGAATTTTTGACGACTTAAAATTTTATTTACTTATGTTTTGCTAATAGCTGGACATGGATTCTCGGAAGCTCATGTTGGACTTGGTTTTTTTGGAAGCTCGTGATAATGATATAAATTATTATAATATCTGCAAGATTCTTTTTTTGACTTGTATAATTTTTTTTTTTTAATCGCACTTGTATAATATTATTGTAATGTATGCAAGATTATTATTTTTTTGACAAATGCAAGATTCTTTTTTTGACTTTGTATAGTATTTTTTTCTCAAATGTAAACATTATTTTTTTTCATAAACAAATTTTGGATCTATGTAATTAATGATCTTATGAGAATAGGAGGAAAGATAACTTCTTTAAAAATATATCTTATGGAATGTGCAGATCCAAAATTTGTCTCAATTTAATGATTAATCATTAATGATTTTGGGTTGCTTCTAGTTCTAGTGATTTGGATCCTCTCCTTCACTCTCCTCTTCATTTCTCTCAATCCTTGATGGAAAATTTAGCAAGTGTACTAAATAGTCGTCAAGTAGTATAATAAAATCGTTCTCTCCGCAGGGATTGTTCTAAATCAATTGTAATTTGAAGACATACTCATGTAAATTGACATAAATTGTAAAAAGGGGGTTCTTGTTTGGTTTCAAGTTCAAATTTTTAAACTTTGGAATTGCTTTGGTGTTTAGATTGATGTAAGAAAAGCGATTGGTCCTTTTTGGGTCATCTAATTACTATTTCTCTTGGTAATTTCATGTATGATAACGAATTAGTCGAATTAGTTTCATGATTTGATTAAAACATAATTGATTATGCCCAATGTCTTGGTAACATAATCCTCTCTCATGATCATCAATCCCTAATGTCTTAGTAAGACCTATGATCATGTGAGGAAGAAAAACTTTAATCTTTTAATCTCAATTAACAATCCGAAATGTCTTAAGTGAAAGTTAATTGATTAATCGTTCCTAGATCGATGATTTATTCCTATCGTCATAGTAAAACAAATCATTGCAATCATCATATAAGTCGCGAATTCATACAAAGCATTAAGCACAAAGAACAATCAATAGAAACTAACTTCGTAATTCATTAATCATATCATATGACAATCACATAATTCAAGATCAAAAGTAATTAGAATCACCTAAGGACCAATCATGAGAATTTAGCTAGACATTGCAAATTCAGAAATTACATCAATTAAAATGAAAGGAAGCATAGTTACAAGAAGAATCTTGATGTGTTTCCACACTTGAATCCTTGCTTGGTCGCTCTTGATCCTCCAAAATCGCTCCAAATGCTGTTCTCAGTGTTCCAAATTCGATAATGATCCAGATCTGAAGTTTCCCTTTTATAAAACTGATCAAAAATAACGTTTTCCGCCTGAGGCACAGAATTTCCGCCCCAGGCGTAAAAATTTACGTTTCAGGCACAAGAAATTCGCCTGAAACGGCAAAACAGTGAGCAATCTTGGTTCTTCAGTGAAATTTCCGCCCCAGGCGTAAAGAATTCCACCCCAGGCGTAAAAAATGCTATAAAATCCAACAATTTTCATTTGCTCTCTTCCTTCGCATGTAGCTTCAAATCAATGTCTTATTCTTCATGATTTAGGTCAAAAACCTCTAAAATCACTTGAAAATGGTCTTTATTTCCATGTAATGACTAACGTCATCACAACCCCAAACTTGAACTTTTCCTTGTCCTCAAGGAATATCTCAATCTCTAGGAAAACAAAACACTACCTCGATTTATCTGGCTAAACAAACTCAAACCCAATCAAGTTAGACGTAATTTGCATGATATTTCAATGATCAATTTCGTCATGATTCAAGTACACACAGTTTCAAATTTAGGCAAAACAAAGAGCATCAAACAAAGATTGACCATACTTAATTTCTTCACACCCTCACCGACTCTCCTGTTTAAGGGTAATATAATCACTCAATCAACACATCATAACTAGACTACTATAAATTTGCAGACATTCTCAAAAATCAATCACCATGTCATGAGCACACACATTAGAGGACTTTTAAAGGTTATAACGTGGCCTGGTTAAAAGGTGGATGGTGGCTTTTCTGGTAAGTGAGTAAAAAAAAACTTGAAATTAGATACCACTGAGTTGAATAAATACAACACCCCACCCTACTTTGTAAGAATTTATACTTAGAGAACAATTTTCTTTCACAAAATTCCTTTTTGTTTTCAAGAAGATCACCATGATTATTTGTTTTTTTTTTTTCGATACTTCTTTTCTTGGTGAACTTTTGAATTTTTTTCTTTCATAATTTGGAATTTTTCTTTCATGATTTTTTTAGTTCTCTAGTATAGTATATCCACCCCAAACTTAAGTTGTTGCTAGTTCCAAAAGCAACCCCAAACTTAGTGTAATGCATTGTGCAAAAACCACTAAAGGTATCTAATTCTCCAAGAAAATCATTTTTTTTTTATTTATAATATTTTGATAACTTGGGTCAGATACAAACAAAACATTTTTTCTTTAGGCTCAAAAGGGGTTAAACAACGGATAAGCATGTTGGAACAAAATTGATTTAAAAATGTTTGCCCCTAAATCTATAAAGGTTTTGATGATAACAAAGTATTAATTAACAATTGGAAGGACTAAAAATTTATTTTGAGTGCGCAGATATAAGCATCATTTAAGTCCTGAGTGGAGTTCAGAGGATGTGAACTCAGAAGTTCACAAGCGCTCAGAAGATGTTGGACTTCAGAGGTTACAACGTTCAGAGGATGAAGACTTCAGTACTTCTGTCTGTCTACGAGCTTCATCAAACTCTGAAGATCTCTTTGAAAGCTGTGAAGATTCCTTTCACCAGTCAACTCTTCTACCAATGGAGAAAAGGACCTTTCAAGCCTGATCAGTTCAGCTACCTCTGTTTTGTCTGTCCTGTCTTGAGAACGTGGGTCTTCAGTTTTGTTAGCTGAATAAGGAAAGTCCACTCTGCAGTAGTCAAAGTACCTGAAACTCTTTCTTAGTTTTGGATACAACCAACTGCATCAAGACAGACTGCTTGAAGACAAAAGTTTATCAACTCCAACGGTTCTCTTGCAACGACTCTTTTCTAGTGGTATATATACTAGAAGATTCAGCTACAACATATATACAATTATCAAGAATTGAACGTGCGCTGAACAAACTCTGAACTCTCTGATATACAAGCTCTGAACCTCTCTCAAGTGTTTTTGCACTTTAGCCAAATACTCTGTAATACTTGTATTTGCTCTCTTTAGGTTCATCTAAGAGCACTTGTATATTTTTATATACTTTATTGTTACGTGTGTAACTTAAGCTGGTGTGCTTAAGTGTGAGACTTAAACTTGAGTGTTTAAGTGTGAAGTCTTAAGCTTGTGTGCTTGAGCATAGTTGTGAAGTCTCTTGCTTGTGTGCTTGAGCAGGTGTAATCTTGTGTGATTATAGTGAACTCCCTTGGAAGTGCAAGGGGACTGGACTACTCTCGTTTTGTGAGAGGAACCAGTATAAACTGCTTGTGTGCTTTTCTCTCTCTCTCTTATTATTATTTGTGTTATTTATCCGCTGCGAATATAGTTGAGTTAAGAACTTGAAAAAGTTTTAACTTAGCTAAAACACAATTCAACCCCCCCCCTTCTTGTGTTTTCACACCTTCAATTGGCATCAGAGCACCTGGTCTGTTACTTTCACTTAACAGTGAGACAGTAAAGATCTTGTGAGAACACTATGTCTGGAGGAGATGATAGTAGTACTAGAACTACTGGTGAAGGTGAGGCCAGTGGTGCTGGTGGTGGTCCTAGAAATGCTTTTGGTTATGACTACTTAAGTAATGAATCACATGAACATAGTGGCAATAGAAAAGCCCCTATATTCAATGGTGATGCTTCATTATTTGAATGGTGGAAAGAGAGACTGTATAGCAATATTACTGCTATTGATCATGAGTTGTGGGATTTGGTTGAGTTGGGAGTAACTTTTGAAAACTTGAATGAACATGGTAGGTTGTCCATGGAGAATAGAAAGTTACTCACACCAGCTAACCTAAAAATCTACACAAAACATCATAGAGTAAAGGATATTGTTGTTGGAGCTATTAGACATGAGGATTATGTCAGAATAGAGAACAAGTCTACTGCTAAATCTATCTTTGATTCTATGTGTGCTACCTATGATGGTAATGAAAAGGTTCAAGAGGCTAAAGCTAGTCTTTTGATAAGGCAATATGAACTTTTCACTATGCAACAAGATGAAAACATTGAGACTATGTTTACAAGGTTTCAAATCCTTGTATCTGGGCTTAAAGCTCTTAAGAGAAGTTATTCAACCTATGACCATGTTCAGAAGATTCTGAGAAGTCTTCCTATTGCTTGGAGACCTAAGGTCACTGCAATAGAGGAAGCTCAAAATCTCAAGACTCTGAGTCTTGAAGCTCTGATAAGCAATCTCAGAAGCCATGAGATGGTTCTGGATGCTGACTCAGAAACTAAGAAGAAGTCTAAGTCAGTGGCTTTACAGTCAACTAAGACTACTTCTAAGGCTCTTAAGACTCAGCTTCTTGATATTGAAGAAGAATCTTCTGCTGATGGTCAAGAGGATGAGATGAATGAGGATGAGTTTGCTTTATTCACCAAGTTTCAGCAATGGAACAGATTTAACAAAAGAAATTTCAGAGGAGGTAACAGCTCCAGAAATTTTGTCAGCAAAAAGGATGATCAGAAGAATTGCTTCAACTGTAAGAAGCCTGGACACTTTATTGCTGATTGTCCAGAAATGTCTGCTAAAGACAAAAGCAAAAGATACAGCTCAAAGAAGCAACAATTCAAGAGCAAATTGAAAAAGAGTCTGATGGCTACTTTTGAAGAGCTATCATCTGAGGAAGAAGTTGAGGAAGAAGAAGAGGCAAATCTAGCCCTGATGGCTTCAGCTGACTCAGATGTAGACTCAGACGATGAATCAGAATCAGATTCAGAAGTAACTGATGAGGTATTTTCTGACTGCTCTAAATCTCAACTTATAACTGCACTTAACAAGGTCATTGAGAAACATCTCAGAGTGTTAAGTAAACAAAAAGTTTTACAAGAAAAGCTTAACACTCTGACTGAGCAAGCAGAACATTTTCAAGGTCTATATCAAGAAACTCTGAATAGAGTAGATGACTTTGAAAAGGGTTGTGCTGTTTGTCACAAACCTATTGATGAGCAGGAAATAGCTCTTCAACAGTTTGTGCATCTCAACCTTGGGAAGAGCAAAGCTGCTAATAGAATTTATAATGTCTTGAGACATAGAGGAGAAGGACTTGGCTATGAATATGGTAGAACATATTCAAAGCTGAAGACCTTTGCCAAAAAGGTTGGAAAATCTTGGGTTTATTATGTTGTTCCACCAAGTGAAGAGGGAAAGAATCCTGGCATTTGTGAAAATGACAATGATGATCTGAGTGATTTAGAAGCTGACAGCTCAGAGGAACCTAGTCCCTCAGGATCTGGAAAGAAAAGTTCAGAAGATAGAAGTTGTTCAGAACCTGAGAACATTAGTTCAGAAGTTCTGAAAGCTTCAACATCTGAGACTTCAAATTCTGGATTCAAAGGAACTTCAGTACCTGAAGTTAGTCAACCTAAAACATCAGAAGTTTTTAAAAAGAAAAATTCTAAATCTCAGATGAAGTACAAGACTCAGATTATTTATGATTCTAGAGTCAGTAGATATAATCAATCAGAAAATAGGATTGATAATAGATACAAACCCTGGAATCATAAACAATTCAAATCTTGGAACAATAACAGATTTCAAACAAAGAAAAGATTTCAAAAAGGTTATTATTCCAAACCAAGGTCTTTCTCTAACACTAGACAACATAATAAGCATGTTTGGACTAACAAGCGTGGACCCAGAAGATGGGTACCAAAAGCTGAAATTATGTATCATTCAGATTTACCAACTAGGAAAGGATATGTCCTACCTAGAGTTTGGAAACAAGTTCTATGCAAAGGAAGAAGGGCTTATGTCCTTGACCAATGGCTGACAAGTTCTCAAGATAACAATCAGAACTTGATAAATGAAGAGGAAGAATACTGGGATGACCTTATCATTAACTGTGATAAAGAGTTCCACCGTAGTGATTAAAGTTGTTTCTCATACAGCCTGTCACTCAAAGAAGTATCATGAATCATTCATGGTATCTGGATAGTGGGTGTTCAAGGCACATGACTGGTGATAAACAACTATTCTCTAAGCTGACTATGAAAGAAGGAGGTTCTGTTGGTTTTGGAGGAAATCAGAAAGGAAAGATAATAGGTACAGGTACAGTAGGTAATTCCTCCCTATCTATTAATGATGTTTGGTTAGTTGATGGACTTAAGCATAATTTATTGAGCATAAGTCAATTTTGCGACAATGGTTATGTAGTTGTCTTTAATAAGGAATCATGTACTGTGTCTAAACAATCTGATAACACCATGATTTTCAAAGGTCTGAGAAAGAACAATGTTTATAAAATTAATCTTTCTGATTTGAATGAACAAAAAGTGATGTGTCTTTTGACCTTGAGTGAAGAAAAATGGATCTGGCATAAGAGGTTAGGCCATGCTAACTGGAGGTTAATCTCCAAGCTTAGCAAGCTTGACCTTGTCAGAGGTTTACCTAAAATCAAATATCACTCAAACACACTTTGTGGTTCATGTCAAAAAGGAAAGATTACAAAATCTTCTTTTAAACCTAAGAACATTGTCTCTACCTCAAGACCATTGGAACTTCTTCACATTGATCTTTTTGGACCAGTTAATACTGCTTCAATCAATGGAAAGAAGTATGGATTAGTGATTGTTGATGACTACAGTAGATGGACTTGGGTAAAATTCCTAAGAACAAAAGATGAAGCTTATGATGAGTTTAGCATCTTCTGCAAACAAATTCAAAATGAAAAAGGCTACACTATTTTAAAAGTTAGAAGTGATCATGGTGGAGAATTTGAAAATGAACCTTTTGAAAACTTTTGTGAAAAATTTGGCATTCTGCATGAATTCTCTTCTCCTAGAACTCCTCAACAAAATGGGGTTGTAGAAAGGAAGAATAGAACTCTGCAAGAAATGGCCAGAACCATGATGCATGAAACAAATGTAGCAAAGTTTTTATGGGCAGAAGCTGTAAACACAGCATGTTATGTTCAAAATAGAATCTATATCAGATCTAAGTTGAACAAAACTGCTTATGAATTGTTCAAAGGAAGAAAACCTGATATTTCTTATTTTCATCAGTTTGGATGTACATGTTACATCTTAAACAACAAAGTCCATCTAAAGAAATTTGATGCTAGAGGCTATAAGGGTATCTTTATAGGATACTCTGAGCGTTCAAAAGCATACAGACTGTATATTTCTGAAACACATACTGTGGAAGAAAGTATGCATGTCAAATTTGATGACAAAGAGCCTGACCAAGTGTCAGAGCTTGTGGAAGGTTTGTCTAGATTTCAGGTATCAGAGGATCAATATTCAGATATTCCAAACTACTCAGAACATCCATTCTCTGAAGTACCTCTGAACACAATAGTTCCTACAGACTCTGAACAACCAAGAACTGAAGCATCTGCTGAACCTGAAGTTGATGAGTCTGAAGATGATGAGCCCCCAAGAAATACTTTCAAATACAAGTCATCACATCCAGAGGAACTGATCTTAGGCAACAAAGATAGTCCAAGGAAGACAAGATCTCAACTGAGAAATGAGGAATCATTAGTTGGTCTTATCTCAATGATGGAACCTTCAAAGATTGATGAAGCTCTGAAGGATGATGCTTGGATTGTAGCAATGCAAGAAGAGCTGAATCAATTCCAAAGGAATGATGTATGGACTCTAGTGCCTAAACCTTCACACAAGAACATTATTGGAACAAAATGGGTATTCAGAAACAAGCTGAATGAACAAGGTGAAGTGGTAAGGAACAAGGCTAGATTGGTTGCACAAGGTTATAGTCAACAAGAGGGGATTGACTATACTGAAACCTTTGCACCAGTTGCTAGACTTGAAGCAATCAGGTTACTTCTATCTTATGCTGTTAATCATGGAATAACCTTATATCAGATGGATGTTAAAAGTGCCTTCTTAAATGGTTTTATTTCTGAAGAAGTGTATGTTAAGCAACCTCCTGGTTTTGAAGATATCTCAAACCCTGAACATGTTTTTAAACTGAAGAAATCACTGTATGGTCTGAAACAAGCTCCAAGAGCTTGGTATGATAGACTCAGTAATTTCCTTCTTGAAAAAGGTTTTGAAAAAGGAAAGGTTGACTGCACACTCTTTAGAAAAACAACCAAAGAAGACATTTTAATTATTCAAATTTATGTTGATGATATTATTTTTGGTTCTACTAATGCTGCTTTGTGCAAGAATTTTTCTAAGATAATGCAGGATGAATTTGAAATGAGCATGATGGGAGAGTTGAAGTTCTTTCTTGGAATTCAAATCAATCAGAAGAAGGAAGGAACTTATGTTCATCAATCAAAATACACTAAAGAACTTCTGAAGAAATTCAATCTAGATGACTGCAAGATAATGAACACTCCTATGCATCCAACTACCAACATGGGCAAGTCAGATGATGAAGGAAAGGTAGATCAAAAGGTCTACAGAGGTATGATTGGCTCCTTACTCTATCTGACAGCCTCTAGACCAGATATTTTATTCAGTGTTTGCTTATGTGCAAGATTCCAGTCAGATCCTAGAGAATCTCATCTTACAGCTGTAAAGAGAATCTTTAGGTATCTGAAAGGAACAACTAATCTTGGACTTCTCTATAAGAAATCCAATGATTATGTGCTAAATGGATTCTGTGATGCTGACTATGCTGGAGATAAAATTGAAAGAAAATCCACAAGTGGCAATTGTCAATTTGTTGGTGAAAACCTTATCTCCTGGGCTAGTAAAAGACAAACTACTATAGCTTTGTCTACAGCAGAAGCAGAATACATTTCAGCAGCTAAGTGTTGCACACAACTACTCTGGTTAAAATATCAGTTAGAAGATTATCAGGTAAGCAGTAACAATATTCCTTTATATTGTGATAATACTGCAGCCATTCATTTATCTAAAAATCCTATCCTACACTCTAGAGCCAAACATATTGAAATTAAACACCATTTTATCAGAGATTATGTTCAGAGAGGCATTATAGATATTAAGTTTGTTGATACTGAAAATCAATGGGCTGACATATTTACTAAAGCCTTATCTGTTGAAAGATTTGATTTTATAAAGAAACATCTGAACATGTTTTCAATCTCTGAATGAAAATTGTTTTTGGCAATTAAAGTGTAAGAGGTTATGTATATCAGAACTTATGATTCAGAACATCTGAAACACAAGCTCTGAAGTACTTGACTCTGATAGAGAATTTTAAATAACTCAGAGGCTCTGAACTATTTAAGTGGGAAACGTTCAGTATTCACTGCTGAACAGTTGTCCATTAAAATAGCAGTTACCGAGTAAATTTCTGCACGTGGTCTACGTGTGTCAGGTAGTGGGTGGTTAATGATGATTTTTGGTATTCAACTTTCTGTCAATTAGCGTAACTTCCCAAATTTGCTATTTTAGTGTTAACTGTCCTCATTTAAATAAAACTTACACAATACACTTGCACACTATTCACTTTCACAACCTACACTTTCATATTCTCTCTAAACCTCCAACACAAACTTTCTTTCTCTCTCGTTAGTCTTCCAAACCTTACCCTAATCTCCAACAATGGCTGGTACTTCGTCTTCTTCGTCAAAAAGGATTCCACCGTTCATATTCAAGAACCTTCAGATCGTTGGGAACGAGATGGAGTTTCCAGAATCTGAACTTACTTTTCTCTCAGAGAAGATGGTTGATTTTGATGGTCTACAAGCTAATGGGTTTGATGTTAAAAAGTACTTTATCGCTCAGGGATGGGATAAGTACTTCGACATGCTTAATGGTCCCATTTATCCAGATTTGTTGAAGAAATTTTGGATGAAAGCAAAGGTTTTTGATAAGCATGAAGCTAAGAAGGAAGAGCTTGCTGCTATTGAGAGGAATCCTAGTCTGAAGGGTAAAACTAGGAAGGAAATGGGTTTGCTGGATTATACAGGTGTACAGATTAGGTCAAATATCTGTGGGATGAACATGGCAATCTCGCCTATCCATCTCAATGCTCTTCTTGGTCTACCTAACTCTGGGATAGAGTTAGATGTGTTTGAAAAGGATACAAGATACAGGGATGATCTTCTGCATCTCATCTGCACAGATTTCTCTTTGAAAGGGAAGGTCAAGGGTTTGACTGATGAATGTAGAGTTCTCTTCAAGATCATCCTAGCTGCTATCAGTCCAAGGGTTGGTGGGACTGATACAATCTCCTGGACGCATCGTCATCTGCTGTACTTTCTTCTGACTGAAAAGAAGGTTAATCTTGGAGATTACTTTTTTGAACGTATCTGTGAAGCCATTTTTGCCAGTAAATCTCAGAGGAAAACTACTATAGTTTATCCTAGGCTGTTGTCTGACCTTCTGCATCAAGGTCATGTTGTTCAGAACTTGAGGAAGTTCCACCCTGAATTGGTTGAGAAGAGGTTCTATCCAGAAATTCTGAATGCTAACTTTCTGTCCAAGATGCGTTTGATTGCATCTAAGCCTGTTGCTCCCCCACAAGAGTTCACTGTTAGGCTTGAGGATCGTCTGTATGTCGCAGGCTATCCACTTATATCTGAAGCTGATGCTGAGCACATTATTCAGGACTATTTGGAGGTGCTCAGACAAGAAGGATTTGTTGTTGATAGAAGTATGATTCCTCCTGCTCCTGTAAGTCAGTATAATCCTAAGAGGAAACCTAAAAGAAAGGCTGAAGCTCAAGATGATCTACCAAAGCCAGATCTTCTGGCTCAGAAGAAAGTTAAAGTTGAGCAATCTATGGCTGAGCAAAGAACTAAGAGGAAGCATGAAGAATCTGCTGTCAAGGCTGCTGAAGGATCTTCTAAAAAGCCTATGGTTGTTGAAGTTGACAGTTCATCTGAAGGATCTACATCAGAAGATGAGACTGAATCTGATGAGGAGACTCTTGCTGCTCGTTTGAGGAAAAGACCTGCTCCTATTTCCAAAGATAAAGGTAAGTCTTCTAAGTATGTTTTTAATGAAAATGAGATTGGAATAGGTTACACCAAACCTCTCAGAACTATTTTACCAACCTCTGATATTCCAACCTCTGATAACCCCCTATCTGAGCTTGAAAAACATCTGAGCCCTGACCCTCTTAATAATCACCCTTTTTCTCCTGAAACTCAACACAAATCTAGCTCACCTCCTAAACCTTCATCACCTCAACCTGAACCTCAACCTGACATTCCACAATCTGAACCTCAACCAGATATTTCTGTCATTAAACCAACCTCTCCCACAAAACAACCTTCTCCACACAAATCTCCTGAACCAACCCCTGAACAAACTGCTCCTGAACCATCTCCTGAACATAAAGCTCCTGAACCATCTCCTGAACATAAAGCTCCTGAACCATCTCCTGAACATAAATCCCCTGAACCATCTCCTGAACATATTCACCCTGAATCAACTTCTGACATCTCATCACCTGAACCAACCCCTGAACCCCATCCTAACCCAAGTGCTGAACATGCTTCTCCTGAGCGTATTCACACTTGTGCTCCCAAGCCAACTCCTGAAATACCTACTCTCTCTACCATTCCCAATCCTTCACCATCATCATCCAACACTTTTAGAAATCTATCCACTCAATTTCATGAAGACTTGCTTAGATTATCTACAATAAAGGACAGGTTCTTAGTTTGTCCTTCTGATGTGGATCTTGAAGTATCAAGCATTAAGGCAAGGCTTTGCAATGCTTTGGATGTTGCTGCTGCAAAGGTTAAGGCTGTTATTGGTAAACGGGATCTGGAAGGAATAAGCTTCATGAGGAACAATCTAGCTAGGGCTGAGTTGAAAAGGTTAACGCCATTCAATCATGAAGAGCATGAGCGTGCTAAGCTTGTTGCTATAGCTGCTGCTGTGAGGCGTTTGTCTGAATTTCAAGATTGCTGGGTTGATTCTACTCTTCTGCAACGTCTTGAGGATCAAAGGATTGAGACTGAACGTCTGGAAGAAGCTGCTGCTAGAGTTGCTGAGTTGGCAAATGAGCTACCTACTGAGGATGCCACAGAAGAGGATGTACTGGACGTGCTTGCCTCTCAGAATCAAGAGGATGTGCTGATGATAGACTATCCAGAGGAAGGAGAACCCTCTGATAAAGGCAAGGCACCTATGATTGAAGAACCAGAACCTGTGCTTGAAGATCAAGCTCCTGCTATGGCTGATCAGTTGCAGATTTTTCAAGAAGCACTGAGGGAACAGCAAGAAGGTCTAGAACGTCAAAGAGCTGCTCAAGAGACATTGGAAACCAAGGTGGATGGTTTAGTTTCCAATGTGGGATCCTTGAATGACAAATTTGACCAACTCTTAGCCTTTCTTAAGAAACCCTAGGATTCTATGCACATGTTTTATGCTTTCTCTTTATTCTCTGTTTATCCTCTGAACAATTTTCTTTTTAAGCTATTTGTTATGTGGTTTGGTTTATGTTTTGTTTGTTTTGCTTGTGCTAATTTTTTGATAAATAAGAACATAAGAACACAAGATGCTTTTAAACTAAAATTTTTTATTAATGATCTGATAATGTAGAGTACATTGGTAAAAAGAAAAAGAAAAAGACAACCTAATCCTAATCAGATGGATAAAACTCAGAAGAAATCTCTGATTTCTCCTCAGCATCCTCTGATGAAATTTCAATGGGATCTGGGTTTTGCTCTTGTTCTTCTTCTTCCTGTTCCTCTTCTGGAACATAGCTAGCCAAGAACTCCACATAGTCAGCATCATCTTCATTCTCTTCAGCTTCAGAGTCTGATGAGATGATTATTATCTCAGCATCTTCTGGTTTCTTGTTGTCTTTTTTATCCTTCTCTTCGTCCTCGCGTTTCTCTTCGTTCTTCTTTCTCTTAAACTCTGCGATGCGTAAACTAAATCTTTTCATTATTCCTACTTTCTCTTGCTTCACTTGTTTCTTCTTGTTTTTACGTGAAGCAGGCATGCTAAATCGCTCCTTTTTATAAACCCTTAAGCGCGTTGGTTTTTGTTTTTAAAATTAATTCACCTTTGTAACAACCACTCTTTCTTCTTTGACTGTCTTGGTTTTATAACTTTGTCTTACTTTTTGATAATGACAAAAGGGGGAGTAGTTACGCATTAATTGATATGTTCCAAAACTGAAACCACGCCTTTTATCTCGCTTTTATCTGTTATGTTAAAAGTTGTTACTTTTAAGTTGTTTTACGTATTTCAAGGAGGAGACTAAGTTAGTTGAAACTAAAATAAATTTCATAAGTAAGGATAAGTTAAGAGTGCAATTTTAACTTAGCCTTATGAGACTTAGGGGGAGAGCTTGCAAACCTCTCACTCTGAAGAAAGATATGAAATTTGTTCTATTTCAAACATCTTAATCTTATACTAAATTAAAATATCATGGATAAAACATAAAGTTCAGACTTTATGGAGTATCAATCTTAGGGGGAGCTTGCAAACCTCAGAAACCTAAGAGAAACATGATAAGTTAATTTAACAACAATTGTCAATTAATACTTATGTTTGTCATCATCAAAAAGGGGGAGATTGTTGGAACAAAATTGATTTAAAAATGTTTGCCCCTAAATCTATAAAGGTTTTGATGATAACAAAGTATTAATTAACAATTGGAAGGACTAAAAATTTATTTTGAGTGCGCAGATATAAGCATCATTTAAGTCCTGAGTGGAGTTCAGAGGATGTGAACTCAGAAGTTCACAAGCGCTCAGAAGATGTTGGACTTCAGAGGTTACAACGTTCAGAGGATGAAGACTTCAGTACTTCTGTCTGTCTACGAGCTTCATCAAACTCTGAAGATCTCTTTGAAAGCTGTGAAGATTCCTTTCACCAGTCAACTCTTCTACCAATGGAGAAAAGGACCTTTCAAGCCTGATCAGTTCAGCTACCTCTGTTTTGTCTGTCCTGTCTTGAGAACGTGGGTCTTCAGTTTTGTTAGCTGAATAAGGAAAGTCCACTCTGCAGTAGTCAAAGTACCTGAAACTCTTTCTTAGTTTTGGATACAACCAACTGCATCAAGACAGACTGCTTGAAGACAAAAGTTTATCAACTCCAACGGTTCTCTTGCAACGACTCTTTTCTAGTGGTATATATACTAGAAGATTCAGCTACAACATATATACAATTATCAAGAATTGAACGTGCGCTGAACAAACTCTGAACTCTCTGATATACAAGCTCTGAACCTCTCTCAAGTGTTTTTGCACTTTAGCCAAATACTCTGTAATACTTGTATTTGCTCTCTTTAGGTTCATCTAAGAGCACTTGTATATTTTTATATACTTTATTGTTACGTGTGTAACTTAAGCTGGTGTGCTTAAGTGTGAGACTTAAACTTGAGTGTTTAAGTGTGAAGTCTTAAGCTTGTGTGCTTGAGCATAGTTGTGAAGTCTCTTGCTTGTGTGCTTGAGCAGGTGTAATCTTGTGTGATTATAGTGAACTCCCTTGGAAGTGCAAGGGGACTGGACTACTCTCGTTTTGTGAGAGGAACCAGTATAAACTGCTTGTGTGCTTTTCTCTCTCTCTCTTATTATTATTTGTGTTATTTATCCGCTGCGAATATAGTTGAGTTAAGAACTTGAAAAAGTTTTAACTTAGCTAAAACACAATTCAACCCCCCCCCTTCTTGTGTTTTCACACCTTCAAAGCAATGATAAGGGTGGCTAGAACAGGCTCAAGGTACCAAACAACTTGCCTCGTGTGTACATCACAACAATAAATCAATTAAAGAGAACATGCGCAAATTCTAGAGACATAGCTAAGTGTGGAATTCTCATAATCAACAAAAGAAATCAGTGTTTGGGCTCAAAATCTCACAGTTTTTGCTGAATTAAACTATGGTCAATATTTGTGAGAGTCCCTAAGCCTTGCCTAAATCATCACTATGATGCATCCGAAACAATCAAAAACATCACAAATTCATATCACACATTTGGTCAACAATTTTGAATCTAAGATGATAGCCAAACAAATTTCAATAGTGTGAAGTTTTCAAAAAGACTAAAACATTCAAAGAAAACAAACCGACTAGCTCAAGTACTTATTATAGACCAACATCAAGCATGCAACAAATTAAACAAAGGAATCATAATACACAGGCCAAAAAGAATCTATAGCGGAGAAGGACAGTAAAGGTGAATGGCACAAAACCTCAATCCTGCTCGGGCATGTTGTGATCATGATCAAAACGAGGCAGATTTCCAGGAAATTGCATTGATGAGGACCCTCCTTCATCTGGAAGGCCAGCTGCCCTCCTTTGGCGAATGTAGGTAGCACGGTTCCTTTCATGTGTAGCCGCCATGCTCCTAACTCTTTGATTGTGAGCTTCATCAAATTCATGCATTGTTGGATATCTCGGATAGAAATATGTCGGGACTTGCTCCCGGTAACGCATGGATGCTTGCCATAAGGCGGATGAAGTGTCATAGTGGTCCGCCATATCAATGCCCTGTTGAGTACTCATGTCCATTTTCCACACCATGTCAGCAAGAACATTCACATCAAATTGCGGAGCTGGAAAACTCTCCATTTCCGGACCTTGTGGTATGTCATGGGGCATCATATTTTCAACGTTCTCCTCCCTTTCTTCACCTCCTCCCTCAACCGTGTAATCCATCACATCATCCACATCAGCAAATGGAATGAATGTCTTCCCGAAAGTTTTTCTTCTCACATCTCTCACAAAAGCCGTAGTGACTTTTCTAGGCTCTTCCATTTGATCATCATCAAAAGTAGCAACATTTTGATCCAGACACAGTTTAGTGATCAAACAGAGATGTGTTAGACTATATGACCCGGGATCTTTCTGGATAATTGCAGACAAATCATCACTCAGAATTGTGCCCAAATCTATGTCTTCACCTAACAAAATAGCTTGAAGTGCTAGCCCTACATCCATAGGAATCTCAGAATTGTTCCCACTTGGCTCCACGTTATTTATCCAAAATTCAGCCCAAATCCGTGGAATATCCAACAAATGAGCGGTTTTAAACCGCTGGGGTGGGAGCTGTCTAGATGGTCTCACCCACACACTTCCGGGTACAGTCAGCTGAGATTTTAAAGCCTCACGCTTATCTGATGCCATGGTTGCCCTATTCTCACGTCGATGATTCAGAACACAGAATTCAGGAACATTAAAATGAAATATCCTATTTATAGTTTCCGGGGAGTAGTCTACATCTACCCCGCGTACTTTAGCAATCCGTGGTGACGAATTTTTCACTCGCCATGCATTACTCAAAAATTCTAATGCTAAAGTACGATTTCCAGACCGAAGACAGAAATTAAACTCATACCAATGCCTGTTGCGGAATTCTGCTTCAATTAAGGGAAATGCTAGCACTTCATCCGTGAGACGCTTTTCAGGTTTGAAGTCCTTACTTTTGAGAGTCTGGTACCGATTGTAGGCCGTTGGACGAACAAAACGTGACCGAGGAATTTCAGTCACAACCGGCGTTGGAGGAGGTGGTGATTGCTCTCTAGGCGGTGATGGTGGAGGAGAAGGCGAAGGTGACGGTGTAGGAGTTCGGACTACTCTCCTTTTCTTCACCACTTTTGACCTTGATTTTGAAGAACCAACTTCAACTTCTTTATCTTTTGAGGATTTTTTGAATATGTTCTTCATGGTGAGAAAGGTAAAGATTGAGAATGGTGATGGGTTATGGGTGATTGATGGAAAAAATGAAGATTTATGGTGGTTTTTGGGTGAATTTTCGTGTAGGGTTTTGAAGGGTTTTTGATTTTGGTTTTTGGAAAAATTTGAAGAATTGGTTGTTGTTGATGATGGGTTTTGAAGAATAGAGTTGGATGGAAGAATTTTCGTGGGTTTGGTGTTATGGGTGTGAGAGAGGTTGTTGTTTTAATGGGGTTTTGAAGGATTTGGGAGGTTTAGGTTCAAGAGGGGTTTGAGATTTGAGGATGAAATTGGTGAAATAGAATGGGTGAATTTGTTGTGGTTGTTGTTTTAATGAAGGATTTGTGTTGGGTTTGAAGGTTTGGATGGTGGTTAATGGAGAATTTGTGTGAGGAAGGAGATGAAGTTTGAGAGAAAGGATAAGGTTTGTTGAAGAAGATGAAGTTTGAGAGAAAGAATGAGGGTTTCATGTGTGTTTACGCCTAAAACGAAATTTTTCCGCCCCAAACACAGCTTTTTCCGCCCCAAACGGCAAAACAGAGAGCACCATTTTTTTCAGTGTGATTTTCCGCCCCAAACGGCAGTTTTTCCGCCCCAAAAGGCAAAATATTGAGCAACCCAATTTCTTCAGGATTTTTACGCCCCAAACGTAATTTCTTCCGCCCCAAACGGCAAAACAGAGAGCACATGAATTTTCTTCAAAATTTTTACGCCTTAGGCTCCATTTTTTCCGCCCCAAACGTAATTTCCTGGTTGTACACTTTTCACATTCCTCTTTTTTTTTTTTTTTTTTTTTCAATTTGACCTGCAAAACACAAAAAAATCAAAAGAAAAACTATTACGGTTAAATAAAACCTTGGGTTGCCTCCCAAGCAGCGCTACTTTTAGCGTCATTAGCTTGACGGTCTCGAAACCTCAAGGGTCTTCGAAAAGTACTGCCACCTTGTGGCGATTAAAATCTCCTCCCTTATAAAAGTTGAGTCTTTGTCCATTTACTTTGAAAGATTTCTCCTCCTCTCCTGGTGTAAAAATTTCCACAGCCCCGTGTGGAAAAACTTCCTTAATGACAAACGGACCAGACCACCGAGACATCAGCTTACCCGGGAATAACCTTAAACGAGAATTGAACAACAAGACTTGCTGTCCTTTCTTAAACTCCTTTCTTACCAACCCTTTATCATGATACTTCTTTGTCCTTGCTTTAAAAATCACGGCATTTTCATATGCTTGCATCCGCCATTCTTCAAGTTCGTTCAGCTTAAGCAATCTTTTCTCACCCGCAAGACCTGCATCAAAATTTAAAAATTTCACAGCCCAATATGCCTTGTGTTCTAGCTCAACCGGTAGGTGACATGATTTGCCATAAACTAGTTGGTACGGAGAGAACCCCAAGTGTGTCTTGAACGCGGTTCTATAAGCCCAAAGTGTATCATTAAGCTTCATTGACCAGTCTTTCCTTGAAGTAGAAACCGTTTTCTCCAGAATTTGTTTCAATTGCCGGTTAGATACTTCAACTTGTCCACTTGTCTGAGGATGGTATGGAGTGGCCACCTTGTGCTTGACATTGTATTTCTCCAAGACATTCTCCAAGTATTTGTTACAAAAATGTTTGCCTCCATCACTAATGAGAATTCTAGGAACCCCAAACCGAGTAAAAATATTTTCTTTAAGGAACTTCACCACGGTATGAGAATCATTCGCTTGGCAAGGAATAGCTTCCACCCATTTTGTAACATAATCTACACACACCAATATATGAAGATTAGACCGTGAAGATGGGAAAGGTCCCATGAAATCAATCCCCCAACAATCAAAAGGTTCTACTTCGAGCATTTGGTTTAGAGGCATCTCATCCCGCTTTGAAACATTGCCGGTCCTCTGGCAATTATCACATCTTCTAGCAAACTCTACACAATCTGCAAACAGTGTCGGCCAAAAGAAACCACTTTGAAGCACCTTTGCTGCTGTTCGTGGACCACTGTGATGACCACCATATGGAGAACTGTGGCAATGCCACATTATGCTTTGCGCCTCTTCTTCATCAACACATCTACGGATCAAGCCATCTTGCCCCACCTTAAATAGGTATGGATCATCCCAAAAATAGAAGTTAGCATCTCTAAAGAATTTCTTCTTTTGTTGATAGAAATAGTCCTCCGGAATTTCATTTCCTGCTTTGAAATTAGCCATGTCAGCAAACCAAGGCCTTTTAGAAACCATCAGCAATTTTTCATCCGGGAACTCTTCATTAATGCACTTCTCTTTTGTGGTCACCATTGGATTTTCTAACCTTGACAAATGGTCCGCGACCACATTCTCCACACCTTTCTTGTCTTTTATTTCCAAATCAAATTCCTGCAAAAGTAGTACCCACCTCAAGAGTCTAGGCTTTGAGTCGCCTTTTGTGAGGAGGTACTTAAGTGCCGAGTGATCTGAAAAAACAACAACTTTCGATCCAATTAGATAAGAGCGAAATTTTTCCAAAGCAAATACTATTGCAAGCAACTCTTTTTCAGTAGTTGTGTAATTGATTTGGTTTTCATTCAAAACCTTGCTTGCATAATATATAGCATGGAAAAATTTCGCATGTCGTTGGCCAAGCACCGCTCCAACCGCATAATCACTTGCATCACACATTAATTCAAAAGGGAGATCCCAATTAGGTGCAACGATTATGGGCGCGGTGACCAACTTTTCTTTAATCACAACAAAAGCATTCAAACATTCATCATCAAATTTAAATTCATTTTCCTTCACAAGGAGGTTACTTAAGGGCTTAGCTATTTTCGAAAAGTCTTTGATGAAACGCCGATAGAAACCGGCATGACCCAAGAAACTTCTCACTCCCTTAACATTAACGGGAGGTGGCAATTCCTTAATAACCTCTATCTTTGCTTGGTCAACTTGAATGCCCTTTGAAGAGATTTTGTGTCCAAGCACAATACCTTCTTTAACCATAAAATGACATTTTTCCCAATTTAAAACTAAATTGGTACTTATGCATCTCTTCAATACGGCATTCAAATTGGCTAAACATTTATCAAAAGACTTACCAAACACAGAAAAATCATCCATAAATACCTCGATTGTGTCCTCCATCATATCAGCAAAAATAGATAGCATACACCGCTGGAATGTGGCCGGTGCGTTGCACAACCCGAAAGGCATCTTCCGGTAAGCAAATACTCCAAAAGGACAAGTAAAAGTTGTTTTCTCCTGATCCTCTGGGTCTACCACAATCTGATTGTACCCAGAATATCCATCCAAAAAGCAATAATAGGCCTGCCCTGCAAGCCTTTCCAACATTTGGTCCATGAATGGAAGAGGAAAATGGTCCTTCCTTGTTGCCGAGTTCAACCGCCTGTAGTCTATACACATCCGCCACCCAGTGACGGTGCGAGTGGGTATCAGTTCATTTTTTTCATTTCTCACAACTGTCATACCACCTTTTTTCGGGACCACATGGACAGGACTAACCCACGCACTATCCGAGATTGGATAAATCATACCAGCTTCTAGAAGTTTAAGAACCTCTTTCTTCACCACTTCTTTCATGGTTGGATTTAGTCTTCTTTGAGGTTGCACCACAGGTTTGTATTCATCTTCCATTTTTATTTTATGCATACAGAATCCGGGACTAATCCCTTTCAAATCAGAGATGCTCCAACCCATGGCTTCTTTATTTTCTCGCAGGACTCTAGTCAGCTTCTCTGCTTCCAAAGAACTCAACCTGCTGCTTATGATTGCCGGTTGTGAAGCATCTTCTCCTAAGAAAACATATTTTAAGTGAGGGGGGAGCTCTTTCAACTCCGGAATAGTAACTTTTAAGTCCTCCTTACCACTAACTTTCTCTTCCACAGCATAAGCATTTTCAAAATCTTTTTGTGCTTCTTCTTCTTTACATGCTTCAAGTTGACGGAGACAAATTTCAATCTCCTTGTCCCATTCCTCTTCCAAATCATCAATGGAATTAACAATTATTCTTTCTAATGGTAGGGATGGTGTTTCTTCCACTAAGACATCTTCTACCACTTCCTCAATCACGTCAACCTTGTAACATTGTGGCTCATCATCATGGTGTTTCATAGCTTTGAACACGTTAAACATGACTTGTTCCCCATGTGTTCTCAACATAAGTTCTCCCATCTCAACATCAATCAATGCTCTTCCGGTAGCTAAGAATGGCCTACCCAATAATAACGGTTCTACATCTGCATCATCTTCCATATCAAGGATGACGAAATCAGCCGGAAAAACAAACTCAGCAACTCTTACCAAAACATCATGAAGTACGCCGTAAGGATGTACAATAGAACGATCAGCTAAAGAGAGCTGCATCTTTGTGGGTTTTGCAACAGCTCCGGGTATCTTCTTCATCATTGACAATGGCATTAAGTTGATGCTAGCTCCTAAATCACATAGAGCTCGACCAACGGAGATGTTACCTATTGAACATGGTATGGTAAAACTTCCAGGATCCTTCTTCTTTTGAGGAAGTTTCTTTTGGATTATGGCACTACATTCCTCTGTCATCTCCACTGTATCATCATCAAGAGGTTTCCGCTTCTTTGTCATAAGTTCTTTCATGAATTTGGCATAGACAGGCATCTGTTCCAACACTTCAGCAAAAGGAATGTTAATTTGGAGATCATGAAGCATCTTCATAAACTTTTTGAATTGTTGGTGATCATTAGCCTTTGCCTTCTTCTTGCGCGGATATGGCAATTTGGCATGGACAGAACTTTCTTTCTCCTCTAGACCCTTGCCTCTCTTTTCAACTAACTTCTCATCATTCTCTTTTTCAATTTTTTTCTCTTTCTCATCTTCAACTAACTCCTCTTTCTCAATCATTTTCTCCAACTCCTTTTCAACTTCTCCCTCATTCTCATTTTCAACTACTCCCTCAACACTAGACTTACTCTTTTTCTTCGTTACAATCTCAGGTGAAGGAACCACTCTATTTCTCAAATTAATCGCCTTGCAACTTTCATTCCTCGGATTATCCTTTGTAGAACCTTCAAAACCATTATTTTGAGTAGCCGCGAATTGCCTTGACAATTGCCCAACTTGAGTTTCCAAGTTCTTAATTGAAGCTTCATGATTCTTGTTGGCAATATCTTGGTTGGTTTTTGAAATCTGGCACGCAGTGAACACAATGCTGCACAAGATGCTATAGCACACGTTGCAGCAAGACAGTCGCAGAACACAGTAAATAAATAAATAAATTGCAGAACAATAAATAAGACAGGTAATTGTTAACCCAGTTCAGTGCAACGTCACCTACTCTGGGGGATACCAATCCAGGAATGAATCCACTATAATAGCTCTAGTTCAAAGCCCTCGACCAACACCCGGTACTTGACTTATCGCCTAGACACTACCCGTGCAATCCTACCTAAGAACCTCTTAGATAATGAGACCCCGTCCCAAATTCCCTCTAACAACACGTACCATGTTGCTGTCAATAATAATAATCAAGATGGAGACACTCTCCTAGAAACTAGACCACACTCTTGCTTAAAAGCTTATGAGTGAATCACACACACTAACTCCGTGCTTCAAAGCTTAGGAGTAGCTTACAATAAACAACCAAAACACAGTCCTAAACTTGCATCAAATTGACACAAGAAAGGCTGACAAAAGACACAAACTCTAAACCTTAAAAACTCACACTTTGTAAAAAACACGGTTTAGAATACATGAAAATAATAGCTTGAGGCTTCACATATTTATAGTCTTCAATGTCTTGATGTCCAAGTTAGGTTTGCAGACAAAAACCCTTGCAACAGCTGCGGCCAAACCTAGATTAAAATTGAAAATATGTTTTGTGTTGTACCAAACAAAAAAAAAGCGAACAAAAATATAATATAATTATATTTTTGTTTTTAATAACTTTCCTTAGGCCGACTTGGACAATTCTTGTGCAGTAAGTCTCGTCTTGCATATACACACGTGCTGGAACTAATATTTGAAGCAAATCTTGAACGAGATTGACAGAAAAAATTCTGCACTTAAAACAGAGCATCAGGATGCTGTACGAGGATGCTGCAGCATCGCGATCCAGCATCTGGCTGGTTGGCTTTTGCAAAATTTTAGCCAATCTCAAAACACCAACAATCTCCCCCTTTGGCAAATTTTGGCTAAAACAACCTTAGGCCAGTGCATAGAGAGATACAGTCTAAACTTTCCTTCGAGTCAACATAAGCACACAACTAGGAAAGAAAGTAGAACGATGCTAGGCTATTTAATCTTTCCTTCAAGTCAACATGAGCACACAACTAGGAAAGAAAGTAAAATTTCATCAGATGAAAAGGTAGCTAGCATGTAAGCATCAGAGGCATGCAACAGCGGAACATAACACATCTTAGCCTCAAAGTACAGACAGAGAGAAATAAGCTCTCACATAGTGGATTCAAGATCGGAGAAATAAACTCCTTAAAATTTAAGCAACGCCACAGAGAATAGGAAAAATAAATTCCTATATAGACATGCATATTAAAAGTAGTAGAAAAATAAATTCTACCTACTCCCCCTCAATATATGCATAAACTTTCACTCCCCCTCAAAACATGCATATCACAGAAAAACATGCTATACTAGATGCTATAGCATTTTTCATCACATCATGCACATAAACACTTTTACTCCCCCTTTTTAGCCATAAATTCTGACAAATAAAGTCAGTACCATAGAATAGGAGTAAAACAAAGAACCATAGAATACCAAGTAGCACAAAGTCACAGGATGTCAGATCATAGAGGATCACATAGAGTGCAGAGAGTATCAGAGCATAAGAGATCATAAAGTGCATATTACAAACCATCAGGGCATAGAAAACCTGGAGTATCAGACCCAAAGACATGGATTTATGCATGTTACAATCCAGAGAGCATCAGGGCGTAGCCTACAAGATTAAAATCCAAAAGGACATGCAAATAAAGCATAAGCAGGTCACATAGAAGGACTTGCGTCAGAGTCCTCCTCCTCTACCTCAGTATCACCACCTGCATTACCATCAAGAACACCAGGATTGACATTGGAGAACACCTTGAGGTCAACAATCATTTGCTTTATAGGCAAAACATCAGATGACAGATTGACAGATGATGCAGCACAGTCTGCAGCATGTGTACCCTCAAACAGTCTAAAATCAAAAGACAGATCACAACCTCTCTTATCATCCTCAGTACAGATTCCAGGATGTTGAGCCAGAACAATATCACACATCAGTGTAGGGAAGACTATAGGCATCTTCACAATACATGACTTACCATGCAAAACAGTTTCATCAAGAATATAAGAACCAAAGGCAAAAGGTGATCTGGTCCCTACAACATATATATAAATCTAGTCAAACTTGTAGCCACAGTATTGGAATGAGTAGTTGGAGCCGAGTTGCAGTTTTCATCAATCCAGCTGCATTAATCAAATCAACAAGCTTTTGGCATTGTAAGAAAAACTTC
The DNA here is from genome assembly GCF_020283565.1 of Trifolium pratense. Classification (NCBI taxonomy): domain Eukaryota; kingdom Viridiplantae; phylum Streptophyta; class Magnoliopsida; order Fabales; family Fabaceae; genus Trifolium; species Trifolium pratense. Next base: position 8,753,982 of record NC_060062.1, on the reverse strand, counting down.
ACTTAAATTCCTTTCCACAGCAAGCACTCTTTAACCTCCTAGTACTAGAAGCAGGAGTCCTCTCAGTAAGGTTGAGATTGTCCACATAAATAACATTTGAATCTTTCTCAGCAGATTCATCAACATTCAAAGGAACAGACATAGTTTTACCACTATCATCAACATAAGGGATCACAGAGATATCATGAACAAAAACATTATCAGTAGTAGTTGCTTCAGAACCCTTTTCTTTGTCAGGAACAATAACATCATCTGGAGACTCGGGTATCACGATGTTATCCAAATTTTCCCGTGCTGCAGATGTTGTAGCATCATGTGCAGCATCTTTCTCAGGAACACTCTTCTTGACATGTTCCAACACAAAGTCATTTTTGACCTCAGTTGGAGCGCTAATATCATTACCAGCAAATGTTAAACACAGCAGGGGAGAACACCACATAACTTTCTCTGACAAATACTTTCTCACCACAAGAAACATCTTTATCATCAACAGACACAAAATTATTACCAAATCTTCAGATGTTTCAACATTACCCATAATAGCGTGCATTACTAAATAAGTTGAAGAGAAAACTGCACGCCACACTTGCAATAATTGCTATAACACTTCAGATAGGCAAATCCCAAGTTTGCCTCGCAATTTTTCAAATTGGACCGCATCTAGAGCCTTAGTAAAAATATCAGCCAATTGTTTTTCAGTTGAAATATGCTCAAGAGTCACAATACCTTCTTCAACTAGGTCTCTAATAAAGTGGTGCCTAATATCAATATGCTTCGTCCTGCTATGTTGGATAGGATTCTTTGAAATATTGATGGCACTAAGATTGTCACAGTACAATGCCATAGCATCTTGTACCACATTGTACTCCAGCAACATTTGTTTCATCCATAATAGCTGGGAGCAGCTACTACCAGCAGCTATGTACTCTGCTTCAGCTGTAGATAAAGATACATACTTTTGTTTCTTGCTGATCCAGGATATAAGATTGTTGCCTAAAAAGAAACAAGCTCCTGAGGTGCCTTTTCTATCATCTGCACAACCTGCCCAATCAGCATTACAATACCCCTCTAGCATAGACTTGTTCTTGTAGACCCACTTGGTACCAATCACATTAGCATTTTCTGGTCTAGGAACTAAGTCCCAAACTTCATTCTTCTTGAACTGATTTAGCTCTTCTTGCATAGCATTTATCCAAAACTCATCAGTGAGGGCTTCCATCACATTTCTGGGTTCAAACTTAGAAACAAAACAAGCATTAGGAACTAAGTCAAGTGTCCTTCTAGTAGTAATTCCATGATTAGGATTACCAATAATCAGATCTGTAGGATGATTCTTTTGAGTACGAATGGATGACCCTTTCTTTGAAGTAGCAAAGATTGGTTCAGGTGTAGTAACCTCTGTATCATTCTTGAATTCCTCAATAGTTTCAGAATCTATACTACCTTGGATAGATGCTGTAGCATCTTCTGTATCATCTTTCACAACTTCACTTGAAATACCATATATTACTACATTTATAGATTCCATCATGGTTTTGGTTATGTAGTTATATACTCTGTAGGCTCTGCTATTTGTTGAGTATCCCAAGAATATGCCTTCATCACTTTTAGGATCCATTTTAGTTCTTGGTTCTCTATCAGACAAGATATAACATTTACTTCCAAACACATGAAAGTACTTAACAGTAGGTTTTCTACCTTTCCACAATTCATACAGAGTAGATGTAGTTCCAGATCTCAAGGTGACACTATTATGAATATGACAAGCAGTGTTCATAGCTTCTGCCCAAAAACCATGAGAGAGTTTCTTTACATGTAACATTACTCTTGCAGACTCTTGTATAATTCTATTCTTTCTTTCTACTACACCATTTTGTTGTGGTGTAATGAGAGATGAAAATTCATGGATGATGCCTTCAGAGGCACAAAAGTCAGAGGATCTAGAGTTTTCAAACTCCTTTCCATGATCACTTCTGATCCTTAACACAACATTGTTTTTCTCTCTTTGAAGTAGAATACATAGATCTTTGAATACATCAAAGGTCTCTGATTTCTTTCCAATAAAATTTATCCAGGTATATCTAGAGAAATCATTTACAACAACATAGGCATACCTTTTTCCTCCTAAGCTTTCAGTTTGCATAGGTTCCATCAAATCCATGTGTAGAAGCTCAAGAACTCTGGTAGTGGTAAGATGCTGCAGCTTTGAATGTGGCTTCTTGGTTTGTTTTCCAATTTGACATTCACCACAAATGCTTCCTTCTTTGATCTTGAGATTTGGCAAGCCCTTGATGGCTTCTTCAGGTATAGCTTTCTTCATGCTTCTTAGGTTGAGATGACCAAGTTTTTGGTGCCACAATTTTATTTCATCTTCTTTCGTGATTAAGCATGTCGACACATTTGTCTCTTCTTGGGGAACCCATAAGTAGCAGTTGTCTTTTGATCTGACGCCCCTCATCAAAATTTCACCCTCATCATTTGTAACCAAACATTCAGACTTGGTGAAGTTTACCTTCATCCCTTGGTCGCATAATTGACTGATGCTTATTAAATTTGCAGTCAATCCTTTTACTAACAACACATTGCTTAGTTTAGGCAAGCTATTACTGTTGAGCTCCCCTATACCAACAATTTCTCCTTTAGTACCATTGCCACAAGTTACAAAACTAGTTGAGTAAGACTTTAAATCAACAAGAAATTTTCCAATTCCGGTCATGTGTCTTGAACAACCACTATCGAAATACCAGTCTTCCCTTGATGAAGCTCTAAGTGATGTGTGAGCAACCAGAGCAGTAATCTTCTTCTCAAGTTGAGTACCATCATTGGTCTTCACATTCTTACCTTTAGGTTTCCATTCTTGTTGAGTGGAGGCAGTTGTGGAAACTGGTTTAGGCTGATGATGCCTGTTAGGGTATCCAAACAATTTGTAACAAAAAGGTCTTATATGCCCTTTTCTACCACAGTAGTGACATATCCAAGAGTGATGTTTTCTTTTGTTCTTTGACAAGGGATGCTGCTTATGATGTTGTAGCATCTGTTGAGGCATCTTTTGCTTATGAGTTTCTTTTGGATGCATGTACGTGAGATCTGAGCTGTAACCTTTGTGTTTGTTGACATTCTCATAACTAAGCCCAATATGTTTAGGCTTTAGAACATTTTTCTCTAAGATTTCTTCTAGTTGACCATCAGCTTTATGAAGTTTATCAAGATGATCATCATCTTTATACAACATGTCGGAGAATTTTCTCAAACGCCAAATGTCAGCATTTAATTTTTCAATGACTTCCTTAGCTTCATCAAGATCAGAGGATAGATAATTTACCTTCTTCTGGAGCTCATCCATCTTTGATATATTTTCAAATTTTTCTGCCTTCAATTGATTGATGGTTACCTTTTGTTTCTCAATGACTCTGCATATTTCTCCACTCTTGAGGCAGAGTTCTTTGTAAGAATCAGCAAGTTCTTCGTAGGTTACCTCTCCATCACAAGATTCTGTATCAGATGTAATAGTACCTGTTAAGACTGAGATATGTTTGGCAGTCACAGATGCTGTATCATCTTCTGAGTCATCATCATCAGACCAACTGACAGTTAGTCCTTTCTTCGTTCTTTTCTGATATGTTGGACATTCAGGTCTGATGTGACCATATCCCTCGCATTCATGACATTGAATATTCTTGTTTAAGCTTGACTTTTCATCACTCTTAGGTTTTCCTTGATTCACAATGCTGCGCATAGTGCCTGGAGCATCATTCTTAGAATTTGGTCTGGGTCTTTTGTCCATTTGTTTTAGAACTTTGTTGAACTGTTTTCCCAGCAACTCCATAGCTTCAGAGATACTTTCATTAGATTCTTCATCCTCCTCCAGTTCTTCTTCATTATTTTTAGATGAGAATGCAATGCTCTTATTTTTCTTTTCACTTCTTCCATTTGCAGCACTTTCATAAGTTTGGAGTGATCCAACCAGTTCATCCAGTTTCATCTGAGATATGTTTTTGGCTTCTTCCATAGCTGTGACTTTCATATCAAATTTCTTTGGAAGAGATCTGAGCATTTTTCTTACTAACTTTTCTTCGGGAATTTTCTCCCCCAAAGAATCAAATTGATTATCATAATCTAGAATAGTCATATGAAAATCTTGGATTGTTTCCTCATCCTTCATACGTAAATTTTCAAACTGAGTAGTAAGGATCTGTAATTTAGACATCTTTACCTGAGGAGTACCTTCATGAACAGTTTCAAGAATCTTCCAAGCTTCCTTTGCTGAGACACATTTTTTGATCAGCTTGAAGATGTGTTTGTCTACCCCATTGTATAATGCATATAATGCTTTTGAGTTTCCCAAAGCAAGCTCATCTTCTTCTTTAGACCAGTCCTCCTCAGCTTTTAGTTCAAGTGTTGGCTTTCCATCTTTGTCCATGACCACAGGGGGGTCCCATCCTTTCAGAACAGCTTTCCAAGTTTTGCTATCCATAGATTTTAGGAAAGCAATCATGCGTGATTTCCAATAATCATAGTTGGAGACACCAACGAGAAGCGGTGGTCTGCTTACAAGCCCTCCTTCTTTGTCCATGTTGCCAGACATTCTCCCTGGAGCTCACCCTATAACCAGAAAGGGTGCCTGCTCTGATGCCAATTGAAATCTGGCACGCAGTGAACACAATGCTGCACAAGATGCTATAGCACACGTTGCAGCAAGACAGTCGCAGAACACAGTAAATAAATAAATAAATTGCAGAACAATAAATAAGACAGGTAATTGTTAACCCAGTTCAGTGCAACGTCACCTACTCTGGGGGATACCAATCCAGGAATGAATCCACTATAATAGCTCTAGTTCAAAGCCCTCGACCAACACCCGGTACTTGACTTATCGCCTAGACACTACCCGTGCAATCCTACCTAAGAACCTCTTAGATAATGAGACCCCGTCCCAAATTCCCTCTAACAACACGTACCATGTTGCTGTCAATAATAATAATCAAGATGGAGACACTCTCCTAGAAACTAGACCACACTCTTGCTTAAAAGCTTATGAGTGAATCACACACACTAACTCCGTGCTTCAAAGCTTAGGAGTAGCTTACAATAAACAACCAAAACACAGTCCTAAACTTGCATCAAATTGACACAAGAAAGGCTGACAAAAGACACAAACTCTAAACCTTAAAAACTCACACTTTGTAAAAAACACGGTTTAGAATACATGAAAATAATAGCTTGAGGCTTCACATATTTATAGTCTTCAATGTCTTGATGTCCAAGTTAGGTTTGCAGACAAAAACCCTTGCAACAGCTGCGGCCAAACCTAGATTAAAATTGAAAATATGTTTTGTGTTGTACCAAACAAAAAAAAAGCGAACAAAAATATAATATAATTATATTTTTGTTTTTAATAACTTTCCTTAGGCCGACTTGGACAATTCTTGTGCAGTAAGTCTCGTCTTGCATATACACACGTGCTGGAACTAATATTTGAAGCAAATCTTGAACGAGATTGACAGAAAAAATTCTGCACTTAAAACAGAGCATCAGGATGCTGTACGAGGATGCTGCAGCATCGCGATCCAGCATCTGGCTGGTTGGCTTTTGCAAAATTTTAGCCAATCTCAAAACACCAACAGTTTTCATTTGATCTTGGCTAACCTTCATAGCTTCGAAGTTCCCTTGAGTCACCTTTATGAATTGAGTAAGTGTATCCTCTAATTGAGAAGGTCTCCTTTGTTGAGAGTTTTGTGAAGAAGATTGTTGTTGAGATTGATTTGAGTTTTGATTTCCTCCCCAACCAAAGTTTGGATGATCTCTCCAACCTGGGTTATAAGTGTTTGAATATGGATCATACTTTGGGTTGTTCCTTTTGAAGTTGGCTAGGTACTTTGCCTCTTCTGACCCTTCAGGAAAACATTGGCCATTAGCATGCCCTTGTCCACAAAAATCACATTTCACTTCATTAGCTGCCATGACTGGCATTTGGGCATTAGGAGTGCTAGTGAGGTGTTTCAACACAGCTGCCATTTGAGAATTCATCAATGTAGATTGGGCCAAAAGAGCAGTTTGAGTATCAAGCTCTATCATGCCTGCCTTCTTCTTTGCACCACGATCATTTTCAACTCTGTACTCATTTTGAGCCATGGATTCCACCAACTCTCTAGCTTGAGTTTGATTTTTATTTTTCAAAGATCCACCTGCCGATGCATCTAGAAACATTCTAGTTTGAGCTCTCAATCCTTGTGTGAAATGCTGCATTTGAGTATGACTATCGAGCCCATGCTTAGGACACTTCTTCAGGCTCAGTTTGAATCTTTCCCAGGCATCATACAATGTTTCGGAGTCTCCTTGCTCAAAACTTGTAATGTCAGCTCTTCTTTCAAGATACTTGTGAATTGGAAAGTACCTATCCATGAACTTCATCTCTAGCTCTTGCCAAGTATTGATGGTGTTAGGTGGTATGGTGTCCAGCCAGTCTTTAGCTCTTCCAGTTAACGAGTACTTGAAAAGCCTTAATCTTTTATCTGATTCAGATACTCCTGGTGGGTCTGTATAGTCACAAGCTTCATAGAAATGCTCCAGGTGGAGATTTGGACATTGTGTTTCTGCCCCTGAGTATTGATTCTCTTTGAGGGCGCTGAGCACTGAATTCTTAATATCAAATGACACATGATTTCTCGGTTGGAAACCCAGATTGGCAAGCTCTCCATTGTTTCTTTGCCCATAGTCACCTAACATCCTCTCAGGCACAACTGGTGGAGGTGGTGGTGGATTTTCAGCCATGATGTTGGCTTCGTTGTCCGATGTGTTTGGACTAGAAACCGCTTCTTCACTACTTTCTTGTGCAACACCTGCTAACCGGGCAGCCTCTCGGGCTAACCGAACTGCTTTCCTGTTTGCTTTAGCTGTTTTCTCTATTTCAGGATCAAAGACAAGTTCTCTTGCTACTTTCCTACCTTGCATAAACAACCAGAAAATACCTTAAGAAGCAACTGCACTACACAAGAATGAAAATGAAAATAAAATTCAGAACTTATTTTTTTGTATATATATATTTATAATTAAAATAAACAAAAACTTAATCAATAAAACAATAAAATTTCAAAGTATGACTCAATTGCCTTGTTGATTTAATCAACAATCCCCGGCAACGGCGCCAAAAACTTGATGGAAAATTTAGCAAGTGTACTAAATAGTCGTCAAGTAGTATAATAAAATCGTTCTCTCCGCAGGGATTGTTCTAAATCAATTGTAATTTGAAGACATACTCATGTAAATTGACATAAATTGTAAAAAGGGGGTTCTTGTTTGGTTTCAAGTTCAAATTTTTAAACTTTGGAATTGCTTTGGTGTTTAGATTGATGTAAGAAAAGCGATTGGTCCTTTTTGGGTCATCTAATTACTATTTCTCTTGGTAATTTCATGTATGATAACGAATTAGTCGAATTAGTTTCATGATTTGATTAAAACATAATTGATTATGCCCAATGTCTTGGTAACATAATCCTCTCTCATGATCATCAATCCCTAATGTCTTAGTAAGACCTATGATCATGTGAGGAAGAAAAACTTTAATCTTTTAATCTCAATTAACAATCCGAAATGTCTTAAGTGAAAGTTAATTGATTAATCGTTCCTAGATCGATGATTTATTCCTATCGTCATAGTAAAACAAATCATTGCAATCATCATATAAGTCGCGAATTCATACAAAGCATTAAGCACAAAGAACAATCAATAGAAACTAACTTCGTAATTCATTAATCATATCATATGACAATCACATAATTCAAGATCAAAAGTAATTAGAATCACCTAAGGACCAATCATGAGAATTTAGCTAGACATTGCAAATTCAGAAATTACATCAATTAAAATGAAAGGAAGCATAGTTACAAGAAGAATCTTGATGTGTTTCCACACTTGAATCCTTGCTTGGTCGCTCTTGATCCTCCAAAATCGCTCCAAATGCTGTTCTCAGTGTTCCAAATTCGATAATGATCCAGATCTGAAGTTTCCCTTTTATAAAACTGATCAAAAATAACGTTTTCCGCCTGAGGCACAGAATTTCCGCCCCAGGCGTAAAAATTTACGTTTCAGGCACAAGAAATTCGCCTGAAACGGCAAAACAGTGAGCAATCTTGGTTCTTCAGTGAAATTTCCGCCCCAGGCGTAAAGAATTCCACCCCAGGCGTAAAAAATGCTATAAAATCCAACAATTTTCATTTGCTCTCTTCCTTCGCATGTAGCTTCAAATCAATGTCTTATTCTTCATGATTTAGGTCAAAAACCTCTAAAATCACTTGAAAATGGTCTTTATTTCCATGTAATGACTAACGTCATCAATCCTCTCTAATGAGAGAGAGTGAGATTAAGAGAGAGATAGAGAGGATTGAGAGAGATGGAGATGAGAGTGAATGAGATGATCCAATCACTAGTTCTAACCTTGTCCTAAGTAATTTTTTTTGACAAAAAAGAACGTCTATATGTAATAATCTGACATCGGATTACGATGGATTCGGTTCGTTTTATCTGACCCGTCATATTATGTATGTGTTTCTATAAATTTACTTATTTTCTTCAAATAATTGAAATATGAGTTTAATGGATATGCATCAACGGTGTAAAATATTTTTACATGATAGTCCAATAAACAACTATTATTTTGTCATGTCATATGAGTTTATAACAATTTTTTTTCTCTTGAAATATATTTCCAAATATTAATCACATTATTAAAAATTTGATTCAATGATTGTGTAAAAGATTTATTTGTGTAAAGAGGCGGTACTGGAGTGTGTCTGAGGGTGGCCATGGCTCACCCCCACCCCAAAAAAGTTTTTTTTTAGATAGAATATTAATTCAAATATATTAATGATTTTAAATAATTTAATTATTATACGTATTTGAATAAATATTAATCGTAAATATTCATTTAGAGTTTATTAATGATTATAAGGAACTCAACACACATATTAGTTCAAGTATTAGTATAAATATTATTTTGTAGTCTACTATTATTGATGATTTCAAGTCACTCGATATATATATGTATTAGAGTATTATTTTAAGTTATACAGTTTAATTTTATAATAATGAAGTTTGTCATTGTTTCTCAAAATAACGGGTAACCTGAATTTATAATGTCATTCAAGAAAAATTGAATTTATAATATTGGATAAAATTAGTAATTTTTTTTTTTTTGAATGGCAAAAAAAAAAAACTAATTAAGAAGGTTCATATTTCAACCTTCAACGATTAAGTTTCTTAAGGAAAATGTAACATCTAGTTCCATTGCTTATCCCACACACATATTTGTTGTAATGGCATGGATTTACAAGTGCGCGGTTTCAGTAACAGGAGTAAACTTCAAGACATCGTTGTTCAACACGATTGTAAATCTTCGCAGCTTAATGATTTCTCCATTGTCTGAAATGTCTATGGCATTGTTTGTTTCGGTTTTAAAATAATAGTTTTTTTTTTTTTTAAATAAATTTTTTAAAATTGTTTTTCAAAATATTGTAAGTTTTTTTATATTTGATTTTTCTAAATCGAAACACTAATTTTGAAATCATATAACATAAACACACATTATTGAAGATCAAAACAAGGTCAAAATCACTTTTTTTTCTTTTAAAAAGTTGCATTTCAAAAATGATTTTTATGAAAAATTTATTTGAAATAGCTTTAAAATTAAGTGATTTTTCGAAATTTTGATATCCAAAAAATGTTTTAATAAAATGATCAAATACCTAAAATAACATGGTAAGAATAACTATTCAAACCAAATTTTCATTTGAAGATTTTATAAAAAGTTTCTTTGTATTTTTGAAAATAATTTTTCTTAATGATTTCTCCATTGTGTGAAACGTCTATGGGCCTGTTTGTTTCAGTTTTAAAAAAATAAATTTTTTTTTGTATTTTTGAAAATAAATTTTTTAAAATGGTTTTTCAAAATATTGTAAGTTTTTTATATTCGATTTTTCTAAATCGAAACACTAATTTTGAGATCATATAACATAAACACACATTATTGAAGATCAAAACATAATCAAAAACTGGGTAGTTTGATTGAGGGTCGGTGGCAGTGGGAGTTGCTGTGGCGTCGAAATCATTTTCAATGGGAAGAAGAGCAATACCATGAGTTTATTGATGTTATCGCCCCGTTTGTCCCTGTGGATAATCATGATAGGTGGCTGTGGTTAGGTGACAGTATTCATGGATTCACGGTGAAATCAGCATATATGCGTCTGGAAAGTATTGCGAATAATCGTCGAATTCTGGAACCTGTTGATGATTTTGTGTTTAAGAGGCTATGGAAATGTGCGGCGCCGTCTAAGGTTCGGGCTTTTGCCTGGCAATTGTTATTAGATCGTGTACAGACAAAGGAGAATTTATTTAAGCGCAATATGATGCAATATGATCAACAGACTTGTGTGTTGTGTGATTGTAAGACAGAAACAGCAGTACATCTTTTTCTTCATTGTGATTGGGTTGCTAAGATTTGGTATGAGATCACTAGGTGGCTGGGACTTATTTTGATTATTCCTCCCAACATTGCTACTTCTTTTGCTATGTGGGCGACTAGTGTCAGCAACAAGAAAGAACGGAAAGGGATTTGCTTGGTCTGGAATGCCTTTATGTGGAGTGTGTGGAAGACGCGAAACGGGCATATTTTTAATAACGTGCCTGCTATAACTGACGAGGTGGTGGAGCAAATAAAGATTATGTTGTGGCAATGGTTCATTGGGAGAATGGCGAAGGCCCCGTGCTTGTTGTATGAATGGAAGTGGAGCCCGATCGAGTGTATGAGAAGATGATATGCGGTATGCGTTGATGTGCTGATACCGTGGCTGTGTGTGGTTTTTTGCTGCTGCAGTATGTTCTGTTGTTTTTCTGTTTTCTTAATCTCTGTTGTTTTTGCTGCGGTAGGTTGTTTTTGGCTGCTTCTTAGATTTATGCTTTTTCATAGTGTATATATCTTGTTCTATGTGTGATCCTCATAACATGCCTTATGTTATAGTGGATTTTGTTAATAAAATTGTTTGCTGCTCAAAAAAAAAAAAAAAATAGAGTCAAAATCACATTTTTTTTCAAAAATTATTTTTATGAAAACTTATTTGAAATAGCTTCAAATAAAATATAAGTGAGTTGAACACCCCAAAATCTTAAGCGTTAGGTTTATGGGTTATCTCACTTATAAAATGTTCAACGTCCACTTTTCTAAACAATGTGAGACTTAACTCAGACTTACCGCAACAAATATATCATGATACTTAAATAAAAATTATTTAACAAGTAGCACATTATTTTAAACCCTTAACTTACTTGTAAATAACATAATTTTATACTCCCTCCGTCCCAAAATATAAGTAAAAGTGGGTCACATAAACTTGATGTATTTGGTTAAAGATTTGGACCAAATACATCCACTTTTTTTGACCAACTTTTGCTTATATTTTGGGACGGAGGGAGTAATTAAGTATAGAAGGAGCATTTGAAAATAACAATCATGGGAAATTCATATCAAATAGAAACATTAAACATTCGATGTAAAAGAAAAAAGGAAACAATTATTTTGTCAAAACAATAAACAATAAACATTAAAATTTTGACTTATTGAACTTGTTGCATAACACCAAACTAAGGATAAACTTCAATGAGAGACTTGAAACCCCATATGGGAGTAATCTTATAGCTGCTGAAGCCTGCATCATATATGAGTTTCTCCCATTCTTTTTTTTCTCTTTCTTTTCCATTGAATAAAGTAAGCATTACCATGTCAAAATTCAATTGCAACTCAGTTAAGTCACGATCATCACTTGTTTCATCAATTGACATGTCTATGATTATAACTTTTCCATCTTTGCCTTTTCCAGAAATAGCTTCTTTGCTGTTCTTCAATATCTTTAAGCAGAGCTCATCATTCCAATCGTGCAGAACCCACTTTAAAAAAACAAAGATTTTAACTATTTAGTTCATGTATATTGTTACAAAATATATATATGCAACTTAGTTTGATTTTCTTAACCCTTGATATGCAAGCTTAGTACAAAGAATTTAGCCTTGTAACTTCAAAATAGAGTTCAAATTTTTTGGAGACAGTTGTAAAATGCAAATTGTTGGTACTTAAAAATTTCCACTTTGCCAATTTTTTTAAATGAATGTTTCGACCAAAACGCCGTGGGGCAAATACGACGTAAAACACTGCCTAAAAATTGAATTTTGAGTTGGTCTTTTGTATGCACACACCATACAATATACATAAGTGGACTAGAAAGTGGCTATGTATTATGACGAAGTTTCGATTTATTTTGATTTTTCGACTGAAACATGAAAAATCACAATTTTGCTCCCAGTGCACAATAGACCACGGGTCAAATTTCATTGCTTCAATTTGAAGGCATGTTTAGGAAATTATAAACTACTCCCCCACAAAACTTAGTAGCATTCCGACGACGCCTCAATTTATTTTGATTTTTCGAATCAAAAGAGTTATATTCAACCAAAACATAGTCACGATTAGGCAACGCCCGTCAGGTATGACTTTCTTATATATTAAGAATGAGACCCTCTTCCTTTAATATATTCTTGAATTAAATATATACTTTAGAATCCTTATTTGAAAATTATGGACATATATGGACAAAATCAAATTAAATCATATACCTTGAGTAAAACAGCATCTGCTTGAGGGATAGATTTAAACATATCTCCACCAACAAAGTTCAAATATTTGTTTCCAGTTAAGTTACCAACAACCTGTGGTTGATCCAAAACAGTGTATTTAATATCAGGAAATACTTCATGAATGAGTTTTGCAACAACTCCAGTCCCACCACCCACATCAACCAAAGACTCCAAACCTTCAAACACATGTTTGCAGTCTTTAAGTGCAAGCTTAAACATTTGAGAATCAGCATCCATAGCCTCTTGAAATAAACTCATCAGTTTATGAGATTCAGGATCTTTGTTCAACATGTTCCAGAAATTATCCCCATTTGCACTTTCAAACAGGCTGAATTCTTTTTCCTCAGTTAACCATTTCTTCGAGGAATGCCACATGTTCATACAACTTGGATGACCGCCACACCGCCAGCAAGGGATGCTAAACATGTTGATGCACCGCGGACAAGAAGCTTCGAAGGCGGTGTGAGAGCATATGTTGTTTCTTCTTCTTCTTCTTGATCTCCTCCCGTTTTCTTCTTTATCGCGGTTGTTTTTGCGAATAAACCATTGTGTGTTAACAATCGCATGAAGCGATAGAGGACATTAATTTTAGAAGGGTGGAGTTTCAAAGATGAAGCTAATTCAGTGAGAGTCATTGGTTTTCCATGGTTGTGGATTACATCTGCTATGCCTAACTCCACAGCAGATTTGAGTGCCATAGAACTTATAAAGCTGTATATATGTTTGTACAAATGGAGTTGAGCATGATATAGTTCACTTTCATCATTGCCAATGCCATTGCTACTATGATCCATTTGTTAGTTGTGAATGTGATAAACTTTTGTGTGTGTTGTTTTGCGGTATATATAGTCTGCAGCTTATATACATTTTCAAAATGCATGCAAGACACCAATAAATTAACACCTTATTTTTTGTCTTGTTTTTAGGTAACATGATGAGCTCACTCTTGAGGTATTTGATTCTTGTAATCGGAAGTTGAGTCTAACTCAATCTTACAAAACTGACTTGTAAAGTGAGGATTAACCTCACTTATAAATATTCATTCATGTCATCTCGTAACTGATGTGAGACTTCTTAACACACCCCCAACACTATTGGGCTTGGGGCGCGCATATAAATTAATGGTGGATGACCCGATCAGAAATTTAATATCATGAGGCACATATCGTGGAGGAGGTTATGATATCATCTTAAAATTGAGAGATTAGCCTAACTCACCATACAAAATTGACTTGTATAAGGTAATGATTGTCTCTTACTTATAAACTCGTGTTCATGTGAGACTTCTTAATACATCGTCTCACATTCAACACTATTGGGCTTTGTTGTGAATTCGTTAATAAAATCAAACCAATACGAAACTTGATGTGTGGAGCAATTGAATCAAGCAACCAATATCAAAGAGTATAGATACGATGATAATAATCCAAAAGCAAGTAAACAAATAAAAGAGAGAAGAAACACAAATCTTTGTTTACCCAGTTCAGTTAAAATAACCTAGTCTGGGGGAGAGAGCAACCCTTCGTTCCACTAGAATCAAATAAGTCACTTACAAGCAATTCCCAAATTGGGTTACAAGAATTAGCAAACCCTAACTCTACCCCCAAATCCCGAATTTCTTCCTGTAATGAATAAACTCAATTTGACATAGTCTACCCAAGGTGAACAAAGCCAATAATAAACTTTTGCCCTAGAATTATACCAAAAGAAAATCTCTTTGTTCTCTCTCTAAAACCCTAGCCTTTGATGGTGGCAAATCCTTATTGTTCCTTTCACTCTTATTTTTCTAAGAATAAAGTGATCCCTATTTATAGAAAAATATATGCCAAGAAAGTAGTAACAAATCTATTTTAAAATAAAACAAATCCAAGTCAGAGTGCCCTCCAAGAAAATATATTTTTCACAAAAAATCAACAAACCCGCATATTTCCACCTGGGGCGCAGGAATTTCCGCCTGGGGCGGAAAAACAGAAACCTTTTTCTTTTCCTGCATACAACTTTCGTCTGGGGCGGAAAAACAGCAACTTGAAAAACTTCTGACTTCTTGTTACCGAGATTTCAAGGCATATCCAACAGGCTTGGTGCGTCAAAATAAATAGTGGGCGGCCAAATAGCAGGTGGTCAAGCGAATCTTAGTAAGACTCTGATATCATCTTAGAATTGGGAGTTGAGTCTAACTTAGCCCAACAAAATCAACTTATAAGGTAAGAATAATCCTCATTTATAAACATATATTCAGACTATCTCGCATCCAATGAGAATTCTTTAACGTTGTTAAAAAAACTCAGTTTGAAACAATGTCACTATAATCTTTTTGAATATATTGAAATTGTTAAAACATTTATGAGTGTAAGCGGTGGGGTAAGTCGGTTAATCAGGTTGTACTAGCTAGGTATTGGGCGCCGGGCCTTATCAATTACAAGGGTGCTTCTATGGTGAGGCCAGTAAAATGGCCTCTTTAGTGAGGTCAATTGAATTGCCCAATAAAATTTTAAGTGATGCCACATCAGCTCTACATTGTAATGAAGGTCTATGGTAAGTCTTTCTAATGAAAGTTTTACTTATTGCACATCACCCCATCTTTTAGTTAAAATTATTTTAATAATTAAAATTTATTTTATTTAGATTTAAATCATATAACTAATATCCAATTTTTAATTTGCTTTTTAAAGTACAAATTTTCTCATTATTTGTGTTCTCCATTCTTCATGTATTCATCATTCACCATCCAGATCTTCCATTTTCATTGAACAACAACCTTAAAATTAAATATTATGGAAATTACTACCACTATTCTAGATCTGAGATTTTTCTCCAAAAGAGAGTTTAAACTCATTCCTTTGATTTGTGGATAATTGCAAAAGCAAATCTTAGATCTGTAACCCCAAACGCGAGTGAACTCAAAACTATTTGGTTTCAAGTTTGACAATCCCAGAAACGTTTTTCTTCTCCAATTGTGAAAAGTAAAAAATATCTATGTTTAAATTTGTCATCTAAGTGTAACCAAAAAAAGATTTGTCATATAAAATCAATAATAGATTCAAAATCTAATTGAAGTTTTAATTTGGAGGTTCTGTGTTTACTGGAATCGAGACTGGTACCGCGGGTCTGAAATCGGGTCGAAATGACCCGGCTGAAGGTTGAAGATGATGCTTTATTTTATTAACGCTATCTTTATAAATATTGCATGATGCGAGGTTAACAACAACAAGTTCTGTTGTCGTAGCGGTTGGCGCGTGTTGCCCTTCCAAAGCTGTCGTGGGTTCGATTCATGTTGGTAGCATTTTGTGAATTATATTTTTTTAAAAGCGTTGATACAAACTACAGCGAAAAATAAAAATGAAAACTATGGCAGGAGTGTGATTCGAACAGAGAACTTATAGTTATTACACAACAACACTTACCAACTTGGCTGTAAACATTTCTAGTTAAATTATGCACTTGATACATACATATTCTGTTTAACTGTGTTGTAATCATCCCTACATGGATTAAAATTAATTGAATATATAATTAGATTTTTTATTAAATATTATAGAAATAAAGTACAAATAAAATATTTTGGACTATTAAATTATATTTTGACTGTTACTTATAATCCGACTGAAGTTAATGAACAAAAACATTTAACAGTAAGGTAAAATTTAATAAAATTACATTTTTGTTATTTGAACAACATAAAATAAAATTAGTCAAATAATTCTTTATTTTTAATCCTAAACGTTCAAAAATAGAGATAAATAAAGTAAAATTTAAAAATAATGTAAGATTATATTCCGGTTCAACTGAAACAATATTAAGTATTAACCATAGACTTCGACGGGATATTATATTCCGGTTCAAATTGAAGCACTATTAACCCTAGTCTTTGACTGAGGGTTAAACTTCGACTGAGGGTTAAACTTCGGCTGAAGTTGATGAATTAATATATATATATATATATATACAAATAAAGTAAATTTTAAAAATAAAGTTAATGAATTTAAAAAATTATATAAATATTATACTCCGGTTCAAATTGAAGCACTATTAACCTTAGTCTTTGACTGAGGGTTAAACTTCGACTAAAGTTAATGAATTTAAAAATTATATAAATAAAGTAAATTTAAAAATAAAGTAAGATTATACTCCAGTTTAACTGAAGGACTATTAACCCTGTACTTTGACTAAATATTATACTCTAGTTTAATTGAAGCACTATTAATCCTAGTCTTTAACTGAAGGTTAAACTTCGACCGAAGTTAATGAATTAAAAATAATTATATAAATAAAGTAAAATTTAAAAATAATGTAAGATTATATTCCGGTTTAACTGAAACACTATTAACCCTAGTTTTTGATTGATGGTTATAATTTGGCTGAAGTTAATAATTTAACAATTATATAAATAAAGTACAAATTTACTAAGTAAAATATAAAATGAATTAATATTATAATATGACTTAACTGAAGTTAATGAATTAAACTTTAAAAATATATTTTGGACTATTAAATTATATTTTGACTAATACTTATAATCCGACTAAAGTTAATAAATAAAAACATTTAATAGTAAGGTAAAATTTAATAAAATTACTTCTTTTTTTTTAACAACATAAAATTAGATAAATGGTGGTGGTGACCTTTTTATTGGTGATTAGAAACATATACGTAAAAAAAAGTAAGGGTTTTTTATTTATTTTTTAAAATATTTGCATTCCCAAAAAAATATGATTTCTTTTATTAAAATTTATTGATTCTTTTAAAATTTTCCAAATATACAAAAGTTTCCTAATATATAAATTATTATGAAATCTTGATCGTAAAAAGTCTTTTAAAAAAAATCTCTCAAAATTCATTCAAATCATGTGTTAAAAATCTTGATTGTAAAAAAGTCTTTAGAATCTCACAAAATCAAAAATACTAAAAGATAATGAAGAAAGAGATGGAGTCTGATATGTTTCATTATTTTTTTATGGTGTTGTTTATGTGAATTATTACTAAAATTATTATTATTATTATAATATTAAAACAAAGACTTTTTCATTTCCCTAGAAAATAATTTGGGAGTGGAGTAAGTGTATGTCGGTACATGGTGTATGGAACACACTAGAGAACTTTTTTGATAGTCACACTATAAATTTGTATTTGTATGCATTTTTCCTTAACAATTTTTTTTAATTACGGAGTACTAATATACTGACATTGGAAGTTGGAGAGAGACCACTATCTTTATTACTAGTATCCGGACCCGTGCCAAGCACGGGTTAAAAAGTGACTATAAAAATTAAAATTTTAATATTTCAAATTTCATAATTATCTAACACAAAAAATGATAAATTACACTAATATATATATATGTTTAATAAGTCACCAAATTTTTTTGTCTTTAAAAATATGTGTAACAAATTTTGCTACTTCAAAAATTAAAATGCTAATAATTAAATAATGACTAAAATTTTGGAAAAAACAAATAAGCCCAAAAAATCATTTTTTTTTAATAAGGGATCTAAATTTTACTTTTATGAAAATATGAAGACCAATATACATTTAAATTTATTTTTATTACAAAAACAATTTAACACAATTCAAATTTGTTGCGCACATAAAATAAAGTACAGTAGTTACATTCGAAGATCATCTTTTTATTTCTAAACTTTTGACTTTCTGCATTTTATATAAAGTAAATTAGTTACATGCGAACATCATCTTTTTCTTACGGTTAGCCTGACATAATTCGGTTCCTGCTTTATCCTTACTCAATCATCGGAAGTTGGACACTTCCTCTATTTTTACTCGATGTGGCCTCCAGGAAACGACTTTCCTTCATTGTGTTCAGGACTATACATTCTCTAGAAACCTTTGGCACCACACTGAATTCAATGACTGAACTTTCTTCTCTATAATTGACGCACATGATTGGCTCAAGGTTGGCTCCATGTGTCCCGAAGCTAATTTCTTCTCGGCTGGTGTTTGGTGTATGGAGATATCATAATTTAATTTATTTAAACAATGAATCTTGTCCTTAAATCAGCTATCCTTCAACATCCAGAACTTGGTCGAGATTTTCACGTCTTTTTTCTCCTCTAATCACGTTGGTACAGGTTCATTAAATGGAACAATGAAAACTTCTATTGGTGGTCCTCAACGTTGACGGTAGTCCTCAATTTTTTTTTTGATAGACAAAATCAAAATAAGATGCAGGAAGAGGTACTTCAACCCATTACAACAAATGATTAACAATGAAGACAACTAATAGGATTATTACACTATCAAGCAAAAGAATAAACACTATTAGCATCCAAATTAAGAAATTAATTTGAGGCCCCACAAAATGTTCTCAATATTCTTGCATTCTCCCATGAAAACAACTTTGTTTCTCGTGTTCCATATCTTTCTTTATGATCACATTCCTGAAAAATAGAAGAAGAGAGAATGATCAACAAAATTATAGAATAAAGAAGAAAAAGTTGAAGAAAATTATAAAGACAACAAATATGATTGATAAAAGAGAGAATAAATTAAAAATTCAAGTAATTCAAGTAAATAAATAACAATGAAAATAACTAAGAGAAATAACTAAAAGAAAAGATTTGAAAAATTGTGAGTTGTAGTATTCACACAAAGATCATATATATATAGAGAAAAAAAATGGAGATATGAATAATTTTGTCTTTAATATGAAATTAAAATCATTAATAACAAATATGACCAATTAGTCAAAATAATAAATTACATGATTCATCAACAAAAAAAAACATTCATATATTATCACATCTTTTTCAAAAAAGAAAATTCCATGATTCTTTTTTTTTTTGGTCAAGCCATGATTCATTTTAAAAAAATATAAAATATTATTTTCACATTTTTTCATTTTGTTTAAATCATTTTATCCACAAAAATAAATAAATAAATAAAATTTGGTTTTTAAAATTATTTGAAGTTAGTCAAAAAATAAAATATTTGAAGTTGAAATAATAATTAAATGAAATATTTTTATTATTATTTTTAAATCGAATATTTTAATTAATTAGAATTATTTCATTATGAATTATTTCCTTTTTAAGTAGGCAATTTAATATAAGGCATATTTCATTCCTTTTTGAAATAAGGCATATTAGAATATTACTGTTTTAAAAAAAAGAATATAAGGCATATTCCATTTTGTTATAAAATAATAATAATTACAATATAAAAAAATTACTATTTATTTTGTCAATAATTCACTATTATTTTATTAATAACAAAATGTTCTCAATATTCTTGCATTCTCCCATGAAAACAACTTTGTTTCTCGTGTTCCATATCTTTCTTTATGATCACATTCCTGAAAAATAGAAGAAGAGAGAATGATCAACAAAATTATAGAATAAAGAAGAAAAAGTTGAAAAAAATTATAAAGACAACAAATATGATTGATAAAAGAGAGAATAAATTAAAAATTCAAGTAATTCAAGTAAATAAATAACAATGAAAATAACTAAGAGAAATAACAAAAAGAAAATATTTGAAAAATTGTGAGTTGTAGTATTCACACAAAGATCATATATATAGAGAGAGAAAAATGGAGATATGAATAATTTTGTCTTTAATATGAAATTAAAATCATTAATAACAGATATGACCAATTAGTCAAAATAATAAATTACATGATTCATCAACAATCAACAATCAAAAACATTCATATATTATCACATCTTTTTCAAAAAAGAAAATTCCATGATTCTTTTTTTTTTTGGTCAAGCCATGATTCATTTTAAAAAAATATAAAATATTATTTTCACGATTTTTCATTTTGTTTAAATCATTTCATCCACAAAAATAAATAAATAAATAAAAATTGGTTTTTAAAATTATTTGAAGTTAGTCAAAAAATAAAATATTTGAAGTTGAAATAATAATAAATGAATTATTTTTATTATTATTTTTAAATCGAATATTTTAATTAATTAGAATTATTTCATTATGAATTATTTCCTTTTTAAGTAGGCAATTTAATATAAGGCATATTTCATTCCTTTTTGAAATAAGGCATATTAGAATATTACTGTTTTAAAAAAAAGAATATAAGGCATATTCCATTTTATTATAAAATAATAATAATTACAATATAAAAAAAATTACTATTTATTTTGTCAATAATTCACTATTATTTTATTAATAACAAAATGTTCTCAATATTCTTGCATTCTCCCATGAAAACAACTTTGTTTCTCATGTTCCATATCTTTCTTTATGATCACATTCCTGAAAAATAGAAGAAGAGAGAATGATCAACAAAATTATAGAATAAAGAAGAAAAAGTTGAAGAAAATTATAAAGACAACAAATATGATTGATAAAAGAGAGAATAAATTAAAAATTCAAGTAATTCAAGTATATAAATAACAATGAAAATAACTAAGAGAAATAACTAAAAGAAAAGATTTGAAAAATTGTGAGTTGTAGTATTCACACAAAGATCATATATATATAGAGAAAAAAATGGAGATATGAATAATTTTGTCTTTAATATGAAATTAAAATCATTAATAACAAATATGACCAATTAGTCAAAATAATAAATTACATAATTCATCAACAATCAAAAACATTCATATATTATCACATCTTTTTCAAAAAAGAAAATTCCATGATTCTTTTTTTTTTTTGGTCAAGCCATGATTCATTTTAAAAAAATATAAAATATTATTTTCACGTTTTTTCATTTTGTTTAAATCATTTCATCCACAAAAACAAATAAATAAATAAATAAAAATTGGTTTTTAAAATTATTTGAAGTTAGTCAAAAAATAAAATATTTGAAGTTGAAATAATAATAAATGAAATATTTTTATTATTATTTTTAAATCGAATATTTTAATTAATTAGAATTATTTCATTATGAATTATTTCCTTTTTAAGTAGGCAATTTAATATAAGGCATATTATAGATATATGTATATCAACATTAAATGTGAGGAATGAGGTTGAATGAGGAGAGGAGAGAGAAAGGAAAATAAGTCTGGCTTATTACATATTATAGATTTAATTTAATAATAATAATAACAATAGTTATGTCTTGGAAGTTGGAGAGAGACTACTATCCTTTTCAATATTTTAATAATAATTATGTTAATCACTTTGTGGCAATTTGTAACGTTTTTTTTTATTTAATAAGCAATAATATTTTTCTTTTTAAAAATAAAACAAATATATAAAAGAAAACGGCGGTGATTTAAAAAAAGTAAATGTCAAAACATTTATGTGGACTTTATTGGTTATTATTATTTATATATTTTTTTAAATAAATATATATATTTAATTAAAAACGGTTGAACCCCGGTTTGACCGATTGAACCTTGAACCAATGCGTATTCCGGTTCAATGTTCAGTCCGGTTCTGACAACCTTGAAAATAATACTTTTTTTACTAATCAAAAAAGTAATAATAGTACTACACTAATACGTACGGTTATTACTTTTGTTTTATTTATTTATTTTGGTTAAGGTTTTATTTTTTATACTAGTATTTAAGTTTTTTTTTTTATAAAGTTAATATATATAGTTTTTTTTTTTTTTTTACAATATGTATACATATAAAGTTAGTATAATACTATTACGGTAAAAAAAAAAAGTATTTATGTACTATTTGTGTATATAATGCAATTATATATATATATATATATATATATATATATATATATATATATATATATATATATATATATATATATGGACATATCGTAATAATATTCTCATAGAAATCTAATTTTAACGAAAGAGTCATGAAGTTTGTCTAAATTTGTCGATTTTTATGGGAGATTTCGAATATTATCAATCTGACCGTTCAATATCACCTAATTGGACTAACAAACAAATGAGAAAAAGAATTTGGATCATCGAACTTCAAATATATAGACAGATCATAATAACAGTCTCAAACTTAATTTTAACGAAAGGGCGTGAAGTTTGTCTAAACCTACCGATTTTTATGAAAGATTTCAAATATTATCAATGCGACCGTTCAATATCACCTAATTGGACTAACAAACAAATGAGAAAGAAAAAAATTGATCATTGGATTCCAAATGTATAGATTGATCGTAATAACAGTCTCGCCAGATACCTAATTATAATGAAAGGGCCATGAAGTTTGACTAAAACTACCGATTTCGACTGAAGATTTCGAATTTTATCAATCCAACCGTTCAATATCACCTAATTGGACAAACAAACAAATGAGATTTTTTTTTATCATCGGACTCCAAATGTATAGAAGATTGTAATTATAGTCTTATCGGAAACCTAATTTTAATGAAAGGGTCATGAAGTTTGTCTAAAACTTGGGTAAATAGTGTTCAAGTTGATTTGGAGTTAGAACTTAAGTCAAATAATTCTTTATTTTTAAATTTTACGTTATTTATATAATTTTTAAGTCATAAACTTCAACCGAAGTATAACTCGTAGTAAAAAACTAGGGTTAATAATACTTTTGAACCGAAGTATAATTCATTATCAAATACTATGATTAATAGTGATTCAGTTGAACCAGAGTATAATCTTATGTCAAATTATATCTTATTTTTAAATTTTACTTTATTTATATAGTTTTTAAAACATTAACTTCAACGGATTATAACCATTAGTCAATTACCACACTTAATAGTGTTTTAGAATAATTTTATTTAATTAACGATGATACGGGTACTCCCTAATAGTGATTCAGTTGCATAAACATTATATAATTTATTTTAATCCATATAATTACATGTTTAAAATGACAAATATTATCTTTTTTAAAAAAATGACAAATATAGTGTATTAAAACGTTCAGAAATAGAGATATATTCATAAGGTGGGCTAAAATGCACAAAAATGAACACAGCCAAGTGGTTAGTTAATGGGAGTAAAGTCAGTAGGTCATGGGTTTGAGACTCTCTTCATTCGAAAATTTTCTTTTTCTGGCTTGAATTTCAAGGAAATTTTAACAAAAAAATTCACAAAATGTTGTACACAGGTATCGAACCCGCGCGTGTGCTATATAGAGATAAGCCCGCAACCACTCGGCCACATGAATGGATTGTTAGTTAATATCGCATCATATAATATATATAAAAGCAGCGTTGATAAAAATATATAAAATAACATCATCTTCAACCTTCAGCCGGGTCAATTTGACCCGGTTTCAGATCCGTGATCCAAGCTTAATACCCGTCAGTATCATGTTCATTTTAACGGCGAAAATCACAATCAATTATCCAGAAACATCACAAAAACCATTTACAATACATTCATGCTTTTAATTTTGATTCAAATGGTCTAAAATAAGAAATCTAAAATTAAAACTTTCAAAAACTTAACCGTTTAGCAAGGCATTTACGCGAACATCAACAAATTTGTTGTTGAAGTGGTATGTTCATTCTTATTTTCCAACGTTAAATCCAGATCTATTCATTCTACCGATTGATAATTAACTCAGATCTATAATTTTTGTTTTTTTTTTTTTACGTTTTTTTTCTTCATGAAGATAACTAAGTCAAGAAAACCTCCAGCCACTACCTTCAACCATCTACACCATGAACTTCTTTTAATAAATCAGATCCGATCAATCATGATGAGGATGAAGATTTTTTTTTGTTTGATTTATTTGTGAACATTATATTGGAAGAAGAGATTATTTTTATTTTTTAATAGGAATGTAAGAAGCAATTTGTTTGAACAGAAAAAGAAAATGATGATGTTGTTGTGATATTGTTTCAATTGATTTTAAGTTTTAACAATAACAATTAAAATTAATAAAACAATATAAAGATTGAGGTAATTATGTAACTGTTAATATGATAGGGACTTATTTGTAATATTAATAGACATGAAGATACATAGTAAATAGTATGTACCATATAATCCTAAGTGGCATTTGAATAAGTCAACTTACTTTTCTATTGGCCACGGTGGCTATCTCACCAAAGAGACCAATTTTGTGACCTCACGCTAGAATTTTCCCAATTACAATTGCTTAGACACTAATATTGTTTGAGATAGGCTGACAATGGGTGATGGATGCATTTATGAGCAGGGTCTTACTAAATGGATGCATTTATGAGCAGGGTCTTACTATACGGTAGTATTAAAATCACTTAGACATTGTTGTTATCTGAGCTGAGATATGGACTGACATTGAGTGGTGATAGATGTATTTAGTGTATCTTTGGTTTCAATTCTGGAGCATCCAGAATTGATTCTGGACGTGTAGAATTGATTCTGACTTGTTTGGTTTATCAAAAGTAGAATTGATTCTGCCTCCAGAATTGATTCTACTTGAAGCTAGAAATCGTAGCTTCTGATTCTAGAATTGATTTTTACACTCAAATTTTTTGTTCAACTCACTTTTTCATGAATATATCCAAACATAAACTACTTCAGCTTAAAATCAATTTTGGCCAGAATCAATTTTACAGAATCAATTCTGCCAAAATCAATCCTCTCCGCCGCAGAACCAAACACACGCTTAGTGTTTATGGTAGAAGGTGGTGTGGATGTACATGTATTTATGAGAGATATCTTAAGTTTTTTGATGTATACAAAGTTTGATTTGTACTAACCGCCACAAGTTTTCTATATATATCAAATCATAGTATATTATTTCATCTACATACATGTTCTAGTATATCATGGTAACAAAAATCGGATTGACTGATTGCAAAAATTAGCGCGATAGCAAAAAATGATCATAAACAACTTCTCTTTCATAGATTTATAAAAACAAACAAGCGGTGACGAATAAAATTAAAAGAGTAAAATAGGCCTTAGCTAATAGGTAAAAATCCAACAAAAGTTTAAAGAAGGATGACCATTTTGGCCAATAAGAGGAAAATATTCTTTAAGAAAATCTGCAATAAAATTCATTCACAAGAGAATGAGAGAGTGATTTCCCAATTATTATTTGTTGGTCTAAAAGTGACTTCTCAATTCATCTTTATCATATTTTGGATATTTGCAATAACAACCGCCTAATAGTGAAAGCTGTTATAGCCCTTCAAGATGAGACCGATAACAGTTTGAGAATTTGAATAGCACAAAATTTTCTCTAGCAAGCCACAATCCATGATAAATTTTCATAAGCTCAACGAAAGTATCATCCGTACTACCCAAATGCCCACTAAAACCAATAATCCAATTGTCGTCTCCTCGCTGAAACAGGCCACCAAACCTAATTCTACCATATACACCTAAATAGCTGTCATTCACATTCAAAATATAGTCATCCTCACACGTTGGATGTCAAGTTATCCATATGGTAGAACTTATTGCCATTGACTGAGCCTGAACATCGAAAACAAGAAGAAACAATCGTAGTAAACTTCTGCACCTCCAATACAATATTGAATAAACTGATAAATTATTTGTCAATGCACACAATGTTTCTACTTCTAGCCCTCCAATTTCACCAAAGAACCACAACAAACGCATAAGCACTAGCACCCTTCAAATGATTTATCAACCAAAACCCAAAATTCATTTCGCTAAAGAAAGTCACATTCTAATAGTTAAAAGTCTTTAAAAATCCAAATAGTTTCGGCGCAATCACGAAAACAATGCAAAATAATTTGTTCACTAGTTAAGCATCTAAGACAACCATGTCATGTAATTCAAATTTTATAAACTTTTAAATGCATGATTCGGTCAAATATTATTTAATATGTTTATTATTATTATTTTTGTTCAAGTAGCCTAATGGCTAGACTCACACATTTAAATGTGGAGAAATGTGAAATTCGGGGTTCGAACTCTGGCCACACCAATAATGTTCCTGATAACTGTCATTTGAGCTACACTTATAGGACGAAGTTTAATTATTTTTAAAAAATAAAGGTATGCGTCAAAAAAAATAAAGATAAAAGGAAATAAAGTTGGGGCAAAATATTTAGACAATTTTGTAATCTATATTTTTATTTTGTTTTCACTACCAGTATCTGGTCCATTGGACCGCCTAATCTGGTTCGGGGGTCATTCTAGTAATCTATATTTAATTATAAAAAAAGAGAGAATCTTCTACATAAATTAAAAAAAAAAAAAACATTTAAATTTATTGATTACAATTTTATTTGCATGTAATTTTTTTTATATAATTTCATTAAAAAGTTATAAGAAAATACTAATAAACAGAAAGATATTGATTTTTGGTCAAAAAAGAAAGATATTGATTTGTAATTCAAATGGAAATATGTGTGCTACATATTTTTAATAAAATATATGATTTCTATATTTTGTTCAACCTTTTAAATCTTGAGTTTTCATATAATGAAATTCTTCTTTCTTAAAGAAGGCATGAATAATTTCATTTGTATACAATGGCTTTTGTCTTAAATTGGATAACCATTTTCATATATTTACAATGGAGCCAATAAAGATAGAATATAAACTTCGTGCATTCTATCCAAATTTTTTATCAGTAGACCAACTTTAATATATAACCACTTTGATGACTAGGATACTCCTACAAAGTACCTATGACATACGAAAAAACTAGGAAAAATATAGTTTTAGATATATTTAACATTAATCTAAAAATAAATTAAAGATATTTCAATAATATTATACTATAATATCAATAATATATAATTATTTTTGCTTATTTATTTAAGAATTATAATATAGAATATGATTTTTTATTAACAATTCAATACATGGTGCAAATATATATCATACTAATAAATAAAATAATTGAAAACAGCAATCCTTTCCTACCATATGAAATATATTTTCCAATTCATTTCTTACCATCATAAACTTTTTTCCATTTTCATTTCAAAATTAATCACTTTTTCCTACCATATGGTGGCTTAACCGTGCTTAAACAAGAGGTCCTCTTGTCAATTTACCAATATAAAAACAGAACCTCATCAAATATAATTTTAATACATTTTTCATTTTGATTGTAGCCAAATAAAAAAATGGCCAAGAGACCATTTTTTGAATTTATTTTGCAGCTGATAAATTTAGTCTTCACCTTGTGTGGTTTAGGTACCCTAGGGTATGGATTAATTTGCTTCTTCAAATGGAGACAAACCCTTTCAAAGGAAATTCATCATCACATTTTGCTAGCTGTTGATCCACCTCAACAATCTCCATATACACGTTCTAACCCTTGGTATATGCTTCCTCATCTTAATTATAATATTTTTCTAAAGAACTTTATATTGTATATTTGTTCAATTATTTTACCTTAACCTATTGTCCCGGAGAAAATGATCGGCCTAGTAGTCTAGAATTTGATTAAATAAAAGATAAATAAAATTTGGTTAATACTGTTTAATTTTAATCATATAAATTTAAACTCGCTCGAAGTGTTTTTCAAATGATTCGCATTGAAATTGATTGAACGCTTCAGTCAAACCACTTTTTTGAGGAATTATATTTTTTAATTATTGGAATCAAATTTTAGATATGCATGTTATTAGGTAAGACTTCGGAGATAAACCAAAAACAAAGATATATGATGAAATTATGTAAAATTTTAATATAGAAGAGAAAAAACTATTTAAAATTAAGCATATATATATATATATATATATATATATATATATATATATATATATATATATATATATATATATATATATATATATATATATATATATATCCTTCGCTTCAAACAGTTATGGATGAAAAATATTTGCATATTTTTCAGAAACATCTTAAATAATATCAGTTAAACCAATTTAATCAACTATGTATATCAACAATGAATTAGTTCAAGTAATAAATGTTTTAATTAGATCTCTTAAACAAATGGTCAAGGATTCAATCGTATGTATGAAGAAAATTTATTTTTCAACAGAGATTAATCATACCAAAACGGTATATTTGATTGATAATGTAAAAGAATTACATTTGTCAATACTTATGATTAAATTATTTTTTGATATTTTTAAGTGAATGTTAAATAAACCATTAGTGCACTTTTCATTGTGTTAATTAATTTTGCAGGTTTATCTATGTTATAATTGGATTAGGTGCAATCCTTTTAATTGTCTCTTGTTTGGGATCTATTGGAATAGCATCAAGGAGCCCATGTTGTTTACTTACTGTATCCTAATTGGAATTGGTGCAAATCCTCTTAATAATTAGTATTTTTGTGGTTTATTACTTTTGAAATATTCATCTAATATTTTTATTTTTATTTTCTCATTTTTCTTTCCTTAATTAAGATATTTCAGTATTGTTTATTCTTGGTACCACTTATCATAGTTGAGTTAGGAACCGCTCTTTTCATATACTTTGATCACAGCTGGAAAAAGGTGAGAACATTTTCATTGTAGATTATTTTATTAATATGATTGAGAATTTTCAATTTTACAAATCACATTAGAATTTCCTAAATTTCAAAATCAAATTGTTAGATCCTATAATTTTATAGACTGAATTGTTTATTCTCTTTTTTTATATATATAAATCGGGTATCTTACGTGCAAACTGCAGAGACTAATTTCTAAAATTTTGTGAGATCTAAATGGACAAATTGTTTATTCTCTCTTATTATGGTTTAAATTAATTTGCAAAGTTATTAGTATTAATTTTCTATAACATTGCTAAATCTTCATAGGTTATACCAAAAGATATAAATGAAGATTATTACACAATATATAATTTTGTAAATCTTCATTGGAAAGTCATTAGATGGATAGCTCTTGGAGTCTTTATATTACAGGTAACATGCGATACAATACAATAGAGAAAAAAAGTATACAAATTTTGTTACATCTCATTGTACTATCTCAATCAAATAAATTAAATGGTTTAATATTTTTCTTCTTTCATTTTCAGGTTATTGCTTTCATTCTAGCAATATATTTGCGATCAGTGTTCAATAGCGCATGTTATGACACAGATGATGAAGAGCATGTAGTGCATCTCCCGCATCCAAAAAATCTTCACCGTAATAAGCTAGTCGCTCACTATAATAGGTTGGTCGCGCCCACAAGTACCACCACCCTAACAAGAACAACCGGAGTTGGCATTCGTGTCAACGGTGAAGACACAACAACGCCCACTAACCCATCAAATGCCAACATCAATGCTAGGTCTCCGACAAACTCTACTAAAAAAGTTCTTGTATAATTTAATGTAGAGTCATTAACATTTGGAAAATTTTATTATGAAAGTAAGTTTGACACATAAATTTCTGTTATTAAAAAAAAGTTTGATGTAAAATTAGTCTACATTTTGTAACCAAAGACCTAGTTTATTACTTCTAGTCAAATAGAGGTTTCGTTATAAAATTATTGCTTGAGATCAATTACACAACACATAACTGAATGCAATGAGAAGAGGGGTTGAATTGAGACCTTGAAGTTTTAGAACCCTCACTCAATAATGTCATTTCAAAGTTATCCTTGGAAACAAAACAGTATGAGAAGAAGAGTTAATCAAAGAAAAGATTTATATTAATTCAGTTCTCGCAATTTAATGAGATTTTTTTGGACGTAAAATGAGATATTTCTCTCTCATTTCGTGTTTCTTTTCTATCTCCGATTTTTCATTTTTAATCTTAAGCAAATATTTTGGAATGTGTTTTTCCATTTTTTTTCCCCTACACAGCGTTTGAATTGTGATACATAAACACATTTAAATTATTATATGTAAAAGTATAGTATGCTTTAAGCATTTAACTCTGATTTTAATTTATAATATATTATAATTGTAATTAAATACATATGTTTTTAATACAGCTGTTTGGAAATATTTGTGTATCAACTAAAAAAAAAAAAATTTAATTTTTTTTTTTGTTTAGTAGCCTAGTGTCTAGAAAATCCACCTTAAAAGTAAATAAGTGGAGTGTCTCGGGATCGAACTCGGACTCTTGCACATATAGTACGATGTCCCTACCAACTGAGCTAAGCTCATGGGGACTAAAAATATCTATTTTAATATGACAAGAATTTGTTTAGTTATAAAATACATAAGTTATGATTTTGATGAAAAAATTATTGCTTTAATTTTTTTTAGACACCAATCTTAATTGTTTTTTAGACACATAAGTTACGATTATGCCGCCAGGCATGCCTGGGCTGGCCCAATCTTAATTTTTTAAATTTTTTTTTTGGTAATGATAAAAAACAGAAAGAAAAAAAAAAAGTAAAAGAAAGAAACACATCTTGTAAAGGTACGATACGAGACACTTTCTCAATCTCTCTCTCTCACTTTCGCACTTTCTCAATCTCTCTCAGACTCACCACTCTCAATCTTTCTATCCCTCGTGTTCAATCTCCAATATGCCGCCCCGCACCACCGCTCACCACTCAATCTCCAATCCGCCGCACCGCACCATCGCTCACCGCTCTCACACTTTCTCCTCGTCGCAAAGGTTTTGAGGTAAGCAAACTGCAAACCTAAAATCCAACATACTGCAATTAATTTTTAACAACCTAACCTTCTCAATCTAGAATCTTTGTTTGATGACTTGATGTTGTTTTGAATTTTAAATTTGTTAAGTTGTTTTGGTCGTATAAATAATATAAATAAGTAGTTTAATATAATTTGTTAAACATGACTATACTCTTGCTTGTTGTTTCTTGTTTAAAAATTTCTTCCAAAATTAAATATTGAAAAACAGGGTTTAAATATTTCTATATTCGAAATTTGGGTTGATAAAATTCTCTCCAAAAATTTGTCTAGAATCTCTAAAATTATATAGATACTGAATTTTAGTATCTATATAATTTTGTATTAGATACCGATTTATTTGACCGAGTTATCCAGTTTAGTTATGCAAGTCGGCCAGTGACTTAGTGGTTCGACCAACGAACGAGTGATTCAATATTGTCACCGGTTTAATGACAGGTATAAATTTTAATACATTATATTCGTAGGAAGCAACATCTTTTTTTATGGTTAATTTTTAGAAAGGTTTCATCATATATGTGACACTTTTTTTTTTTAACTAAAATTAACATTTTAAAAATGAGTTTAATTGTTGTGTATCGTCGGTGTAATTTTGTTTTACACATACATCCAATAACGCGTTGCCACATCATTTAATGAATGTGACACATCATGTGTTTTTAATTATCATACATGATGTATCGGTATATTATTGGACGCATGTGCAAAATAACTTTACAATGATGATGCATATAAATTAAATTCTTTAAAAATCAAACCAAACCGGTTCCCGGTTGAATCATCCGGTTCGGATTTTAAATAAGAGAAACTATAAACCCAAAACCCACTTCTCTTTCTCTCTCGCAAACAACTCCGTGACACTCTCTCGCGCAAAATAAAAGATCCATTATCAGCTTCAACCAGAACCCTAAGGTTTGTTTTTCATTCTCTTTCAATCTTTCTTCTATTTAGTTTCAATTTCTTCAAACGCTTCTTCAACAATATACCGCATGAATCTTCTGTGTTCTGCATTTTATTGGTCAATTGAAAAATTGTTTATTAAAATTTAGGATTTGTTCGAGAGAACGAACCCTAGTGGTTTGTTCAATTTCCACTATACTATCGTGGAATTTGAACAACATTATAGTGCCACAATAGCTGCTATTTGGCAGCGCTTTGTACTAAATAGTGTATTGCGGAGCAATAGCGATTAAGTCAAATTCTACTAGGAACCAAACATTCTGGGTAGAGAATATATTTATAAAAATTCAGTTTTTGAAGGTATAACATGCTTGAGGTGTCGTTTTTTGGTAGGAGTCGGTAGTATCAGACATTCTGTTAGGAACCAATTCTCAAACCAGTAAAATAAGGCAATAGAATATCAAAAGAGGGTCCCCGTTAGCTTAGCTTAGTTGGTAGGGACATCGGATTTTATATGCAGGAGCCGGGGTAGGGTCTCCGTTAGCTTAGCTTAGTTGGTAGGGACATCGGATTTTATATGCAGGAGTCGGGGTTCGAACCGTGGACACTCCACTTATTCACCTTTAAGGTGGAATTTCCGGTCACCAAGCTACTGAACCCAAAAAAAAAAAGAATATCAAAAGAGGGAAACGATGTATTATTGATGAATATAATTGAAAGGCTTACATAAGGGAAACACCCAAAACGCCACAGAGCATATGCTCCTATAGGAAGCTATTGCTCCCTATCGTAACAAACTAGATAGATTCTCGCGAATGATCCCCTAGGATGTGCACCTTCTTACTTAATAACTGAAAGTTGTTATCCGTCTCAACCTCACGCCCCTGCGTCAGCAATTCATTTCTCCTTTCCCTTGAAAGTTCCCATCTTACCCCTTCTAGTGTAAACTAACCAAATTTTGGGCCTATTAGAGTTATAATGGGCCAGTGTCTCTTTTGGGCCTTGGGTCCTAAGAGCCTGGGTCCTAACACATTCATACTATCCGGTTTTCCTATGGCATTGTGGAAGTGTTGTCAAATAGCAGCACTGTAGGGTGGCTGAATTCGAACAAACCATTATTGTTCCGCCATACCATACATGCTTTAGTACAAAATGTTGTCAAATAGCGGCTATAGCGTAGCGGAATTTAAATAAACTGCCATTTGCCGTGATTGACAGCAATGCTTTGGGTAATTTATATGTCAAAGAATAAATGTGTGGAAAATTGATGCCATTGATAAATGAACTTGTAAATGCTGTATCCAGCATCAGGGGGACTCTATCTGAGTTTTGTATAGGCTTTGCCCTCTGCCTCTTGGTGTGAAATATATGGTGCACGCTATAATAGCTTTAACCATGTTACAGTTATGAGGCAAAACATACAAACAGTTACTTGGGCTGGTGAAGGTTTCTGAGTTTGGTAGGATTGATAACAGACCCTTTCTCTGCCTTAGTTTTTTTTTTCTTTCCAATATTCATCTTAGGAAAAATGATATAAAATGATTTCTGGAGTGGTGGTTTGTGGTATATTTGTCACTTTTGGTTATCATTATTGTGAAACTTAGTAAGAACATTATTGAATACATGCAGTGTGTGTTGTTGTTATGAAGTCTCTTGTCAATTGGAAAATTGAAAGTTTTGCAATGTTTTCGAGGTAGTCAATTGTCTGTTATTAAGGTTTGTCAAGACCGAGATCTTGACTAAGGTCAGGAGGGGTGGGAAGATTGTAACACGTAAGCTTAAGATGACCACCTTCCTGCACGCGACTGAGTGAAAGAGTGAGAGGTTGCATGTGACTGAGGTCGTGGTTGTGGTGGATGATCTCCGCAAGAGAGAGAGGGAATGTATAGAAGGTGAGAGAGGGTGAAGGCTGAAGGTGCACTGCTGTTCGAGGAAGCAAAGGGATGCTGACTGCGCTTAAAATTTAGGATTTTCTGCATTTTTTTGTCCAATGGGTCGTGCAAACCCCAGATTTAGAGCCCATAAACAGGAAAAATCACCAAAATCGTGCAATTTTACGATCTAGAATGCGATTTCACTCGAAACACGATCTCGTTCACAATTAATATCGAAGAGGGCAAGTAAGATTGTGAAATCACACTATCTTGTGATCTAACTCATGATTTTGATAACCTTGTCTGTTATGATTATTGGCTACTACTATAGTCCATTTTCCTTCAATGGAAAGATCAAGATCACACTGTAGCTAATATGATGAAGAGACTATCTGATCCTATGATTAAATTAGATTTCACTTCCATATACATTTTGCATTTTACTTGGAATTATTATTTACCAAGATTGCAATGAAGCTGTCCTAATATTTCGTTTCAAAATTTAAAATTTTAACCTTTACTATACCTAGTTTTGCTAAGCCTTCAGTTTTTTAGTGAGTTGCATTATATTTATTCAACTTTCAATTGTAAACTGGACTTATGTTTTTTTATATATTTATTTATGCAGCTTTTAGCAGGTTGTTGAAAATATGGCCAAGCATCATCCTGATTTGATCATGTGTCGTAAGCAACCAGGAATAGCCATTGGACGATTGTGTGAGAAATGTGATGGCAAGTGTGTGATATGTGACTCATATGTGCGTCCGTGTACCCTTGTCCGTTTCTGTGATGAATGCAACTACGGATCGTTTCAAGGTCGGTGTGTTATATGCGGAGGAGTAGGAATATCTGATGCATACTATTGCAAGGAATGCACACAGCAGGAGAAAGATAGGGATGGTTGCCCCAAAATTGTAAATTTAGGGAGTGCCAAGACTGATTTGTTCTATGAACGGAAAAAGTACGGTTTTAAGAAAAGGTGATAATGAGGATGGATTCAACATTTGTATCTCTGTCAAACTTTTTACTCATGTATGTTTTGCTCGGTTATCAGTACAATGAGAACATGTGCATCTAGGTTGTTTATGTGATATGATTGGTGGCAACTTAAGTGCACGACTGGTTAACCAATGAGTAGTGATCATATCATATGAATGGCAGTAATGATTAATGAAGTACCAACTTAAACTACAATAAATTCATTGCTATTTTGTTTAAATTTTTTTGTTGAATACATGTTTCCTTATACTAAAGGTGATAATCAATTATGTTTGATGAGTCCTTGGACGTGTTGGTGAATGTGAATCTGCATTTTGGTTCACCATGTATTGGTAGTGGTAGATTAGCATATTTGGTACCCCTTTAGCATTGTTGAAAAAGAGATTCGAGTTTAGAGATAATAGCTGACAGAGCCTTGGAGAAAGAGTAGATTGGGTGAGCTGACAAGACTGATTTTATAATAACCACCCGACTACCGGTGGCGGTAGACAACTGTGTATGCTTTGAGCTTGAGAATCTGGATCTCTCCATATCAATAACAGCCAGCCATGTAGATTCTCATCTCGGATTTGCACCAATTGGTAAACCAAGCTACTTGAAAGGCATGGACCCTATTTTGCAATTTAAGATATCAGCCTCTTCTTGAAGCCAATTCTAAGCAATACTTATATCCCATCAAAAGGCTCTTATAAAGTTCACCTTTAATTCGGACATTAATTCAAATAACAATAAATTTGCCTTTATAATTTTTAATGTTCACCAAATTAACTAAAACTGTGCAAATTTTTTTTTGTAGGATTAAAAAACAATAAAATGTAAATAAAGACTATACTTAAAAGGTTCTCATTTTATTGGGACAAAAATATATTTAAGTCAAAAATATAAAATATAACCATCATTTTCCAGTATATAAAACATTTTTTCACTAAGGTATAACATTTTTGCTAGTTTAAGTTTATATATAGTAAAAAAAATTCTCAGTATTTTAATTGAAAAAATTGGATATTACTATGATGATATTTTACCTTTAATTTTAGGTACCTTAGAGTTTAGTTAGGTAAAGATATATGTAGGCCAAATTTATTCAAAATTTAAATTTATTTTGAATTAATCTAAGAGTTTAATGGAGAAGCACTGCCGGTGTAAAATAATTTTGTACGGTCATCCAATAAGAAACCATCAATCTTCGATGTCATCAGGGACGGAACCAGAAAAAATCGTCGAGGGTGGCGGAAATATAACACTTGATAAATAACATCAACCATAACTAACTTCTACTATTTAATGATTGCATACACCTTAGTTTAATGGAAAATAATTATTTGAGTAAATAAAATCGTTCAACGTAATTATAAGTGTGGTATTGGTGTCGGACACTAGGACAGTCTGATCTAAAGAGTGTCAGTGTTTTGCTTAGATGCTCCGTAGCAAGAAATTATATATGTTCTGTTAAAGACGGTCCTTCAAGTAAATTGCTTTTAATGGATAAATCAATAGGACACGTCTAATCTAAAGAGTGTCTGTGTTTTACTTAAATTATAACATATTAAAATAAATAACCATAGAAAACAAGATTTACAAACATTGCACATAATAGATTAGTATAATATTATAATAGATTAAAGTATAGCCTTGTGAAAAACAGAAAAATAAAGAAACAATCAGTAGATTAATAAAAGAAATAAATCTAACTTGTACTCAATAAAAAGTGTGGTGTTGCAAGTTTTTTTTTTTGACTAAATTAAAATAGTTAACAAATATTATTATTTTATAAGTATATACTAGTATCTTTATAGAAGATTGAGTGGACCAAATTAGAGAAGGGTGGCACACTTGCAATTCTTTTGAAAAAATAGGGGTGGCAATATATATGTTATATAGGATGATATACTACTACTATATACATGAAGGGGTGGCGGCTGCCCCTTTTCTCCACTACCTAGTTCCGTCCCTGGATGTCGTATGAAGAAAGTGGGATCACGTGACGGAATACATGGTTATGGTGTTTCAATTTGATGTTATGGTTGCTACGGTGTTTCCAAAACATAACATCCAGGGACGGAATACATGGTTATGGTGTTTCAATTTGATGTCATATGAAAAAAGTGGGATCACGTCCCCAGAAAATATTTTAACAATAAAATTAAGACATGTGTCACCAAAATTTCATGTCATCGGTTTTTTTGGTCAAAATAGTCAAATGGATCAAGAAATGCAAAAGGGGGCAAACGTGGGGACTAAAATCGCTCGTTTGAAACTAGGGGACTAAAATCGCACAATTAGGAAACGTGAGGACCAAAACTGCAATTTAGCCAAAAATTAAATGCAATTTATGAGATTAAGGAAAAAAAACATTCTTGAAAATGGTTTTTCCCTTATAATTTGGTAAAAGAAAATGAGATTTTTTCCCTTATAATTTGCAACGAAGGGAGTACACCAATTTCACTTGACCAATTTTCCATTATATTTTTTGACGGACGAATACTTTCTAAAATTTTAACAAAAGTGTACTTGGCGTGATTTGATTGGACGAATATCGGTGTATATAAAATTATAATTTTTTTTTTTTTTTGTCGTTGTTGGGGTTTTGGTGAAATATATCATTAGGGTTCAGCATACTCTCTTTCAGAGAGCAGCAAATACATAACACACTCTGAACATCAACCACAAAATCTCCGGCGCCGTCACAAGCACCACCACCACAACAACAACCACAGAAACCAAACCAATACCAAATGGGTCAAAAGAAGAAATTCATCGACAAAAAAAACTCCCTCACCTTCCACCTCATGGCACGTGACTCAACTGACCCAGCATTCACAGAATCCGACCGTATCTTCGTTCGCGTCGACAACAATCCCATTTCTGCCGACTCCGTCTTCGCCGATTCACCCGATGATCCCGATGCCGAATTCGATACTCATTATGAATTCGGTGAAAGTAGTAGTAGTCGTCCTTTGTCGGAGGATGTGAGGAAGGAGATTTTGGCATTAGGGTTTCCTGATGATGGTTATAATTACTTGAATCATTTGAGAGAAATTAAGAATTCTGGTGGTGGTTCTAATTACTTTAGTAACCCTAAGTTTAAGCTTGAGCATGTTAATGATGTTAAGGTGATGCTTTTTTCTTTCTTACTTTCTCACTGTTGGAGTTGATTTCAGTTTGTTTAGTGTTTTGTTCTGATGTTTGTTAGAAGCTTTGTTTTTTTGAGACTAGAATTGGTTAGGAAGAGCTTATTTAGACTTTATCTTGTGATATAGGGAGCCGTTTGGATTGGCTAATTTTGTAGCTTATGAAAAAATAGCTTATGCAAATAAATAATTTTTATGTTAATTAAGTTATCGCTAACCGCTAACGAAAATTGTATCTTCATAAGCTGTTTTTTTCACAAACTACCTTTACAACCTTATAATAATACATAAAACTTGTTTATTTGCATAAGCTCAAAAATAATCTGTTTGGATTGACTTATTTTGAGCTTATGTGCTGACATATGCACTTATGAAAACAACTTATGACATGTCCATAAGTTGTTCCTAACTTATTTTCATAAGCTCTAGAAGATAACTTATGAAAAAAAACTCATAAGTGCTTATGAAAACAACTTACAGGTCCTGTTTGGATTGACTTACGGTAGTTTTCATGCTATTGCAATAGGCACACTATGTGGTTAAATCAGCTTACAATTTATATGAAAAGAGTTTAATGCTAAGAAGTTATATGTTTATATGTTAGCTTGGTTAAAATTTAGATTATTAACTAACTGATGGTTAGATCTGTTGGATACCATTTCTCCCTCTAGATATTGTCCCTCAATGCATCAATGATCTTATTGTAATTAGACCATGGTTGGATTAGTTTTTGAGTCATTTATTTAAATTAAGTTGATGATTTCACTTTAGAAAGGTCTTTGTAAGTTTGTAGTTGTTGTTTATTGAGATTGAGAAGCCAAACCAATTCAAAGAGTTTATTTTGAATAACTTGAAATATAGTATTTAATTTCAACTTGTACCAGCAGCTATAGAATCTTATCCAAATTATTTTTCTGTAATTATTTGTAGCGTATTATCCAATTTGGCTCTTATGATTATATTTTTTGTGAATTTAGGCTTACGATGCTTCGAGAGTGCGGATTAAAGAGGCAGAGGAAGAGCCTGAAGGAAACATTATATATAGTGTTGCATCCAATACTGCCAACGTAAGGGTTCAGAGAGCTGTTGATCCTGAAGTGGCTGCGCTGCTTGATGACAGTGATGCCTCGCGTTTTGACTCTGATGTAGAAGATTTGGAGGAAGACTTTGTTGTCCAGGCTAACCTCTGTGAAGACGAAGATGATGAAGAGAATGCAAACACGAGTAATGGAAATAACTTTGACGAGGAATCTACGATGAATAGGAGCTTAGACAATGAGCATGTATTGCAAGTTTCTGATTACTCCACTGTTGCCGATGCTTTTGGTCCTCTGGATGAGGGTTTAAATGGTGCAACAGGTGTCCACTCTGCTGGTGAGCAGCCAAGACCTCGTCGTCTGTTAGATGTACAATTTGATTTGGTGAGTTATGCTCTTCATAATCTATTTTATTAACACCCTTTGAAGCTTTCTTTTTCCAAATTGATAAAGTTCTAAAAGTATGTTTTTGCGTGTACTATGTCATTGATTAGCTTGCATTGTTGTGCTATGTTTCTGTTAGTATCTAGAATATTTACAGGCATTTTTCAGAATAGAAAATAAGATTTCTTGCACATAAATTTTCTCCTCACTTTTGTCACTGCACATCAGTTCCATCACAAATTACAGAATTTAATAAACTGTATTGAACTATATGCTTCTAGTATGGTATCTAAGTGTATTTTTCAAATTTTACCCTTTATATATAAGTAAAATAGTTCGGTAAAAAAAATATAAGTAAAATAGCCTTTATTGACTATCTATATCCTTTTTCTTTTAAGATTCTCGTTCTCTGTACTTTTTTTGTTGTAGCTTGAAAGTCAAGAGTATGCATCTGATGGTGATGATGATGATATTTATGGTGATTATGAACAAAACTATCTAGCTGAAGACGAGTCACTTGCTGAGAAGCCCAAACTCTCTCTTAGCAACGATGAGATGGACAGCCCAAAACTTGATGAGAGTGGCAAGTATAAGGTTCCTAAAGATGAGAAGGAGCAAGATGGTTTTGCTGGCGATGTGATTCGCCGTTGCAAGGAATATGGTCAGCAGTATGAAGTTCAAGATGATGACAAGGATGTTGTAATTTTTGAAGAAAGTAGCGATGAGTCAGAAGTTTGGGATTGTGAGACTATTGTTTCAACGTACTCAAATTTAGATAACCACCCTGGAATGATTGAAATACCCGGGTTCACTAGGAAAAAGAAATTGACTGAAACTGTGACTGCAGCCTTTAGTTCCTCTAATCCAATAATTTCCCTAAGCGGTAAAGCAAAGCTCCCTGCAGACTTCTTGCCCGGCGGCAGAAAACCTGCTGCTGAAAAGGTTAAGGACGTGTCTACTGAAAAAACTGAGCTGTACAAGAGAAAAAAACATGGCTTAGAGTCAAAAGAGGAGAAGAAAGAGAGAAAGGTAACTGTATTACTTGCTACTTGGTTTGCTTATATTATGTCTTGAGTTTAGGATGCTTCGTTTATGCATGCTACCATTATCAACTTCTTTTCAAGAACTCACCAGCCGTTGTCTCTGAGTATAGATGTTTTGTGTATATACTAATTTGACATTAATGTTGAATTGTAGGCTGCTGTGAAGGAGGAACGGCGTGAGGCACGTCGTACGAAAAAAGAAATGAAAGAACTTTATAAGTGTGAAGCAAATCGGGCACAAAGAACTGCAGCTGGATCTGGTGCTTCATCCTATCATATTTTGTAAGTTTTGTAAATTTAAAATTTTGCTTTGAACTATCTACAAAATGGGGAACATTGGTTTCGACATACATGACAAGCATTGATATTGAATAAAGTAAATCAATTGATATTGAATAAAGTAAATCAGTATGATCATATATGAACCATTATTTTGCTCGGATTGCATTGACCCTTTTTGTCCGAAATATATTGAAAAGGGGAAGAGGGTGGGTTTTGGCATAATGAAATGCTTATATACTTCAAGATGATTTCACAAATGCAGTATTACTATTGTTAAGATGTTTAATTGTCTCGGTGAATCCTATAACCTTCCTGGTTTGATAAATATGTTTCAGTATAATGAAATGCTTATATACTTCAAGATGATTTCACAAATGCAGTATTACTATTGTTAAGATGTTTAATTGTCTTGGTGAATCCTATAACCTTCCTGGTTTGATAAATATGTTTCAGTAGAAAAGGAAGCTTAAATTGAGTTTAGAAATAATTATAATTATGGCTTACATGTTGCAAACGTCCCTAATGTATCAGCTTGGTGAAATACTCTAGGTTATGCTAAGCAGTGATACCATTTTTTGGGGTAAATCAGGGAATCTCTTAGTGCTAACTAGTATTGCTATGGTTTTTTAGTCATTAAATCTATTCAAATTGTTATGTATGTAAACTAAACTGTAACATGCTCAGTGCTCACTGCTCACAGTTGAAGTTGACTAAGATTGGTATGATTATGTGAATAGTAATGTCTCCACAATTCTACTACGAATGAAAATAAGCTTTTGTATTCAATTAATATCCAATTCAATTCAATGGCATCATTTTGTCTTGAACTTTCCTTATAAACGAGTATGGAAACACGGTGATTAATGTGATTTCTTTTTTGCTTTGTTCTCACTTTCCTGATTTATTATCTTTGTAGCTAAGTTAACAGAATCAAGTACCAGCTCAACTCGTTACTTGCGCATGTCTGCCGTAGCATTACAATGAAGCTTGTGAGGTTCTATGATGTTTTATACATTAATACCAAGTTTTGTCGCATAATACACATAGCTTTTGTGTGTGTTGCCCAACCAAGAATGTACAAGTGTTTTGGTGTCATTATTTATCGGTTATATGTAAGCATAAACAACTATTGTTATTCTGTTTCTCAGAATTAAGTTTTGAGTGACTTATGTTTTTGAAGAACAATGTAAGGCAACCATCTTAATTATACATAAGGATGCACAATAGTTAGTTATATTTTATACATTTTGGTATTCAGTGATATGCTAATATATTTGCTGAATAAATTATAAGGGTTCTTTTGATTCGCAAAAGATAAGTAATAGCACAAGACATACATTTTGAACAAGAAAATTATAAGGGTTTCTATGTTTGGTGGAAAAAAAAATTATTTTCATATTTTAGACAACTTGTGTAGACCACAAGTTGTCATGTGGTTCAATAATGGACAAAGAATTTTACTTTTTGTCTCTTTGTTATGTTATATTCTGAAACTTCTGATGCAATTGACAATCACTCCATCGAGATATTGAGAACTAAATTGCACACACCACATCTTTCTATATGCTCAAGTTACATGCCTTTCATTTAACATTACGATTGTTGTGGTTCATCAATAAAGAAAAATTGCATACAATTTTGTCACTCTACAACTAGTGAATGACTAAATCCATTTCTCCCATTTACTACATCCACGATCTTTCAACGATCTCAAATCTACATAATAACCAACTGAGAAATGAGAGAAGGAAATGTGCAATTTGTTGCTTGAAATAGTGTTCTTGCATTTTGTGCTTTTAAATTTAGATATTTCTTTTTAATTAGCTATGTTGTTGGTTTTGAAGTTGGAACATGGATTCTTCGAACGATATGTCCTTAGGGGAGCTCATTAAGCACTTGAACCAAATGTTTTGGTTGATTATGGTTACAATGTAAACACAACCTGTGATGGGGTATATCATGTCATTTATTAAACAAGATAGATGTGTGTTGTTTTAAAAACTAGACGCCGACCCGTGCGATGCACGGGTTTGGCAAGAACCTCATGTATATATCAATCATGGTTGTTGCCAATCATGGATGCTATGAGCCAAAAAGAAATTAGTCATAAGCATATGAAAATTAATCAAATTGGTTCATTCGGCAAAACGTCAAGTGAGTTAAGCATAATATATCATTGCAAATATAGGATGTTTAAAATTAAAGGCATCATATAATTTAATCTCAATTAAGTGGGTTAAACATAATTGATCATTGCAAACATAAATGCAGACCATATGCAGACTTCAAGTAAATCATCACACCGAATTTTATAATGGAACTTTCATGACCCATGACATTTATAGAAAGAAGATTACTACTATTTGAGAATAGATAGGAGTGTTATGGGACATAGGAGTGCTATTCAAAATATAGGTAGGAGAAGCAATTGTATATTATGATGATAAAAGAATTTTGTGAAGGACATGATAGCCAGTTTCAAAATAGAATTCCTCCAATTCGTGTATTCTTCAACATATGAGAATTATTTCTACCTTCCTTTCCTCTCATCAACCTTCAATGTATAAGACTTTTCTAGGTGAATCTCATTATATCATATGAAGCCAAATTCAATTTACAAAAACAACCACAAATTATCATTATCACGACAATATGAAGAAAAAAAAGTTTCAATACACAATAAGAAGGCAAGAGTACATTAGGATATAGTTTAAAGAAAAACATCAATACATAGACTCAATCTATTTCTCTCTTCCTCTAAACAATAAATATATACCAATCATGGTTGTTGCCAATCATGGATGTTATGAGTCAAAAAGAAGTTAGTCATAAGCATATAGAGATTAATCAAATTGATTCATTTAGTGGAATGCCAAGTGAGGCATGGCAAGGGTTTGGAAGAAGGACACATATAATAATCATGGTTGTTGGGAATCATGGATGCTATGTACCAAAAATAGTTAGTGATAGCAATTTAAGTGCAAAATCATTCATTGCTCATGATATAAGAAGAGCAAGCATTGGAGCAAGTACTTTGAAAAGTAGGTAAATCAAGTCTAGTGGAGATACTACAACATGGTCAAGTAGAAAGAGCAAGCAAGCATGAGAATAAAAGCAAGACGGTTCTAAGAGTGATAAGAACATGGAAATCAATCATAAAAGAGCAAGCATTGGGGCAAGCACTATGAAAAGCAGGGAAATAAAGTCTTGTAGAAATATTACAACACAAGTTCGAAATGGCCAAGCTCTTGAGCATGAAAATCAACATAGTTCTAAAGCAAAATAGAGCAAGCACAGCACAAGCTCAAAATGGCCAAGCCTAAAAGCATGAAAATCAAGTTTGGCAGAGATATTACAACATAGGTTCAGAAATAAATAAAAGCAAGATAGTTCTAAAGCAA
Source organism: Trifolium pratense (assembly GCF_020283565.1). Classification (NCBI taxonomy): domain Eukaryota; kingdom Viridiplantae; phylum Streptophyta; class Magnoliopsida; order Fabales; family Fabaceae; genus Trifolium; species Trifolium pratense. The sequence continues at coordinate 8,709,888 of NC_060062.1, read as the reverse complement.
GATAGTAGGGATCCTAGAGCATATAGAAATGCTGAGTCTCATAAAATTTCTTCCGCTTGCTGGATGTTGAAGGAGCAATGAGAGTAGTTCGTATGCCAATGTAAGGGGATAGCTTGAAGTATATGATCCTGTTGTTGGATGCTTGAGTGACACCAAAGCTCACAGTTACACCCTCAGCCAAATGGTGGACTTTGCAAATATCACGCCACTGGCCAGAAAAACCGTATCACCTATGTATTGACCAGCCATCAGTAAAATAAATTTTTGAAGAACTCTTTTTGTGCACACCAACTTGAATCTGATTCTTGTTAACATCCTCCAAAAAAACCGTATCACATGTATTGACCAATGGAACGTGCATAGATTTCTGGAAGCTTTCCTCGGGGCTACATAAGGAAGGCAATATTAAGAATAGGCAATATGCAGTACAGAAATAATATTAGAAAGAATCTGTGGACACTTACCTTCATGGGATCATACTCCATATATCCTGTCCTGGTCATCATTGCGTAAGGACGAACATCAGGATGCAATTTGTAACGATGGTTCATATCTATACAATATAGAAGATTTGTGCAAGGAATAGTTGAGTGAACTATTAAAATATTAATGTAAAACTATAGGTTGTAAATGCAAGAATTTCTAATGTAAACTAAGTGGCATATTAACTTGATGTATCTATTATAAAAGCTAGGTTGTGAAATGTTGATGTACATGAAATTTATCAAGTTCAAGGTTTATAATCCATTTAACATCAACAAATAGCCATTCCCATCAATCAACAACCCTGATCAACCTATTTAGTTTGTTAATGAAGAAAACATCATTTCCATCATTGAAGCTGGCTACATGAAGCTGGCTAGTAAGTTGGCTAGTGAAATTTCATGTTTTGTCAATAATATACATGTTTTTTGCCAATAATATTTTCATGCAAAAATTGAAATTATAAGAAATATAATAATGTTGGAATTAAAAGAAGTGTTGAAGTAATTTTGTTGATGGGAGTAAACAATGAATAAGAAGACAAAAAGAGATATCATTGCAAAGAAAGAGACTAATGGAAGAAAATGTACACATGCATCAAAATATTCAAATAGAGAGGAGAGGAAGGAGTGAAGGACCACTATAGAGTGTGGAGTGTATTAGTTTTATTTGGAATTTAGTAGAGATCAGATCAGAGAGCATGATTTGATTGAGTATTAATCACTTAATTACAAATTTTATGTTTGGAAAATATGAAGGACTACTAATGGGTTCAAAGCCATCCAATCTAATGTTTATAATCAAATTAACAAATTGCAGATCCATTTCAAAGGCTACCACATGGAGGTTGAACATGAATTTATAATCACCTATGTTTACATTTTTAGATTCTTACTATTTAACACATGTAGGTTGAAAATGAATTTAGAATCATCTATGCTTACATTGTTTGATATTATGTTATTGGAATGATGAAACACTGATACTTTCAAAAGGTTAACCAAAGAGAAAACAGGAAAAAATTGAATTGGAATATGAGCAATACAAAATTGAAAAACTTGAATGAAAAATGATGCAATGTGCCATTGGAATGGGAAAACACTAATGGCTTGAACTTATTCGAAGAGCAAACATGAAAATTCGAATTGAAATATAAGTACTATGAAAGCAAATTGAATGCATTTCAGTAATAAAAAAGTAAACTGGCAAATTTGAATGTAAATTGCTGCAACTGTGTTGCTGACATGATAAAACACAGTAAACTGGATACTCAAATTCAAACTGCTACATCTGTGCTACTGATATGATAAAACAAACAAAAGGGTGGAATCTATCTAATCTAGAATATGTGGTTATTTGTTCACGAACATTTGCAAAAAGTTAACCCTAATGTTGGATTAGTTAGACATATGATGATAATCACCCCAATCAACCATGTTTACCAACAATATTATAAACCAGTGGCTGATACTACTATTAATCCTACATTATCTTACTCAAACCAACATGAATACTAATGTAGTGAACATGCCTGCAAGTAGGAATGGATCATGCAGAATATGCGTAATTTAAGTACTTACAAACTTTATGATATTGGATGGAAGTCTAACCTTTGCAATTGTTCTTCTAACTCCTTGCACTTCGCCAAAGCTGCTTCATGAGATCTCTTTTCATCTTGGGAGTATTAACATCAAAGAAATACCACAAATCAAGCCTACAAAAAAAAAACTACAAAATTAGAAAGGCTGAAAACAATAAGTTAAAATTCCAAAAATTGTCAATCCAACAAACCAAATCCCTAACTATTATCTAAATTTGGTTTAGCTATCAACCAAAAGAAAATGTTTTTCATATTTCCACTTTGTCCAGTTCAATGATATTAATTCCCTCAACAAACTTTCTACAACTTGAATATGCCATTCTTTACCTTCTCTTCTTCAATAGATTGTTGATGATCATCCGAATGAAGGATCGAACCGGAGGAAAGAAGGAGAAAAAGGCTTCATCACCTCCATCGCCAAGCACCGCAACTCTCTCGGTCGGAACTCTCTCTTATATCAGATGATCAAAACCTTCAAGCTAGATCAAAATCCACCCTTTATCTGCAAAATGCACAATCTTAGAAAATGTTAGAAAATAAATCATCAAATAATCTAGAAATTTCAAATCTTACAATCTATATCCACCCTTTTCATTCGACAAACCTAAAAGAGAGATTTTTAAAAGCTGAAATTTAAAATGAACCTTTTTCTAAGTAATTTCAACAGAAACCCAGTTAAACAAAAGCTTCAAAGATTTGAAGAAAAACTGCATCAGATAATTTGAATGAAAAATAAAAATAAAAAAATAAAGTTTGGATTTTGAAGACAAACCTAAGCAAAATGGATAGATCTAGCTAAAGTAGAACCAGAAATATTCTATGGAGCTGAGATGAGATACACAAACCTGCAACAAAGAAGAAAGATTGAAGCTTTAGGTCAGACAATGCTAACATCCTCAGTTTCTTATTGATAAAAATTAGAATTTCATGAATCATAATGAAAATTAAAATTAAAATCAGAACCCAATTATTCTTAGACTTAACCAAAACCCTATGAAATTTTGGCGCCAACTGAAGATACGGCCTCGGTTCCTTGGAACTAAATTCATAGAAAACTCCAATAACAACAGTAACAACCTGTAGATCAGATCTTTCTAACCGATAGTTGATAAACGATGAAGCGCAAATGAAACTAATTAATGATAAATGAAATTGATGCGGCATGGTAACCGATTTATGAACTCATTCTAAATCTGTAGAATATAAAAATATTAGTTTTGCAGAGATTGAAGTTTTTATGTCACACTTCATCTGAGTAGAAGCAAGAAGAATAATCACAAACAAATTGAGGACCAAAATAGAATGGATCTGAAATCCTTACCTCTACATCGGAGGCTGCTACCATTGTTGTGTGTGCTCCATGTCATTCATTCCCGTTGCCAGGTATGCCAAAAGAAAGCGAGAAAGATAACAAATTTTGATAGTGCACAATAGCCATCTTCACATTCACCAAAAACTGTTCTATTCAAATCCAGATACTTCTTTTTTCTTAAAAAAAAGTACCCGGGCAAATTAGGTGATGAGTATACTTAATAGAAAAGGTTAAGGTAGCAAATTTGAGAAGTTATTACCTCTTTCTCACTAAAAGAACTCAAATTGCTTTCCAGAATCTTTACTTTTTGCTCTAAACCCTCCTGTGTAATAAATGTATAGCAGACTTTTAGTATTTAAACTACAATGCCATTAACAAAAGAACATAAATAAAAATAAAATATTCATGTATGAGTAGCTAAGGCCTAAGAGGGATGAAATCAACCAAAGTTAATTCAATCAATCAATCAAAGAAACAAATCAAAATTTTCCAAAAACCTAAAACCTAGAAAAATTGTACCTGTCTGTCGCATAGAGAAAGCTTTTGTGGTGGTGGCGCGACTGGCTTTTCCGGTGATTTTGATCTGAAACTGAATAACCACCAAAAACCAACTTCCCTGCAACAATCAATTGACAACTTAAAGACTTCCCTAGTGTTATATATAGTGAGTGATATTACATGGTATATGCTTATTGTTCAACAGAGAACTTCTACAATTTAATAACAAATACAACACAAGTTAAATGACTAATTCTCAACCTATGAAAAAAGATAACACAAGTTGAAGAAACTATTTCACCTCTGAAGCAATTCTTTATTATCTGATCCCCATGTTCGTGAAATTCATGGCTGAAGGATGTGTTTGAAGAAAGGACAGATGCTTTGTCCGGCACTGTACTCAAACCATCTGATACAAATGCAATTACAATGACAAATAGAATGCTAAAGGTAATCTGCAAAAGCATGTGAGTGAAAATTGTGAGCAAGCAACACAAATTTTAAGAGCAGAAGACACAAGCCAATAAATCAAGTTCAGATTGATTTGATTCCAAGAATTCAGATAACAGTCACAGACTCACAGAGAGATGAATATTGACAAATTGAGAAAGATGAAATCTAGAAGATGAATTTGGAGATACATCACCATCTACCATAACCACCACACATCACCATCACCTCCGATCTTCAACCATCCTCACCAACAAAAAAAACAACGAAAAAAAATAAAAAATAAATAGAGCATAGAAATTAAGATCGAACCAGAGGAAAGAAGGAGCAAGAAGCTTCGTCGCCGCCGTTGCCGAGCACCGCCGTGTCACCACAAACGGCCACAAGAACTCTCTCGGCCGGAACTCCTCCTCCTCACCAGAATTTCTCTCCCGCCGGTAAATCTTCTCTCACTCGGCCACTCCCTCACTCTCATGACGATTGATTGATTCGTAGATGGTGGTGGAGGTTGTGGTGTGGATGTTATGGTGAAGGATGAGATGGGGAGTGAGAGAGATGAAACTGTGGGATGATGAGAAAGAGGGAGAGCGTACGAGAGAGAGAGAGAGGGGGAAGAGAGAGAAAACAATTTCATAAATGAAAAAAATTTTGGGAAAGTAATCATAAAACCACAATTGTTTCCATAAACCACTTCTGTCAATGGTTTGCATAAACCAGCAATCACAAAACCAGCAATTATAGGAGGGTCCACATGAGTCATGCAAAAAATTATAATAAGCCATGTGTAAGATGTGTAAGATGAAGCATAAGAATATCATGCCATGTGCAAGAAGGTGTAGATGTGAACATTGAACCCTAAATTGAACCCTAAAATGAAATGAAACCCTAAATGGCATGGCAAGATGTGGTTGGTCAGAAGAAACAAATGTAAAAGATTGATTGGACAAGGATTTAGGGTTTGCATTTGGTGCTTGAAAAACCACTCATCCTTTAGTATATAAAGATATACGAGAGGTGTGTGTCATTTAAGCAAATTTGAAGGGAGGTGAGTATAGTTTTCTCTTAATGTTATTCATTTATTTTTTATCTATTTCTCTCTAAATCAAAAAACTTTTTTCAAGATAAACCATTAGGTTGGTTTTAATGGTGAGAAATTTAGTTAGTATGAAGTATGAATGAGATATTAAACTCGATTCTCTTTGATTACATTGTAAACTAAAAAAAACTCTTCAAGAAACATTTATTATTTATACATGTGAAGCATGCATTAAATGAAATGAAATGTAATAATTAATGATTTAGTTCCATCATAACTTTTCGTTAGAATAAATTCTATCAACCCTTAGATATGCCAGAAAGTTAATAAATTAGTAATAAAATATCTTCAAAAATATTTGCATAGTAATACTTTTTTTTAATTACTATATAGAAAAATATAACTGAGAAGTTGTATTTTATGTTTGTTTGAAAGGGGTGTGTAAACAAAAAAAATATGTCAATCGTTGGTTCAGTGGTGATTGGTGCTGAACTTGGTAGGAAGAATCACGATTCGATCCTCCACAACTGCGATCGAGAGGGGCTGGAACAACTTGATGCCAGAACTGACCTTTGAACCAGATTAAACTGGTGGTAAAAAAAAAGAAAGGGGTGTGTCAAAAAAAAAATGCTCACATTACAAACTCACGCATAAGTATATGAGTGAGAGTTCGAACTCTGATTATGGTGGTCGGGCTAATAATTTTGATATTTTTTATTAGTTGAGCTAGTACTTCTAAACAATTTGAAGAGAATTGTTAAAATATAATTATTATTTTTTAATTAGTCCGGTGATCAAAATTTTATCCAATTGTAAAATTTTAAATTCAGATACCAACTCATGCAAATCATAATATCCTACCAAATGAATTATATTCACGAGACAATTATTTTTTTTATTAAATAATAAATATGGTTAAAAAATAAAAATACATAAGTTTATTTTAAAATAAAATAAAATCTTTAATAAAATATAAAAGGCAAAATTACACTAAAGATCCTTTATCTTATTTTTTTGTAACACTTTGGTCTTTTATTTTTTTTTTGTAACAATTTGGTCCTTTATCTTTTTTTTATGTAACACTTTGGTCCTTGTCTTATTTATTTATAAAAAATAAAGGACCACAATGTTACAAATAGAAAAAGATAAAGGACCAAACTGTTATAAAAAAGGGACTAAAGTGTTACAAATAAAAAAAATAAAGGACTAAAGTGTTACAAATAAAAGATAAAGGACCAAAGTGTTACAAAAAAAAGATAAAGGACCAAAGTGTTACAAAAAAATAAGAGAAAGTACCTGTAGTGTAATTTTGCCAATATAAAAATAAAAAAATTGAAATTAGAAAGACCGGAACTGGAACCAAATTATGAACTGAAACTTTGAATTGAATTCGCGTCAAAACGAAACCCTCAAACTCCGAGTCCGAGTTGACTCATCCATTCCGTTCTCTTCGACTCCGAGTCCGAGTTGACTCTTCTTTCTTCTTCCTTTCAAATCAACCCTCTTCTTGTTCTTTTTCTTCTTCTTCTACATTTTGAGGTTCTAAATTCATCTTGGTGCACCCTCCCGCACCTGGTTCTAATCCCCTCGATCTGGGTTCTCTCAAACTGGCTATGGATTACGAACCCTACGACAGTAGTGGTAAGTTAGTTCTTTTTCCTTCCTTTTTCTTCAATTTCACAATTTTCCCTTTTTTTAGGGTTAGGGTTTCTAGTTCTTTCTTTATTTTTTCGCTAATATATGTAATTTTCAGTGTTCTTGGTTTTAATTTTTAATGGGAAATTATCAAAAATTGTATTTTTTTGTTGTTTTTTTTTTTTTAATTTTTTTTTTTGAAGTTTAAGTTTTGATAGTGTGAAAACTTGTATACATAGAAAGATGAGTTTATGTATCCATTTGATTTGTTAGATTAAGTAAATTGAGCTAAGAGAACATTACTTCTTATTTTTGCTAGAATTTATGATATATTTATAGATAAATTGGTTTTATTTTGTTTTTTTATGTATGAATTGTCTAAGCTTTTGCTTCTTGTTGTTGTTGTTACTTTCTTCTTTTCCTTCATAGTTGTTTTTTAAGGTTTTTTGTACAAATTAAGAAGTAGCATTGATTAATAAGCAACTTGTAATATATGCTTTCCTTTTATTAATCTGTGTAAAATATTTTATAGAGGAAAGGTACCATTGTATAATAGTCAGAAAAGGTGTTAATGTAGCCTTGAAAGTTGAAAACGACGGATGAATACCTTAGAAAGCAACAATTATAGAGGGAAGGCACTATTGTTTGGGAGGGCCTTAAAATTAGGGAGGGAGGGTAGGGGATTAGCAATGAGTGTTTGTGTAAGTTTTCATCGAAACTCGTATCTTTCCAAAATAACCTTTACATTGAGGTCCAAATTTGATTAGTTTCTACTGTAAGAGAGCTAGTGAGATACTTGGTTAAAATAAGGTTATGTTTCTTCACGTACAAATTAAGTCTTTATAAGCTCTTATAGATGTTTATAAAGAATTAAAACGAGAGTTTTTGGAAAAAGGGAGTTTTAGAATTTTGTTTTATGCTTATTTACTTAAGATAAAATTTCAGTTCAGAATACAGTTTTTCACTGGTCAAATACTTGATTGCATGCTTCTAACAATTTTTATGTGGTGAGAACTTGGTATTTAAAATACCATTTCCATACAAAACAAATTGAAACCTCCCAGCTGATTGTTTGCCATGTGTTGGTTGTGCCATCACGCTGTTGTAGAGTTATAATACTTCTCCTTTTGCCTAGAAGTATTGGTTGCAATCCAATATTTTTTATACTTGATTTGATTGTGATGATCGCAGGAACCGATGACGATCTTCCGCCAACCCATCAAAATAGAATTCCCAGGGGAGGACGTCTTGCCGGGAATGGAAGATCTGCTGTTGGTTCAATTCCATACCCCAGGGTGTATGGTGAAATCGACATGGAAACCCAAATTCATCAACTTGAGCAGGAAGCATACAGTTCAGTTCTGAGAGCCTTTAAAGCTCAAGCTGATGCCATTACTTGGGTATATTTTATTTCTTAAAACATAATGTTTTTTAATGTTTATGATCAGGTTTAAATAACTGCTCCATGATATGTATTTTCTTCAGGAAAAAGAAAGTTTGATTACAGAGCTTAGAAAAGAGCTGAGATTATCTAACGAGGAACACAGAGAACTCTTAGGTCGGGTTAATGCGGATGACACAATACGGAGGATAAGGTTTGGTAAAATTATGAAACAAGGTTTCGTGTTGGTCTATCTTTGCTTTAGAATTGAGATTGTCATGAATATCCACGTGTGCTAATATTTTGCTTTTTTTGGAACAGTGTGCTGATATTTTGCTAATCAATGCTTTATTGGATAATGACATAGGGAATGGAGACAGACAGGTGGCCATCAGCCTGGCGTACTGAGTACTGCTCATGCTCTACATGATTCAATTCCCAGTCCAACAGTTTCTGCATCTCGCAAAAAGCAGAAGATTACACCACCCGTACCATCACGTTCTTTTGGTGGGCCTTCTCCCCCATTTCACCCCCAAACAGTGACTGCACCCCACCAGCCATCTTCTTCTGCAGCAAAGCGAGGACCTGTTCCTGGATCAAAGGGAAAGAAGCAAAAACCTGTGAGTAGGGAACCTATGTAGTCTAGACTGGTCATTTTATTTTATTTGTATACATTCACCAAAATTTGATTCGCCTACATTAATATGTATATATTTTCATTTGTAGGGTCAAATATTACCTGGTGTATCTTCAGCGAAGCAGTTTCCTCCTTCAGGTCCAGGTGGGAGGAATCAAGTACCTAATAGAGCTGTCATGGGTGAACATGCTGAGGGTGGATCAATGGAATCACTGCTTGGTAGGAGAGTGCGGACAAGATGGCCTGACGACAATAGCTTCTACGAAGCTGTTATCTCTGAATACAATGCACATGATGTATTCACAACCCTGGAATATTTGGTAATCTGTTTTCCACCAATATGTAGCTGTAATGTTTACTTATATTTGTAACTTTTCAGGGACGGCATAGTCTGGTCTATGACATGGGGAGTACAAATGAAACATGGGAATGGGTTAAACTGTCAGAGGTACATCTGATACATTATCCTGTTTCTTGTAGTGAAATCCTTGCATATTTTTCTTTTAATTCAGAGTTTGCAATCATAACTATTTCACAGTTATATTTGGTATCAAATGGTATTCAATGATACAAAAATAGTCCATAATGATATTTGGAATGCAGAAATTAAACAAAAGTACATTAAGGTTATTATCTAGATTCTAGATTTAGAATATATTTAGAATGTTACTACATTTTTGTATTTAATGTTTTTGACATATTTTAGTATCGAAGAAGTTGGATATCTTTGGGTATGTACTATGTTTGACAGCTCATACCCATCCCATCTAAAGTATAAATGTATGATCTAGAAGTGTCTTTTTTTACAAAGTAGTTAATGACCCCCCCCCCCCCCCCCCCCAAGAATGCTATAGCATTACCAATGATACTGGGTACATAAAACTTGGCTCATCTTTCTCATTAAGACTTAAATGACCAAGGGAAACAGTTGGTATAGGTTGTGAAACTGGCCAGACCCTGCAAACTATAGACTGTTATACTTGTTCGAAACCAAAGTCATCAATAGCAATTGATTGTGCTGTGGTCATTTCAGTATGCGGCGATGGTATTTGCTTCTGAAAGCTCATTATGTTGTTTTTGAGTAGTACCTTATTAGATTTATATTGTAAAGACGAAATTAAGTACTAAATCTGTAGTCTTTAAATTTTTTTTTGAAATCTGAAATTGTATTAAAGGAAACTAAGAAGAATGAATATAATGAGTAGGAACAAGAAATGTACTAAAAGGATAGTTAGTGACTTAGAGTCTTAGAGAAAGATATGGCTGATGCTATGCTGACAGTTACCTCAAGCGCTGAGTATTTTAAGCTCTTACTTGAGTTTGCATATATTAATTACAGACCTCTAATTTAACTTCAATACACACACTTTAATATTAAGTACTGAATTAAGTTGGCCAACAGGCTTGTAGCATATATTTGTTTTTCTTTCACTGCATTAATGAAGGATTCAGTATTCCTTGTATCATTTGTATTCAACCTAATGAGTGTGGCCATTGATATTGTATGAAAGGAATCACAAAGTGAAATGAACAATACTTTGATTTGCTTAAAACTTCAATTGATTTTCTGAAATGTGGTTCCTTGATTTTGGTAAGGTGGAAGAAATGCTCTTTCCTTGTATCTTAAATGTTCAATAAATCTAGAAGTTAGTTTTAGAAATGATTCTCTTGCTGTTGATATATTCAGCAGATTGTTTTTTACAGATATTCAACACATGTTAATATTATATCGTTTTTGCTAATTCAGATGCAGTTTTTTAACTGCAGATATCTCCCGAAGATATTCAGTGGGTAGGTGATGATCCTGGAATTAATAACCATCGTGGGGGTTTTGGGGGCCCTGGTCATGGGATGAATAGGTCTGTAGGGCGTGATAGTGCTCCAGGAGTTGGAAGAGGTAGAGGGGTTCCAAAAGGTCAGTCTAGAAAAGATTTTTTGGCATCACAGAATGGCATAGGAAAGAAGGCTCCTGATGATATTCAAATACTTCACACAGACACACTAATAAAGGAGGTAGCTAAAGAAGAAGTTTGATTAAATTATTCTTTCATTGAGATTGTTTGATATTTTATTCTGTATATTTAAGTTTCTGTGAATTTGACAGGTGGAAAGGGTATTTAATGCAAATCATCCTGATCCCCTTGAAATTGAGAAAGCGAAGAAAGTATTGAAGGTACTTTCCTATTCTTTTTTTTTTTTTTTAGTAAAAGGTACTGACTATTTGATTTTCTTGCAAAAAATGATGTATGCCTGATCTATATATAATTCGACGCAGGATCACGAACAGTCTCTTGTTGATGCACTTGCTAGACTTGCTGATCTTTCTGATGGTGAAAGTGGTACTTCTCGGTTTTCAATTACATTCCTTATAGAAACACTCATGAGCTTTGTCACGTATCATTTAGTCGTCTTAGTTGCGTTAATTACTTATGGTGTTGGTATAACATGGAGTACTCAACCTCAAATGCTGCAGTGGTTGCTCCACCAAACATAGTGGCTAGACTGAAATACTTAGAAATTTGTGCAAAACATACTATCTCAATAGGTTTGGTTTAATTTTTTAACCATAACATAATGTGGCCAAAATGAAGAAAATTGTAACTGGATCAGCCACTACAGTGAAGAGGCAGTGGAAACCCAGAAATACCCTTCACTTGTAGCCATTTTCTTTTTAAGACTTTTTGGTCTTTTTGTATCCTGAAAAAGACTAAAACTGATTAGAGCAACTGAACCTTATTCGTCCAATTTTCCCCTCTTCTCCGTGTGTGACTAAACCCAGCAGTCACCTCTTCTGTGCTGTGACAAAATCCAGCAGCCACAGCCTCCAACGTTTTTTAATCCTCCATGGCTCTCCGGGGAAGTACTGCAACCCTCCCCTGCAACTCAGGATATCAGTGATTTTTTCTACACCCTGTGTTATTATCAAGTATCAGTGCTTGTGCGCTGTTTCTGTACCTATTATCAGTGCCCGTTGCTATGCCTATGGCATCATCTCAATCCCAACCACAATCCGCTCCTCAATATTTGAGCTGTTCGTTCTGTTCTGTGACATTTTGAAAACAATATGTTATCTCTTTATTCTTCTATTCTTGAGCTCTTATACATGTATAAAAATAAATTGCTTGTATTGTACCTACATGTCGGTATAGTGGCCATACCGTTACATAGGTTAGGATGACTGGTAGAGCTGTTGATATGAATAGAACTAACTTGTTAATACGTGTCTATTGGCCTTCTAGTTTCTGCAGATGAAAATACAAACGAAAGTGAAAATGACCCCCGCATTTTGAAGTGTTATTTTCCTCGCAATGTTATTTAGTGGGTGGTTTCAAACTAGCATCTAACTAACTATCATACTATAAGAGTGACCGACAGTTGTAGTTCGATTGATATGTTGGGATGTGGGTATGAACTCGCAATTTCCCATTTCTTAGCCCTTAGTGTGAGTTTTGCCGCCAGGCTCTTTAGAACAACATAAAAATACAAAATGAACTGTGATACACAATGGCTATGAGTATATGGCATTATAACAACCGATGATACAGCTGTGATTGTAGTTACCATATGGTGTGCTTTTCAATACAACCGGATAGTTTATTTCTGTCTAACTTTGTTGTATTTTATTGTTGATACAGATGGAGCTGGGCGCCATTTCCCACACGGTCAACCAATGGATCGAGAATGATGGGTAAACTTGTTACTTGTCCAATGAACAGATGAGGCAGTCTGGTAGCATAACTCTGGAAAAAGGGTGTATTTTTCTTGTATTATTATTGTTATGACAAAAAGACACCATTTCCCTTTTTAGCAGATTATAGCTCTAGCCATGTTCTTGTGGATTAGGTATTGTGTAGGACAGCAATTGTTGTAGTTTGGTAATAATTGTTTATTATTGAGTTTAAAATTTGACATAGGACCAACTGATACTTGTTTAATACTCCATCACAGTTGTGATTAATGTGTGTTAGTGTATAAATTATTGTATTTTATGTGTCAACAAAATTGGTGTTCACTCTCTCTAATTATAAACTTCATAAGTTATTTTCCTAAATTCTTTCTTACACTTTGCACAAATGCTTATTTCAATAATTTTTATTGCTCCCTCTAGTAGTCTTATATGTAGCAAAAAAATAAAAAAAGCACTCCCTTTAAGGTAAAATGTATTCAATGATTGAAAAAAAGTATTCCATTTCCAATATTATCCTTTTTGTTTTAAATTAAAGAAATTAATTGCACACACTTCATCTTCTTTTGGGTAAAATTGAAATTATAACATTAAACATAATGATTGCAGTAAACTTTTGCTAATATTTGAGACTAACAATTTTTTTTGTTTTGTTGCTTATATTCTAGACCGGAGGGAGCATTATTTAAGAATCAAGAGTGTAATTGCATTACTTTTTTTAATTATGAAAATAACTTTTACATAAATATTTATATCAGAAACCCTTGTTGGATAAGCATTTAATTGTTCAAACACACTGTAGAGTAGAGGACACTCAATTGTTGAGCTATTATTTGTACTTTGTACATCTAACCTGCTTGAAGTTGAGAATTTAGAATAAAGAATGCATTTATTAATAAAGAATGCATTTTAATTGTTCAAACACCACTTTATCACACTTTGTGAGTTATTTATTTCATTTCAAAAATAAAATAAAATTACATTACCTATGTTATTTGCTTCTTCACAATTCATTATTGAATATATTGATCAAAGGCTTCTTCACAATTCATTATGCAAGTAGGACCATGATTGAAACACATATGAATTATACCACCATTGAATTAAAAGGAACTCTTCACAATGTTATTTTCTTATGATTAATTCAGACTCTGCGTGGTAGGAACCAAGGTCATATGCCAAGAAGGAATGCCTAAGCAAGACTTATGAAATGAATCCTTCTACTACAAGATCTTGACTTGGAGATCAAGGATAAGAAAAATGAGTTGAAAATCAAATAGTGGACCATTTGTCAAGAATCATCGAAACTGATGAAGAAGGAGGTGAATTGGTCATCAAAAAATACTTCTGTAATGGATCCATGCTTGTTGGGGTAAATTTTATAGCAAATTCTGCAACACCTTATTTTGGTAAATTTCTTGGCAAGTTGGATAATTCCTCTTGATATGAACTCTCAACAGACCAAATCATATCTTTGAGATGATCCATACTTGGATAAGAAGGGACCAGATTAACCACCAAGATGTGCAATTGAGAAGGAAGCTACAACTATTTTAGAACATTGTCCACTCATCTGCCCATCTCCATGTGGGGACATTTTGGTGTAACTAGAATTGTAGCAAAGGTTCTCCAAACATGTTATTTTTGGCCAACTCTTTTCAACTGTGAAACCGTGATACTTAAAAAATGGTAAAGTATCGTATACAACGCATATTCGAAACTGATATGCCTTTGATACATCACAATCCGTATCGAGGAACTATCGTGCAATTATTTTATAGGGTAAATGATCATTTACCCCCCTGCAAAATAAGCGAATTTTCGTTTACCCCCCTGTGCAGATTTTTTTTCTGTTTACCCCCCTGTAAAACATAGATTCCCTCATTTTGCCCCCTGGATGTACGGCAGGATATGTGACTGTGCACATATGCTGACGTGGCTTGTACACGTGGAAAAAAATTATTTATATTTTTTTAATAAATTCCACGTCAGATAATATATTATTTTTAAAAAAAATAAAAAATTTCCTAAAATAAAAAAAAAAACGAAATTTTTTTTTCCTAAAATAAAAAAAAAACGATTTTTTTTTTTGCACCAAAAATAAAGATTTACTCCCAAATAAAATTTATTTTTAAAATAAAAACATGAAAGATATATTTTCAAATCTTTTTTATTTAAAGAAAAATAGAATCCTTATTTTTTTAAAACAAAACTATTTTATGTTAATCTTTTTGAATTAAAAAAAAAAAGAAAAAGTACCGTAAAAACAAATAGAAAAAGAAGTTTTAGTTTTCATCTTCTTTTTTTTTTTAATTCAAAAAGATTAACATAAAATGGTTTTGTTTTAAAAAAATAAGGATTCTATTTTTCTTTAAATAAAAAAGATTTGAAAATATATCTTTAATGTTTTTATTTTAAAAATAAATTTTATTTGGGAGTAAATCTTTATTTTTGGTGCAAAATAAAAAAAAATCGTTTTTTTTTTTATTTTAGGAAAAAAAAATTTCGTTTTTTTTTTTTATTTTAGGAAATTTTTTATTTTTTTTAAAAATAATAATATATTATCTGACGTGGAATTTATTAAAAAAATATAAATAATTTTTTTCCACGTGTACAAGCCACGTCAGCATATGTGCACAGTCACATATCCTGCCGTACATCCAGGGGGCAAAATGAGGGAATCTATGTTTTACAGGGGGGTAAACAGAAAAAAAATCTGCACAGGGGGGTAAACGAAAATTCGCTTATTTTGCAGGGGGGTAAATGATCATTTATTTTATATTTTTTTAAACAAAAAAAATGTCCGATACTTATATGATACAACTGACTTGTACTCCCGATAAGGCTGTCTGATATGTAGTCCATCAGTTTCCTCTTTTCTCCTTTTTTTTTGTCCATATCCTATTTCTTAATTTTTTTCCCTTTAAAACAAAGAAAAAAAGAAATCAAAACCTAAGGTTTGTCCATGTCATACCCAAGCATATCATATTTTGAAGCTGTATGAGTATCATATCAGCATTATCGTGTCAAGTATGCGGGTTTCATAGTTTTGTAAAAGAATGTGACAGATGTTAGAGGTTGACAATATTTCAAGTAAGCGATAAATGTCACTCAATAGCATTCTTGAAATTGAGCTTTTTGATGTATGTGGGATAAACTTCATGGGTCCATTTCACTTTGCGATATTTTGTTAAAAAAACCTCTTGAGACTACTAGCTCATTTGGGGTTTCACTGGCATATGATTTTAATATTATGTTCAAAAAATATAAAAAAGATGTCAAAATGTTGTCCATCAGGGACTAAAAACAAAACAAAATTTCTTGTAGGGAGAAAAACGTGTGTTTTTTTTTGTATAGAGACGAAAATCAAAATTCGCTAATTGTATAGAGACAAAAACATACGTGTTTTTCTATTGAAACTTATGCAGACCGCTATTCAAACACACATCCTAACTAACTTCTAATCTCGAACATTAAATGAGATCATAAGCATCAAGAAAATATTTTGTCAAGTCTTTAATTAAAAAATATTCACATGTCGCAAGTTGAATCAAAATAGAAACAAATTTGACTACTGAATTGAAATCATTCCAATTCCGACCAATAAAGATCATATCGACATATAACCCTAAAACCTTGATTTCCTCCACCGTTCAAATTTTCTCGTTTCATCATTCACTCACATTACAAATCACGACCGAACCATTGTTTTCTTCTATCCGCTCACACAAATCACATTGTTTTTCACTTTTTGTGAAATTGATTGTATTGCTTTTATTGGTTGTGTTCATGTGCGTTACAATTGGATAGTTTTGTTTTTGTTTTAGGTATAATAGTTAGGTGTTACCATTTTTTTCTTTTGCTCTTTTATGTGATTTCGAGTTATGCAGCATGCTTGTTTACTGGGCTAAGAAATCTTAAATTCTGAATCATAGGTTGCTTAGGTAGGGGTATGGTACTAGTATCGGAATACAGAAAAACTAACGTACAAGTAGTCTGTATAGTATTTTTTTTTAAATATAATTATATAAGTAAAATTATATTGTTAAAACAAATAAATACACATAAAAAACCATACTTTAAAAGTAATTCAAAACAAGGTGTTAAAATCTCGTTTGTTTTTAATAAACACAATATTATACATAGACAGACACTTACTTTCTTATAATAGTATATATTAATAATTATAGGAGTAACAATTATTTACACTTAATTTTTACAATTATTTTTTATAATAGTATATTCTTTTTTTATAAGCAAAAGTTCATAGTTGAACAATTGATTATCTGATCTATATTATATACCACATACATTAATTACTCAATGATCTTAAAATTGGAGAGTTTTCGCTTATAAAAGGGGACGGAGGAACATGGGAAATACATTACGAGTTAAACAAATAATAATTTTTAGTACTCGTGTATCCCCAATAATGTCTCTTATTTTTATGCACGTGAGCGAAAAATTAAAAAACAAAAAACAATACAAAAAGAATCGATGAAACAAGTGAGAAACAAAATAAAATAGTAATTATATTTTGATAAAATAATATAATATACCAAAATTGTATGCGATTATTTAAATATAATAATTTTTTTTCCGGAAGATAGACGATATGGCGTCCAACCTAACAATTTCGACCTTTCTGCTAAGATTTGTTGACATTTTAATATATTTGTGGACATTTAAATATAATAAGTTATTTGATAAATAATAAATACATAAATATTGTAAAAAAAATAAAAAAGATACATAATTATCAACACGAAAAAAGATACATAATTGGGGTTTCACAAAAATAAAATAAAACAAGAGGGGTTATATAATCACTTTGTATTTCAATCATATATAATACTTGATTTAACATGTTATGCATGATTCAAAGACTCATATTTAATACGTGAACAAAAAGAGAGAGAAATATTATTTCTTTACAAGATATAATGATGGACATATAGTTGTGATGTAACTAATGAAAGCGGGAGAAAATCAATTAAGTGTGAATTATCTAATATTTAAATTTCATTTTTAACTTAAAATTAATAATAATATATAAATTTTGTTATATTTTTGTTAATTAATATTCATAACACTTCAAAATTTCTAAATTAAAAATAAAATTATGAATTTCAAATTATGTTCAAAATTACATAAACTAAATTATAATACACCATCGCTTTGCAAATGAGATTCATCGTATTAAGTTGTTAGCCAAGGATGGGGAGGTGTCTCTTTCACATACCCTTCGGGAAGGAAATGCATGTCCGGATATATTGGCTAAATTGGGTGCTAGTTCGGACTCGTCGTTGGTACACAATACTCCGCCTAGCGAGTTAGTTAGACCACTCTGAGATTATGTTTGGGGTGTAGAGTTTATTAGGAATAAATTCCTTGTTTCTTTGTTTTTTTCCTTATTCTTCTCTTACGTGACAAAAAAAAAAAGCTAAATTATAAACAAACTAAAAATTAAATAAGCTAAAATATATATACATATGTTTATTTTAATATGAGGTAATGAATTTATAAGTTAAAAATTTAGCTAGTACTTTGTTTGATTTTAAAATTGTAATTGGACAAGATAAATGATTGAGCAAAAATTAAAATTTGTCTCTCATTAAGTTATATACAACTTTTTGTCCCAAGTACGAATTATCTAAAATATCAAAATTAATATTTTGTCGCCAAACATCATACAAGATGTTTTTTTTTTTTTGACTAAGATGAAAATTTCTTAATACCTTAAAAACATGTCTTGTGTGTCTTCATGGTGTTCCGTCAAGTGTTTACTTTTACGGTGAAGGATGAGTACTTCTAAAATAGTGAAGTATCCGTACCGGGTACGCATCAGTACCGGATACTTGCATGGTACATGCTGGGTGCTTACAAATCAAAATCCATTTTTATTTGATTGATTCGGGGTGGTGGATACAACAAAAATGTGCAGTGGTTTAAAAATAGCATAAAATGTTTTAATTTTTTATTACATATTAATTATTTATCTTGCTTTTGATGAAAATTGATGACATTAGTCATTACATGGAAATAAAGACCATTTTCAAGTGATTTTAGAGGTTTTTGACTTAAATCATGAAGAATAAGACATTGATTTGAAGCCACATGCGAAGGAAGATAGCAGATAAAAATTGGTGGAAATTGAAGCACTTTTACGCCTGGGGCGGAAGTTTTTTCGCCTGGGGCGGAAATTTCACTGAAGAACCAAGATTGCTCTCTGTTTTGCCGTTTCAGGCGAAATTTCTTGTGCCTGAAACGTAATTCTTTACGCCTGGGGCGGAAATTCTGTGCCTCAGGCGGAAAACGTTATTTTTGATCAGTTTTATAAAAGGGAAACATCAGATCTGGATCATTATCGAATTTTTACGCGAAAGAACAGCATTTGGAGCGATTTTGGAGGATCAAGAGCGACCAAGCAAGGATTCAAGTGTGGAAACACATCAAGATTCTTCTTGTAATGATGCTTTCTTTCATTTTAATTGATGTAATTTCTGAATTTGCAATGTCTAGCTAAATTCTCATGATTGGTCCTTAGGTGATTCTAATTACTTTTGATCTTGAACTATGTGATTGTCATATGATATGATTAATGAATTACGAAGTTAGTTTCTATTGATTGTTCTTTGTGCTTAATGCTTTGTATGAATTCGCGACTTATATGATGATTGCAATGATTTGTTTTACTATGACGATAGGAATAAATCATCGATCTAGGAACGATTAATCAATTAACTTTCACTTAAGACATTTCGGATTGTTAATTGAGATTAAAAGATTAAAGTTTTTCTTCCTCACATGATCATAGGTCTTACTAAGACATTAGGGATTGATGATCATGAGAGAGGATTATGTTACCAAGACATTGGGCATAATCAATTTTGTTTTGATCAAATCATGAAACTAATTCGACTAATTCGTTATCATACATGAAATTACCAAGAGAAATAGTAATTAGATGACCCAAAAAGGACCAATCGCTTTTCTTACATCAATCTAAACACCAAAGCAATTCCAAAGTTTAAAAATTTGAACTTGAAACCAAACAAGAACCCCCTTTTACAATTTATGTCAATTTACATGAGTATGTCTTCAATTTACAATTGATTTACAACAATCCCTGCGGAAAGAACGATTTTATTATACTACTTGACGACGATTTAGTACACTTGCTAAATTTTCCATCAAGTTTTTGGCGCCGTTGCCGGGGATTGTTGATTAAATCAACAAGGCAATTGAGTCATACTTTTAAATTTTATTGTTTTATTGATTAAGTTTTTGTTTATTTTAATTATAGATATATATAAAAAAAAAATATAAGTTCTGAATTTTATATTCATTTTCATTCTTGTGTAGTGCAGTTGCTTCTTAAGGTATTTTCTGATTGTTTATGCAAGGTAGGAGAGTAGCAAGAGAACTTGTCTTTGATCCTGAAATAGAGAAAACAGCTAAAGCAAACAGGAAAGCAGTTCGGTTAGCCCGAGAGGCTGCCCGGTTAGCAGGTGTTGCACAAGAAAGCAGTGAAGAAGCGGTTTCTAGTCCAAACACATCGGACAACGAAGCCAACATCATGGCTGAAAATCAACCACCACCTCCACCAGTTGTGCCTGAGAGGATGTTAGGTGACTATGGGCAAAGAAACAATGGAGAGCTTGCCAATCTGGGTTTTCAACCGAGAAATCATGTGTCATTTGATATCAAGAATTCAGTGCTCAGCGCCCTCAAAGAGAATCAATACTCAGGGGCAGAAACACAATGTCCAAATCTTCACCTGGAGCATTTCTATGAAGCTTGTGACTACACAGACCCACCAGGAGTATCTGAATCAGATAAAAGATTAAGGCTTTTCAAGTACTCGTTAACTGGAAGAGCTAAAGACTGGCTGGACACAATACCACCTAACACCATCAATACTTGGCAAGAGCTAGAGATGAAGTTCATGGATAGGTACTTTCCAATTCACAAGTATCTGGAAAGAAGAGCTGACATTACAAGTTTTGAGCAAGGAGACTCCGAAACATTGTATGATGCCTGGGAAAGATTCAAACTGAGCCTGAAGAAGTGTCCTAAGCATGGGCTCGATAGTCATACTCAAATGCAGCATTTCACACAAGGATTGAGAGCTCAAACTAGAATGTTTCTAGATGCATCGGCAGGTGGATCTTTGAAAAATAAAAATCAAACTCAAGCTAGAGAGTTGGTGGAATCCATGGCTCAAAATGAGTACAGAGTTGAAAATGATCGTGGTGCAAAGAAGAAAGCAGGCATGATAGAGCTTGATACTCAAACTGCTCTTTTGGCCCAATCTACATTGATGAATTCTCAAATGGCAGCTGTGTTGAAACACCTCACTAGCACTCCTAATGCCCAAATGCCAGTCATGGCAGCTAATGAAGTGAAATGTGATTTTTGTGGACAAGGGCATGCTAATGGCCAATGTTTTCCTGAAGGGTCAGAAGAGGCAAAGTACCTAGCCAACTTCAAAAGGAACAACCCAAAGTATGATCCATATTCAAACACTTATAACCCAGGTTGGAGAGATCATCCAAACTTTGGTTGGGGAGGAAATCAAAACTCAAATCAATCTCAACAACAATCTTCTTCACAAAACTCTCAACAAAGGAGACCTTCTCAATTAGAGGATACACTTACTCAATTCATAAAGGTTACTCAAGGGAACTTTGAAGCTATGAAGGTCAGCCAAGATCAAATGAAAGCCAACCAAGATATTGCCAACAAGAATCATGAAGCTTCAATTAAGAACTTGGAAACTCAAGTTGGACAATTGTCAAGACAATTCGCGGCTACTCAAAATAATGGTTTTGAAGGTTCTACAAAGGATAATCCGAGGAATGAAAGTTGCAAGGCGATTAATTTGAGAAATAGAGTGGTTCCTTCACCTGAGATTGTAACAAAGAAAAAGAGTGAGTCTAGTGTTGAGGGAGTGAAAGAAAAAAATAATGTTGAGGGAGAAGTTGAAAATGAGAATGAGGGAGAAGTTGAGAATGAGTTGGAGAAAATGATTGAGATTGAGAAAGAGGAGTTAATTGAAGATGAGAAAGAGAAAAAAATTGAAAAAGAGAATGATGAGAAGTTAGTTGAAAAGAGAGGCAAGGGTGTAGAGGAGAAAGAAAATTCTGTCCATGCTAAATTGCCATATCCGCGCAAGAAGAAGGCAAAGGCTAATGATCACCAACAATTCAAAAAGTTTATGAAGATGCTTCATGATCTCCAAATTAACATTCCTTTTGCTGAAGTGTTGGAACAGATGCCTGTTTATGCCAAGTTCATGAAGGAACTTATGACAAAGAAGCGGAAACCTCTTGACGATGATACAGTGGAGATGACAGAGGAATGTAGTGCCATAATCCAAAAGAAACTTCCTCAAAAGAAGAAGGATCCTGGAAGCTTTACAATACCATGTTCAATAGGTAACATCTCCGTTGGTCGAGCTCTATGTGATTTAGGAGCTAGCATCAACCTAATGCCATTGTCAATGATGAAGAAGATACCCGGAGCTGTTGCAAAACCCACAAAGATGCAGCTCTCTTTAGCTGATCGTTCTATTGTACATCCTTACGGCGTACTTCATGATGTGTTGGTAAGAGTTGCGGAGTTTGTTTTTCCGGCGGATTTCGTCATCCTTGATATGGAAGACGATGCAGATGTAGAACCGTTGTTGTTGGGTAGACCATTCTTAGCTACCGGAAGAGCATTGATTGATGTTGAGATGGGAGAACTTATGTTGAGAACACATGGGGAACAAGTCATGTTTAACGTGTTCAAAGCTATGAAACACCATGATGATGAGCCACAATGTTACAAGGTTGATGTGATTGAAGAAGTGGTAGAAGATGTCTTAGTGGAAGAAACACCATCCTTACCTTTAGAAAGAGTAATTGTTAATTCCATCGATGATTTGGAAGAGGAATGGGACAAGGAGATTGAAATTTGTCTCCGTCAACTTGAATCATGTAAAGAAGAAGAAGCACAAAAAGATTTTGAAAATGTGTATGCTGTGGAAGAGAAAGCTAGTGGTAAGGAGGACCTAAAAGTTACTATTCCGGAGTTGAAAGAGCTCCCCCCTCACTTAAAATATGTTTTCTTAGGAGAAGATGCTTCACAACCGGCAATCATAAGCAGCAGGTTGAGTTCTTTGGAAGCAGAAAAGCTAACTAGAGTCTTGCGAGAAAATAAAGAAGCCATGGGTTGGAGCATCTCTGATTTGAAAGGGATTAGTCCCGGATTCTGTATGCATAAAATAAAAATGGAAGATGAATACAAACCTGTGGTGCAACCTCAAAGAAGACTAAATCCAACCATGAAAGAAGTGGTGAAGAAAGAGGTTCTTAAACTTCTAGAAGCTGGTATGATTTATCCAATCTCGGATAGTGCGTGGGTTAGTCCTGTCCATGTGGTCCCGAAAAAAGGTGGTATGACAGTTGTGAGAAATGAAAAAAATGAACTGATACCCACTCGCACCGTCACTGGGTGGCGGATGTGTATAGACTACAGGCGGTTGAACTCGGCAACAAGGAAGGACCATTTTCCTCTTCCATTCATGGACCAAATGTTGGAAAGGCTTGCAGGGCAGGCCTATTATTGCTTTTTGGATGGATATTCTGGGTACAATCAGATTGTGGTAGACCCAGAGGATCAGGAGAAAACAGCTTTTACTTGTCCTTTTGGAGTATTTGCTTACCGGAAGATGCCTTTCGGGTTGTGCAACGCACCGGCCACATTCCAGCGGTGTATGCTATCTATTTTTGCTGATATGATGGAGGACACAATCGAGGTATTTATGGATGATTTTTCTGTGTTTGGTAAGTCTTTTGATAAATGTTTAGCCAATTTGAATGCCGTATTGAAGAGATGCATAAGTACCAATTTAGTTTTAAATTGGGAAAAATGTCATTTTATGGTTAAAGAAGGTATTGTGCTTGGACACAAAATCTCTTCAAAGGGCATTCAAGTTGACCAAGCAAAGATAGAGGTTATTAAGGAATTGCCACCTCCCGTTAATGTTAAGGGAGTGAGAAGTTTCTTGGGTCATGCCGGTTTCTATCGGCGTTTCATCAAAGACTTTTCGAAAATAGCTAAGCCCTTAAGTAACCTCCTTGTGAAGGAAAATGAATTCAAATTTGATGATGAATGTTTGAATGCTTTTGTTGTGATTAAAGAAAAGTTGGTCACCGCGCCCATAATCGTTGCACCTAATTGGGATCTCCCTTTTGAATTAATGTGTGATGCAAGTGATTATGCGGTTGGAGCGGTGCTTGGCCAACGACATGCGAAATTTTTCCATGCTATATACTATGCAAGCAAGGTTTTGAATGAAAACCAAATCAATTATACAACTACTGAAAAAGAGTTGCTTGCGATAGTATTTGCTTTGGAAAAATTTCGCTCTTATCTGATTGGATCGAAAGTTGTTGTTTTTTCAGATCACTCGGCACTTAAGTACCTCCTCACAAAAGGCGACTCAAAGCCTAGACTCTTGAGGTGGGTACTACTTTTGCAGGAATTTGATTTGGAGATAAAAGACAAGAAAGGTGTGGAGAATGTGGTCGCGGACCATTTGTCAAGGTTAGAAAATCCAATGGTGACCACAAAAGAGAAGTGCATTAATGAAGAGTTCCCGGATGAAAAATTGCTGATGGTTTCTAAAAGGCCTTGGTTTGCTGACATGGCTAATTTCAAAGCAGGAAATGAAATTCCGGAGGACTATTCCTATCAACAAAAGAAGAAATTCTTTAGAGATGCTAACTTCTATTTTTGGGATGATCCATACCTATTTAAGGTGGGGCAAGATGGCTTGATCCGTAGATGTGTTGATGAAGAAGAGGCGCAAAGTATAATGTGGCACTGCCACAGTTCTCCATATGGTGGTCATCACAGTGGTCCACGAACAGCAGCAAAGGTGCTTCAAAGTGGTTTCTTTTGGCCGACACTGTTTGCAGATTGTGTAGAGTTTGCTAGAAGATGTGATAATTGCCAGAGGACCGGCAATGTTTCAAAGCGGGATGAGATGCCTCTAAACCAAATGCTCGAAGTAGAACCTTTTGATTGTTGGGGGATTGATTTCATGGGACCTTTCCCATCTTCACGGTCTAACCTTCATATATTGGTGTGTGTAGATTATGTTACAAAATGGGTGGAAGCTATTCCTTGCCAAGCAAATGACTCTCATACCGTGGTCAAGTTTCTTAAAGAAAATATTTTTACTCGGTTTGGGGTTCCTAGAATTCTCATTAGTGATGGAGGCAAACATTTTTGTAACAAATACTTGGAGAATGTCTTGGAGAAATACAATGTCAAGCACAAGGTGGCCACTCCATACCATCCTCAGACAAGTGGACAAGTTGAAGTATCTAACCGGCAATTGAAACAAATTCTGGAGAAAACGGTTTCTACTTCAAGGAAAGACTGGTCAATGAAGCTTAATGATACACTTTGGGCTTATAGAACCGCGTTCAAGACACACTTGGGGTTCTCTCCGTACCAACTAGTTTATGGCAAATCATGTCACCTACCGGTTGAGCTAGAACACAAGGCATATTGGGCTGTGAAATTTTTAAATTTTGATGCAGGTCTTGCGGGTGAGAAAAGATTGCTTAAGCTGAACGAACTTGAAGAATGGCGGATGCAAGCATATGAAAATGCCGTGATTTTTAAAGCAAGGACAAAGAAGTATCATGATAAAGGGTTGGTAAGAAAGGAGTTTAAGAAAGGACAGCAAGTCTTGTTGTTCAATTCTCGTTTAAGGTTATTCCCGGGTAAGCTGATGTCTCGGTGGTCTAGTCCGTTTGTCATTAAGGAAGTTTTTTCGCACGGGGCTGTGGAAATTTTTACACCAGGAGAGGAGGAGAAATCTTTCAAAGTAAATGGACAAAGACTCAAGTTTTATAAGGGAGGAGATTTTAATCGCCACAAGGTGGCAGTACTTTTCGAAGACCCTTGAGGTTTCGAGACCGTCAAGCTAATGACGCTAAAAGTAGCGCTGCTTGGGAGGCAACCCAAGGTTTTATTTAACCGTAATAGTTTTTCTTTTGATTTTTTGTGTTTTGCAGGTCAAATTGAAAAAAAGAGGAGTGTGAAAAGTGTACAACCAGGAAATTACGTTTGGGGCGGAAAAAATGGAGCCTGGGGCGTAAAAAAATTCTGGAAAATGTTGGTTGCTCTCTGTGTGCCGTTTGGGGCGTAAAAGTGCCGTTTGGGGCGGAAAAGTTTGAAGAAAAAAAAAACATTGCTCTCTGTTTTGCCGTTTGGGGCGGAAATGTTGGTGTTTGGGGCGTAAAAAAATACTGAAGAAAGTGACTGTCACTTATTTTTCCGTTTGGGGCGGAAGGTTTTCCGCCTGGGGCGTAAACAATTCTGAAAAATGTTGGTTGCCCTCTGTTTTGCCGTTTGGGGCGTAAGAAGTGCCGTTTGGGGCGGAAAAGTCACGTTTTAGGCGTAAACACATGAAACCCTCATTCTTTCTCTCAAACTTCATCTTCTTCAACAAACCTTATCCTTTCTCTCAAACTTCATCTCCTTCCTCACACAAATTCTCCATTAACCACCATCCAAACCTTCAAACCAAACACAAATCCTTCATTAAAACAACAACCACAACAAATTCACCCATTATCTTTCACCAATTTCATCCTCAAATCTCAAACCCCTCTTGAACCTAAACCTCCCAAATCCTTCAAACTCCATTAAAACAACAACCTCTCTCACACCCATAACACCAAACCCACGAAAATTCTTCCATCCAACTCTATTCTTCAAAACCCATCATCAACAACAACCAATTCTTCAAATTTTTCCAAAAACCAAAATCAAAAACCCTTCAAAACCCTACACGAAAATTCACCCAAAAACCACCATAAATCTTCATCTTTTCCATCAATCACCCTTCTCAATCTTTACCTTTCTCACCATGAAGAACATATTCAAAAAATCCTCAAAGGATAAAGAAGTTGAAGTTGGGTCTTCAAAATCAAGGTCAAAAGTGGTGAAGAAAAGGAGAGTAGTCCGAACTCCTACACCGTCACCTTCACCTTCTCCTCCACCATCACCGCCTAGAGAGCAATCACCACCTCCTCCAACGCCGGTTGTGACTGAAATTCCTCGGTCACGTTTTGTTCGTCCAACGGCCTACAATCGGTACCAGACTCTCAAAAGTAAGGACTTCAAACCTGAAAAGCGTCTCACGGATGAAGTGCTAGCATTTCCCTTAATTGAAGCAGAATTCCGCAACAGGCATTGGTATGAGTTTAATTTCTGTCTTCGGTCTGGAAATCGTACTTTAGCATTAGAATTTTTGAGTAATGCATGGCGAGTGAAAAATTCGTCACCACGGATTGCTAAAGTACGCGGGGTAGATGTAGACTACTCCCCGGAAACTATAAATAGGATATTTCATTTTAATGTTCCTGAATTCTGTGTTCTGAATCATCGACGTGAGAATAGGGCAACCATGGCATCAGATAAGCGTGAGGCTTTAAAATCTCAGCTGACTGTACCCGGAAGTGTGTGGGTGAGACCATCAAGACAGCTCCCACCCCAGCGGTTTAAAACCGCTCAATTGTTGGATTTTCCACGGATTTGGGCTGAATTTTGGATAAATAACGTGGAGCCAAGTGGGAACAATTCTGAGATTCCTATGGATGTAGGGCTAGCACTTCAAGCTATTTTGTTAGGTGAAGACATCGATTTGGGCACAATTCTGAGTGATGATTTGTCTGCAATTATCCAGAAAGATCCCGGGTCATATAGTCTAACACATCTCTGTTTGATCACTAAACTGTGTCTGGATCAAAATGTTGCTACTTTTGATGATGATCAAATGGAAGAGCCTAGAAAAGTCACTACGGCTTTTGTGAGAGATGTGAGAAGAAAAACTTTCGGGAAGACATTCATTCCATTTGCTGATGTGGATGATGTGATGGATTATACGGTTGAGGGAGGAGGCGAAGAAAGGGAGGAGAATGTTGAAAATATGATGCATCATGACATACCACAAGGTCCGGAAATGGAGAGTTTTCCAGCTCCGCAATTTGATGTGAATGTTCTTGCTGACATGGTGTGGAAAATGGACATGAGCACTCAACAGGGCATTGATATGGCGGACCACTATGACACTTCATCCGCCTTATGGCAAGCATCCATGCGTTACCGGGAGCAAGTCCCGGCATATTTCTATCCGAGATATCCAACAATGCATGAATTTGATGAAGCTCACAATCAAAGAGTTAGGAGCATGGCGGCTACACATGAAATGAACCGTGCTACCTACATTCGCCAAAGGAGGGCAGCTGGCCTTCCAGATGAAGGAGGGTCCTCATCAATGCAATTTCCTGGAAATCTGCCTCGTTTTGATCATGATCACAACATGCCCGAGCAGGATTGAGGTTTTGTGCCATTCACCTTTACTGTCCTTCTCCTCTATAGATTCTTTTTGGCCTGTGTATTATGATTCCTTTGTTTAATTTGTTGCATGCTTGATGTTGGTCTATAATAAGTACTTGAGCTAGTCGTTTTGTTTTCTTTGAATGTTTTAGTCTTTTTGAAAACCTCACACTATTGAAATTTGTTTGGCTATCATCTTAGATTCAAAATTGTTGACCAAATGTGTGATATGAATTTGTGATGTTTTTGATTGTTTCGGATGCATCATAGTGATGATTTAGGCAAGGCTTAGGGACTCTCACAAATATTGACCATAGTTTAATTCAGCAAAAACTGTGAGATTTTGAGCCCAAACACTGATTTCTTTTGTTGATTATGAGAATTCCACACTTAGCTATGTCTCTAGAATTTGCGCATGTTCTCTTTAATTGATTTATTGTTGTGATGTACACACGAGGCAAGTTGTTTGGTACCTTGAGCCTGTTCTAGCCACCCTTATCATTGCTTATCCATTGTTTAACCCCTTTTGAGCCTAAAGAAAAAATGTTTTGTTTGTATCTGACCCAAGTTATCAAAATATTATAAATAAAAAAAAAAAAAAAAAAATGATTTTCTTGGAGAATTAGATACCTTTAGTGGTTTTTGCACAATGCATTACACTAAGTTTGGGGTTGCTTTTGGAACTAGCAACAACTTAAGTTTGGGGTGGATATACTATACTAGAGAACTAAAAAATCATGAAAGAAAAAATTCCAAATTATGAAAGAAAAAAAAGTCAAAAGTTCACCAAGAAAAGAAGTATCGAAAAAAAAAAAAAAAAAAAAATAATCATGGTGATCTTCTTGAAAACAAAAAGGAATTTTGTGAAAGAAAATTGTTCTCTAAGTATAAATTCTTACAAAGTAGGGTGGGGTGTTGTATCTATTCGACTCAGTGGTATCTAATTTCAAGTTTTTTTTTACTCACTTACCAGAAAAGCCACCATCCACCTTTTAACCAGGCCACGTTATAACCTTTAAAAGTCCTCTAATGTGTGTGCTCATGACAATGTGATTGATTTTTGAGAATGTCTGCAAATTTATAGTAGTCTAGTTATGATGTGTTGATTGAGTGATTATATAACCCTTAAACAGGAGAGTCGGTGAGGGTGTGAAGAAATTAAGTATGGTCAATCTTTGTTTGATGCTCTTTGTGTTGCCTAAATTTGAAACTGTGTGTACTTGAATCATGACGAAATTGATCATTGAAATATCATGCAAATTACGTCTAACTTGATTGGGTTTGAGTTTGTTTAGCCAGATAAATCGAGGTAGTGTTTTGTTTTCCTGGAGATTGAGATATTCCTTGAGGACAAGGAAAAGTTCAAGTTTGGGGTTGTGATGACATTAGTCATTACATGGAAATAAAGACCATTTTCAAGTGATTTTAGAGGTTTTTGACTTAAATCATGAAGAATAAGACATTGATTTGAAGCCACATGCGAAGGAAGATAGCAGATAAAAATTGGTGGAAATTGAAGCACTTTTACGCCTGGGGCGGAAGTTTTTCCGCCTGGGGCGGAAATTTCACTGAAGAACCAAGATTGCTCTCTGTTTTGCCGTTTCAGGCGAAATTTCTTGTGCCTGAAACGTAATTCTTTACGCCTGGGGCGGAAATTCTGTGCCTCAGGCGGAAAACGTTATTTTTGATCAGTTTTATAAAAGGGAAACATCAGATCTGGATCATTATCGAATTTTTACGCGAAAGAACAGCATTTGGAGCGATTTTGGAGGATCAAGAGCGACCAAGCAAGGATTCAAGTGTGGAAACACATCAAGATTCTTCTTGTAATGATGCTTTCTTTCATTTTAATTGATGTAATTTCTGAATTTGCAATGTCTAGCTAAATTCTCATGATTGGTCCTTAGGTGATTCTAATTACTTTTGATCTTGAACTATGTGATTGTCATATGATATGATTAATGAATTACGAAGTTAGTTTCTATTGATTGTTCTTTGTGCTTAATGCTTTGTATGAATTCGCGACTTATATGATGATTGCAATGATTTGTTTTACTATGACGATAGGAATAAATCATCGATCTAGGAACGATTAATCAATTAACTTTCACTTAAGACATTTCGGATTGTTAATTGAGATTAAAAGATTAAAGTTTTTCTTCCTCACATGATCATAGGTCTTACTAAGACATTAGGGATTGATGATCATGAGAGAGGATTATGTTACCAAGACATTGGGCATAATCAATTTTGTTTTGATCAAATCATGAAACTAATTCGACTAATTCGTTATCATACATGAAATTACCAAGAGAAATAGTAATTAGATGACCCAAAAAGGACCAATCGCTTTTCTTACATCAATCTAAACACCAAAGCAATTCCAAAGTTTAAAAATTTGAACTTGAAACCAAACAAGAACCCCCTTTTACAATTTATGTCAATTTACATGAGTATGTCTTCAATTTACAATTGATTTACAACAATCCCTGCGGAAAGAACGATTTTATTATACTACTTGACGACGATTTAGTACACTTGCTAAATTTTCCATCAAAAATCGTACCCGTCCCTAGGCAACATAATATCAAAAGAACTCCTAAAGCATGGATTACGAGGTTGCAACGACGCTTGAAAAACAACATTCACTGAAGCATTTTCAATCAACGATCTTCTCTAACTTCTACTTAAGCATGGATTCTGAAACCATTGATTTGGATCAAAAGATTCATATGATACCTTATTAGAAATCTCAGCTATCAAAGAGAGGGAAAAGTACTCTAGAATATTTATACTTAGTTGATTAAAAAAAAACTATTCATCGTACAAGTACACAATAAGAGAGGAATAAAAAAAACTATTATTTTATAAGAGAGGAATAAAAAGAACTATATTCATGGTAGAAGTACGCAATATTTTTATTCAGAAAATTCAATAAGAGAGGAATAAAAAAAACTATTATTTTATAAGAGAGGAATAAAAAGAACTATATTCATGGTAGAAGTACACAATATTTTTATTCAGAAAATTCAACATAATTTGGGTGCTTACCCATAAGAACAATACAATACAACTTAGTGCATGACATACACATGCGTAACCACATGCGTAACCACATGCATTGTATCACTATCAAAGAAACCTAAAGTCAAACCTTTCTAACCATAGGTAATGAAAAAACAAAGACTTCAACATTGTAAATTATTCACAGAATATGACACAAAATACAAATTCCAGTATTTTTTTTTTAAACTACCATGATATATATACAAAGTTTTTCACCGTTATAATAATGTCTATAATCTTTGTCGAAAAACTTGTAGAACTTATAAGATAGATTCTTCTCTTCCAATCAGTATGTATTGATATGATATCAAATCAATTTTACAAATATTCATCATGAACTGCATACATTAGTTGGACACGACCTCCATGAACTCAGGGTCATTTCCCATTGCCTCCAAAATTTTGTAAGGAAGACACACTTGAAGATTGATACTACCTTCTTCTATTCCAGAAAATGCACTAACAAATCCATTTATGTTATTGCCACTTCGAACTGCCACAGGCTTTCCCCAACCAAAATCATTGCCATAAACATCAAACCATGGGGAGCTGGTAGTGGCCAAGAAATCTTTATTGATCATGCTAGCAGATGTAATAAAGCTTGGATTTTTCAACCAAGACTCATAATGATTCTTTAATTTCTCATTAGAGTGTGAAGCAATCAACTTGTTCATCTCCCAAGCACCTTTACCAAGCCCACCTTCCTTCAATAAATCCCCGGCTTTCATTTTAACCCCACAACCTATAATCGCGTTTCCAAAATAATCTTCTGGCAATTGTGGATCAATCCTTTGTCTAACTCCTATCACGAACATATTGTAGACTTCTTCTTGTGGATCAAGATGTTTGGAACGGATCACAGAGCGCCAAAGGTGAGTTAAAACCGCTTGTAGTGAAGAAATTTTTATGGTATCATTAATTTCTGCGTTGACTTTCGATTTCAGTTGCTCAATTTTTTCCTTTGTGAAGCGAAATATTCTTTCTGATAGACAGAGTTTTTCGTTATCAGATGACGAAAAACTCAATCTATCAGAGTGATTTTGTGGCTCTATAGTGAAAGGAAATCGTATGGGCCTTTGTATACCATTCGGAAACCAACGCTCTAACGTTGGAGGTTTAGATATTTGATGATGACAACATCCACGTGAGATTTCAGCCCAAGAATTAATGAAATTCCACGTGGAGTTTCCATCACCGACCACATGGTTGAACGTGCAGCCAATGAAGATACCATCAACTAACTCCGTGACTTGAACCGCCAACAATGGATTTGATGTGCCTTCGTAGTTTCTAACTCCGATAAAAGGAAAAAACGAACGGACAACTGAAGGAACATAGGTGGATTCTAGGATGTCAGCAACACAAGTATTCTTTGATGCGGCATGAATAAAGGTTACACCTGCATTGTTGCATGTAATGGAACACGAGACGGTGTTGTCTTTGTGTTCCGTTATTTTAAGACGGCCGGCAAGAGGTTGGAAAAAGGAAAGGGCAGAGGTTAGAGAGTGTCTCAGCCGTTGGATTTGGTCAGATGCTAGAGGATGGTGATAAAGAAGACCCCTTTTGTTGGTTGAAGCAAGTAGAAACTGAAGATCCCATGGAGTTAAATCAATTTTTTGATTACTTGATTTTAGTGCTTTGATTGTATTGGCGGAGAGGACTTGAAATGCACCCATATATTTATTTACTTTATATAAGTTATAGTGTATACATCTAGACTCTCGGATGACCATATATATAGTTGTGGCTGTGTGCTTTATTTCTTTATATAAATTTAGAGTCAAGGCCTCAAGGGTAATATTTCAATTTAAGATAGAGAAAATTTTAGAGTTCGAGTATTTATTTATTTTCAATTTTTTTTAATTGAATTTATGTTTATATCTCTTTAAAGATATGTCATTTTATTATTAGACTAAACTTGAGAATTTTCTAAGAATGTTTAGATGAAATGAAACCGTCTCTGAGTTATGTGCATATGATATCTGGTAAAGAGTTACTCTATAAACTAAGAAGTTTTAGTTTTCATATTATGGCTGCTAAACTTGTTTTTTGTTGTTGAAATATGGCTGCGAAACTTTGTATAATTCATTGGCCGATTATATAAATTGCTAAACATTTGACATTGGCCAACTGTAACATCACATCGTATGATTAATCAAATGTCAATATTTAACATTTGACGTCAAATAAAAACATTTGATACTTGATTAATTTGACATTTTTCCGTTCAAATAAAAACATTTGACTAATTAAAATAGTACTTGATAATTGGTATACATTTTACTAAAAGAAATTGAGACAAAAAAACTTAGTATACAACAAGCTAGTAATATGAAAAAGAATAAAGAATATTGCGGAAACCATTTTAATGTGTTATTTTAACAAATTGCACTATTTCATACAACAGCCTTTCAAATTACACTCAAATTGTAAAAAAGAGTAAGTACTAACGTCTCTTTCAAGTTAAACTGAAAATAATCAAAGAAACAAACATTAGAAACACCAACCATGAACCAAATACACAGACAACAAAAACCAATCGACAAACACGCGTTGACCAAAAAGGATGACTATGGTGGCATAGAATTGCACGTTGAAACTTTACAATGCATAGTATAAGTTTAGTTTTTACAAATTGTTAGGAAAATTCTAAACAGTCCCCCTTGGAGGCAGTGGCGAGTATACCGCCGGGCATGCCTGACACGTACCTGGGCTGCCCTTCTTATATATATGGGTTATGCTAACCGGTGCCCCCGGGGCACTGGTTAAGGAAACCAAAAAAGAAAATTTTTAAATTGAAAATAACACTTTTTAGAATTTTGAGACGTTGACTGCACAAAGTTCAATGTTATATTACTATATTTGCCTCCTTAAACAGTGCCCCGGGGCACTGTTTAGCATTTTCCTATATATATATATATATATATATATATATATATATATATATAGGCTTAATTAATAAAATGGTCCTTAAAGACATTTTTGGTTTCAGATTGGTCCCTTAAAGAAAAAAAGATCCAAATAGGTTCCTTAAAGAAAAAAAGTCCGAATAGGTCCCTTAAAGACATCTCCGTTAATCAGTTTGGTCCCTAAAAAGAGGTCTAAATAGGACCAAACTGATTAACGGATATGTCTTTAAGGGACCTATTCGGACCTTTTTTTCTTTAAGGGACCTATTTAGACCTTTTTTTCTTTAAGGGACCAATATGAAACCAAAAATGTCTTTAAGGAACCATTTTATTAATTAAGCCTTATATATATATATATATATATATATTTTTTTTTTTTTTTTTTTTTTTAAATGAAAACAAAAACAGAAAAAGGAAGAGTTAGAATTTGCTTTCTCTTTCTCGATCCCTCTCTCTCAAAATCGCTGTTCCTCTCTCACCCACCGCCACCGGCCGCCGCTCTCAATCCCTCTCTCACTGCTCTCAATCTCTCTCCCTCACCTCGCCGTAACGCCGTTCAATCTTCCGCGCAGCCGCACCACTGCTCAGCTCACCGCGCCGCACCACACCGCACCGCACTCACTCTTTCTCTTCGTCTCGTTTCAGGTAAGCAAACTAACATACTGCAATTAATTTTTAACAACCTAACCTTCTCAATCTAGAATCTTTGTTTGATGATTTGGTGTTGTTTTGAATTTTAAATTTATTAAGCTGTTTTGATTGTTAAGTGATTATATAAATAAGCTGTTTTGGTTATATAAATAAGTAGTTTTGGTTGGTTCTGCAATAGTGTTTTTGTTCTAAAATAGTGAGAATGAAGGGTTTTTGTTCTAAAAACTATTTGATTTCATGATGCCTCTTGTTGTAAACTAACTTGGTGATTTTCTACTTTGTGATATTATTGTCATCGTAACTGCAACTAAAACTTTGTTTAATTGTGGACATTTGTGTTGTGTTCACTTTGATGGATCAAAATCACCTTTGTTGATGAAGCACTTTCTTTCTTTTATAAGCTGATGACAAACCTTGTATTCTTGATCTCAGTTTGATCTTATACACAATATTAAATAAGAATAAGATAGTCTTGTGATATTTGTATTCAGTTTGAAATGTAGTCTCGTTGATCAGATATCAGTTTCTTTCTCACAGTTGTTTGTTATGGATTTCTTTCATTAGGGGAAATTACATTATATTATGTTGATTTCATAATTGACCAAGCCTTACAATAGGCATACTACAAGTGTATATTGTGAAGAATATTTTCTTTTGCATAAAAAGAGAAGTACTAATGTAATTTAAATATGTTTTTGAATTGCAGAAACAACTTTGTCTTTTAAATATTATTGTATCTAGAAATTTGGTTGATAAAATTCCCTCCAAAATTTTGCCTAGGCTCTCTAATATTACTGGAATCGCCACTGGTTAAGCAATTAAAAATAGAAATTCTGACTCGAAATGCGTGCATTCAATACCTCAAAAGTATAAAAAGTTATTTTTTGAATATTTTTTTTTTGGTATGCTTAACAAGTGCACCGAGTGCACTATTTAGCATGACCATTTTATACTTGAATAATTCAATTCATCTTCGTGTATATATATATATAGTCACAATATAATGATATTGAATATCAGGATTGATCTTGTAGCTATACAAAGAGACTCAAGGAACACAACCTCTTGAGTTTTGAGTCCATAAAAGTGATTAAGGGTTCGATTACTGACCAATTAACCGATAAGCCACTAGATTTGGTAATTATTTGAGTAGTATGATAGAGATTATGAATTCGATCTTCAATTTCATTATACACAAAAAAAATCAATTGAATTTTTTTTTTTTTTTACTTTAAAAAAAACTATTTTTAAGTATCCACAAATTTGTCACAAAATTTAGTCACCCCACCTTTTTTTTAAGTCACTCCACCTAAATAGCGGTAAAAACTTCAACCACGAGATCGATCGAACTGTCAAGATTGAGAGAAGGAGAGAGATGGAGACAGTTGGGGAAGGAGAGAATCCGGATCCCAATATCTAATGACTTTGTTAACCCTTTTTTTTCCTTAAAAAAAAACCCTTATTCTTTTAACAGGACGCCACCACTCACTTCTACTTCAAGAATTTGGTTTCTCCAAACTATAAAACCTCAGAAAATTCTACACACCCATCGAGCGAGAGAGAAATGACTCTTTCTCTGAGGTATCGCCGTGTAAAAGAAATCTCACGGTGGTTTCTACAACCACTTCTCTACTACTCAGGTCTCTTCTCAATTACTTCATCTTCATCTTTTCATAATGTTTAATTTAGTTTCTTCAACTAATTTTAATTTCATTTTAATATTATTTTTTTTAGGTCATTGTTATCAGCAATATGGTAATGGTTTAAGCTCAGTGCCATTTTCTCCTAAATCAATTGCTAATGAGGGTTTAGTGAGAGGTTTTCATCAACATAGGTAATTGCTTTTTCAAATTTCAATTTTTGTTCCCTTTATTCGGTGTGGTGGTGTTTGTTTAGTTCTTTTCAACTTTATTAGCTCGATTGCATTGCAAAACAAATCACAACCAATCATATGTGTGAATTTAGAAGTGTTTATGAACTTATGATTATACATCCATTACCGATAGATTGAGGGTCCGTTTGTTACGGATTAAAAAAATAGTGATTTTGATGCAAAATAATTTAGAGATTTTTAGAAAAGTTGAATTAATTTGTGTTTGTTTATTATAATAAAAATCACTTTTTTTAAATAAAATAATTTTTAGTTTGTTTGGATACAACTTATAAAAGTGATTTTTTTAATTACAAATAACTTTCTTCTTTTAACATTTCTTTTCTCTCTCCTCTAAAAAATATCTATTATTTTATAAGCTACTCTTAGTAGCTTCTCATTTTTAGTTGTTTTCTGATTATTTTTAGCTTCTGATTATTTTAAAAATCTGTAACAAATAGATGCGAAACAATTAAAAGTGATTATTTTTATAAAAAAGTGATTTTTTTTCTTCTAAAATAAGCTATAACAAACGGCCTCTGACATTGTAGAAACTAGAAAAACATTTATACTTATAGCATATATGAATTAAATGTTACTAACCTTTTAGTCATTTAAATATACCATTTTGATATTAATCACTGGAAATTGGAACTATCTAGGATTGATTCCAACATAGATTGAATATTGCAGGGATTAAAACCAAAAATCAAAGACTAAAAGAAAATTTTCTATGTTTAACAGATCATAACTGGGAAGAATTTATTTAGGGACTAAGGTGAAAAAATGTTTATTATAGGGATTAAAAATTTACAGAAGGTTATTAAATTTAGAATTTAGAATTCTTGGTGTTTATGATTTTCTTGCTTTGTTAGGTTTCCTGACTTCTGATTGACAGTCATATTCAGGTTCTCGACATTGGCCGATGTATCAAATAAACATGCTCCTGAAGTTGATTTTTTGTCTTTCTTAAAATCTTCGTTGGATGAACTTGAAGGTATCGGTTTTGCTTATCTATTTGTGTTTTGATTATATGATCTTAAAGACAAGTTCAGTTCATTTTATTTTTGATCCAAGCATTTTATTTTTATTCTTGTGAAGTGACATAAATAACTTGCAAATTTTATACTTTTTCATAGTGTTGCCAAATAGAAGCGCTATAGCATAGCAAAACTTGAATCAACTGCTATTGTCTCTTGATATGTGATTTATTACAAATTGTTGTCAAATAATGGTGCTATATGGCTGTAGCGTGGCAGATTTGAACAGACCTCTATTTTTCGCAATCTGTGATTGGCACTACTTTTTCAGTTTTAATGGGATTAATTATATGCTCAGCTACAGTTCTATGTTTTTAATTGTATGAAACATTTTTTTGTTACATTTCACATGGGTCCAATTCTAAGACACATTGGTTACTGCATTTGGGATTTAATGAATTGAACATTCCATCATCTGTACTTTTCGTTTATTAAATATTAAATAATTACTTCTTTATTTGAAATTTCAGGACCCCATCATTACTGGTTAAACAGATCTGTTAAAAATAAACAATTTTTTGGAATTCATAGCATTCACGGCATTCATGGAACATTTTTGGTTCTTGCTGCAAGAAACTTCGAATGTGGCATTATATTTCAAAAGTTGAAGGCAATTCAGGAGAGGTATAGGAAGGTTATTATTTCCATTCCTCCTAACCTTGATACAAGTAGGGATGAACTTTTCGTAATAATAATATTAATAAAATATTTTGGTTGCAGGTTCCCTCATATTACTGTTATGGGCATTACATTAACTGATTCTTCCGATCGTGGGAACCTAATCCAGTTACTGATGACTGAAAATATCACGTTCCCTATTTTGTTGTCTCAGCGAACATTCCCTCAGGTGTGGTAAAATCCGTTGTTTAGTTTTTGAAGATATGGCGTTGTTTGATTTGTTCAATATATCCAACCCTACCTAGTAGTTGTTGTTGTAGCTTTTGATATACATTAATATTTGTTCCATGAAGAGACTAATATATCTTCCACGACGAATTTTCGCTGTTAATAGTTTGCTAAATTTCCCCGTCCCTAAATTTCCCCGTCCCTACTATATGGTCATATGGAACAGAAGCAGAATCACAAAATAAAGGAGATAAGAATAAGCCCTGATATTGATGATCAGTAAAACACCTGTGGCATATAAGTTAAGAGAACTTTATTACAGAAAACTTCTTAGACCAAGTTTGTTGAAAGAAACTTGAGATATTTGATAAGTACAAGATGAAATGGTACTGAATATGCTTCAGTGATTAGATCACTCAGCATAATGTTAATTTATATACATTAAGATTACAAGGCTAATAAATTATAGAATACAGTTTACAAGAGGAATAATTAGTGCTAACTCAATTTCAGAAAATGCATTGAATCTACTTTACCATACAATGAATCTTAGCTAAGTGGATCATTGATGAACATTAATTGCAAATATATTTCTAGCAAGACTCTTAAGAATTTAATTTATAGGAGTTAGTCTCTGACGTGGTGCTAAAGCCTCTAAGATGTGTTGGTGACGAGTTTGATCCTTGTCATCCCCATTCTTCTAAATAAAAAAGAATTTCAACACAAGGTAGAGTTGGCTCGTGTTTTGTTCATGCTCCAAGTCAAAAAGGTCCTTATATGAAAGGCATATTAGATATAATAGCAATCATGAGCCTTTGTTTAAAATTTAAATAACTGAAGTTTCTACTTGGATAATTGGTTTGGTCCATAACTGTTTTCTTGTAGGTACTCCCTGTCTTATTTCTTGGCTATCTATTTTTGAATATATATTTGGTTTTATTGGTTACATTTTATTTACTATAATTCTTTTGGTATGTATAGATAGAGAAAGGTGATTTCTACATACTATTTAATAGTTTCAAGAGCCCAATAATTTGTCATGAGAAGGATGTCAGTCTTGAAATTCTATGTCAAGGTAATGGCACATTTCAACATTTAGAGAATGTGTCACTTGAATGTTTTTCATGTTTTTTGACTTTGGCATCAAATGTAGCTATTCAGGGGTTACAGAAGCAACCAAGTGAGGATTCTAAGTTGCTCAATGTCTTGAGATCTACATCTTGGAAGCAGGATCTTATCACCAAGGATCAATATATTTGTTCTCCTCTACAGAATTTACTTCTAAATTACCCAGGTAACAACCAAAAGGTCGATTGACATTTTTTCCTGTATATCTTCCTCCTCCCAATTAGAAATACATATTTGTGAATGTAAAGTGTCTATCTCTATCCGACCCATTGATGTGGATTGAATCAAATTAAATGTAAATAATGAACAGCTGTTTATGTTTTTGTGAAGCATAATGGTTTTGGGAAAGCAAGCATGAAATTCAGTAGGATATACATTATGCTTAAATCCTCCCCCCCAAACATAATAAAATAAGTTTTTGGTGGAGTTGGTCTAATAATCAAAGTAAACTTGGTCTAATTCGATAACATTGAAAATGGCTGCAATCATGAGATACTACTATACAAAACCACATTGCCACACTCTCTGTATTGTTTTTCCTGGTGCAACTATTTGATGCCTTTGGTTCAGAGCCAAGTTATCCATCTTCAAGGGTACTCTTTGCCTGTAAACTTATGTTTTTTGATGAGGTTATGTTTATGTTTATCTTCAAGGGTATTCTTTGATTTTTTCACCATTAGCTACAAATAATGGAAGATGCCCTAGTATGTATACAGTTTTTATGTAGCATTAGATGTTACGGATCCATTGCTGATTATTGCTCTTTTTAGGAACTGATTCCGCTAGGTGCTTCCCAAAACCCCATTGCATTGCAGTTTTTAGTAGCATTTGTAGCACCACCATTAGCTGAAGAAGTCTTATTCTTTTACAATTTTGAACTTTTTGTTATTTCATCCTTAAATAAATAGCTCTTTATTTCCTTCAACTTATAGCTGTTATTTTTTTGGACTATTTGGCCATTTCACCCTAAAATTCCAAATGACAATAAAATTAGGCTCTCATTTCTTGTTCTCTAAAACTGCTTCATCTCCCCCACCTTGTACCAGCTTTACGGCAGTCATATTGCTACCCACTAACTGCATTGACTACATAGATATAAATATATGTATGTGTAGACTGTTCAATTTTTTTGACACCTAGTTTTCCTCTAACCCTCTCCTAATTCTATTCAATTTTCATTGCCTTGACCAGTCATCCTTTCCTAATGTGGATATTCAAGTTATAGTCTCTTAGACTTCAAATATCATTTGTTTTAGCAAATTGAGAAATTAAATCACAAGATTTTTGATAGTAAATTATTAGGATATTTAAGAAATAATAAATTATATTTCATGGTCCTGGTTCTTTTTTAACTAATTTAATATTTCTATATCATTGTCCTATTTTATAGGTTGCGTCTCTGCAGATGAAAGTCATAACCGCCTCTTCATTTCTGATTGCAATCATCATAGGATTATTGTATGCGATGACAATGGGAAGATTATTAACTGTGTACGTATACTAATTATTATTCCAGATCCTTTATAAGTTATTAATTACTAATTGATTATTCCAGATCCTTTATAAATTATTAGCTTATTTTTCCATTCTGTCTAGTGATAGTAAGACTGACATGTCTTTGAACATCAATGTATATGCTCCATTTGTCTCCCTTATAATATACCGGTGTCATGCTGTGAACACCTCCCTCTAAAATGTAGGCGTGTTTAGGCAAAGGATAAATAAATGATAGATGATACTATTGTAGGTATATTGTAAAAGTTAAATACTGAACTAATTCTGGTTAAGTTAGTTAAGCTTGCACAGGTTGGGTAGAAAGGAAACTGTTATTAACAGCATTATTCAATCTGTATGAAAAGCAATTATTTCAATGTGATGTGATTTGGAGGCTACATTACTAGTGTGCTGTGAATTCATGTAGGTCTACTAAAAATACCGCCATAAATAAATATTTATCTTATGTCTAATAATGTAGTAATTTTAGGTCCGTGGATTAAATTAAATAATAAACAAAAGGTAATGCTATAGATATTTGGTTGTGACTTGAAGGAAAATTCAACTTAAAGAAAATATATTGAAACCAATGGAGTAAACAATGGTGAAATAGTAGTGTTTGGCTAAAACAATTTTGTTTATTATTGCTTTATATATTACACATTAAAAAATTAAATATATATTTGATTATTACCGGTAGGATCCCAATTGGACCTTAGAACCTTGATCCAGTACCTATACCAATTCAATATCCGGTTTGGTTTTTAATTACCTTTGCTTAGAAGTGTGTGACACCTATGTAACATTTTTGAATATTCGTGTTCCATTCTAATTAACTGCTGTGTTGCTGCCATATTGTTTGCTAATATTTATTTGAAGACATACACATTCTTTAGTTCATGTATTTTGAAGTGTCCTTTCTTTTGCACACTGTTGGACCTTTTTGACCTTGTATGCATCCTTATCATCATGATGAAATGAATTAACCTTTCTCTTCTTCAATTATTGTTATCTAGAGAAAATAATGAAACTAACACGTTACATTTATACTTTCATGTGTCTTCTTCAGATTGGCTCTTCCCCAGGATTTGAGGACGGTGATTTTGAATCTGCTAAATTAAGGCGTCCAGCTGGTTCTTATTACCATGCTACTGAAGATTGCTTATACTTTTTGGATTCAGAGGTATGTATATATTTTGATTTATACAATTATTATCATCAGATTTCTAGCCAACTTTGTCACATATGATGGGAATTTTATGTACATCCCTGTTTTCACACAATGCGCCATCTTGTCACAATTCCAGCAACATCTTGTTTGCGTTTTGGATCAGCAATGGTTGGCATCTTGGTCTTTCTCCATTGGTCCTTGCTTGTTTCTGATGACGAGTATCTTATGAATTTTTTGCTCTCCAAATTGTTTGCGACACTTCACTTTACTCCCGAGGATTTCCTCTGCAGCTTATGAATCTTGCTCAAGATTTCTTGTACCATAGCCTCTTTAATCGTAACACTAGCATGTATCCGTAACCATCATTCTGCTGCCTTTTCCCCTTTATGACCTCAGTCTTTGCAATATTTTCTCACGCTGTCCGCCCAGTATACCATTCTTAATCAAACCATGAAATTCTCTCCATATGAAGGAGCTTTGATACCAGACAATAGAAATCGGTTCTTATTACGGAAGAAAAATAGTGTTTATTGACAGAAAATTCAAGTACAATCTGGTAACCAAGAGACCTAAAACTATATACATCTTAATTTTTTTAATAATTTCATGGAAACCTCACTAAACATCGCATATTTTTATTTATAATCTATCATATTTCACTCTCTAACTAACTATTCACCTAGCTAAGGGAGTTACCTATCAGTTACCAAGCATATAT
Organism: Trifolium pratense; assembly: GCF_020283565.1. NCBI lineage: Eukaryota > Viridiplantae > Streptophyta > Magnoliopsida > Fabales > Fabaceae > Trifolium > Trifolium pratense. The sequence goes on along the minus strand of NC_060062.1, from coordinate 8,666,870 downwards.
ATGGATATGCATTAGCAGAATTTATATCGTGAAAAAGAAACAATTCAAGATGGGGAGGAGGGGACTTTAGATATTTAATATTACGGAGTTTGAATTACTCTATGAACAAAAGGGCTCCTTTCTGTAAGTTTATGCCGGGTTTTCCCAGCTGAAGCTACTTTCTGAAGCTCTTCTAATTGTCTGTTCAATAATGTTTTGGGAAACCTTGATAATCTTTGTTTTTTCTATTTTGAGTTTGGAGTATTTTTCTAAGATGCTATGTTTAACTATATGAGGTTTCTTCATTTCCTGGAAACCCATATTTAAGCATTAGAGAGGCGTGTAGATTTGCTGCTTCTGCATTCATGTTTTCTGACATCCAAAAGGGGGAATGACTTCAGTAAAAATTGTTCAATTATATATTTGATTTGAGATTTCTTTCTTTTTGTGGATTTATTTAGCAATTTTATAAACCTGTCCTTTGATAGAGTTATCCCTTATCATGTATTTTTTTTCTTTCTTTTTGTTAGAACCATGCTATTAGGAGAGCGGACATGGGAGCACGTTTAGTGGAAACTATTTATCCTATAAGCACTGTTAACAATGGAGGTGGTCGCATATGGAACTGGGTCAGGAGTAAGCTTGGTCTAGAAAGCCATGTGGAGACCATTGTAGAGGAAAAACCTGAAGTGCTCGATTCTAAATCATTATATTTCCCATGGCATCTGTTGAAATCAGATGATGACACTCTCTATATTATAGATCGCAGGTGAGTGATTCACTACTTTTAACATTTTTTGGTATATACCATTTACACCTAATCCCCCTTGCCCTACTCGGTTTTGATCTTGAGCTCAATTCAATGTACATGGTTCAAGTTGTGATTCTCACTCGTTGATACTTATCATCTGTACTTACAGGTTTCAAACTTTATGGACCATGGATTTCGGTTCAGGAAAAGTAGACGAAGTTTTTGAAGGTTTGATTTGTATTATTTGTATTGTCACATTAAAAAATCTCGTATCTTTCTTTAGCCATTGGATTTTTTGACATTTATTTATCATTTAAAACCAGGTTCTCCTAGAATTCTTAAGATCTGTGGACAGCTAATCGGACAAAATTTATCCATATTAGATAAGATTCCCTGTGACCAGTTTCAACAGAAAACTAATAATGTGTGTGTGCTGGATGGCCTCCCACATTCGGATCTTTTATCTTCATCTACAACCTTTCAAAATCACATGTTCATTTGCGATAAGGGTAATCCTTTTCTCCTTGGTCATCAATGTTCTCTTGTGTAGATGCAATTATATAAATTGTTCACTTCTATGTCTTACTAGATCGACAGAGGATTATGAAGGTCAATATTGAATCTGGCGTTTGTTTGGACTTCCAGTTATCTAATTTAGGGTCACTTGGTATTCCTTATTGGTTGACTTCCCCTGTGGATATATTTTATGCTGGGTAAGCTATTTCTCTTGAAGCTTTCTTGGTTCTTTTACTCCCAAACTCGTCATTTTTGTTTGTATACATTGTATGTTGAATATGTTTCTTTCAACCCATTCTAACTTTTCGATCATATTACTGATCTTAACAGTGGAAATGGACTTTCAGATACAGCAATCAATCATCTGCAACATTTTGATTTGCTACCAGGTCAGTTTATTACATTCTAAAACCGGGTATTTCTGAATTTAAACATTATTTTTTTTTGAAGAAGCTAAATTAGCCCACCCAAATTGGCACCAGAGAGAATCGAACCTCAGACCTCAAGAGAAGCACACTCCCAGGTCCCAAGCCAATACCAATAAACCAACCCAAGTGGGTGGTCTGAATTTAAACATTCTGAAATGCGTTGTGTGGGTGTGTCTCACTGGATTTGTTCATATATCAAGGATTATATGTTGCATGTACCGTTCTGAAATCTTTTAGATTCTCTGTTTAGTACATAATCATCAACAATAGTGTACTTCACCGCAAACTATTATTTCTCAAGTATCGTTTTTTATCTAGAACTTCTGTGCTATGTGTTACAGGCAAGATTGACATACAGTTGAGTGTGGATGTTCCTGCTGATATTGAGCTTGTAGAGCCATTGCAAGAATCCTGTATATGGCGTCAAGCAAGAGGTGCAGCTACTGAAATCTCTGGAATGGATGATCCAAACTCCATAGATAAGGTCCTTTTGCAAATGGAAACTTTCTTTAGTTAAGTAGTCTGGTTATTTATGCATTTGCACTCACTCCCGTTCTTGGTGTAGGTTGGTGTTGCACAACAGTGGTACAATGAATTGGATATTGTCGCCACTCTAAAACCTGAACTTGAAATTACTGAAGATGATAACCTGGATAAAAATATAGTTGTGGAAGATGATAAAATTCACATTAAAAGTAGTGTCTTCACTAGCCCAGGAACAAGTGAGGTATGTTTCTGATGGTATCTGAATTCTCCACTCGCACGACAATTTTCTTAAAATTCCCATTGAATAATTTCTTTACAAGTAAAAAACTTGTCTATTTTTCAGTTGAACCATTGTTCAATTCTCCATTGCTGCTTCATCTAAAAGTATCTATTCTTTTGGTAAAATGTATAATTTTGATTATCTTTGGTTGTTATTAGAGACGTGATTCAAAAATCATTCATGGGCCTTAAGTCCTTAACCTTTTCGGGGAGATGGTTCATGGAATTTCATCACAGCCTCCATGACCAAGTGGTGTAAACACTAAACCCTAGTTCATTAATGCTGGATAATGAACTTTAGTGTTGTTCATCCTCAATACGCTTAAGCCAAAGAGTGTCAATACTAAATACTATATTTTTCATTTGATGCAGGTTGTTATTTTTGCTGTACTGTATTGTAAACTTAAAAAAATTCCAAACTCAAATGATGGCAACCAGGAGAAATATGCAGCAAGGATTCTTGATTTTTTGAGCTCTAAGAGATCTGGTAAAAAAGAGAGAGATTCATGGAATGCATTTCTATTGCAATCTAAAGGTGATTTAAGAGACCTTATTTTCACGAAACCGCTACACGTCAGAGTAAGATTAAATACTTTTGAACATCCTAAGGCTGAAAATAATAGGGATTTTATCTTAACAGATTCTTCAATTAAGGTGAATGTTTTGCTCAATTGACAGTAGATTTTAGGAACACGGCTTCAAATTCTTTTTCTCATGTTCCAAGTTTTATTCATTTAACTGTATAATCAATTGGTATTTTGCAACTTATTGCTCCATTATTTCAAGAGTACTAGCTGAAACATATTTATCTTCACAAAAGATATTTCATTCATTTTAAAATTGATTTTTTTGGTTTTGGAATTTCAGTGCCAATTTGGTTGTTTGTATTCAATGTCTTGTGAAAGATGTGAAATGGTCTCTTTGTAATATTTGGAGACTTTGTTTGTGACAAGGTGTAATATTTGGAGATATACTGAACCTTTGTACATCCTAAATAAAATTCAATATCAAACCATTTATTTTTGATATTTTCTTTATTTAGTTGACTTTTTCTTCTAAGAGGAGTTTTGTATTGATATTTGATGCAAAATTTGTGGCACTTGAAGAGCAATAATCGACAATTTTGAAGTATCGATGCCCTCTTGCAATAGAGGACTCTTGTATACCACGTCCCTCGATCTTCAACATACTTAACTTCCGGTAATGCTTATACGGATTTTAAAGTATATGGATAGTGAGTAGTTATGTCGCAAACTCTTCAACTATCATGTTCACCTAATGATTGTCAAAATTTCACCACCTAACTTCATCTCGACACTCGGTTGGAAAATAATTATCCACGATTCCTATCGAAAATCCTTACAACTTTCAAGTAACTTTTTGTTGGGTAGTCCAATCATCAATCTAACTACTTTTTTTTTTTTGGTTTACAATGAGCTGAGAATCGAACCCGGAACTTATAGCGTAATATCCAAACCCCTCACCAATAGACCAAATCTAGTGACTTATCAATCGAACTACTTGTGCGCATGTTAGCAATACCGGTATTAAATTTTCAGTTCAGCCATGAAAGACGTGAGATGCGACTAACATGACTAGCTTAAAGTCTCTCAAACCGAGTTCTCATAATGTCACAAGGGCATAAATTGAGTGGGGAATTATTCGCAACTTTCTTTTCTCAAAATATGCTAGCTCCACATCTTTATTCCCCATTTCTGGAGGTATTTTTTCAACATCTCCTTAGATCACATAGTTTTGCGGGACACATCAATGTTAAAAATAATTATCAAATTTTTATTATTTTTAAATAAACTTGTAAAAAATTATAGTTTAATCATAAAACAAAAAAAGTAACATTATTATGAGTCTTGTGCCAACAATAAACACAATTCATATACAAGTGTAAAAATATAAATTAATATAATTAATATATAAAACACTTGAATATGCACAAATAAATACTCAATTACTGTATTTAATAAAATATTCGGGGACGAAATCTCAACAAAGCTAGAGATAAAATTATATCTCATCTCGAAACCTCTATCGAGGGACTTCCTCCTCCATCCCCACAATCAATCATCCACCTTCATATATTCGAATGTAACTATCTCCACATAAATCTCCACTTATAGATACAATTGCACTCAAGAAATATTTGATTTGATTTCATATGTACGAAACAAAACATCATAGAACAAGATAAAATTTTAAAGTATTAAATTAAACAATTTTTTTTTCAAATAATATTATTTTTATGCACAACAAAGATTCCTTCGCTATTTTGAAAAATTTGTACTTGAAACAGCTCAAACGGGTAGGGGTTCTCTCCAGTGAGAATTTCACTGGATTTCCTCCAGTTTTAATCTCCACCCTTCAATATTTATATTTTTAAATTTTAATATTAATTGTTTTGATTTGAGTGGTGAAAATTCCACTGGACCTCTCACCTCATGGGAGAGGATCCAGTCCCAGCTCAAACAAGTTTTTGTTTCCTTTATGTCAGAAAAATATCCAAATGGTAATGGAATCGTGTGCGGCAGCCTGTAAACTCGCTGTCTCTCTCTGTCCATTATTACAACAATCGCACCCACATTCACAAACACGTGTCACAAACCGACCCAATAAACGGTCCAGTCCGGTCCAATAAGCCCGGTCTAATTTTTACAACGAAGCGAATCAACCGCAAATAGCACTTTTTCATTTCTACATACACTTCACGTACACTTCAATCCAATCTCTCTCTCTCTGAAACCGTGCAACGAATCTAGGTCGCTTTCATCGGAATCTCGCGTCGGAAACGACGCCGGAAATGGCGGATTTACCGGAGAATCGCCGGAACTCTTCTTCAAGTTCTTCTAGTTCCAGCGATAAATCGGTCAAACTCGAGCCTGAACCAGTTGCCGGAAACGGAAACACTAGCAAGGAAGTTGTGGATAGTATCGGTACCGTTTCCAACGGAGTTTCCGTTGTTAATAACGGTAGTAGTAGTTCTTCAAAATCAGGTTACTTCAATTCTCTCTATATATGGATTTTCTACTTTCTTGTGTTGAATTCATGATTTTATACTTTTAGTTAATCGAATTAGAAAAATAGATGTTGAAATAAGAAGTTATTGATTACTTTGAAAGTTGAATTATTTGAAAGGTGACTTACATTTTGCTATGGTTTTATGAGTGTTTTTTGTTGATGAAATGACATGAAATGAAAGTATGGACAACAAGAGAGTTTTAAGGGCGTGGAGAGTTATATTTGTCAATAGAAACAAAAAACAAAATTCAATTGAAGTGTAATGTTAAGTAGTTTTTTGATTTCTTGTCACATTTGTAAAAATAAATAATTGTCATTTTAGTGTATGTTAATTACTTTTAAGGCTCGAGGGATTCGCAGAGGATTACTCTCTGCAGTTGCGCGCATATACCTGATTTATGCAAGATAAAAAAATTACCTTTATTTATTTATTTATTTATTTTCTTTTCAATTTTACCCTCTAATTAATACTTCTTGCATCACTTTCACTTTAATATCTTTTCTACTTTACATTTATGGTAATGGTGAATGCATGAGTATTTGCTTGATAAGGTTAATTTGATATAATTGCTAATATTTTTTTCTTTATTTATAATTATAACATTTCCTTAATATATGTGTAATGGGCAAATGTTTCACTCATTTCGGGATGAAGGGAGTATATTATGTCTATGTCTAAGTTTCCTGTAACACATGTGCTTACTAAATTAGAACATTATTATTAGATATAATCCCAAAGTTGTAGGATAAATCTCATAAGTTTTGCTGTCGAAGTGTGTTGATGACCTCACGTGATAAATCCTACACTAGGGCTTATGTCCCCTCTGTCTCCCAAGTGTTTGTAGCGCTAATGTAGTCCCCTTCACCAAAAGAAAAACACTTATATCAGTTTCTGTCATACCCATGGCTTGACGCAGTTAGTCTTCACTTTTAATTATTTTCCTGAACTGAAGTCAACACCCATGTATCTTCATTCCGGCTCCGCAATATAAAAAATATTGAAGAATTCAATACTAAGGAGAAGTACTAGTCTATCCCTTATGTACAAATTGATTGTAGGGAATAGGTAACCATAACTATAGCAGGTGATGAAGATGAACAACTAGATTTCCTCATTTGTTTTTTTTTTTTAACTATAAGCCGGGTTAATAACATGCAGGAATGTGTAAAGGGAATTTCAACTCACAACCATAAGATCTGTGTGATGTTGTATATACGACTAAATATTGGGAGGTAAAGAGCCAATATGATAGTAGCCCATTCTCATTGATATGAGAATGTTATGAGGGTGAGTGATTAAATATGTCAAGATAGGATTAGAAGTATAATCATTAGAGAGAAAATTGTAGTAGATTATAAAAAATGTTAGAGTCTCTTATTAGGTGGTGTGGGCTCATGTAGATGTATCATTAAGAAGAATTGACTTGATGGAGGATAATACATTAGTTAGTGACAGGGGGAGCCTCAGAAAAACTATTGGTCAAACTATTAAGAGAGATTTTGTAGGAAAATGATCTTCTAGGAAAATGATCTTCATTTGGAGTATCCAAACCCAAGTTTTATATATATCTAAACCTTCCATGTTTAGACGAACTTCCATCATTATCCAATACCCGTTATTCAATCACCATTGGATGAAAAATATTCAAGGTTATACTCAATTATTTTATCTATAATTTTCTTCTTGGGGACCGGGATTGACTGCAGTCAGCAATTTGCTGCAGTCACGCGTATGTGGCCGTCCGATTGGTATTCGTATCACTTCCATTATAATGTATAACCATGTTCACTAATTATATAAGCTTCTACACATTTTAATATTATTTGCTGCAGTGGTATCATGCCATTTTGATTCTTTATTTGATAAGTACCTAATTTTAGCTCTAACTTTGATGGTATTGTTTTCTCCCTGTATTTAGGCATTCCTAGCAGGGGGTTGCCCAAAGTGACCACATTGCCGGTAGATATAACCCATGGAGATAAATCGGAGTCAAGTCCAAGTAAGTTTAAGTTGGAAAGGTCAAAAACAGAGAGGCAGAGACATCTAAGGCCAGAGGATGCAGCACAAATTTTTAATGACAAACTTCCTGTACAGGAAAAGGTACATAATGTTCATCTATGTTGTTTCTTAGCTTTTTGTTTCTGTTATGTCTGTGGAATCATATGTATATGATGTCATTGGTTCCCTAAAAGTTTTAAATATTTATATGTTTGTTGGTAATGAGGAATATTTTGTTCCCCAAAAGAAAGGAAAATTTCTCTGGCTATGGTTTGGATGGGGGAGATATGGTTAGGAAAATGAGGTGTGGGAAGATTTCAAGTAAACCTCATCTGTGCTTGGGAGTTTCCGAAAAATGGGGGATTTTGATAAGGTACTGAATGCATAAAAAGATGTAATGCTGCTTGGTCAAGGGGTTGAGAGACCTCTAATACTAAAATAGCATTGTAGGAAAAAGAAATAAGAAACAGTTGGCATGCCGCATGCTTGTCTCAGAGAGTTAGATGCATTAGTGACATGCTAAGAAGTTCACATCGAAAGAGAGGCGAGATCAGGAGGGGATGTGCTTGAGCATATTAGGGGGAACTTGGCGAGCATATATTGCTTGTATGGGGGAACATTTTCTCCGTAGGGGCTATGAGAACCGGAAATCAGTGTAGGTATTGCTTTGGTATTGAATAATGCAGCCATTGGTGTTTTGTAGTTCATTCCTTCAGTACACACTCAATTGAATGCTATCCAAGATACAACAAATCTAACTATGCCATGAATCATTGAATCCTATGAATTCTAATGTTACTTGGGCAGTGGAACATTAATCATTAATTTCAAACACTCCCTCTGAAATCGATGAATAGGTATTTTCCATTCTGAGCTTTAAATTGTTCAAAATATGGGCTGCTTGCTTGACACTCTGTTGAGAATCTTTGCAACTTTTCCTTGTGAGGATACATATTGTAACACCCTAAATTTCCTCCATTAATAAGAATATAGTTTTGTGAATTATTGAATAAAAATACTTGAAAGTAATTCCAGATTTATATAAGCTGAAAGAAACTAAAATGATCTGAATTTGAGCTGAAGATTCAAATACAAGCTTGCATACATTTCAGTTAATAGTGCAAGTTCACACCAGTTGGGGGAATTGGAAAACTTGGACCTTTCGAGAGATTTAGCCTGTAATTATTAGAATTGGGATTGTGCCTAACTCAACCCTACAAAACCGGCTTGTAAGGTAAGGATTGCCCCCTCTTATAAATATTGCTTCAGACCATCTTTCATGCAATGTGGGACTCTTAACACCCCTGTCATGCCCAACACTGTTGGGCTTAGTGTGTGTATATGGATGGTGGGTGACCCGATAGCGGAAACCTGAAAGCAGGTGGCCCGACGGATCTTGGAGGATGATTTGATACCATATTAGATTGAGAGTAATAATAATGAAATTTGGTTTAGAATAATTGACTTAGGGCATAGAAGTGACATTGTTAATATTATTTTTTTCCGGTGTCGGGTGTAGAGTTGTCGAAGCCTAGGGAAACCCTAGATGCCGCAGCCAGAACAGAGCAGCTGTGCTTGCTACATGAACCCTTTCAAATCTCTCTCTCTCTCTCTCTCCCTCTCTCTCACAAGTCATATAAAGTGAAATCACTTATGTCAATCTAGACCTTTTTTTTTTTGGGATTAAATCTAGACCTACTTTAGGTAGAGGTAACCTTGCCCTTTCACTTCAAATCTTCCTTTGAATAATTTAGTCTCTTAAAGTGTCAGTTGGCTTTGCTCCATGGCAACTTCCTCCGATCCAACTTATCATTAAGAAATTAGAGTGGAAAAAAAGAAAAGACAAGAAAAATATTTCAAGGCTAGGATGCTAAACAAGTCTTAAATGTTAGCGTGTATTTAATATGGTTTTTATTCTCTCGCTTATAATTAATGGTTACCAAGTTAGAGTGAAGAGTTAGATAAAAATATAGAATTGTACTCTCACTATATCATTATTTATTTATATTCACACTCAAAATTTTGTCAAAATTAATTTAATTTAAATGATTTGTTAATAGACATGTTTTTTTATAATAAATTATTGCATTGTTTGATCGATGTAACATACCTCAAATTGTAGGTGAAAGATTTTGTTGAATTATTATATTACATCGTGCCTTATTTTTATTTTTTTGGTTTCCTCTGACCTTTATCAAAATCTTTATTTTTGTTTTTAATCAAATGTAGCTGGAATTTAATTTAATGTTTCCAACTGTGCAGCTTAGAATTTTGAACAGAATAGCTACTGTTAAAGATGACGGAACTGTAGAATTTGATGTTCCCATAGATGTTGAACCTGAGGCTCTTGGTGGTAGATCCAAACATGTAAATAATGTTATTGATGATTCACATTGTGCAACAGACCTTGATTACATCCCTCCGTTGAATATAGTAATGCTTATTGTTGGAACACGAGGAGATGTACAGCCATTTGTCGCAATAGGAAAACGCTTGCAGGTATAGTAATAGATGCCATTTATTATGTCTCAAGTTTCTGTTTTCACTGTTCATATTCTGCTCGTTGTTGGTACATGAGAATGAGATGCATGGTGTTTTGGTAAAATGGATGAGTGATTTTATGTGTAGACATTTTCTTAAGTCTAAAATTTCCAATTCTTATGTATAATATAGATTTAAAAGCATTTGTTAGATTTTATGTGGAGAGTTGGTCCTTGATGTGCTATCATAACCTATATGACCAATTGATAAATATTTTGATCCTTATTGCTTTGATTAGAACAAGGTGAGCCTGTAAATGGTTCACATGTGAATCCCAAAAGATTAGGACTCTTTTTTTTTAAGAAGAAAAAAAGATTAGGACTCTTGAAACCCAAGAAACACTTTGAAAAAATCACACAAACCAATGAAGCACATTGTACGTAGTTATTTTCATTTAATACTCTTATAAATTAAATTTATTCCATGTATACCCTTAGTTAATTACTCTTAATTCAACTAACTTACTTATTTTTAATATTCTCTCTCTCATATAAGAGCATCAGTGAAATTAAACATTTAAAACATTTGAAAATTGGTCAAAGTTTCTTATAAAAAGGACCAATTTTTTTTTTCAAAGTGTTCCTTATAAAAGGGACCAGAGGGAGTAGTCATTAGTTGGACTCTTGCGTGAATGAGTATTTTAGATATAAAACAATTCATTGGCATTCACATAATAATTTCATGCTTTTTAGAGAGTTGATCTTTGACAGTACATATATATATATATAGTTGTGTTTTCTTTTCTCTTTTGAAAAATGTTTTCACTTGAACTTCTAAACTAATAAAGTGAAAATAGACACGATAAACTTGTATTCCATTTTTGGTAATGCTCTTTCACCTGTCTCTGATATGTGTAGCTGATGTATTTTATGTTGTATGTTTAGTTAGCTTGGAGTTTCCCATTTTTTTGTCCTACAGAAGTTGTTACCTATACCTGCTCTGTTTTTATTGAATTATTACATTGTATTATTTGGTTATCCACCGACTAAAACACGTGATATGAAACACTTAGTTATGTTAATAATGAATAATGCTAATAACACACTCTCTAACATTCTAACACACTTTCTGCTATTGGTTGAAATTTATATGGGTCCCATGAAATAAAGTGTGTTGAGATGGGTGTGTGTTGCTAGCACTCCTCGTTAATAATTGTATTTAACTTATTATTGTATACAAAATTGATGTCCTTATTCGCATTTACGTGCAGGATTATGGCCATCGTGTTAGATTAGCAACACATTCAAACTTTAAGGAGTTTGTTTTAACAGCTGGCTTGGAGTTTTATCCGTTAGGGGGAGATCCGAAAGTCCTTGCCGGATGTATGTGCTATGTACCAACTGCGGTTTCTTGTTCTGGTGTTTGAGTGGCTTTAATGCATGGTTTTCTTCATTTCTTCTGTCCATAATACCTTCCAATCTGTTTTTGTTTGGGAAAGTGGTAGGAGAAGAAATTTCACATGTACAAAATTTCCTCGTTAGAAATAATCACTCCTGTGGTTGAGCAAATAAATAAGTGGCTTACTCGTCATCTGATCATTCCACTTTCCTAACTAATGTGTTACAGAAAATTGTTAGGAATATGTCTTGCATGACTTCAAAATGTGACGTGTATCGTGGATAAACTATATACTAAGTTCAGATCATGAAATTTTACATGTATCCTCCCTACTACTGCATTATTTGATTTTACTTTTACTTTTTATTGCTGGTGCAGATATGGTTAAAAATAAGGGCTTTCTGCCATCGGGACCCTCTGAGATACCTGTACAGAGAAATCAAATGAAAGAAATTATTAACTCTCTGCTTCCTGCCTGTAAAGAACCAGATATTGATTCTGGAGTCCTCTTTAAAGCAGATGCAATCATTGCCAATCCCCCAGCATATGGTATGCTTTCTTGTTACTTACATTTTTTATAATATGGTTAATTGAATTTGTGCATTTTTATTTAGTAACAATTTGATGTGCAACCGAATATTAAGATGCAATCAAACTTTTTCTCTTAGAAAACTTTTACATGATAGACTATTTTCTCATTACTCTATCTGAATTTTGAATTATTGTTTCTGATAATGTTTTCCTTCTTTCACATTTCTTGTTGGTTGATCTCATTTTTCTACTTTTATGATGACATTGAAAGATACTACTCTGTAATGCATATCATTGTTCTTGTTGCTGACACTGTTAAATACTCACAATAGGGCATACCCATGTCGCAGAGGCCTTAAAAATTCCAATTCATATTTTTTTCACAATGCCATGGACGTAAGTTTCATCTTGGTGATATTATCTTACTCTCACATTTTCCTTTAGTCTTTTGTTTGCTAATTTTCCTTTAGTCTTTCATAATTGATCTTATAGTTTCCCTTGTGATTGAAGTGCATTGTATGTATTTTATCTTTTTTACCCAGGCCAACAACTGAATTTCCACACCCTTTGTCTCGTGTAAAGCAACAGGCTGGTTATAGGGTGAGTTCATCAATTAAATCTGGTTCTTCCCGACCACCTAATTTGTTGCAACCGTGTTTGACTTATATTTGATTATTCATAACTCCAGCTTTCATATCAAATAGTTGACTCATTAATTTGGCTTGGAATACGAGACATGATTAATGATCTTAGAAAGAAAAAGTTGAAGCTACGACCAGTCACATATTTAAGTGGCTCACAAGGTTCCGAAACTGACATTCCTCACGCATATATATGGAGTCCTCATCTTGTTCCTAAACCAAAAGGTGACTTTCAATCCAAATCTTCATATTGTGTATTTGTAGTCATTGATGCATTCAATTCATTCATTGTTTTTTAATACATAAGATTAAATATAGAGTTTTTCATTATTTGTAATTTTAAAGTATGAAATTTATGTCATGATTATTTTGAAATTTTTTAACACTGACTGGGTTAACAGTAACAGTCATGCGGTCCGACCAGTGACCCATTTAACCAGTACCTTGACCGGGTCGATCACCGGTTCGGGTTTTAAAACTACGGAGTGATGTCCCTTGATTTTATAATCTCTCCTTTGTTCTTTTGTGCATGCCACTATTTTTAATGGTCTATGTGGCTAATAAAGATGGTGCTTAATAAATTATTCATATCTGTTGGAAAGTACCACCTATTTAGGAGAATATTTTCTATTCTGTTCTATTTGTATAGTTAATTTACTTAGTATCTTAGTCTCATCTTTCATGCAAATCATGTGTATCTGCCGTTAGTAAACTTATAAGGCTTGACAACCTTCACCTTATATTTTGTCAAAAAAAAAACCCTTCACCTTATATAAGTTAGTTTTGTGGACTTCAGTTATACTCAAAATCTATGTTGATATCAGAGTCTGTCCTAGATCTGTATTTGGCCAAGGTCATGTGAATCATTCCCACATTTGTCCATGCTTTAGAGGTTCAGTCTTGAGTGCAAGGGGGTATGTTGAAGTCCTTATTATTCCATCTGCATTAGTCTATGCTTCAGATGTTGATTGTCCCATATCAACCAGAGATTCTTTCTGGTATATAAATAGTCTCTCGTATATTTTTAATACAATTATTCAGATCATTTTACTTAGTGTTCAATATATTATTATTTTTATTTACAGACTGGGGACCAAAAATCGATGTAGTAGGGTTTTGCTTTCTTGATTTAGCATCAAACTACGAACCTCCCGAGGACCTTGTAAAATGGCTTGAAGACGGTGACAAGCCGATTTATATTGGGTTTGGTAGCCTGGTGAGTGTATTTATTTGCATCATGCATTTATCTTATCAATATGATTTCTATGTACTAATGCTGGATGTACCTTCCAAAACAGTGTAGCCAATAGCGCAGTGGCCCTAGCTGCTACAAGATACACAATAGTAGAGTGGTTTGTCGTAGCTGCCACAGCTTAGAATGAGATCGAAAATTCCAAAAATCCCTTTAGAATAAATAATCATCAAGGCTTTTTGGTTGGGGTATTTTGCAATTTAAAAACACCTAAACTGCTCTAGGGGTTCTCAATTTTCACTTTGTCTTACTTTGAGGACCAAATGTGGGATTATGGAAGATTTTAGTTCCAAGGGTAGATTGCTCTCTTTCTTTAAGGACCTTAGCTCCAAGGGTAGATTGGAATTCATTTCCTTCTACATTTTATCTTTCATTTTGCTATTGTAAGAGTTTTTGTTCCATTTTATCTTTCATTTCATATATTTGCATTTCCGGGTTCCAACATATATGAAGTATATAAATTTTATAAAACTTTCACTATAGTAGTCATCCAACTATAATGTTTTTGGGTTCAGTTATCCGGTATTGTGGATTGATAACACTGGTTCCAAACAAGCACGGAGAGACTGCTTCCTTCGTATGTCTCTTGCACAATTTCTTTGTCTATGTAACAAAAGACATTTCTATACTTTTTCATCCCATGGCTTCCTCTCTCTCTCTCTCTCTCTCTCTCTCTATACTTATATCTCATTTCCGTTACAGCCTGTTCAAGATCCAAAAAAGATGACACAAATAATTGTAGAAGCACTGGAGACCACGGGACAGAGAGGTATCATCAGTAAAGGATGGGGAGGTCTTGGGAATTGTAAGGATTTTTCTTATTCACGCTTTCATTTGAGTAGTCTATTACTTTTATGTTTCTTTAACAAAATGTTTTTTCCCAGTGACAGAACCAAAGGACTCTATATACTCGTTGGATAATATTCCACATGACTGGCTATTTTTACACTGCAAAGCAGTGGTAAGATCATCTAGTTCAATTCTCTTGGTTGAGCATTTTTTTCAAAAAGTTAAAATCTCATTTGGAGATAACAAACATCATAATTCTATCAAATTACGAAATTCTGCTATTTAAATTTTGTTTCAATTAGCACTGCAAATTCTTATTTCTTTTACCATTTTTTGTAGGTGCATCATGGAGGAGCAGGAACAACAGCTGCGGGGCTGAAAGCTGCTGTAAGAAATTAATTCCTTTTTGAACCCTTAGTAAATATCATATCATTTGGTTTTGCTTTTAATAACTGGTATCTTTTGTTGTAGTGCCCAACGACCATAGTTCCTTTTTTTGGTGATCAACCCTTTTGGGGTGAGAGAGTACATGATAGAGGAGTCGGCCCTCTACCTATCCCAGTTGACGAGTTTTCGCTTCCTAAGTTGATTGATGCCATAAATTTTATGCTAGATCCCAAGGTAAATGAAAAACTCATTTCTTTATACCTTTATGTTTATTAGCCAAACGAAAGGAGCTTGTGTGATGCTGAGGCTAGATTCCTTGTGTGATATGAATATTGCAAATTATTAATGCATCTTATTAACTACTGTATATGGTGTGTCCCACTAAAATACCAAGTGTGTTAAAGAGAGTGTTGCAACCACTCGTTTACATTGTACGGCCTCATAATTTTAGATGTAAAGAAGCAATCTCAATTTTTGTTGAATTCTTGCTTCGTTCTGTCGCTATACTACTTACAGGTAAAGGAGAACGCAATTGAACTCGCCAAGGCCATGGAAAATGAGGATGGGGTAACTGGAGCAGTGAAAGCATTTTTTAAGCAGCTTCCTCAAAAGAAACCTGAGTCTGATACAGAGCCATCTACATCTAGTTTTTTCTCTATATGTAAATGTTTTGGTTGTTCGTGATCCATTGCAAGCCGGTCAAACCCATTACCTTTTTTCAAGCTATATGTACATCCCCAGAGCACTCACTTGTCACATTGTCATGTTACTGCAAAATGCTTCTATTTAATTTGAGCTTCAATATGTATGTAAATTTTCTGTTGTGTGTATAATTGATTTTCTTGGTGCCTGTGTAATGATTTTGTTCTTTTTCTGTCTTGCACTAGACATGTATCAATTTTTCACCATGACCAGATACATGTGGTCTAATATCCCTGTGTTGATTAGAAATAAACGTATGCTAATTGGTGTTGGTTTTGTGATGTTGAGTTAGTTTTAAAAATTCACAATACTATTGGAAAAATCAGTCGAACTATAGATGATTTTTAAAGTGTTCATAAATAGTTACATGCTATATAAAATAGCACAGCACCTGGATAAACTATTTATATGAGTACAGTGGTTTAGATCAAGGCATGAAATTAACTGAACCGATTATAGCAGTTCGCGAACTGAACCTATTGTCCAGGCATAGTTCTCTAACTAGAACCGAACTACAATTAACCAAACCGAACTGTTAGTAACCGAATTGCACATGTTAGGAAAACATTGATAAACAAAAATGAAGGTAGATTTTTTTTGAACAAGCAAAAAATGAAGGTAGATTAAAACATTATATAATCTAAAAATAAGAAACACAATTATAGATATAAGAGGTTCATCGGTCTAATATGACAACCACAAGAATCTCAAATAACTAAATGAAAAATTCGATACAAAATTTTCCCTATAAATCCAGAAAATTTTCATTTGTAAGAAAAGATGTGATACAAATGTCAAACTAATAACACAACAGTTATATGTGATGGAGTAAATAATAAGAAAAACACAGGCTAAGAATCTTTTTATTCAAATAGATTAATCAACAATCAGTTCTCATCCCATAAATCTGCTTCATGCCTTGAGAAATTTCTTATAACCATTCATTCACCAGAAAACACACTGCCCACCAAGAAAAATTTGTGACCACTTGCATCTTTCTCAATCATTTCATTAATTCAAAACCCCACCTTTGCAAATTTTTGGATTCAATTGAAATGAAATAAAGGTTTAGTTCGTCATTAAAAATGGATTCATTAGTCAAAAAAATTATATTAACAGTTCGGCTGAAACAATAATAGTTCGGTTCTTTCAAATGGTTATTATGGTTCACTTCAATTTTCTGACTAAACTGAACCATGAACAGTCCTACACAACTCTATTTACCACACACACTTTAAATCAAAGGTGTGATTGTCTAATTATGTAGCTCTTTGAATCAAAGGTGTGATTAACTAATTGTGTAGCAGTAGTATACGACATTTGATTAATTATTTACTCATGTTTGGTTGCGTGATATTGACACTTTCTTTGCCTTTGATTGAGATATGGGAGCCTCAGCTTCCAATCACTTTCTCATATGATGGTTGTAAATGTAATGGGCCATCTAACAAAGATAATTACACAATATATCCTTATCGTTTTTAGCCATGTCGTAAATAAGAATAATTGGTTTCCAAGTCACAAGTGAAAAGGGAAATATTGTTGTACAAATATGTCTTGTTTCCATTTAGACATAAGTTCGATTTCCAATCGATATTACTTGAAAATTATGTCAGAAGAAATCAACTCCTTAAATGAATTTTAACTATCATAAGAGATTAGTCTATACAATTGTGGTGAGATGTCTAATAGCACTAATTTTTATTTTTTTTGAATTCAACTGTTGAATATTTTTATTTTCTATTGGTGCATACGAATTATAAACTTTATATATTAAATATAGTAGTATCATATCTACATATAATCCTACCCAATTTGTCTAGTTGCTTCATGCTATGAAAACGAAATTTCTACCTGTTTTCAAATAATAGCCGCCATTAACTTTTCAAAGAATTATAAATATAATTAGAACCAATTAGATTTTTTAAAAATAATGATATCAAAAAAATGTGCATTTTTTCCTCAACTTAATAAAAATAATCCCTTCTAGAGTATAAGACTTTCTTCATTTCACATGAATATTTGACATTGTCCTCTTCCTGTTTTTACTCCTTTAAGCCCCCATATTTGACACCTCTCTCTCTCTCTCTCTCTCTCTCTCTCTGCAGCTTTTGAATCTATTGTTGCAAAGAGTTATCTATTGTGATCATTGATGGGACAACAATCGTTGATATACAGCTTTGTTGCTCGTGGTACGTTGATTCTTGCAGAGCACAGTGACTTCACAGGAAACTTCACCACCATAGCTTTACAGTGTCTGCAAAAACTTCCTGCTTCTAATAACAAGTTCATTTATAACTGTGATGGACACACCTTCAACTTCCTCGTCGATAATGGATTCAGTAATAATCTCTTTTAATTTCTTTTCTTTGGATTTTTTTTTTTTCCTTATATCTTGTTTTTCTTTTCTATATAATCTTTGTCATGTTCATTACGAAAGAATAAATTTTTATTAATTAAAGTGACACTGATAATCATTTTACAAAAATAATCAATCATGAATAACGCTGGCTCCCAAAAATAGAAGTTTACGGTTCATTTTGTTATATCGTTAGAGACAATTATTTGATCGATGCCAATTTGACAAAAACAAACAAAAATATATTTGTGTTTCAAAACTTTTTTTTTTTTTTTGTCAAACTGGCATCGATCATGTGACCATGTCAAATTCTTAATCATGAAAGTAAAGAGTACTTTGAGTTTATATTGGTCTAAACTTGCCAAATAGATGAATAATACTAGTTGATGTTTTATTGATATAATTAATGCTTAATGGCTTGGTGATGAAAATAATCTATTGATGCTTTTGATATTTGTGTAAAAAGCATAAGTTAATCTGCCTTGCCTTGGTGATGAAAATCACTTTTTAATCTTATTACTAGTTAATTATGAAAATCACTTTTAATCTTATAAGTTAATGGCAATTTGGCTGATGGTCTATTAATGATATTATAGCTTGGGACTTGGGAGTATGCTATAATTTTAACACTTACCCTCCCTATTATAAAATTTATGATTTTTGTAGAAAATAAATTTTGATCTTAAGTAGTTCATCACTTCATTCATCTATATTGTTTTCATTTTTCCTATTGAACTTTTTTCATAATTTGTTTTACTATTTTGTAGCTTATTGTGTAGTAGCAGTGGAGTCTGTTGAAAGACAAATTCCAATTGCTTTTCTTGAACGGATTAAGGATGATTTTAACAAAAGATATGGTGGAGGAAGAGCTACAACAGCAACTACTAGAAGTCTTAACAAAGATTTTGGGTACTTAAGTATATGATTAAGTATACAAAATATCATATCATATTACTCCTCGATTTTTTTTTAAGGTCAAACAAAGTAGCTGCCTCTGTCGAGTACCCGAGTATCTTTTTTAAGTTGATAATATGTCAAATTAAATGACCCGTGACTTATCCACGTTGATGCCATGTCACACAAAATTCTAACTATAAGTTTTATATATCGATCGGTTAAAAACTTAAAAAGCTTTTATGTGTATTGGACTTCCGTCACCAAATCCTATAACCAATTAACACTAATGAGGAGTCTACGCATAAAAATTCAAATTTTTAACCAAAACGAAACTTGCGCTTAGGATTTTGTATGACGTGGCATCAACTTGAACAAGCCACAATGTCAGGATGAAATAAAGCTACTTGATGGAGGCAACATTTTGACTGACATTAGATAATTTATAGAGTAATTTGATATTTCGTAAATTTGGAGTCCTAAACTGGCTATACAAAATATTCATATACTTGTTATTAGTCTCTAATACTTATGATATATATGCTTTAGACCAAAGTTGAAGCAGCATATGCAATATTGTGTTGAACATCCAGAGGAAGTTAGCAAACTTGCTAAAGTGAAAGCTCAAGTTTCTGAAGTCAAAGGAGTTATGATGGAAAATATTGACAAGGTAGTGATGAACTTCATATTGATACTATATCAATTATGTAGTATCGTTACTTTATATCGAAGACCTATTTTGTGTCTACGTGTCTCTGTCAGTATCATGTTTGTTGTCTGTGTATATATCCGTGCTTCAATTAACGATATCTTATTAATGTGCAGGTTATTGATAGGGGAGAAAAAATTGAGGTTTTGGTGGATAAAACAGAGAACCTTCGTTCTCAGGTTAGATGCTTAATTTACGATGACAATGTATGCGATTAAACTCCAAAGAGAAACTCTTAAAAGAAAATTCCATTGTCCATTTTCTTTCGGTTTTTTGGTAATAGAATACTTTCAATACCCTTAAAGAAAAATGGTATGATTTTGCAGGCACAAGATTTCAGGCAGCAAGGAACACAGTTAAGGAGAAAAATGTGGTATCAGAATATGAAGATCAAGCTCATAGTTCTTGCTATCATAATTGCATTGATTCTCATTATTGTTCTTTCTGTGTGTCATGGTTTCAGTTGTTAAAAATTCTCATTTATCTAGAATTGTCACTATATATTGGATTGTTTTGTAATATATTATAGTCTCATACTTTATGATTTGTTTATTAGACATTCAATTGTATCATGTAAAAAAATGGTTAGGAAGAAAATGAATAAAGTGTGTTAGGGTGATTCCTATTTTTCATTTTCATTGTTCCTCCTCTATAAATTACATTAATGTTTCATTTATGGAATTGTATGGCATTTTGAATAACCTTATGTTGTAGAATTAATTGGGACTCACCGATCATTAGTTGGTCTAGTGATGATTGATGCTGAACTTGGTAAGGATTGTTTGTGTTTTGACATCCTAGTTTTTTTTTTGGTTTACCATGATATTGGTAGGAAGTTTCCACTGCTGTAAGCGATGACTAATCTCCGTTGGGGAACTTGTGGGGCATACGAGATGGGTTCTCCGCTCACAACCAAATTTTCTTCATACGCATAAGCCAGTAATAGAACCCCTGACCACATGCTTAAGTGGACCAAAACCCTTACGTTATAGTTTTATTTTAACTCAAACAAGTTTAAGGCATTTCATTAAATAAGTTTTTCTTGTCTCAAGTCTCCGTGAATTTATCACAATTAGGAGAAATATTGCATTATAAAGTGTGAATATATAATCAAATTTCTGCAAACCATATTTATAAATTAACTAAAAACAACAAATAATTCATCCCCTTTATAATAAATCTCATAGGGTATAACTAGATAAACACATTTGGGAGACTAGAAAAATTGCAATTTTACACGAATAGTGCTTAAAAAATTTAAGAATAAAGACACATTCTTGTTCTTGAGAAGTTAGCTTGAAATGAGACATCAGCATAAGTTTCAACCTGCCAGCAAAAATGAACATAAAATACACAATTGTTAACAAATTAATCTTATGTACATATTATTATCATGATGAAAAATAACATTAAATACACAATGTTAACTAGCTAGGTAATTAATATTAACTTAATGTAAGTTAGGAAGTCACGTGCTTACCTCAAAGAAAGGGATGTCAATTATTTATTTGGTCACACTAACTGCTGATTCATTCCTCCCTAAGCAAGCTTCCATTATAACTTCATATGGCAAAACAAACAACATATTATTAGATAAGGAATGGAATAATCAACAAATAAAACCAATTAATTTTAGATTAATAGAAAACGACAGTTTATACCATACCTCAGTTGATGATGGAGCCTGGCTTTGTCCCCTGCAGGGAACATGATGATAAATCAAAAATTGAACCTATTGATCCTCCACCGCTGCTGGCGGAGACGTCACCATCGGGCATTGTTCGATTTATAACCCTTGCAGTGATGTTGCCCATTCAGGTATAGATGTAAGGTTGACACATTGTGTGATTCTTAGAGTTTGTAAAGTGGTAATGTGCTGAAGCCCCTCAGGCAAATATTTCATTTTTGGGAGTTTATGAAAAGTCAACACTTTGAGGTTTGTGAGTTCTTTCCATTTCATGCTGTAACAACCATCTTCATCATTGCACGGATCAAACTCCTCACAATTTCTGATACTCAAATCACACACTGTAGTGAGATGCTGAAAGACTCCACGTAGAGATTTAAAATTAAGTATATTATATAATTGAAGAAACTCCACTTTGGAATAAGTGACTGCTTGTTGTAATACCTTTTCTGTGACATTAAGAAAATGTATTTCCGTGATATCTATGTGCTGTGGAATGGAAATTAGATTATGACAATCAACAATCCATAACTTTTCAAGACTCTTAAATTGATGACAACAACCCTTTGACATTTCTTCTTCACTACACCTACACCATCCTTTAAGATTGGGTAATTGAAAAAGATATATCTCTGTGAGTGATGCAGAAAAGGTTGATGAATTATCACCATTGTTGTTGTCGTTGACTATCCACTCTAGGGACGGCAAATCCCCCAAGCAGATGTATTTGACATGCAACGGTGTGAGTTCAAGATATTGCAATCTTGTGCAATTGTCTAAACTCAATTCATCCAAACTTGTAGATAAATTGACCAAACTAGACATTGTCACACCACCAAATCCTACAATTCTTAAGAATGTGATATTGGAGTGCATAACTATGTCATGTAGAATTATATCATCTTTTTCCAAGTCATTCACATCACCCACAATTTGTGAATTCCATTCTAATCTTAACCGATGAAGATGTGGCTTCCCCATTAAATTGATGTCCTTAGCTTCTGTAGGACAATGCCTCAAGCATTCCAAGCCTTTTATCTCTAGTTCTCCCCTCAAATTATTTAACCCTCTTAGCTCACTAGCTTTGGCACTGTCTTTGGAAGTCGCATCTAACACAAATGGTGTCAGTGTTTGAAGATTTGTCATTTTTCCTATTCCACGTGGCATACAAGTTAATCTCTGGCAACCATCCAACTCAAGATGTCGAAGACTTACCAACTTCCAAAGATCTTTGGGCAACTCTCTCAAACCATAACAATGATTGAGTAAAAGAGTCTCCAAATTAATTAATTCAGTTATAGACCTTGGGAGCTCTTCAATCAAATGACTACGTGAAAGGTCAAGATACCTTAAATGTTTCATCCTACCAATACAAGATGGAATCTTCATTGGCTCTCTGCAGTTGAGATTTAGCACACGAAACCGTCTAAAACTTGACAAGATGGAAATACAAGCAGACACTTGTATTTCAAAATTATCATAAAGTCCATGTAGTGGTAATAAAAATGTCCTTAGTTTGTAAGCATTGAGAAGAGAAGTTGGAGCCTGCCATGAAGAATCCAATTCAAAGCCAAAAGAGACATGACGGATTTTTTTGTCGACATGTTGCCCCCTTTCTTTAACTAAAAGATAGTCACTACTTGAAATAACACTTGCCAAATGATGCACAATATCATGCATTTGGAAACATACCTTGCCATCAAATTGTTTGGTGATATTTTGAAAGAAAGACTTATGAACAAAATCCATGAAGTACTTTTCACCAATATCTTCTAAACTTATATTTTCATCTGATGACTGAACAAATCCTTGCGCAATCCAAAGTCGGATCAACATTTTCTTCTCAATTAAAAAATCTTGTGGAAACAAAGAACAAAATGCAAAACACTTTTTCAAATGAAAGGGTAGATGATCATAACTTAGTTTGATAAGTTGAAAAATTTTATTTTCACCTTGCTCATCAATTTTTATAAGATCTTTGTTCTTGAAGGTTAACCAATCCTCCTCAGCCTCCATGGAATACAATAGGCATCCGATGCTTCTAATTGCGAGAGGAACCCCTGAGCATTTTTTCACAATTTCCATGCCAATTGACACCAAATTCTTATTCTCTGGTTCTTTTTTATTCTCAAAAGCTAATTGATAGAATAATCTCCAAGATTGTTTTTCATCGAGACCCTTTAAAAAGAATATTGAAGATGAACCACTTATCTTGGCTACCTGTTCACTTCTCGTGGTGATAATTATTTTACTTCCTCTTGCTCCATCTTTCAGTAGTGTCATCAATTCAAGCCAAAGATCACGATTCTCATTCCAAATGTCATCCAAGACAAACAAATATCTTTTGCCCTTAACTTTTTTGCGAAGTTCCTGCACCACTTTATCCATCGCATCATTAGTGTTTGATTCGATGATCTTTGCAGCAATACCTTTTACATCGAAATCATCAGAAACACACACCCATTTCATCAACTCAAAATGTTGTTGCACTTCCTTGTTATTGTATACAAGTTGAGCAAGCGTAGTCTTTCCAAGTCCTCCAACTCCAATTATGGAAATAACTGAAACATTCTCTTTCACATTGGTGTCAAAAACCATCTCTAGCAACTTTTTCTTCTCCTCCTCTCTTCCAATGACTTTTTCCTCGGGAACCAAGGAATGAGTTTCTCTTTGTTTGAAAACTCGTTGCTCAGGAGTGCGATTAGTAAAATTAAAATTTTTTTGATCAACATTAAGGGCCTCAATTCTCTTACCAAGTTCCTTAATTTTCCCAACCATTTTGAAAGAAAATAGAAATTGGTTAGAAGACGAGAAGAAGATGCGAACCTTTTTAGCCTTCTTGTTATCGGTCATCACCTTCCGCCTTAACTCTTCCGTGTTGAAGTCATCAAGCAAGTCATCTGCATCATCAAGAACATCTTTGAGCTTTTCCAACCAAAGTTGAACTTGATGGTTGTTGGTGCTCTGCTGCTCATCTGCATCCAAAACCACAGCCTTGATCTCAGACATGTTTTCCACCAGCTTTCCAAGATCATCTCTCATGTTCCAGCTTTCAACAACCACAGAACCCAGCTTTCCAATCAGCTTCTCAATCGTGTTAAACAATAGACCTTCAGCCATTTTTGTCACAAGTGAATAAGGTGCACAATATTTTGAGAGATTGAATTAACACGGTAAATGTTTTCAATAGTATATGATATTGTTTATAAAGATGTCATTACAACAAAGCATCTTCTTTTCTTTCTTTTCTTAAGCAAAGCAAAGTATCTTCTTTTCTTTTCTTTTTTTATCAAAGCAAAGCATCTTCTTTTCTTTTCTTTTTTTTATCAAAGCAAAGCATCTTCTTTTTTTTTTTCAAAAGAAAGAGTGATAACTGAAGAAAGGTTTATGTTGGAAAATACACAAATATTTAGGGCTTGTTTGAAACACTTCTCAAATTTTCTATTTTAGTTTTTAAAACTTAGAAAACTAAAAACTTGTTGATAAACTATTTTTGAAAAAAAGTTTTGACAACTGATTTGTATTTTTCAGTTTTGGGGACTAAAAAACTGAAACTTGTAAAATATGTTTTGGTTTTCTATTTTCAGTTTTTGAAACCAACTCAATTACTAAGCCCAAATCTATATCATATTTTTTTTTTTATAATAGAATTCAAAGGCTTAAATATGATAATTTTGCCCTTTTCTTCTTTGCGTTTTTCTTTTCTTCTCTTCTCTGCATTTTTCTTTTTTGCGTGATTTATTTTTTCTATTTGATAATTTTTTTATTTTAATTTTTAAATCTATTTTATTTTTTGACGGAAAATCTAATATATTTTTAAATCTAATATATTAATTTTTTTTTGTAAGTGTCATACCTCAATTTTTTACCTAAGATCCCACCTCATATTCCCATCATCATTGCATTTTATACATCACTAACAAAATCCAAAAAAATATATGTCGAATTAGATAAGTTTTTATTTTTATTGAAAACAATCCAAAAAATGTCAATTTGTTTATTATTAAAAAAAAATCTAAAAAAAGTGTTAACTTAAGTCAAATCTTTTTATTATATTACTATTATTATTTTCTTTCCTCTTATTATTATTATATTTAACTTATTATAAAAAATAAATAAGAAGCAGCGTATTTGCTGCATTCTTCCTCCACCCTTTTCATTTTATTTATTATTATTATTATTATTATTATTATTATTATTATTATTATTATTATTATTATTATTATTATTATTATTATCAAAAGTCAAACAAAACAAAGAGAAGAACAGAGCATGCCATTTCTATTCCCATGCTTTCTTCCAACTTTTCATCACTTTTCTTTCACCAAAATCACACTCTAACCAAAAGCAAAAACACCAAATTCAAATTTCCTTCCAAACCTCACTTTAATCAATTCAATCTCAATTAATCCAATGGACAAAACCCCAGAAATTGCTCTATAAATTGAGAAGAAGAAATCAGAAGAACAAGGGGAGGGGAATTGAAAACAAAAATAGAGAGCGAAAAAACAGAGAAAAAATAAAAGAAACAAAGCAGCAGAGTGCTGCGCCTCTCACTCCACTATTCTCCAAACCAACCATCACAACCACAACAACATAGCAGCAGTGCTGCGTTTTACTACTCATTCATTTATTTATTTATTTATTTATTTTTATTTGTTTGTTTGTTGGGTTCTAAGCTCATTCTATTTACACCCCCTTTTAAATAATGCCTAATAACAACTAAAACTAAAAAATAGTTTTCTTTTCTTTTGAAACAAAAATTACAAAAAATACTCAAGAAAATTAATTTAATTTTAATTTAATTTTGGGTAAATTTAAGGGAAGAGATTGTTTTGTTGACTTTGTGTCATTATGTGATTTTTGCATGCTTGCATGTTTACTTGTCTATCTTTGTTCTTTTAGGCTTTCAAAACACAAAACCCTAAAAATTCAAAAAAACTTATATTCAAAAAAAATAAAATAAATCCGTTTTGAGAAAACTTGACTTTCATAAAGAGATTTTCAACTTTTTTCCAATAAATGGTTTAACACACCTGAGCTTATCCAAACATTTTCAAAAGACTAAAAATAAAATAAAAAAACTCACAAAAATCAATCTTCATCACGTTTAACACTCTTTTCTCAAAAAGTTTAGATATGAGTAATCTATGGTTGAAAATTCAAATTCCCCATAAAATTTGATCGAAAGATATTGATTCTTTTCCAATTAGGAGAGTTAGTGGCATATTTGTTGATTTAATATCCACGTTGGAGCTCTTCCCTATTGTGAAGCAAAGATCAATCTTCATCATGTTTGTGGTGGATTAAAGGAGTCTTAATTTAAGATGACAAATTGTCTCTTCTCCTAAAAACAATCAAACAAATCACTTTATTACTTTTACCCCGAACTACGAGGTTTTGATCATTCATTAGTACGTAGGCATAAGACTTTGATGTCCTTCCAAATAAAAAATTAACAAAAAGATATTTCTTTTCTCATCTACCCAATCATTTACAAGCAAACAACTTTAGCCAAAAACATATATATTACAAAGGTTTCTATAGAGTACTACAGATGCTTAGGGTGTTAATACCTTCCTTTGCATAATCAACCCCGTAAGTTTGATTTCTTATTGCATTGCTTATGCTTATTAATTTATTGCTTTTTTAACCTTGCATATTTATTGGTGGGTTTTATTTGATAAAAATTAAAGTTCGGTGTATATGAGAGAGGAATTATCGGTGTTTAAAGATTAGGTTAGATAAATTCGAAATGGGGAAAGATATTTAGGGTTCTTGAGAGTTGAATTTGGTTGTCGTACGATACCCAAGAGAGAGTCTTTGATTACCTTGACGTGAATGTTGGTCCTTCACAAGATTGGGGGCTCTCTCCCGTTTCAATTGATGAAAGGCTCTGTAGTCACTTCTCTGGGACTTGTTCGGTTCCCATGTACTGTCTTCTTTTTTATGTTATGAATGTTCACTTTCCCTTCTCTGGGAAGTATCACTTTGATGAGGGAGTATGTTGTCGGTTTAACCCTCAGAAATAATTGATGCTTTTAACACTAGAAAAGCTAAGACAGCTAAAAAGGGAGATACAAAGAAAAAGGTGAGATTGACTGCTGATGATTTGGTGAGTCTGCCTCAAGTACCAACTTCTCTGTGCAATGTCCATGGGATTGGTCCCAATTTTGTTGTTGATGTAGGGCGCTATCGCCACTTTGATGCTGCGAATAAACGAGAGTAATATTAAGTTAGGTTATAGGTACACGCCGCAAAAAAGGAAAAAGGTTATAGGTACATGTTACTTAGTGTTAAAAGTCTGACATTGGTTGTGAGGTGGCCCGAAAATATGTTTATAAGTAGAAGCAATTCTCACTGCCGGTTTGTAACGTTTAACTAGGCCCAGTACAAAATTCTATTACTTAGCTAACAGTACATGGATTATTAAAGTTCATGATCTGAAGGTCTGATAGAAAATAATAAAACAAAATAAAAGGCATGACTGATCTAATAGGTGCCTCAAAAAAACACTCGATTTCCATTGGAGAAACATGGATTCCACCACGAGGATCAGATGCGAGATTTTGGATGAATGACAAAGAAACTTGACAGTATGAATGAAATTCTTTGATTATGAAAGATTTAGGTAAGCAAAAAGAGGCTACCTTGCAGGAAGTTCTAAGAATGTTAGAAATAGTTAAATGCGTGATCAAAGGCATCTTGATGTTCATTTGGTGAAACCTGAACATGAAAAAGGGGAGTCAAACAGAAGGCAGTGTGATTAGAATGGAAGAAAAAACCTAAGAAATATGAAAAATCAAGGGATCTTAGTCTGCACAGTTTTGTGGGTGATATTAAAATAGCACCTATAGAGTCAATATAACTTAAAAGGAATTTGAACAAATCGCTATTGTTCCGTGATATGCTATGTAGTACAAATGTTGTCACATAAATAATTGCTATAGAGGCACTATAGTACTGTTGCATAACACAATTTAAACAAAACACTATATTATGCAGTCCACAATTGGCAACATTGTTTTTTTTTTTTCAAAATAAAATGGTTTTTGATTGATCCCAATATACTCAATTGACTCCTACAGCTAATCCCCCCCAAATAAAACAAAAATTTGGCTGAAATTTCTATATTGCTTCCGCACCACTAACAGAATTATCATGGGGAAGCCATGATGTGATTGTTGCATTCTTAGCATGCATGCATACTCAAAAAAGGAAGGGAATAGATTCTCTCAAGTGTGATTTACACTTGAGAGAGTAAAGTGTAATATAACATCATCTAAATTCATTTTCTCTAAATTTTTGTATGTTTCTCTCTCTTGATCAATGGTAACAAACCACACTTTATTCTCTCAAGTGTAAATTACACTTGAGAGAATCCATTCCCAAACTGGAAGAAGGTTAAATGGTTGTGCATATCGGTAAAACTCAGAACCACATAATATTACCAATACTTATCACTTATCAATTAATCCAAAATCATGAAAATCTCTAACTTTATTAACAAGCAAGGCAAGTTTAAATGTGAATATATAGTCAAATTTCTGCAAACTATATTTATAAGTTCATCTAAAAACAGCAAATAATTCGGCCCGTTTATAATAAATCTCAGCGGGCAACTAGATAAACACATTTTGGAGACTAGAAATATTGCAATTTTACACGAATAGCGCTTAAAAAATTTAAGAATAAAGACACATTCTAGTTCTTGAGAAGTTAGCTTGAAATTGGACATCGGTACGATCAACATAAGTTTCAACCAGCTGCCAGCAAAATGAACATAGTACATATTAACCAGAGAGGAGAAAACAAAGAGAACCTACACTTGTTATGCTTGTGTAGGGGCTTTGACTTGAGTAGTTGCCGTCTTTCAATCATTCTTAAAAATGGGAAAACTCAACATCCTAAGAAAGACATAATGACATTAGACACAACAATTAGGAAGCCAAATCTTAATGTTAACAAATACACTATGTTAACAAATTAACTTGCTAGTAGTTAATATTAACTTAATGTAAGTTGTGAAGTCACATACTTACCACAAATAAAGGGATGTTAATTATTTATTTGGTCACACTAACTGCTGATTCATTCCTCCCTAAGCAAAACAACAGCATGTTATTAGATAAGGAATGAAATAATCAACAAATCACACCTATTAATTTAAATTGTAAGAGGACTCTTTTAAAATCAAAGAAGTCAAACGTATTTAATTTGGATTAATAGAGATAGATAGTTTCAACCATACCCGCAAATCGAACTTATTGATCTTCCCCCGCTGGATGCAGAGACGTCACCTTTGGGCAATCTTTGATATCTAACACTTGCAGTGATTTTGCCCATTCAGGTATAGATGTAAGGTTGACACATTCTCTGATTCTTAGAGTGTGCAAAGAGGTAATGTGCTGAAGTCCCTCAGGCAAATATTTCATTTTTGGAATTTCTTTAAAAGTCAACACTCTGAGATTTGGGAGTTCTTTCCATTTCATGCTGTAACTACCATCTTCATCATTGCACGGATCAAACTCATTGCAAAGTATAATACTCAAATCACACACTTTAGTGAGATGTGGAAGGACTCCACTTAGAGATTTCAAATTAAGTATATCTTCTACAACAAGAAACTCCACTTTGGATTGGGTGGAGTACTATTTGTACTTTTTCTTTAGAAGTGGATTGAGTACCACTTGTACTTTTTTCCAATTCGTTTTATATTTATAAATATCATTTTGCCGTTCAAAAAAAAAAAAAAAAAACTCCACTTTGGAATGAGTGACTGCTTGCTGTAGTACGTATCTTTGCTGTGACTTCCTTAAGGTATATGTTCTTGATATCTATGTGCTGCGGAATGGAAAACAAATGTGATTTCTTATTTAAGTATTCCATGGTTTTCTCTATTGTTGTTTTCTTATTTATGAGTTATAATATGTAGGCTGTGATAGAGAAAACAAATGTGAATCCAAGTGAAGTAGGAGACATAGTTGTTGCCACAGTTTTAGGACCAGGATCCGAAAGAGCAATTGAGTGCAGAATGGCTGCATTTTATGCTGGTTTCCCAGGTAAATTTTCCATTCCCTATTCATTCATCAACGATAACAAGCACATGATATATACGAATTGTTGAGTGACTTAACTAAAAGTAGTGTGTGTGAGTGTCGTAAACCCTGGAATACTAATGATGAAAAAATTGATTTAATGCTTAAAATTAGTATGTTCTTTTAGCTTAATTTTCAATACATGATTGATTGATCCAGAGACTGTGCCACTTCGAACTGTCAATAGACAATGTTCATCCGGACATCAAGCAGTTTCTGATGTCGCTGCTTACATAAAAGCTGGGTTCTATGACATTGGTAAGAAAAGAAGCTTATTGTGTAGTAGCAGTGGAGTCTGTTGAAAGACAAATTCCAAATGCTGCCTTTGTCGAGTAGCTCTATTAAGTTGATAATATGTCAAATTAAGTGACCCGTGACTTATCCACGTTGATGCCATGTCACGCAAAATTCTAAAAGTTTTATACCGGTTAAAAACTTAAGTTCTTATGTGTATCAAAATTCCGTCTCAAAATCCTATAACCAATTAGCACAAATGAAGAGTCTACGCATAAAAATTCAAGTTTTTAACCAAAATGAAACTTGTGCTTAGGATTTTGAATGACGTGGCATCAACTTAAATTTATGATTTTTGTAGAAAATAAATTTTGATCTTAAGTAGTTCATCACTTCATTCATCTATATTGTTTTCATTTTTCATATTGAACTTTTTTCATAATTTGTTTTACTATTTTGTAGCTTATTGTGTAGTAGCAGTGGAGTCTGTTGAAAGACAAATTCCAATTGCTTTTCTTGAACGGATTAAGGATGATTTTAACAAAAGATATGGTGGAGGAAGAGCTACAACAGCAACTACTAGAAGTCTTAACAAAGATTTTGGGTACTTAATTATATGATTAAACAGCCATTTTGGGTTTTGAAATTGTAAATTTCTAGTAATTTGGCGCTCTAAATATACAAAATATCATATCATATTACTCCTCGAATTTTTTTTAAGGTCAAACAAAGTAGCTGCCTCTGTCGAGTACCCGAGTATCTTTTTTAAGTTGATAATATGTCAAATTAAATGACCCGTGACTTATCCACGTTGATGCCATGTCACACAAAATTCTAACTATAAGTTTTATATATCGATCGGTTAAAAACTTAAAAAGCTTTTATATGTGTATTGGACTTCCGTCACCAAATCCTATAACCAATTAACACTAATGAGGAGTCTACGCATAAAAATTCAAATTTTTAACCAAAACGAAACTTGCGCTTAGGATTTTGTATGACGTGGCATCAACTTGAACAAGCCACAATGTCAGGATGAAATAAAGCTACTTGATGGAGGCAACATTTTGACTGACATTAGATAATTTATAGAGTAATTTGATATTTCGTAAATTTGGAGTCCTAAACTGGCTATACAAAATATTCATATACTTGTTATTAGTCTCTAATACTTATGATATATATGCTTTAGACCAAAGTTGAAGCAGCATATGCAATATTGTGTTGAACATCCAGAGGAAGTTAGCAAGCTTGCTAAAGTGAAAGCTCAAGTTTCTGAAGTCAAAGGAGTTATGATGGAAAATATTGACAAGGTAGTGATGAACTTCATATTGATACTATATCAATTATGTAGTATCGTTACTTTATATCGAAGACCTATTTTGTGTCTACGTGTCTGTGTCAGTATCATGTTTGTTGTCTGTGTATATATCCGTGCTTCAATTAACGATATCTTATATATTAACGATATCTTATATATGTGCAGGTTATTGACAGGGGAGAAAAAATTGAGGTTTTGGTGGATAAAACAGAGAACCTTCGTTCTCAGGTTAGATGCTTAATTTACGATGACAATGTATACGATTAAACTCCAAAGAGAAACTCTTAAAAAAGAAAATTCCATTGTCCATTTTCTTTCGGTTTTTTGGTAATAGAATACTTTCAATACCCTTAAAGAAAAATGGTATGATTTTGCAGGCACAAGATTTCAGGCAGCAAGGAACACAGTTGAGGAGAAAAATGTGGTATCAGAATATGAAGATCAAGCTCATAGTTCTTGCTATCATAATTGCATTGATTCTCATTATTGTTCTATCTGTGTGTCATGGTTTCAGTTGTTAAAAATTCTCATTTATCTAGAATTGTCACTATATATTGGATTGTTTTGTAATATATTATAGTCTCATACTTTATGATTTGTTTATTAGACATTCAATTGTTTCATGTAAAAAAATGGTTAGGAAGAGAAATGAATAAAGTGTGTTAGGGTGATTCTTGTTTTTCATTTTCATTGTTCCTCCTCTATAAATTGCATTAATGTTTCATTTATGGAATTGTATGGCATTTTGAATAACCTTATTCTGTAGAATTAATTGGGACTCACCGATTATTAGTTGGTCTAGTGGTAATTGGTGCTGACCTTGGTAAGGATTGTTTGTGTTTTGACATCCTAGTTTTTTTTTTTTGGTTTACCATGATATTGGTAGGAAGTTTCCACCGCTATTAGTGATGACTAATCTCTGTTGGGGAACCTGTGAGGCACACGAGATGGGTTCTTCGCTCACAACCAAATTTTCTCCATACACATAAGCCAGTAATCGAACCTCTGACCACATGCTTAAGTGGACCAAATCCCTTACCACTTGAACCAGTTCATTGTTGGTTTTGGCGTTCTAGTTTTATTTTAACTCAAACAAGTTTAAGGCATTTCATTAAATAAGTTGGCTATTTCATTATAGACCATTTCAAATAAAACATAGTTTCTCCTTTTCTTCATAGCCGCCACCCCCACCTTAACCTAGTTTTTTTTTTTTTCTTGATCTACCAAGGAGGGGTGGTTTTAGGGTCAATTTTTGACCCAAAATCACCCCTCATAATTGTTTTTCCTTTACTTTTTATTTAAATAAGTGATCTTTACATTGATCAAGTTTTTCTTTTGTGTTTTCTTTTTTGTGATTTCGCCGTCTGAGTGCGGCGTTGTGTTGTTCGTCGTCTTGTGCGACGTTTTTGTTGTCCCTTATTGTTGCGGTATTCATTTGATTTCTATTGAAAAGATCGGCTTCAGTCAATTACAGATTCAACCAATGATTTGGGCTTCAACGCTGCAGATCCGGAGGCATGGATACTTCGGTGACTTTAACTTTATCATATTATTTGTTGTAGGCATTTTGCCGTTGTATGCTATTAACTCGGATGCTGTGAGTTTTGTTCGCAGATTCATCCTTTATGTTTTTAGCGATGTTGATTATGTGGTTGTATTTGATGTAATCTATCAATTTGAATGAATGAATATCATTTTGTTATTGTCAAAAAAAAATTAAATAAGTTTTTTTTTTGTCTCAAGTCTCCGTAAATTTATCTCAATTAGAAGAAATATTGCATTATAAAGTGTGAATATATAATCAAATTTCTGCAAACCATATTTATAAATTAGCTAAAAACAACAAATAATTCAGCCCCTTTATAATAAATCTCATAGGGTATAACTAGGTAAACACATTTGGGAGACTAGAAAAATTGCAATTTTACACGAATAGTGCTTAAAAAATAAGAATAAAGACACATTCTAGTTCTTGAGAAGTTAGCTTGAAATGAGACATCAGCATAAGTTTCAACCTGCCAGCAAAAATGAACATAAAATACACAATTGTTAACAAATTAATCATATGTACATATTATTATCATGATGAAAAATAACATTAAATACACAATATTGTTAACTAGCTAGGTAATTAATATTAACTTAATGTAAGTTAGGAAGTCACGTGCTTACCTCAAAGAAAGGGATGTCAATTATTTATTTGGTACATTCCTCCCT
Source organism: Trifolium pratense (assembly GCF_020283565.1). Classification (NCBI taxonomy): domain Eukaryota; kingdom Viridiplantae; phylum Streptophyta; class Magnoliopsida; order Fabales; family Fabaceae; genus Trifolium; species Trifolium pratense. The sequence goes on along the minus strand of NC_060062.1, from coordinate 8,632,702 downwards.
AAGCAAGCTTCCATTATAACTTCATATGGCAAAACAAACAACATATTATTAGATAAGGAATGGAATAACCAACAAATAAAACCAATTAATTTTAGATTAATAGAAAATGACAGTTTATACCATACCTCAGTTGATGATGGAGCCTGGCTTTGTCCCCTGCAGGGAACATGATAAATCAAAAATTGAACCTATTGATCCTCCACCGCTGCAGGCGGAGACGTCACCATCGGGCATTGTTCGATATATAACCCTTGCAGTGATGTTGCCCATTCAGGTATAGATGTAAGGTTGACACATTTCTTGATTCTTAGAGTTTGTAAAGTGGTAATGTGCTGAAGCCCCTCAGGCAAATATTTCATTTTTGGGATTCCATCAAAAGTCAACACTCTGAGGTTTGTGAGTTCTTTCCATTTCATGCTGTAACAACCATCTTCATCATTGCACGGATCAAACTCCGTGCAATCCACGATAGTTAATCTAAACAATGTAGTCAGATGTTGAAGGACTCCACTTAGAGATTTAAAATTAAGTATATTATTTAAATCAAGAAACTCCACATTGGAATGAGTGACTGCTTGTTGTAATATCTTTGATGTGACATCACTAAGGAGCATTTTCTTGATATCTGTGTGCTGTGGAATGGAAATTAGATTATGACAATCATAAATCCATAACATTTCAAGACTCTTAAACTGATGACAACAACCCTTTGACATTTCTTCTTCACTACACCTACACCATCCTTTAAGATTGTGTAATTGATAAAGATCAATCTGTGTGAGTGATGCACAGAATGTTGATGATGAATTATCACCATTGTTGTTGTCGTTGACTACCCACTCTAGGGACGGCAAATCTCCCAACGTGATTTTTTTGACATGCAACAATGCAAGTTCGAGATATTGAAATCTTGGGCATTTGTATACACACAATGCATCCAAATTTGTAGATAAATTGAATGTCACACCACCAAATCCAGTTAATGCTATGGACGTGATATTGGAGTGCATAACTATGTCATGTAGGATTATATCATCTTTTTCCAAGTCATTCACATCACAAACAATTTGTGAATTCCATGAATTCCATTCTAATCTCAACTGATGAAGATGTGGCTTCCCCATTAAATTGATGTCCTTAGCTTCTGTAGGACAATGCCTCAAGCATTCCAAGCCTCTTATCTCTAGTTCTCCTCTCAAATTATTTAACCCTCTTAGCTCACGAGCTTTGGCACTGTCTTTGGAAGTCGCATCTAACACAAATAGTGTCAGTGTTTGAAGATTAGTCATTTTTCCTATTCCACGTGGCATACAAGTTAATCTATAGCATTCATCCAACTCAAGATGTCGAAGACTTACCAACTTCCAAAGATCTTTGGGCAACTCTCTCAACCTATAACAATGATTGAGTAAAAGAGTCTCCAAATTAATTAATTCAGTTATAGACCTTGGGAGCTCTTCAATCCGATTACGTGAAAGGTCAAGATACCTTAAATGTTTCATCCTACCAATACAAGATGGAATCTTCATTGACTCTGTGCAGTTGAGATTTAGCACACGAAACCGTCTAAAACTTGACAAGATGGAATTACAAGCAGACACTTGTATTTCATAATTGCCAGCATAATGTAGTGGTAATAAAAATGTCCTTAGTTTGTAAGCCTTGAGAAGAGAAGTTGGAACTTGCCATTTAGAATCCAATTTAAAGCTAAAAGAGACATGACGGGTTTTTATGTCAACATCATGTTGCCCCGTTTCATTAATTAAAAAATAGTCACTTTTTGAAATAAAACTTGCCAGATCATGCACAATATCATGCATTTGGAAACATACCAGCTTGCCTTCAAATCGTTTGGTGATATTTTGAAAGAGAGAGTTATGAACAAAATCCATGAAGTACTTTTCACCAATATCTTCTAAACTTCTATTTTCATCTGATGACTGAACAAATCCTTGTGCAATCCAAAGTCGAATCAGCATTTGCTTCTCAATTAAATAATCTTTTGGAAACAAAGAACAAAATGCAAAACACTTTTTCAAATGAAAGGGTAGATGATCATAACTTAGTTTGATAAGTTGAAAAATTTTATTGCCACCTTGTTCATCAATTTTCACAAGATCTTTGTTCTTGAAAGTTGACCAATCCTCCATGGTTAACATTAGGCATCCAATGATTCTAATGGCGAGAGGAACACCTGAGCATTTTTTCACAATTTCCTTGCCAATTGACACCAAATTCTCATTCTCTAGATCCTTTTCATTCTCAAAAGCTAGTTGACTGAATAATCTCCAAGATTGTTTTTCATCAAGACCCTTTAAAAAGAAGATTGAAGATGAACGACATACCTTGGCTACCTTCTCACTTCTCGTGGTGATAATTATTTTACTTCCTTTTGCTCCGTCTTTCAGTAGTGTCATCAATTGAAGCCAAAGATCACCATCCTCATTCCAAATGTCATCCAAGACAAGCAGATATCTCTTGCCCTCAACTTTTTCGCGAAGCTCCGGCTGCACTTTATTCATCTCAACAATATTAGTTTTTGATCCGATGATCTTTGCAGCAATACCTTTTACAACGAAAGGATTAGAAACAACCACCCATTCCTTCAACTCAAAATGTTGTTGCACTTTTTTGTTGTTGTATATAAGGTGAGCAAGCGTAGTCTTTCCAAGTCCTCCAAGTCCAGTTATGGAAATAACTGAAACATTGTTTTTCACATTGATGCTGGTGTCAAACAATAACTCTAGCAACTCTTTCTCCTCCTCCTTTCTTCCGATGACTTGTTCCTCACCAACAAAGGGGAGAGTTTCTCTTCGTTTCAAAACTCGTGGCTCAGGAGTGCGATTAGTAAAATTAAAAGTTCTTTTACCAACATCAAGGTCCTTGATTTTCTTACCAAGTTCCTTAATTTTCCCAGCCATTTTGAATGAATAGAAAAGTTGGTTAGAAGATGAGAAGAAGATGCGAAACTTCTTAGCCTTCTTGTCACTGGTCATGACCTGTCGCCTTATCTCTTCAGTGTTGAAGTCATCAAGCAAGTCTTCAGCATCTTCAAGAGCATCTTTGAGCTTTTCCAACCAAAGTTGAACTTGATTGTTGCTCTGCTGCTCCTCTGCATCCAAAACCACAGCCTTGATCTCAGACATTTTTTCCACCAGCTTTTCAAGATCATCTCTCATGTTCCAGCTCTCAACAGCCATAGTACCCAGCTTCCCGATCAGCTTCTCAATCGTGTTAAACAATAAACCATCAGCCATTTTTCTCACAAATGAATAAGGTGCACAAGATTTTGGGAGATTGAATTCACACAGGATAAGTTTTCAGAGGGGGTAGTGTTCTTTAAGGATAATACTGTATGATTCAGTTCATTAATAAATAAAAGTAATATAGCAATAATTGTGATCGATGGACAAAAAAGCACATGCTAGTAAAAGCAAACGCTACAGACTTTATGGCCAAAATTTCAGATCATAAATGTTATAGCAACCACGTGTTTCTTGAGATTGTATGGTACAAAATGTCTCCATTATCCGTTACATTTTTTATTCTTAATTTTTTTAATAAAACAAAGATAAATAAGCAGAGACACTAGGTGCAACCAAAACTTGTAGCGGCACCAACAATCATCAATTGGATTGATTATGAATCTCATTTCGTTGTTTTTGCTTTGGAATTCTGCTTAAAATTTAACATATTCAACTTAATAATTTTTTTTTTCATAATTATATTCAATATTTTGTGAGGACCATGATTAGCTGTGGAAACCTTGTACTTATTGCTATTTGATGGGAAACTAGCTTGTACATATTTTTTTTTTTTTTTAAGCGGGACATTTCATTTATAATAACTAGGGGTAAACCCGTGCGTTGCACGGGTTCGATTAAATATATAATTAAAATATTTTTATAAATGAAAAATAATAATTGTTATAAATATAATAATATTATATAGTTAAATAATAGATATTAAAATAGCTTATTTAACTTATCTTCAATGTATTATTGGTCGTAAAATAAATTATAACATTTAACTTCAAAACTTTTGCATAGGTCATATACATTCAAATGATTTCTAATGTAGTTGAGACATACATTTTTTTTTTTACAAAACATACCAAATCCATGGTTTAAATAGAAGGAAAACTTCCGATCAAATTGACGTGCCCCACAATCATCACACTGCAATGACCACATTTATTCCACAAATCAATATTTAAACTTCAGTCCACAAAAAGGTGAAAAATGGATATTGAAAATAGAATAACACACACACACACACACACATATATATATATATATATATATATATATATATATATATATATATATATATATATATATATATATATATATATATATATATATATGAGTCAGGATCCGTTGACACCAACTAGTTTGACACCAAATGTTACACCTCTCAATAACGTTTTAACCGATATAAATTTTATAAAATCCACCGTTGGATTGAAAGTTTACATCATATAGATCATTTGTGTAAAATTTCAAATAAATCCAAAATCATTTGATATGTTATTGAGATACATCAAAATTAACGGTTTTTGTATTTTTTTAAATGCCGTTAATCTTTATGTGTCTCAATAGCATATCAAATGATTTTGGATTTGTTTGAAATTTTACACAAATGATCTATATGATGTAAACTTTCAATCCAACGGTGGATTTTATAAAATTTATATCGGTTAAAACGTTATTGAGAGGTGTAACATTTGGTGTCAAACTAGTTGGTGTCAACGGATCCTGACTCTATATATATATATATATATATATATATATATATATATATATATATATATATATATATATATATATATATACTTAAAAAGATAAAGATATATAGTGGCTGACTTAAATCCTTTACCAAAAAAATTATATTTGGGGGCCTAAAGCTAAGGCTTGGGCCGCTTTACCCTTGGGTCGGCCCGTGTCTACAAATAAATAAAAAAGTTGTTTAGAAATGATATTTTTCATTGATTTATATCGTAGTTTTTTTTATATTTTAATGTAATAGATCACTTATAATATTTTATAAATTTGAAAAGATGCATTATATTTTATTTTAATAGTGTAATCGTAGCTTTCTTTATATTAGTTGCAATTGTATAGTAAAATGTGGCCTTGCTTTTTATTTTTGATGTAACCCTTATTTATTTCAATAGAGTTGGAGGCAAGCATATATAAATACTTTTATTTACCGCGTGATCTCGTTTTTTGAAAATTACATATCGAATAGCGTAACTGTTTATTTCCTTCTATGCAATTCAAGTTATCAAGTAGCTTTTCTACTTACTTCCCTCTCGTTATTTTGAAGTTTCTTCTCACATATTGACTTGGTGGAATTTTATCCAGACTTTATTATTCCCAATTTTTTTAGTCTATTGTTTTTTTACATTTTTTTTGGTTGGTCATTTTTTTTAGTATGACAGTTTTTTCAACACCCTCCACCTGTTCGATAGTACAAAGATTAAGAAATACTATTCTTCTTTTTTTAGTTTGCATGATATTATAAGAATTTAACATTCAACATGTCATCTTATTCTTAAGACTATCTCACTATGTACTCACTCATAACTATAATATCTTATCTCCTAAATATTATTATGCTTAGAGAGTGTATTGGATTGAGATTTCAAAAGACTATTTTGGCAAAAGAAAATCTTGAAGATTTTAAAAGACTTTGTGAGATTATATTGATTTTGTAAGATTTAAAAAACTTTTTTGAACGACGTTTTACATTCAAGATTCTTAACACAAGACTCTGTGAGATTTTATAACATAGACTTTTGAGATTTCAAAGAACTTTATGGAATTTTAACATTTAAACGACTCAATAAATTCAATACAAATTTCTTCCAAAAATATAATAATCAATCAATCATTCCTTAAAAAACATCAAGGAATTAATATAAACAAATAAAATCAATGAATCAATTTTTTTTTAAAATAATCATAAAAAAGAAAAGAGAACTAAAAACTTTATCAGAAAACACTAATCATAAAAAAAAAAAGTTGCAGAATTATATATATATTTCTTGGTTACAAAATTATGTTAAAGATCAATTTTATAAGGCAGCAGAAAATCGTTTTCAATAAAAAAAAAAATCAGAAAATCGTTTTGATCAATTGAGTTTCAAAGGAATAGAAATATTATGTACGTCCCTTCCATGACAACCTTCAGGTGGAGAAAAAGAATGGTTGAGTTGCATATGTTAGGAAATTGTGGTGGTGGAGAAAAAGAATGTGGAGTGGGAGAGAACTATCAAGAAACACACAGGAAAAAAAGTCTGGAGTGAGTTTGAAATTTTTTTGATGTTTTACGTGAGATTGTTGAAAGAAAAATGTATGTGTATTTTCAACTAAAAAGTCTCACACAATCCATTAAAATCCATTCAAAGAAAGAATCCATTCAAATCTATATATTTTTGAATACCACAAGACATTTTATAAATCATGAGAAATCTTAATTGAATACCAACAGATTTCGTTGGATTGAAAAAAAAATATTGATTGTCTTAATTGAATACCACGAGATTTGTTTACATTTTATAAAAGTCTTGATTGAATACCTCAAGACATTTTTATTATAAAAAAGTCTTTTAAAATCCATTCAAATCTCAATTCAATACACCCCCCTAATTTAAATAATAAAATAGATAAATATAATATAACATTTTATATTACTTATTAAGATTTCTTTGCCTTTTATTGGTCAGAATTATTTAGCTAGTGGTTTCGTTTATCATTTTCACCATATGCTTAATTCTTTTTCTTTTCTATTTTGGTTTAATTTTATTTTTCTTAGTGAGGTTTATGCCACTATCCTCTCTTTAATTTGTTTGCATCTTTAATTTTATGTGTCTTTTTAAGCAATGAAATATCAAAATTAGTAGTTAAAATGTTGGTGTAATAAAAAAGTATAAATTGTAAAGTAGTGACTAAATTGCTACGCCACTTTTCCTTCATCAATCAAACAAAATTTAAGGTAGATAGTGAGATACTTTTAATATTTGTCTTAGAAACTAAATGAAATCTTACGATTTTTCTTAGTGACTTAAATGAGTTTATTCTAAAAGTAATAAAAAAATTAAAATACAACTTAGCTCAATTGCAAACTTGAAAACCTTCGTACCAGCCCAATCCACTAATTTGAATCCTAACCAAGATGATTAAGCATATGAAAACACCTATAACCAAGTAGAGATTAAATTCTTCCAAATTTGCTTCATACGACCAACTTGTATTACATTTCCAAATCTTCTCTATTAAAACCAAGTACCACTAAAAAAAAGTTAAGAAATTGCAGTTATATATATTTTTCATTGTCGCAATGTTATTCTTGAATATACATTTCATTGCTATATTTGAAAGAAAAAAAAAACCTATCCCAAAAACAATGAGGAAAATACATTTGAAAATAGAATTACATTTTTCCTTGAAACAATAAGATAGTGTAGTTGATTTACTCAAGAGTAGACATGACTTGATGAAATTACTACAAAGAAGGTTCGAAAACACAAAAAAGAAAAAAATAAGATTACAAAATATGAGACCATGAGCAAGTAGTGATGTGTGAGTATCAATATTTTTAAAGACCATTGTGGTAAAACATACAGTTTTTTTTATATATAATTATTGAAAGGAACTCCAACAATCATGAGGGTTAATTGTATAACATAATAATAATAATTTTGCAGTTATAGTTGCATCATATGAATACCTAAGGGTCAATCATAATTGTTTTTTATCCCTTGTAATTAATCGTTTGATTATTGATTTAACCTCTTGCAATGTGTAATAATATATTAATATGATTTATCTTGGTATTTTTAGAAAATTAGATTATATATCATATTTAATAACAATACTAAAAATTATATATATACATATAATTTATATGTACATATTTTAGTGACATATGGATATATTTTTTTTGGTTTTTACGTATGAATGTTTTATTGATCCATATATACGAATTAAGTTTTTTATTTGGGCAAGTATATGGATATTTAGGTTACTCTTAATTATTTAGTCATTTACGTTTTCTATTAATCCATATTTATCATTTTATATATGCCAAAATATAGTCTTTTGGAATTATGGGGGTTTCTTTTTCTATTCATGTATTAATCATTAGACATGAAATTTAATTTGTGGAGGATAAATTTTATTTTAGATATTTTTAATAATTAAGAGAAGTTGGTAAATTTTCATTAAAAATATGGAGTTTTTTTAGAGGTGCCACATCATCACAATGAAGGCCTAGGAGCAATTCAACATTCCTTTTACTAGTAAACTAGTAAATAAATAAAAGATAGTTTCAATATAAGGTGGACAATAATCAAAAATTTGGGGACTAACATTAAAACGTGTTGCCTGCGCAAGATCATGAGCTACTCGATTGGCTTGTCTGCTAACATAACTGATCTTACAGTTTTGACTCATATTTAATAATCTATGACACGACTCAATAATAACACCAAACTCGGTGTTGTTTCTAGACTTCTTTTTTATAGCTTGTACCACTTGGAGGCAATGTTTTAAAAACCGAACCGGACCGGCCGGTCCGACCGGTTCGACCACGAACCGGTGCCCTCGGCGGTCCGGACGACTAGCAAGAACCGCTAGTCAGTGGAACCGGTCAAAAACCGGTGTGAACCGGTATGAACCGGTGTGAACCGGTGAACCGGAAAAACCGGCCGGTTTTTCTCTCACTTAAAAAAAAAAAAAAAAAACTGATTTTTTAATTAAAAAAAACGATGGATTGAAATTGAAAGGTTAAAAAATCAAAAATCTTTCCTTTCCAACCATAGACTCAAACACGTGAAAAAATTATATGAACGGTTCAATATAAAACGGTTCAATAACGGTTGAACCGATCCGACCGGTTGACCCTTGAACCAGGTGTCACAACGGTTCGACCTCCGGTCCGGTTCTTAAAACATTGCTTGGAGGCAATCGGTTTCAATTTGAACATTTGACATATTAATATTTTGTAACCATTGAACACCAGTGCTTCCGCCTCTGCCCTCTCCTATCCCTGGTTTTTCCAGAACACCCATTTGACATATTGTTAAAAGCCAAATTTTTAACTACCCATTCTATAAGATTGGGTTAGGTAGCCCATCCTAAGTGTCTTAAGTATATTGGTCTACTAAAATGTGATTTATAATATTATTAAAATATAATTAATTTTCAATTGTTACGTACCACATAACTTTTAACAATTGCAAATACACTCATCTTCCAATTTATGTTTTGTATCTTCTCTTCCATTTTTTTTTATAATTTGTTTTAATAAACTTTCTATAATCTTAATTAAATTAATCTTGTTATTGTTTCTATATTTTTTTATAATTTGTTTTAATAAACTTTATATAATCTTTTTAATGTTTGTTTATTTTCCGTACATTTTTTTATGCATAGAGTCATATTTTTTAGATATCTTTTTGATGGTGCTTATCACTTATTGCACATAATTTTAATCACAATTGGTATACTTGCCATAGTGGTTGGAAATATTGCCTTGCACTGAAGGGTTGCGGGTTCGAATTCTAGTCAAGACAAAATTATATTTTTTTTAATAAAAATTGCAAGATAAAATGGAGGGAAAACAAATTAGGGTTTAGGGTTTGCTTGTGTATAAGGATTGGTTGTGTTTTGACATCCTAGTTTTTTTTGGTTTACCATGATATTGGTAGAAGTTTCCACCGCTGTTAGCGATGACTAATCTCCGTTGGGGAACCTGTGATCACACGAGATGGGTTGTCCACTCACAACCAAATTTTCTCCATACGCATAAGCCAGTAATCGAACCCCTGACCACATGCTTAAGTGAACCAAAACCCTTACCACTTGAACCAGTTCATTGTTGGTTTTGGCGTTCTAGTTTTATTTTAACTCAAACAAGTTTAAGGCATTTCATTAAATAAGTTTTTATTTATTTTTTTTGTCTCAAATCTCCGTGAATTTATCTCAATTAAGAGAAATATTGCATTATAAAGTGTGAATATATAATCAAATTTCTGCAAACCATATTTATAAATTAGCTAAAAACAACAAATAATTCAGCCCCTTTATAATAAATCTCATAGGGTAACTTGATAAACACATTTGGGAGACTAGAAAAAATAGCAATTTTACACGAATAGTGCTTAAAAAATTTAAGAATAAAGACACATTCTAGTTCTTGAGAAGTTAGCTTGAAATGATACATCAGTACAATCAACATAAGTTTCAACCTGCCAGCAAATATGAACATAAAATACACAATGTTAACAAATTAATCTTATGTACATATTATTATCATGATGAAAAATAACATTAAATACACAATGTTAACTAGCTAGGTAATTAATATTAACTTAATGTAAGTTAGGAAGTCACGTGCTTACCTCAAAGAAAGGGATGTCAATTATTTATTTGGTCACACTAATTGTTGATACATTCCTCCCTAAGCAAGCTTCCAATATAACTAGACAATGGAATAATCAACAAATAAAACCTATTAATTTTAGATTGAAAGTGAACTCTTTTAGAATAATAGAAAACGAAGTTTATACCATACCTCAGTTGATGATGGAGCCTGGCTTTGTCCCCTGCAGGGAACATGATAAATCGCAAATTGAACCTATTGATCTTCCACCGCTGTAGGCAGAGGCGTCACCATCGGGCATCCACGTATATATACTTGAAGTGATGTTGCCCATTCAGGTATAGATGTAAGGTTGACACAATCTATGATTCTTAGAGTTTGTAAAGTGGTAATATGCTGAAGCCCCTCAGGTAAATATTTCATTTTTGGGAGTTTATCAAAAGTCAACACTTTGAGGTTTGTGAGTTCTTTCCATTTCATGCTGTAACAACCATCTTCATCATTGCACGGATCAAACTCCTCACAATTACTGATATGCATATCACACACGCTAGTGAGATGCTGAAAGACTCCACGTAGAGATTTAAAATTAAGTATATTATTTAATTTTAGAAACTCCACTTTGGAATGAGTGACTGCTTGTTGTAATATCTTTGATGTGACATCACCAAGGTCTATTACCTTGATATCTGTGTGCTGTGGAATGGAAATTAGATTACGACAGTCATCAATCAGTAAATGATCAAGACTCTTAAACTGATGACAACAACCCTTTGACATTTCTTCTTCACTACACCTACACCATCCTTTTAGATTGGGTAAATCTTCAAGACCTATCTCTGCGAGTGATGCACAAAATGTTGATGAATTATCACCATTGTTGTTGTTGTTGTTGACTATCCACTCTAGGGACGGCAAATCCCACAACCAGATGCATTTGACATGCAATGGTGCAATTTCGAGATATTGCAATCTTGTGCAACCCTCTACAGTCAATTTATCCAAACTTGTAGATAAATTGACCAAACTAGACATTGTCACACCACCAAATCCCCTTATTTTCAAGGACGTGATATTGGAGTGCATAACTATGTCATGTAGGATTATATCATCTTTATCCAAGTCATTCACATCACCAACAATTTCTTCATAATTCCAATTTAATGATAACCGATGAAGATGTGGCTTCCCCATTAAATTGATGTCCTTAGCTTCTGTAGGACAATGCCTCAAGCATTGCAAGCCTGTTATCTTTAGTTCTCCCCTCAAATTATTTAATCCTCTTAGCTCACTAGCTCTGGCACTGTCTTTGGAAGTCGCATCTAACACAAATAGTGTCAGTGTTTGAAGATTAGTCATTTTTCCTATTCCACGTGGCATATAAGTTAAGCTACTGCAACCATTCAACTCAAGATGTCGAAGACTTACCAACTTCCAAAGATCTTTGGGCAACTCTCTCAAACTTTCACAATAATTGAGTAAAAGAGTCTCCAAATTAATTAATTCAGTTATAGACCTTGGGAGCTCTTCAACTTTAATACTAAAAGTAAGGTCAAGATACCTTAGATGTTTCATCCTACCAATACAAGATGGAATCTTCATTGACACTGTGCAATTAAGATGCAACACACGAAACCGACTAAAACTTGACAAGATGGAAATACAAGCATGCGCAGACATTTCCATTGAAGATTCATAATAATAAATTGTATGAAGTGGCAATAAAAATGTCCTTAGTTTGTAAGCATTGAGAAGAGAAGTTGGAACCTTCCATGAAGAATCCAATTTAAAGCCAAAAGAGACATGACGATTTTTTTTGTCAACATGTTGCCCCCTTTCTTTAACTAAAAGATATTCACTTCTTGAAATAACACTTGCCAGATCATGCACAATATCATGCATTTGGAAATGTACCTTGCCATCAAATCGTTTGGTGATATTTTGAAAGAAAGACTTATGAACAAAATCCATGAAGTACTTTTCACCAATATCTTCTAAACTTATATTTTCATCTGATGACTGAACAAATCCTTGTGCAATCCAAAGGCGAATCAGCATTTGCTTCTCAATTTCAAAATCTTGTGGAAACAAAGAACAAAAAGCAAAACAGTTTTTCAAATGAAAGGGTAGGTGATCATAACTTAGTTTGATAAGTTGAAAAATTTTATGGCCACCTTGTTCATCAATTTTCACAAGATCTTTGTTCTTGAAAGTTGACCAATCCTCCATGGTTAACATTAGGCATCCAATGATTCTAATGGCGAGAGGAACACCTGAGCATTTTTTCACAATTTCCTTGCCAATTGACACCAAATTCTCATTCTCTAGATCCTTTTCATTCTCAAAAGCTAGTTGGCTGAATAATCTCCAAGATTGTTTTTCATCAAGACCCTTTAAAAAGAAGATTGAAGATGAACGACATACCTTGGCTACCATCTCACTTCTCGTGGTGATAATTATTTTACTTCCTTTTGCTCCGTCTTTCAGTAGTGTCATCAATTGAAGCCAAAGATCACCATCCTCATTCCAAATGTCATCCAAGACAAGCAGATATCTCTTGCCCTCAACTTTTTCGCGAAGCTCCAGCTGCACTTTATCCATCTCAACAATATTAGTTTTTGATCCGATGATCTTTGCAGCAATACCTTTTACATCAAAATCATCAGAAACACACACCCATTTCTTCAATTCAAAGTGTTGTTGCACTTGTTTGTCGTTGTATACATGTTGAGCAAGCGTAGTCTTTCCAAGTCCTCCAACTCCAATTATGGAAATAACTGAAACATTGTCTTTCACATTGATGCTGTTGTCAAACAACAACTCTAGCAACTCTTTCTTCTCCTCCTCTCTTCCGATGACTTCTTCCTCACGAACAAAGGAATGAGTTTCTCTTTGTTTCAAAACTCGTCGCTCAGGAGTACGATTTGTAAAGTTAAAAGTTCTTTTACCAACATTAAGGTCCTGAATTATCTTACCAAGTTCCTTAATTTTCCCAGCCATTTTGAATGAATAGAAAATTTGGTTAGAAGATGAGAAGAAGATGCGAAACTTCTTAGCCTTCTTGTCACTGGTCATCACCTGTCGCCTTAACTCTTCAGTGTTGAAGTCATCAAGCAAGTCATCTGCATCATCAAGAGCATCTTTGAGCTTTTCCAACCAAAGTTGAACTTGATGGCTGTTGCTCTGCTGCTCCTCTGCATCCAAAACCACAGCCTTGATCTCAGACATGTTTTCCACCAGCTTTTCAAGATCATCTCTCATGTTCCAGGTCTCCACAGCCATAGAACCCAGCTTCCCGATCAGCTTCTCAATCGTGTTAAACAACAAACCTTCAGCCATTTTTGTCACAAGTGAATTCAGACAGGTACAAGTTTTCAGAGTGTTTTGTTAAGAGATATCAGATCTAGTTTGCAAAGATGTAATGTAAGGTCAAAGCATTTGTTCTTCTTTTGTTTAAGAATTTAATGATTGTTTATTCATATTTTTTTATTAGTAATGACGGATGATAAATACAACAGGAATGTTTTGTTTATTAGGAGAGCTGAGTCTTCCCTCAATAAACGTGGTTGATGCCATCATAGTTGATAAGAACCAAAAAGAAGGTAGATATAAGTAGAAAAAAAATATGTGATATCCTCCCATAAATTTTATATAAATGTGGTTGATGCCATCATAGTTGTGATTACAAAAATTTCAATAAACATTATATTAAATTATGACATTTATATAGTTGTAACTAATATCATATCATGAAAAAAATAAATACATAGTTGAAGTCTTCAGTATTCAGTAAATTTCATTGAAGACTCGGTTGATTAATTTGTTATCATTTATTTATTAACATATATGGTTAAAAGTTTGATTTCTTCTGCTTAATTTGTTCAATTAGTCATGAAAATTATATGAGAATTGTGAATTGGAATGTCAATTGAAATGGTATGACTTTGCAGGCACATGTCGGACACAGGACAAGCCCTGTATAATAGGTGTCCTGTGCTATCATGGTAGAAGCTTTACTGGTTGTGCAGATTGGTAAAACAGGAACCACACAATATTACCAATAGTTATCACTTATCAACGACACCAAAATCATGAAAAACTCTAACTTTTCTAACAAGCAATGGAGGTAAAATGTGAATATGTAATCAAATTTCTGCAAACCATATTTATAAATTCAGCTAGAAACAAGAAATAATTCAGAACCCTTATAATAAACCTCAGAGGGTAATTAGATAAACACATTTAGGAGACTAGCTAAATTGAAATATTATACGAGAGGCACTTAAAAAATGTAAGAGTAGAGACACCAGCGGGTGGCTTGCACACATGTGCGGCATGTGCGACGGCATCGAGCTTCAAAATTTTGAGGGCCTCAACTCAAAATTTTGAGGTTCTATAATATTACTTATATATTATTTATATCTATAAAATAGCATATCTATATTAATAGATTAATTTTTAGGCCCTAAAATAATACTAGTTGTTAATGTTCATAAAATATCACATGAGTATCAATAGATTAGTTATCTATACTCGTAAATATAGTTCTAGTCATTTTAATCGTTGCATAAAATTTAATCTTAGATTAGGATGTTCCTTTTTGACATTATATACAAAGATAATTATTTTGTATTTCTTGTCCTATTTGATTTCATTTAATGCAATAATATTGATAATTTACATATTTACAAGAATAAGAATATTTTTTTTATATATATTATATGCAATTTAAATCGATAATTTTTTTTATTAAAGGACCACTTTTATATTTTGCACGTAGCCTCCTAAAACTCGGAGACGCCATTGAGAGGCACATTCTGGTTCTTGAGAAGTTAGGTTGAAATAAGAAATCGGTACGATCAACATAAGTTTCAACCTGCTAGCAAAAATGAACATACACATTTTATACCATCATTATAAACCGAAGAGGAGAAAATTGACAGAACCTACACATTTTATGCTTGTCTAGGGGCTTTGACTTGAGTAGTTACCATCTTTCCATCATTCTTAAAGATGGGAAAGCTCGACATCCTAAGACAGATATGACAGTATATCTCTTAACAATTTGGTTAGATGTCCGGTCCATTATTGATGTCCATTGAGCAGTTTTATTAACCTGCTAATAGGAAAAAATTTCCACATTATATAATGATATAAGACTAATAGACAATGTTAATATTAACTTAATGTATAAGTTGTGAAGTCGTGCTTACCTCAATGTAAGGGACATATTAATTATTTATTTGGTCACACTAACTGCTGATTCATTCCTCCCTAAGCAAGCTTCCAATTTAACTTCATATGCCAAAACAAAAACATATATTAGATGAGGAATGGAATAATAAACAAATAAAACATATTAATTTTAGATAGTTTCAATCATACCTCAGTTGATAACTTTGTCCACAGCAGAGAACGTGATAAATCACAAATCGGACCTATTGATCTTCCACCGCCGCAGGCAGAGACGTCACCATCGGTCATTTTTTGATATCTAACACTTGCAGTGATGTTGCCCATTCAGGTATAGATGTAAGGTTGACACAATCTTTGATTCTTAGAGTTTGTAAAGTGGTAATGTGCTGAAGCCCCTCAGGCAAATATTTCATTTTTGGGATTCCTTCAAAAGTCAACACTTTGAGGTTTGTGAGTTCTTTCCATTTCATGCTGTAACAACCATCTTCATCATTGCACGGATCAAACTCCTCGCAACGACTGATACTCAATTCACACACTCCAGTGAAATGTTGAAGGACTCCACATAGAGATTTAAAATTAAGTATTAAAGTTATATCAAGAAACTCCACCTTGGAATGAGTGACTGCTTGTTGTAATATCTTTGATGTGACATTCCAAAGCTTTATTTTCTTGATATCTATGTGCTGTGGAATGGAAATTAGATTTTGACAATTATCAATCGATAAATTATCAAGACTCTTAAATTGATGACGACAACCCTTAGAAATTTCTTCTTCACTACACCTGCACCATCTTTTAAGATTAGGTAACATATAAAGATCTATCTCTGTGAGTGATGCACAAAATGTTGATGAATTATCACCATTGTTGTCGTTGACTATCCACTCAAGGGAAGGCAAAATATTCATGATGATGCGTTTGACATGCAACTGTGCAAGTTGGAGATGTTGCAATCTCGTGCAATTGAATAAACTCAATTCATCCAAATTTGAAGATAAATTGACCAAACTAGACATTCTGACACCACCGAAACCACATATTATTAAGACCTTGATGTTGGAGTGCAGCACTATGTCCTGTAGAATTGAATCATCTTTTTCCAGGTCATTGACATCACCAACAATTAGTGAATTCCAATTTAATTTTAACCGATGAAGATGTGAGTTCCCTGTTAAATTGATATGCTTAGCTTCTGTAGGACAATGCCTCCAGCATTCCAAGCCTTTTATCTCTAGTTCTCCCCTCAAATTACTTAATCCGCATAGCTCACTAGCTTTAGCACTGTCTTTGGAAGTCGTATCTAACACAAATTGTGTCAGTGTTTGAAGCTTAGTCATTTTTCCTATTCCACGTGGCATACAAGTTAATGCAGAGCACCTCTCCAACTCAAGATGTCGAAGACTTACCAACTTCCAAAGATCTTTGGGCAACTCTCTCAAGCTAAAACAATGATTGAGTAAAAGAGTCTCCAAATTAATCAATCCAGTTATAGACCTTGGAAGCTCTTTAACTCTATGACTTAAAGAAAGGTCAAGATACCTTAGATGTTTCATCCTACCAATACAAGATGGAATCTTCATTGACACTGTGCAGTTAAGATGCAACACACGAAACCGTGTAAAACTTGACAAGATGGAATTACAAGCATGCGCAGACACTTCCATTGAAAACTCATAATAAATTGTATGAAGTGGTAATAAAAATGTCCTTAGTTTGTAAGCATTGAGAAGAGAAGTTGGAACCTGCCAGGAAGAATCAAATTTAAAGCCAAAAGAGACATGACGAATGTCTTTGTCAACATGTTGCCCCGTTTCATTAACTAAAACATAGTCGCTTCTTGAAATAACACTGGCCAAATCATGCAGAATATCATGCATTTGGAAACATACCTTGCCAAACCGTTCGGTGATATTTTGGAACAAAATCCATGAAGTACTTTTCACCAATATCTTCTAAACTGATATTTTCGCCTGATGACTGAACAAATCCTTGTGCAATCCAAAGTCGAATCAGCATTTGCTTCTCAATTAAAAAATCTTGTGGAAACAAAGAACAAAAAGCAAAACAGTTTTTCAAATGAAAGGGGAGGTGATCATAACTTAGTTTGATAAGTTGAAAAATTTTATTGCCACCTTGTTCATCAATTTTCACAAGATCTTTGTTCTTGAAAGTTGACCAATCCTCCATGGTTAACATTAGGCATCCAATGATTCTAATGGCGAGAGGAACACCTGAGCATTTTTTCACAATTTCCTTGCCAATTGACACCAAATTCTCATTCTCTAGATCCTTTTCATTCTCAAAAGCTAGTTGACTGAATAATCTCCAAGATTGTTTTTCATCAAGACCCTTTAAAAAGAAGATTGAAGATGAACGACATACCTTGGCTACCTTCTCACTTCTCGTGGTGATAATTATTTTACTTCCTTTTGCTCCGTCTTTCAGTAGTGTCATCAATTGAAGCCAAAGATCACCATCCTCATTCCAAATGTCATCCAAGACAAGCAAATATCTGTTGCCCTCAATTTTTTTGCGAAGTTCCAGCTGCACATTATCCATCTCAACATTAGTGTTTGATTCAGTGATCTTTGCAGCAATACCTTTTACATCAAAATCATCAGAAACACACACCCATTTCGTCAATTCAAAATGTTGTTTCACTTTTTTGTCTCCGTATACAAGTTGAGCAAGTGTAGTCTTTCCAAGTCCACCAACTCCAATTATGGAAATAACTGAAACATTGTCTTTCACATTGATGTTGTTGTCAAACAACTTCTCTAGCAACATTATCTTCTCCTCCTCTCTTCCAATGACTTCTTCCTCACGAACAAAGGAATGAGTTTCTCTTCGCTTGAAAACTCGTTGCTCAGGAGTGCGATTTGTAAAATTAAAAATTCTTTTATCAACATTAAGGGACTCAATTATGTTACCAAGTTCCTTAATTTTCCCAACCATTTTGAAAGAAAAGAGAAGTTGGTTAGAAGACGAGAAGAAGATGCGAACCTTTTTAGCCTTCTTGTTATTGGTCATAACCTGTCGCCTTAACTCTTCAGTGTTGACGTCATCAAGCAAGTCATCTGCATCATCAAGAGCATCTTTGAGCTTTTCCAACCAAAGTTGAACTTGATGGTTGTTGGTGCTCTGCTGCTCCTCTGCATCCAAAACCACAGCCTTGATCTCAGACATGTTTTCCACCAGCTTTCCAAGATCATCTCTCATGTTCCAGCTTTCAACAACCACAGAACCCAGCTTTCCAATCAGCTTCTCAATCGTGTTAAACAATAGACCTTCAGCCATTTTTGTCACAAGTGAACAAGGTGCAAAGATTTTGATAGATTGAATTCACACGGTAAAAGTTTTCAGAGGGGATAGTGCATGTCCTTAAAAGATAGTATATGATATATATAGTCTATAATGTCATTAGAGCAAAGCATCTTCTTTTCTTTTTTCTTTTTTTTTTTTAGCAAAGCAAAGCATCTTTTTTTTTCCAAAATAAAAGGTGATAATTGTAGAAATCATGCTTTTATTTCTTTTTAGTGATGATAACGACAAAAAAGAAAAAGCAATGGCAATAATTCAAGGAACAATAATTGATGAACAATAGACAAAAGCAACATACTAGCAAAAGCAAATGTAACAATGTATGTCCCGAATTTAGATATTCTTTTTAATGAGTACCATATTCCTTCAATATCGTTTAAATTTTTTACAATATATTAAGAATTAAGAAATACAATGAATAGAAGAAAGATAATAGTTATTTTACCAAATTATTCTTCTTAATTATTGGTATTTTTTCACTATATATGCAAAATAAAAGTAATGTCTTGAGAGTATTGTTCATGGAGGGCACAATTTAACGTCCCAAATTTTTTATCCTTTTAACTGTTTAGTTTTTTCCCAAAACTTTGGTCCTTTTGAAAAACCAAGACATAATTAGTGATACTTTACCATTTATACTCTTACAAAAACTAAAGCATTTATTAAATGAATTTTCTCTTTCTTAATAAAATAAGGATAAAAATGGTTTAACTTATTAATGTTTATTATTTCTTAATCCACGTGCAAAACTCTAAAAAGACCAAAGTTTGGGGACAGAGGGAGTAATAATTAATAAGCATTGCAAGTTGAAAACGACATTCATTTGAAAACTTTTTTTTTTCTTTCCTAAAATGCGTTGGTTTTGAAACCGAGAGAGCATCAGATTATGGATTATGTAGCACTAGCACTTCCAAAGATTTCCCGTACATAATTTTGCTCAAATTTTGTGCAATTTGTATGAAAAACATTGCATTATGTAGCACTTCTCTTGATAATAAATGGGAATGTGCATTGCTTGTAATTATTCTCAGTGAAGCGAAAGAAATAAAATAGTCGAACTTCACAAAATCCATACGAAACAAGTTGTCTCCCTAAAAAATCACAATCTAAATATTCCAATAAAACTAGTCACACAGTTTATTACAGAACATGCTTCATTAAAGGAAGCTCACATATTGCTGATGTTCTTCATGAAGCGCTCGTGCACCTGTTCCATCAGAAAAATTAAACTGTTAGTTCACCAGTTCAACATAATATTACAATAGTGTCACAAAATAAGATTCAATTATGTTGAAGGTATTTCTGTAAAAAGAAAAGTATATATTACTGGTATGTTTGTGAGTCACTAACAATTAAATTTAAAGGCAGTTGTTTTCAACAATAGCAAACACATGTATTAAGGAGTAATATTAAGTTAGGTTACAGGTACATGCCGCAAGAAAGAAAAAGCTTACAGGTACATGTTACTTAGTGTTAAGAGTCCCACATTGGTTGAGAGATGACTTGAAAATATGTTTATAAGTGGGAGCAATCCTCACCTTACAAGCCGGTTTGTAAGGTTGAGTTAGGCCCAGTACAAAATTCTATGACTTAGCTAACAATACATGGAATATTAAATTTCATGATCTGAAGGTCTGATAGAAAATAATAAAACAAAATTAAAGGCAGGGCTGATCTAATAGTAGCTGCATAGGCAGTCACAGTTTAGGAGGCAATATGTTCTACAATTAAAAATAAACAAAAGGAGGGAGATTAAATTGGGTGCCTCAAAAAAACACTCTCGATTTTCATTGGAGAAAGAAACACGGAAGACATGAATGCCAAGATGCAGTGTTCCAATTCCACCACAAGAATCAGATGCGAGATTTTGGATAAATGAGAAACTTGACAGTATGGATGGAATTCTTTGATTGTTGAAGGATTTAGGTAAGCAAAAAAGAGGCTACCTTGCAGGAAGTTCTAAGAATGTTAGAAATAGTAAAATGTGTGATCAAAGGCATCTTGATGTTCACTCGGTGAAACTTGAAGATAAGGTTCCAAATGAGTTTAAGAAGGATTTTTAGAAAGTTGAATTGCCCAACTATGATGAAAATGGTCCTATTGGATAGCTAAGGCTGAGAAGATATTTGAGTCCAAAATAGCAAACAAGAGTAAATGTTAATTGCCATTCACATGTATGGAAGGAACTTATATTAATAGATTTAGGTATTAGAAGAGAGACAACAAAAATTGAAAACAGAAACAAAAACAAAAACCAAACAGAACCTTAGAAAATTCAAGTAGTTGATAAGCATCGCAATTCAGGTCATTAAAAACTTCCATACACAGAGAATAGAATTTGGTATCGAAAATGTGGGGCAGTCAAGTGCCAAACAAAAGCAAATATAAATGTAGAGGATTAGATGCGGTGGTGGATGAGTGAACATACAGAAAATACAAGATTATGAACCGTGTTCAAGAGAAGTATGGAATAGCAATTAGTGAGAAGAAGATTATGCAAACTTGCCTACAGTAATTTGGTCAGATGAGAAGAAAACCAATGGAGGCTCGAATGTGAAAAGGGGGTCAAACAGAAGGCAGTGTGATTAGAAGGAATTAAAAAACCTAATAAATAATTATGAAAAATCATTAGCAAAGGATCTTAGTCTACACTGTTTTTTCCTGTGTTGTTAAATAGCAGCTATAGCAACACTATAACATAACGGAATTTGAACAAACACTATTGAACAAACAGCTATAGCACAAAATGATGTCAGAAATAATTGCTACAGCGGATACCATAGTACTGTTGCATAACGCAATTTAAACAAATCACTATATTACACAGTCAACCATTGACAAAATGATTTTTGATTGATCCCACTACACTCAATTAACTCCTGCAGCTAATCCCCGGAAATAAAACAAAATTTGGCTGTAATTTCTGTATTGCTTCCGCACCACTAACAGAATTATCATGGGGAAGCCATGTGATGTGATTGTTGCATTCATTGATAACATTGAATATAAATACTTTTAATTGATAAAATACATCGCAACACATAATTGGCCCTTGTTCAACTGAAAAATTCCTAAATAAAGATTGACCAACTATTATGAGTTAATATGTTTCAAAATGCTTTTATTTACTTCAATAAGTCAAGAATTTCCAACATCTTCTCTCTAATTGTTAGTTATTACATATACACACCCCCGTACGGTATTGCCAACAAGCACAATACCCATTTTCTCAAGAACTTATTGAATGAGAGAATAATAGAGACACAAAGAGAAAGAAACAACTGGTTTTTTTTTAATCTGAACACAAAGTTATGGAACTAATAGAAACCCTCAAATTCTTCTCTAACTACAACTTGAAACCCAATTTAAGGATTTGAATACATCAAATTAGATGCATCATTGCCCCATCTAAAATGCTACTACACTTCACCGTTGTATAAACTACACAAAAGACAAGAAAAAGCATTCTAAAACCTAATGGATATTCAGAAAGGAAAAAAAAGCATAAAAGTCGCACATCACTTCAGAAGAAAACAGAAAGAAAGTAGCAACAATAGTCATGCAATCCATAACAACAACCAAAGATAGGTTACAGATCTACCCAAACTAGCAATATGTAATCATTATAAATATAACAAACAACAAAAAACAGCATTTTGAGTAAATCACTTATTTAGTACTTAAAATTGTAAGGCATTGTCAATTTAATCTTTTGAAATTATTAATATTCCAAAATAGCTCCTGAATTTAAAAATCTTTAATCATATTAGTCTTTTTACACCAGTCCCTGCAATTAATTGGGCAGGATCTAATGTTATTGACAATTTTCAAAATCAGTGATATTTTGAAATTTCGTTAATTTCAATTTTAAAGACTACGTAGACATCACCTTACAATTTCAGAAAGAGTAAATACACGATTTGGTTGTAGGACTTTGGGCCTGTTTGAATTGGCTTACTTCAGCTTATCTAGTGTTATAAGTTTAGTGAGACAGTTTGACAAAACTTATAAAAATAGTCTATGACATTTTTTCATACGCTTTTTTCAGCTTATTTAAATAAGTTCTCCAAGATAGCTTATGAAAACAGCTTATAGCATATACGAAACCAATTTAATTTAACCTGATTTTATAAAAGTAGCATATGTAAGCTTATACATAAGCGCTTATCATGATAAACGCTTATGCTATAAGCTGCAAATAAGTCATTTATCCAAACGTGGCTTCTATCAATATAGTCCCCTATATTAATAACATTTCAAAATAATCCGTTAAATTACGATTAAGTTATAAAAATAGCTTATGTAAGCTTATACATAAGCGCTTATACTATAAGCTGCAAATAAGCTGTTTATCCAAACAGGCCTCTATCAATCTAGTCCCCTATATTAACAACATTTCAAAATAATCCATTAAAAATTACGATTAAGTGATTAATTATGTCTTACGATTTTAGGCTCAAATTTGATATTTACTTATTTCAGAAACTAAATTAACGATTCAATATAACATTTTCCATCGAATTATAAATTCTCCAGCATGAATCCACCTCCTCTCCAACAAAAAGTAGTTAGTTAATGAAATAAACTAATCAAGAAAACAAGAACAAAAAAAATTAAATTATGAATCACAAAAACCAAAATGAATTATACAGAATGGATTATTGAAGGAATAATTTACCTAATTGGTGGTGGCAGGGGCTTGTTTGTCAGCGTAATTAGGAGGAGAGTAAACGAGAGCAGCCACCATGGCACCTGGTAGCACACCAAATCTCGCCAAAGCTGCCACTTTGGTGATCACTGCTTTTCCCTTCAAGAAAGCCATAGCTTAAACTTTTTCTTAGATTCAGATAGATCGCGTTTTGCGTTTTGCGTTTTGCGTTTTGATTGTTCAATTCTGAATTACGAAGAACACAGTCAGATTTTATTTATTTTGAACGAATAAAGTGATTTTTAATTTTTAGGCTTAAATGCAGTTTTGGCCCTCCAAGTTTCCTAATTGCTCGATTTTGGCCCCCCTGGTTTGAATTGCTCGATTTTGGTCCCCATGTTTACCCCCTTTTGCAATTTGTGGCCCCTCTTGACTATTTTGACCAAAACTATGCTGACATGGATATGCTTTACATGTGTCTTAATTTAACTGGTCAAAACAAATGTGTATAATTTATTTTTAAAAAAAATAAAAAAATGAAAGTCAAATAGGCAAGGTCACGTGAGAGTTTTTTTCATTGTTGTCATTCCCAATTACTTCATCAGAAATAAATCTGAGATATTCAACATCTTCTTCTCATCTCATCTCATCCCAGGTTCTCATATTCTTCTTCTTCCAAATTAATTTGGTACTCTATCAACTTGAACAATTTTAATTGATTGCTTCCATGTTTAACTCACTTTCTCAAATTTCGTGGGTAGAGTTTGAACCCTAACAATGAAGAAATCAACAACAACAACGATCTCGACGATTCCTCCGCCACTTCCAAACCCAATTCCGCCGCTCTTCATGAAGCTGCTCAGGTGAGCATTGGAAAACAGTGGAAGGAGTTGAAGAATGGCTTAACTAAATTTTCAAAAGAAGAAAAAAAAATCAAATTCGGAATCAAACTATATTGGGGCATCATCAGCTTCTTCTAGATCACTAGAAACCTTCAATTTTAAGTTCAATTTCTCAACTTCAATTTTAGGTTCTTTTACATAACTCAAACCTTCTTCCAGAATTTTATTTTTCATTGACAGTGCAGAATTTTAACATGGTGATCAAATTCTACATTTGTTATATATTTCCAATTCAATCACATTATGGAAACTACTAATACCAATCAAAATTGCTTAACTCTATCATATTTTGTTAATTCAAGCATGTCATATATCACATGTTGCAAATTCAAAATATTCATTCATACTTGAAGGATATGCCTAATGGCAAATTGTTTTGACATATGCCTAATGACATTATGTTCTTTTCAAATCAAAATAAACAAAACACGATAAAAAAAAGACATTACAATCCATTAAACTTTGACATATGCCTAATAATGGCCAATAGTCTTGTCAACTCCAAAAACAAATACAACAAATATGTAAATGCATAAACATATGACTATGGTTTTTTTGTTGAGTGTTGTGTGCCCACTGCATCTTCATTCTTCTTCTTCCTTCCCCTTTTGGCTCCTTTTTTTGGATTTGAAGTATTAGCTACTCCATTTTGAGTACCATTTTCTGCACTAATTTGAGTACCAATCTGAGTACCATATTCTGCAGCAGCTTGAGTACCGGTTTGTGCACCAATTTGAGCACTAGATTGTGCAACAGTTTGTGATCCTTGAACTTGAGATCCACTTGCACCAGGTTGTGCAGCAGAGTCAATTTTCGTATCTGGTTGCCTCATAAATGTGTTCGTATCTGGTTTGGAAGTGGCGGAGGAATTGTCGAGATCGTTGTTGTTGTTGATTTCTTCGTTGTTAGGGTTCAAACTCTACCCACGAAATTTGAGAAAGTGAGTTAAACATGGAAGCAACCAATTAAAATTGTTCAAGTTGATAGAGTACCAAATTAATTTGGAAGAAGAAGAATATGAGAACCTGGGATGAGATGAGATGAGAAGAAGATGTTGAATATCTCAGATTTATTTCTGATGAAGTAATTGGGAATGACAACAATGAAAAAAACTCTCACGTGACCTTGCCTATTTGGCTTTCATTTTTTTATTTTTTTTAAAAATAAATTATACACATTTATTTTGACCAGTTAAATTAAGACACATGTAAAGCATATCCATGTCAGCATAGTTTTGGTCAAAATAGTCAAGAGGGGCCACAAATTACAAAAGGAGGTAAACATGGGGGACCAAAATCGAGCAATTCAAACCAGGGGGGCCAAAATCGAGCAATTAGTAAACTTGAGGGGCCAAAACTATATTTAAGCCTAATTTTTAAATAGAAAAGCGTCAAAAAAAAAAATAGAAAATAGAAGAGAAATATAAATCAAGATTCTATTGGGCTTGAAATTGTATGAAAGCAAACGGGTTACTTTTCGCACCCCGTTTTAAATGAGAGTGGAGTCTTGTTTTATTATCAATTAGTATGGGAATATTGGATATGGTTGTTTGTTGATGTTTCATTTGATAGTTAGATTCTATTGGGCTTGAAATTGTATGAAAGCAAACGGGTTACTTTTCGCACCCTGTTTTAAATGAGAGTGGAGTCTTGTTTTATTATCAATTAGTATGGGAATATTGGATATGGTTGTTTGTTGATGTTTCATTTGATAGTTACATGCAATTGAAAGTTAAGCCACTCAAGGCGTTTGACCATGGACATAAGACTTATTTGTAGTGACTTGAATGACTCTGGAGGAGGTTTTGACCAATACATGTAGTTTCGATTCGGATTTTGATATAGAGATGTAAGAGGGGACTTCATCTCTTTCTCAAGATGGTTTTTTGGGCGAGATTGACACTTGGGACAAGTATTATAGACTAGCATTTGGCGATGTGCTCTAACTTCATTTTTCAGCAACAATCCATGGGCTAACTTTCAAAGAATGACGTGAATCTGAGTTGGGTTTTGCCAATGCCAAATGGGACCATACAAAGGATAAACATTAGTTGAACAGTTGTAATTATTACTAAAGCTATAAGTTGGGTTAATACGATAGATATATCCCAATCAGAATTATCATTATTTTCAACAATGGGTCCTTCAATTTTTCAATCAAGTTGCAGATATTCTCAAACACTCGAGTGTCCAATATATATTCAAATCCCCACCCATTACATAGTATGAGGTGGAATGCTCGGTTGCATTCATAGGAGTAGAAGTTGAGTATTGCTCTCCAAGACACCACAATTTGGTAATAATCCTTCCGGACTATCAAATGAAATGTACTTTATAAGTAACGTTATTGCATTTGATATGAGGCTTGCCAAGCTCCCAAACTTTTGAAATAACTTTTTGTTGGGACAAAGTTCACATTGGTGTGTGAATTGAAAATAAAATTGAGTCTTGTTGGAACATGATGAAGAATTTGGAGGGAACTTGGTATTGAAATAAACACAAGTGTAAGAACCATGAATAGTGTGAATTGAAAAAAGACTCTTTGAGTCCCACATTGGAAAGATCACACTACTTGGTAGTGTTTATATACCACAAGGTGGCAACCAAGGGTGTGCCCTTGGGGTACCCATTTTTGTAAGAAAGGGAGACCGCACACAATGTCGAATATCACACGCGCGCGCCGCCGTCCGTCCGTTCAGGATGGGCCGGGCTTGGGTGATATATTAATTTTTTAATACTAAGAAAAAGAAATTTTTGAATTTAAATTTCTTTAATGCGTGTCCCTTAATTCGCACATGTTAAATGTGCTTAGACCAAGTCTGAAACAGATTTTTATCTGTTAAACGGTCAAAAATACGTGTCCCTAATTTTTTGTCACGTTTGAATTTTGGCTGAGCAAATTCAGCTCCTTAAAATCCTCTGATTCCAGCTCCCTACTTGCCTATAAATACACTTCATTTCTTCAGTTTGAAACTCACTTCTTTTTCTCTGCATTCTGAGAAAACTGCTTCTTTCCTTCTCTCTGTTTTTTCTTCGAAAATTATTTTGTTGTTTCAAAATTTGAACGGTTGTAGCCGTAGAATTGATATTCGTATATCAATTAGAGTGGTTCGAAATTTCGTACCATATTTGGTGTTATTATGGCCGATACTACAGTGCAGTAGTTTATCGGTATTTAATTGAAAAACGGTTGTTTTATCCTGGGGACTTCGCGGTTGATATACTACAGTGCACTTCTTCGAGTAGTTCCGCGAAACGTCTTAAAGAAAGCGACCTAGTACGCGACTCAGCCAATAATTTGTTTCGTTGCCAATTTTGAAAAATTCGTTTTCTATTTTTTATAAAGTCAGTAAACCGTTTTCTAACAAGTCTCATATCGGGTACTAGAACATACTAATATGTTCTAGCATACTAGTATAATTTGAGAAAATAAATAAATTAAGTCTCAGATTTATTTATTTGATTCATTTGTGATTTATTTTTCATAACTGTTAAGTTACTATGTAACCGTTTTAAGGTTATGGGACAATAAACTCTAGTTAATTAATCAACCTAAAATGAGAATACAACACATTTTAGGCTGCCGTCAGAGAAAAAAAAAATCAGGTTGAATATCTAGTGATCTAAATGATAATATGATCATGAGCCAAACAATCACATAGTGTGAATTCAAAGCATCTCATGATCATAATATTTCAAACTCCTTACAAGAAGGTTTTGAAGCTATTGCGGGAACAACAAACCACTTTGCATCTGTGGCAGTAAGTTTGACTGCATCTATATAAATATTCTTGTTGTTTTTCAATTTAATATTTAACACTTAGCTTAATGGGAATTCACTTGTTACATGCAATGGTGTTTACTTGACAAATTTCGTGATGCCAATAATCTATTTGGATACGTCATAAATTCCCTAAACTTGTTGCTAATTGATATAAGATCACTTGTTAATTTTTTATTTTATCAATTGATGGTTTTCTTCGTCAATTTGATTGTAACTGCTTTTACGGTTCATATATCCGTGCATTGTGACTAATGAATGAAGAATATAGGTTATATTAGTCATGTTATGGTGTTTTTGATAAAGGTTCATAACTAAAGATGATTTTGAGAGTTATTTCACTCTAAATTATGTTTTGAATATAATGGACTTTCTTCGTAGATTTTAAGTTTGATATGTTTATATTGAACTTGTTCTATTGTTTTGTTAGACTTTTAATTCTAATAAAATTACTTGTGTATATTAGAATATTTTATAAGTTGAAGCTTTGAATAAAAGAGAAACCTTATTACCGGTAGTTTGGTTTAAGAGTGATAAAAGTATCACTAGTTCGTTCAAATAAATAATGGTCTTAGCACCATTATCCCTTGGATTGAAGATTGGTCTTAATACCATATTGGAGTGACCCTAGTGTCATTATATTGATTGATATTCTAGTATCATCAATACATGTGGTATCGTAGTACCGTTGATTCATAGATTGAGGTTGTAGCATCAATTTGAGTGGTATTGTAGTACCACTGAATCACCGATGAATTATAGATTGATGTCGTATCATCAATTCGAGTGGTATTGTAGTACCATTCAAGAAGGTGTATTCTTTGACCGATTTCTACAGTGCGGTAGCATATCGGTATATAGTTGTAACTGGGTTGTTTTATCCTGGGGACGGCGTGGTTGATAATCTGCTTGCACAATTTTGGGCAGTGCCACGAAACGTCTTAAAGAGAGCGACTTAGTCCGCGACTCAACCCAGTAATCTCTTCAGTGGTTGTAAAATTATTTTTAACTAGTTTTTAAATTCGAAATCAACACTTTTCAAATGTTTGAGGGGTTACTTCGAGCTGTAATATTAGGGGTATAAAGGATGCCACAATTATATTTGACTTTCATAACTTGGACTCAAAGCTTGTCAGCATCCGCAACAATTTTCCAAACAAGTTTATGAATATAAGTTTGGTTCAGTATCCGAACATTACTAAATCCCAGACCACCCTCCTCTTTTGAACGACAAATCTTATCCCAAGAAACAAGATGACATTTGCAATGTTGATTGGTTGAACCCCATATAGAGTCTCCACAATTTTCCTTTGCTTCTTCACAAATAGGATTGAGAATATTTGTTGTTTGTATAACATGACTTGGAATACAAGACAAAGACGACCAAGTTAAAATCCTTCTTCCTACACAATACTCTAGTGACTAGAATTTCACCTTTTAAGATAAATGGGAGTAGTAGGGTTCGAATCTCAGTCCCTATAATAATTTGCAATGTCTTTATCAATTGAGCTACGACTCACGAGAACATTTTATTTTAAAATTAGAGAAAAGCATGTTAAAAATGTTTTCTTCCTTTTCCTATGTAGGACCCGTATAGTTTGGTATGATGTGAGCTAAAGGGGATGAATGAAACACGTTTTCATTTTTCAATATTTTTTCTCGTAGCATTGACCTCTAGAAGAAAAAATTTAGCTAACAAAATATACTAATGTGGAAAAAAAAACAATACAAATGATGTTTATTATTGTCAAAATAAAATTAATTTTTTTAAATTAAAATATCATCTGTGTACAACTACCAACATTAATCTCTCAAAATAATTTAAATTTATTTAGATTAATTTCTTCAAACAAATATTTTTTATACACATGTTAGAAGAAGGTCCAATTTTTCTGAAACTAATTTATAGCACCTTCCAGGTAAGCTTCAACGTTTGACTGCACAACATGTTCATATATTTTTTCTTATTTGTCAAAAAAAAAAAAAGATTTTTTATTTGTCTTAATTATTATTTTTATATAATATTTAGTTGTTGTGTGTGCAACTTGTCATTGCGTTTACTCAATTTTCTTCAAGTCAATTTCTTCTTTCTATCATTTATTACATTCATTATATTATATTGGTAGTATATTATACTAAGCAGAACAATAGAGAAAAGATTGAGTTCAAAAAAATGGAGAAAGCAATTGAAAGACAGAGAGTTCTTCTTGAACATCTAAATCCAAATTCTTCAAATTCAGTTTTTTCATCATCTCATACTCATCAATCCACTGATCTATCTGTAAGTTTACATCTTCATACAATTTTCATGTAGTAATGTGTTTTGTTGTATCTTTTGATTATAGATGTTTTGTTTTTTACCTTTCAGGCTACATTCTGTTCTGCTGGTCAAACAGGTGGATCTGAAAATGATGTGGTCATTGTAGCGTAAGTTCTTTAATTTACAGTACATGGCAATATGAATTTAAACTATTGATCCTATTTAGCACTCAGCCACTGACACTTCATTATTGAAGGCGTGTCTGGTGTTTGACATGTGTCAATGTCATTGAGACATTGACATGACACTGGCACATGTAGTTAGATTCTGTTATTCATTTTTTACAAATTATTATTGGTGTCAAAGTGTTAGTGTCATGTGCAGTGTCCGTGTATGTGTGAACAATGGCGGAGCTAGGATCCTGATCTAGGGGTTCAAACTTTTGAGTACTTGAGCTTTTTGGGCTAGTGTTGCAAAAAGTATATTTACATTTTTGTTAAGTTTGGGAGGTTTAGTTGAACCCCTCAAAAGGGCTAGCCTAGCGCCATCTTTGTGTGTCAATGTTTCATAGATAGACACTTCGTATTGAAAGTGTGTCTGGTATTCGACACGCGTTGGTGTCACTGATGTGAAGCTGACACAAGTAATTAGATTCAATTACAATATTCTATTTTCTCAAATTAATATTGATGTTGGTGTGTTTGTGCATGGTGTCTGTGTTTATCTGAGTGGTTCATAGAGGTGAACATGTTTTTGTTTTTTAATTTTTTTGACTTTTTTAAGGGCAATCATAAACTTTTGACTTTGATTTTACTGCAATAATGATCAGTGCATATCGTACTGCTATTTGCAAAGCAAAGCGCGGGGGATTCAAGGATACCCTTCCAGATGATCTACTAGCCTCAGTTCTCAAGGTAAACTTCTTTGTTTAATCAATTGGTATGTAAAAGATTGAAAAAGGTGATATCAGATAAGAAAAATGGTTTAGACTTTAGAGACCAGTTATAAATTACAAAATGATTTACCAACAGTGGTTGAGTCTCACCCACAAGCTAGTCTGTCTGCATAATGCGGCAAACTGCCATTCAAATCTCGCATTTAGAGGGTCAGACGACTCAAACTGAAATGTCTGGGGTGAAAGGAGACATGCAGAGTCGCCAATAAAATACATGTTTTTCGAATAGTCTTTGTACTTTTCGACACAAAGTATCATGGAGTACCTTTAGGGAAAACATACTATTGGATCCAAATGCATGTTTGCAATAAAAAAGCCTTTTTTTTTTTACAGTAAAGCCATGTTAAACCATTGAGATTGTGAGAAAAAACATGTAATAAAAATCAGAACAGTTGAGTTTCTCGATCTTAACTTTAGAGAAACAGAATCTTTAATTTGGATTATGATTGATATTATCAATTAAAAAATGTTTTGGTTCAAAATTATCTTAAGCTTCTTTTCTTAATTATTGTTTTTTTCTTCTATTGTTGATTTCTTATTTATGAATTATATTGTGTAGGCTGTGATAGAGAAAACAAATGTGAATCCAAGTGAAGTAGGAGACATAGTTGTCGGCACAGTTTTAGGACCAGGATCCGAAAGAGCAATTGAGTGCAGAATGGCTGCATTTTATGCTGGTTTCCCGGGTAAATTTTTCATTCCTTATTCATCCATCAATGATAACAAGCACATGATATATACAACTTGTTGAGCGAATTCACAAGGTGATTTCATTGGATTTAATGCTTAACCACTAGGGTCAAATCGAAGTGGTTGGTTGGTGCGTAGTGTGAGTGTCGTAAACCCTGGAAGACTAAGTTTTATTGCTAGTGATGAAAAAAATTGATTTAATGCTTAAAATTAGTATGTTCTTTTAGCTTAATTTCCAATACATGATTGATCTGCTCCATATTTCAAGCAGAGACTGTGCCACTTCGAACTGTCAATAGACAATGTTCATCCGGACTTCAAGCAGTTTCTGATGTTGCTGCTTACATAAAAGCTGGGTTCTATGACATTGGTAAGAAAAGAAGCTAAGAATGATTCTATAGTCTATACTATATTTAAATGCTACGACCTTGTAATATTTTTGGTCTAATGTTCTTCCTCTTATTTGATGAAGGAATTGGAGCTGGATTAGAGTGTATGTCACAAGATAGTATTTCAAGGATTCGCAAAACTAATCCAAAGGTACGTTGAAGTTGCGCTTTTCAAAGTCCTCACAAATAACCTCTTAAATTAGTTAGTTAGTTAGAGAAGTTGAGTTGATTAGACTACGGATGTCTTTGTATTGGCTTGTGAACATGTTATTTGAGCTTATATACTAATATAAGCACTTTGTCAGGGTATTCAGGAGAGCATATGAAAACAACATATGAAATGTTCATAAGCTGTTTCTAGTTTTATTTCAATAAACTCTTCATAATAGTTTATGAGGACATGTTACAGATGAAAATAATTTTAACCACATTTTTTCATGATTATATAAATAGGTTGTGCTTAAACACTAGTTTGTATAATAAAATTTTCTTTCAATGAACACATAACTAGTTCCTATCTTTTCCACACATTTTCCTTTGAAACTTAGTTTACTTATCTTTACTTTTTCATTATTTTAACAGACCGAAACCTTTGTACAAGCCCGCGACTGCCTTCTTCCTATGGGAATCACTTCTGAGAATGTTGCGGAACGTTATGGTGTGACAAGGCAGGAGCAAGACCAGGCTGCTGTAAGCATGAAACATGCATTTAATGTACTATAAAAAGAATCTATGAAAAATATTATGAAGTTGAATTGACTCTTTTAATGTTTAATTAGGTCGAGTCTCATAGGCGCGCAGCAGCTGCAACAGCTTCTGGTAAATTCAAAGAAGAAATCGTTCCTGTTTCTACAAAGGTATAAGTTCCAACTGCCAAGACGAATTTATTTTTTTAAGATTTGTAATATTATTATACTGATGATTTTGTTTATGAAGATTTTGGATCCTAAAACTGGAGAGGAGAAGAAAATTATTGTTTCCGTTGATGATGGTTTCCGGCCGAACGCAAATTTGACTGATCTGGCAAAGTTGAAGCCTGCATTTAGAAAGGATGGTTCCACAACTGCAGGTACTCAAAAGACGTTTTCTTGTTAATTTTTGTTACTATGAAAAAATCTGATAGCTTGTGAATATGTTCCCTCTAACTATTTTTATTTTCAGGGAATGCTAGCCAAGTTAGTGATGGTGCTGCAGCAGTACTCCTCATGAAGAGAAGTGTGGCTGTCCAAAAGGGGCTTCCTATTATTGGAATCTTCAGGTATACAATAATGATACAATTTAACAGTCAGTTTGGTCCTTGAATGTGTCAAGCACTATCGCTATCACTATGTGTCGAGCGCTATTCCTTTAAGATTAAAATCTATGAATTAAATGTTGTAGGAGTTTTGCTGCTGTTGGTGTAGATCCTTCTGTCATGGGTGTTGGCCCAGCTTTTGCTATTCCAGCTGCAGTTAAATCGGCCGGTCTTGAACTTAGTAACATTGACTTGTTTGAAATCAACGAGGTAAAATTTTATCAGTTTTCATGATAACAAATAACTTTCTATTACAAATTTTCTAAGCATTTAGCAATTTGATGGTCTTGTGTAGGCATTTGCATCACAATTTGTTTATTCCAGCAAAAAATTGGGGCTTGATCCAAGTAAGGTCAATGTCAATGGTGGCGCCATTGCTCTCGGACATCCTTTAGGTGCAACAGGTAAAGTTGAGATATTTTGAATCCATATTTTTTTCTATTTTAAAGCAAGAGTAAGCTCAAATATAGAGGTCTTAGTAATCTGCAGTTCGGTCGCGAGTAAGTAAAGTCTGGCTGAAGATTGTTCTAACCCATGATCAAACTTTGGTGCTCCTAATCATATGCATAATGTTTATATTATTGCAACGACTGAACTACTAATATGTTTGTACTTTATGATAATTGCAAGCAATCTTGCAATCACAAGAGTTGAACTTGAATAAATCGATTTAATGCTGACTTTCTGATGCTTACAATATTTGGTGAATTTTCCTCCTGTCTATTATTCAGGTGCACGCTGTGTCGCAACTTTGTTGAATGAGATGAAGCGCCGTGGCAAGGATTGTCGCTTTGGTGTAATCTCAATGTGCATAGGTGATTTCTTCTTTTGACCTTTCTCCAATTCAAATGCAAGAAAATATGATTCTGTGATCATTAGTATCTAAATGTGAGAGATTGTACTATTATACATTTCCTTGTTTGATAACATTATTGAATTTTGCATCATTTCAGGTTCTGGTATGGGAGCTGCTGCAGTATTTGAAAGGGGAGATTTTTAAGAATTTGTGGAAGTTTAGAGAATGGTTAAGGTTATTATTGAAAAATAAAAGTATTTAATGTAATTTTAAACTTTGACAGATATATAGGATTATAGGACTCCCTCCATCCAATATTTATTATAGGATACCACACAAGCTCTATATAACTTTTGCGTATGAAAAAAATTCGATTGAGCACTAATTCAATTCTCCTACAGAGATTAGTTATGTGGTGGAAACTTGCTACATATAACATGTTAAAAAAAATTATTGCCACTCTACAACTATTGATATCAACTAATCAAACCAACAAATGAAGTTATTTATGCGCACATTCACTTCATCAAACACCAGAAACAAGAACAAGAGTTAAAGAGCTAAACTCCTAAATGTTTATGTTGAACTATAATGATGTTTATGCAGGGAATCCACTCTCATTCCAAAAAGACTCCAAGACAATTAAGTCTTATGTTTTATTAATAAACCGAAAACTACAATCTTGTCGGTTGTCATTACTACTTGTGGAATAAGCAGCCATATATCAGAAGCTTCATCCACTTAGTTGAAGTCAAGTACACAAACACTAATTGAGGTCTAAAATGAACTCTAAAAAATATTCATTAACACAAAATAGAGTTCTTTCTATTGTTAATAATAATAATAATAATAATAATAATAATAATAATAATAATAATAATAATAATAATAATAATAATAATAATAATAATAATAATAATAATAATAATAATAATAATAATAATAATAATAATAATAATAATAATAATAATAATAATAATAATAATAATAATAATAATAATAATAATAATAATAATAATAATAATAATAATAATAATAATAATAATAATAATAATAATAATAATAATAATAATAATAATAATAATAATAATAATAATAATAATAGTAATAATAATAATAATAATAATAATAATAATAATAATAATAATAATAATAATAATAATAATAATAATAATAATAATAATAATAATTTATTGTACTTTTATTTAAACATTTTTGCTTTTGGAAATGCAGAATATTTTCTATTTTATTTTTGGATTATCATAGATACTAAATTTTCACCACCAGTTAATGTTTTCTCTATATATAAGAGTTAAAGATTGAATCTCTGACCACATGTTTAAAGAGCTTAGATTTGCACCACTTGAACCAATATATATATTTTTTTTTTGGTACATAACCAATATATTGTTAGTGGATGAAAAATATTTTAGTTAAGCATGTTAATTGATACACCCTCTGTCCCAAAATATAAGGGGAAATTGGTCAAATAAAGTTGATGTATTTGGTTAAAAATTTGGACTAGATACATTGATTTTGGTTGACCGATTTTCCTTTTATATTTTGGGACGGAGGGAGTATATCTTTTTATATTTATGAGACATTTTACTTGTCGTACTTAAAAGTTTTTTATTTTATTTTATCATTTTAGACCTTGTTTTGGTCCGAAGTTATAGATCAATCCTTCAAAGTATATAGATCCACTTAACACGTTGACATTAACAACTCATGATCACATGCTTACAAAAGACTTTCTTGTCTCAATTGTATATCGTAACATGTGAGTTATATCTTTCTTTGATAAAATAAGCATATAAATGAATAAAATCATCAGAATCAGAACAGACCTCAAAATGCAAAGAACATTTACGATTATACTTATAAATAATCCACTAAAAAATCTTTCATCTCAACAATGAGAGTTGAAATCACACCTAGTTAATTTCTTACCAACTACCGTAAAAAAAAACTTCCTAATCTTTTAACCCTTAATTCAAGATAGTTGAATTGTCTAACCCTCTCCAATTAAACCAACCTTCATCAACAATTTTATAATTTTTATTTCTTATACATGAATGTGAATGTGTATATTTATATTCTTAATTAAGACCTAATCCATATTTTTATTTTTATTTTAATTTCACCGTCAATTTAATCTGATTCGAAAGTCAGTTCTGACATTAAATGGTTTAAGTCTCCTCCCCATCACTGTTGCGGATATCGAACCGTAATTCTTCCTATCAAGTTCAGCATTAATCACCACTGAACCAACTAACGATCGATAATCTAATCCATATTTTTATTGATTCTCACTTCTCACTCCATCACCCTTCTCAATTATTAAAAACTAAAAAATTCCTAATACACCTCAAACAACCCAAACCAAAACATAACAATCACTTTCATTTGTCATAAACAAACATTATTTTCAACCACTTTTTTCATCATACCAAAACAAACCACGTGACTTTTTTTTTCACTATCAGTTTAATATAATTCGAGGTCACTTCTAACATATTTTAGTAGTAAAGGATTTGGATAGTTTTCTATAGATCCTGTGTTCGATCACCAGCTCATTATAAAACCAAAAACAAACCACATGACATATAAACAACAGTCACACTTACTTCTAACTTCTCTTACGGTCTCATCATGGAACACGCAACTCCTTCAACTCCAACCACAAATCCACCACCGTTACCATTCTCAGCGCCACCACTAACCGCCGCACAAATCGCAATCCTAACAACACCACCACCGCCTTTCCCCGGTCCATCTAGCTCCATTGATCTCTCTCCTCTCGAATTCCTACTCGCTCTTATCGCTATTGTCACCATACCAGCTTTAATCTATACCTTCATCTTTGCTTTTGGATTTCCATTTTGTCGCCGGCGACCGGAGCAAAACTCCGGCGAACTTTCACTTGCTTCTGATGAACCTATAAACGGTGAATCAGCAGCTTCTATATCTGAACTGAAGTATAGGACGGATGTTCATGTGAAGGAAATCGCCGGTGAGTGTCCTGTTTGCTTGTCGGCGTTCAGTGACGGTGAAAAACTCCGGCAGTTGAGTTGTTGTAAGCATTATTTTCATGCTGATTGTATTAATTTGTGGCTTAAAAATCGGTCTAGCTGTCCGATTTGCCGTGCTTTGGTTGCCGGTAAGCGGAGGAATTCGTCGTCGGTTGCAGCTCCGGCGAGAGCTAATGATCTGATGCAGGGTCTTCCAGATGCTTCTGCTTTAGTGTGAAGTCTCTTAATTTTTTTTATTTTTTTTTATATTTTAGGAAATTTATGCTTTTTTAAAATTTTTATTTTCCACTGTCATCCTGTTTACTGGACCGTTTAACCTGGTTCGGATAAATTCTGACATCAAGTGGTTACGGTTTCCTTCCGATCGAAGTTGTGGATATCGAACCGTGTTAGATAATGGGTGAGAAATGGGGATTAAAGTGTTAGTTACTGAACAAATTGAATTATGATGTAGCAAATTAGCAATGTATTATTATGCATATATAGAAAGAAACAGAGATGTGTGACCATTGAGTCATTGACCACAGCTGAAAAAGAAAAGAAAAACAATATCAGAAACTTTTTTAACAAGTTTGGTGTTCTAGTTGCATATTAGATTATTACTTATCTATTAATGAAATTTAAACCTATACTTTGATGTGCTATGAGTCAATTTTTTGTCATTTAGACTATTTTTTGTTGATTAAGGCAATTAGTATTTGTCTATGGACTTTGAAACCAACCTTTTGTCAAATAAAAGAAGAAAAAACTAGCATACTATTGAATATTTTTTTAGTAACATCCAAATCAAGATGAATCCTACCTTCCACTTAACTTTGTTTCTTTCACTATCTATATTGTTGCTAGATTCCTAGGATGGAAAGGATGATTCCAAATTAGAATCATATATTCATATGGTATCTAAACAACTTAATTTCAAATAATGATTCCTAGGTTGTCATTCAATTAAATTTTTACTTCGATTTTTGTAAACCAAAAGAATTCTTTACATGTAACTGCATAGATTAATTTTCTCGAGCTAATTGCAATTATTTTAAGATGTTGATATCTCCCAAAAAAAATGCTTTCCATAGATTAAACACTAGACTGAATCAATAAGAGACTTAAGTATCTAACATTTGTGTCACGCACGCTATGTTGGTAAATTATTATTTAGTTTGGAGGAGTTTTGGAGGATTTTGAAGGGAATAGTTTTGGAGGGCCAACTAACTCTATATTTTGAAATATATTTGATATTTTAAAAAATCAAAATAACAACATATATAATATATAATCATGCAATACTTCAATCACAATTCATTTTAATTTATTGAAAAAGGATAACATGTGGCCTAATATAGAAACTTCAATATTATTTTTCTTAATATTTATAAAAGAACTTTAAATTACATTTAATTTTAAATAGAGTGAGTAATAGATCTTGACAACAAATAAAAAAAGGATGAAAGAAAGGAAGAGTGAGTAATAGCTAGGATAAGAAGTAATGCATCATACTTGTTTATGTAAGTATATAAATGAATAAATACAGATTACAGAGGCTCTATATTCAATGACAAGCAAAGGAAGTTAGATTCACTCAGTAGCAGAGTGTCAAACTACCAATAGTCCATACAAGAACATGAACCATTTTCAAAATGGTGAAAACGTTTCCTATCTCTAATAATGATCCTACGTTGATAAACTTTTGAGATTAATTTCATTGATGAATGACAATCTTCACAAATTCTTAAGTTTTTCACAATCTGAAGTGGTGTCTTTGGTGATGTACTAATTAATCCAAATGCAACAGCAATTTTCTCACTGTGATAGTGTAACAAACTCTCTTTATGTTCCTCATCAATCTTAAGTAACACTTGTGTAGTGTCTTGAATATGACCTACCAAGCTC
Organism: Trifolium pratense; assembly: GCF_020283565.1. NCBI lineage: Eukaryota > Viridiplantae > Streptophyta > Magnoliopsida > Fabales > Fabaceae > Trifolium > Trifolium pratense. The sequence continues at coordinate 8,593,160 of NC_060062.1, read as the reverse complement.
AACTTGTTGGAAATTTCCTTCAACGTTGAATGTATTTCTTTGGCTCTAGGATGAGAATCATCTTCAACAAGAAATTCATGTATAACACCATCGATTTCAATCCAACTACATCCAGGGTCTTTCCTTATATCCAATTCTTTCATCATCATTCTCACCTCAGCAACCCCATCCCAATTTCCCGACGATGCATACAAGTTCGAAAGAGCCACGTATGCCCCGCTATCATGAGGAGCAAGTTTCATCAAAACCTCTGCCGCGCGTCTACCAATTTCGACGTTTTTATGCAATTTACAAGCACCAAGCAAGGCCTTCCATATGACATCGTCTGATTTTATTGGCATATTCGTTATAAGCTCCTCGGCTTCTTCTAGATAACCAGCACGTCCTAGGAGGTCAACCATGCACCCATAGTGTTCTATTCTAGGCTCTAATCCAACCCTATTAACCATGTCATTGAAAATTGATCTACCCTTTTCGACTAAACCTGCATGGCTACAAGCACTCAAAATTGCAATGTAAGTAACATCACTAGGTGATATTCCACTTCTTTCCATCCTTGAAAAACAATCCAACACATCTTTGGCTTTACCATGCATTGCAAGGCCACCAATCATAGCATTCCAAGCTATAACATTAGTTTTCGACAACTTCTTGAAGACCTGAATAGCCTTCTCAATGTTCCCACACTTAGCATACATATCAATAAGAGCAGAACCAAGAACCTCATCAATCCGAACACCTTTCCTCTCAGCGTACAAATGCACCCATTTCCCCAACTCTAGTGCTCCAAGCCGCGAAATCGCAGGTAAAACACTAACCAAAGTCACCCGATTCGGAGACACATCTCCCATCTCCATCATCCTATGAAACAAGTCAACGGCCTCCTTAAAAAACCCATTTTGAGCATACCCAGAAATCATCGCATTCCAAGAAACCACACTTTTTTGCTGCATTTCGTCAAACAACTCCCTAGCAGCATCAATTTTCCCAATTCTTACATACCCATCAATCATAACATTACAAAAAACCACATTACCCTCTTGCCTCCTCTTATCCCTCACCCTTATTTCACTACTCAAATCACCAACATTCTTATGAAACAAAACACTAGCATCCTCAATACTCCCACACAAGACATACATCCTAAGCAAATTGCTAACAACAAATTCATCATCAACAAATCCAAACTTTACAACCAAACCATGAACCTGTTTCCCTTCTTCCAACCCAGCAACAACTGAACAAGCCTTCAAAACAGAAGGAAAAGTGAAGCTATTAGGCTCAACAACTCCATCAAACATCATTTGACAGAAAATCAACAAGGCATTATTAGCATTACTACTGCTGCTATCAGAAAATGCCCTTATGATAGTGTTCCAAGCAAAGCAATTTGGTTGAGGCATTTGGCCGAACAGGGAGAGTGCATAAATGGGGTCACGAAAATTTGAGGTTGCAGTGAGTTTGAGAAGTTCTGTTGATACTGTTGGGTCATGTGCTTTGTTTGTTTTGATGAAAATAGCGTGAAGTTGTTTTAATTCTTGTATGGTTTTGCAGTTTTTGATTTGTGGGATGAGATTTTGTGGATGTTGGTAAGGTGTTGTTTGGGGTTTTAGAATTGGATAATTCATTTTTGAAAAGGAAAAAAGAAAGATTGAATGAGAGGAGAAATATGTGGATGATGGTAATGGCAGCAGAATAGATTGTTAATGTAAGAGAAATGTGTGGATAATTCATTTTGATAATATACATAACCATTTTCGTGTTTGAAAGGGTAAAAATAGGATAATTTAGTCTCTAAATCAATGAAATTATAAAGGAAAATACAAACCTTAAAATGGAGATTAAATGGTTTGACTCGTACATTTTAAATGTTGAGAAGTGTGAGATAAATCAATTAATTTAATTTTTGGGTAAATAAGGTTTTATTCCCTGTAAAATAGACCTGTTTTGCGTTATTCCCCTGTAAAATTTTTTTTTGTGATTACCCCCCTGTAAAATGAAGATTCCATCATTTACCCCCCTCAGTCGACAACATGGATGTCGACTGGACAAAATTGATGACGTGGGATGCATGTGTGGCTTTTCATTAATTTTTTATTAAAGTTTTTGTGCCACGTAGATAAATAACTTAATATAATTATTAATTTTTTAAAAAGAAAAAGAAATAAAAAAAAATTGTTAATAGAATTTATTTATAAACATTCTTGTTCTTCTTCTTTTCGGTGTAATCACAAATCAAATCTCACACAATCAACAAAATCTTCTTACCCAAATTTCTCTCAAATTTCACATCTTATTAACAACCCTAAATTATTTCTCTTCTATAACCACAACTATACGATACAAAACTAAGTCAAAGTAACAAAAAATTTAAACATTCCAAAGAGTGATAAAGATTTGGGTTTGAAGATGATGAATAAGTAAGTGATGAAGATTTAAGTGTTGAGTATATTGGTGTGTTGATTGATTTTCTTTTCCTAGAGAGGGGATAACTTTTGTTGTTGTTGATTTTTTTGGAGAGAAGGATGAAATTATAGCAATATTGAAGAAGATAAACCTTCAACCCTAATTACTATCGTTTTTTCTCTTTTTTTTTTCAGTTTTTTTAATTAAAAAAAAATAATAATTATATATTCATTAATGAATTGACAATAAAAAAATAAATATAAAATAAATTAATTCCACTTGTACGTGCCACGTCATCAATTTTGTCCAGTCAGCATCCATGTTATCGACTGAGGGAGGTAAATGATGGAATTTTCATTTTACAGGGGGGTAATCACAAAAAAAAAATTGCAGGGGGGTAACGCAAAACTGGCCTATTTTGCAGGGGGTAAAACCCTATTTACCCTTAATTTTTTGACAAATAATTTAATATATTGATAAATCAATTTTAATGCAACATAATTTTTTCTTTGCTTTCACCACCAATTTAATCTAGTTCGGGGTCAATTCTGACATCAAGTGGTTTCAGCTCTTTTTCAATTATAAACATATTATATAGATCAAGTATGTCCTATGAACCATAATATCTTAGTAATTTTAATTTGATTGTATGGTAGGAAATTGATTGTCGATTTTTTTACCATGTTATAAATACAAAGTTTACATCTTGTGTGCAACTCTTTGAAACTTTTATATAATTTAAATTAAAAAGTTTACAAGATAAGGAACAATGTCCATATTTAAATAAAGTAAATTACAACACACGTGATATATTTAAAATAGAAAATAACACCTTAAAATTTACTCTAACTGATAATAAAAAAGACAATGAAGGGTTAAAAGAACAATGAAGAGGTCATGATTAGGGTCATCTTTGTATTTAGAACCTATTTTGGGCTGAACTAAAGAATTTTTTAATGAAAAATTCTCTTCCCACCCGTCATGTTTCTTTTTCAACCCCCTAGTACACAAAATTTTTATTAGTGTGGAAAAGAGAAATGTGTGGAGTGGGAAGAGAATTTTTCTTTTTTAATTGGAAAGTTAAGGGCCAATATATACCAGTTGTACATGTAGCACCAAAAAAGGGTCACTGTGTTGATTATCATAATTTTTTTTGGCACCCTGAATTTTCTCGCATGTCATGCTAAATTCTTTCATTTGTCTTAATTTTAATTCGATTATATGATAGGAAATTGATTGTCGATTTTTTTTTACCATGTTATAAATATGAAGTTTATATATGTAGCGAATGGATAAAAAAATATTCAAATTAACCAACGTTTTCATATTTCATGCCCCCCGAGAGACCCTAGAATTTTTTTTGAATTATTTGACATTCGCTATTTAAATAGTAATAAACAGATCTGTTACGAATAAACAGGGGGAATCTAGGAATTATATTGCAACTTTAAATTTTAGTAAGGATCTTTCTATTGATTTTACTACAACAAGTAGCAAAATTACATTGAACAACATAAAATAAACTAAAAAATTACATTGGATAGAAAAGTAGTACATCAAAAGTAATAAAAAAAATAGCGACATAGTAGATTCCCCAATTGACATCTCCCTCTAGTGATAAAAGCAAAATCTGGATTGATGTCTCTAAGTTATAAGTCATAATGATTCAAATAGGCCCTAAAAAGGTTATCGCTGATTAGCATAACGATCTCAATCATTGTCATCAAAGAACATGGATGAGATCGTTATGATTAACCGGCCATGGACTATGTGACTGTTTACGTTTGAAATAACGAAAATACAAAATGCTAAACTAATACAAATGAAAGAAGAAATGGGATAAGAGAAATGAGAATGAGAGAAAAGAAAAGTTTCAATTTATAAAATTTTCGGTTGCGTGTGATTGGTCAAAGCCATGTAACAATCACTCTGGTGGCAAATCACCATATTTGACCATTGACAGTTTACCAAAGACTAAAAACTACGACCACCGTCCAAGTTCCTAGGTTATCTAGCAAATTGAATCCGCTACTAAGTAGTAAACAAACCGCACCAGACAATTTGTGTAGAAAAAATGCACCAAAACCTATATAAATAGGGCTGTTTGTTTCATTTTTCATTCATTCACAACCCAGAAAAATGAACATTTTTTCATTCAAAAAGAACACTCACATACCTGCAGTTTACTACAACAACAAAAAACCAAATCTGTTGTTCAAGATCAATGTCAATGTACCATGGGCGATCTGAAGCACCAGCTAGACCAACTCAACTGTTGTCTCAAGTCAAGTGATGTGATTCAAGAAGGGTGGTCAGTATTGAGTAATGTCATCCGCTAGTCGTCTTAGACGAACACCAACATGAAACTTCAGACCAACGATGATGTGAGAATCATGTTCTCTAATTTCTCTCAGTACAATACGAAGGGATCGATCGAGTTAGAATGTGACGTTACATGGTGAGATATGTTCTGTTCAAGCTTAATCCGTCCAAAGACCTTTGATAAAAATCGCGGCATGCATGATGGAACCCAAAAACAATAAAGATGAAGTATTTAATTTATCTGATGCTTAATTCCATTTATGTTAAGTTTATGTTAAATTTATGTTTTTAATTTTATGATCTTCATCCAATAATATGTTACCTAACTTCAATTGTTTTGAAAAACCTAAATTCAATTTTTAAGAGAAACAATCAAAATTATAGACTATCACGAACCTTCTCCAATAACCATTAACACATAAAAAGTGTAGTTTCTTTTTAATGGTATTCAAAGTGTAGTCTTATTCAAGTGTGGCAAAATCGACTTGTGTTCTATACTATATCGTATTATTTATTGGCACACGCAACTAACTCCACTATGCATGTCTTATGTCATCATATATATATTTGTTTTGAACGAGCAACACGATAATGCACTTTGCAAAAGCTAGAGAGTTACACATGCATCATGCATTCAAAATATTCTACCTCTAATTTGTTATGAATTGTCTCACTTTTAAATGTACAAATTAATAAATTTGAACCCGTTACGGAACAACTTTGTTTTCTTTGGGTGTGAATTAAGTATATCTATGCTAATATATTAAGTGACTGTTTCCCAGTTTTTAAAAATTAAAACCTAAAAAACTTGATTGGTACGTAATTCAATTTTACAAAATTATTTTCTCTGTATTAGTTTTTATTTTAAAACTTAAAAAGTAAAACAAGTTCAAGAAATTTTGTTTTTCTTTTCTTAAAAACAGTTTTCTAAAATACATTTATAAATTTGTGAGGGATCACAATTATTCTTAAAAACTAATTTGGGTAATTTATTTTTATGACGGATTGAATTGTTCCGTTCAAAATTTGTGAGAGGTCAAAACTGATCTTCACTCTATATTCAAACCAGATTTAAGATTGTAATTAAGTATTAGTTAACTAATTAATCTACAAGTCCACTTTTAGTCCGGTAAATTAGTAAAAACAAAAATTTACTAAAAAGTAATTCTTTCATTCAAATTGTTAGAATATATCAGGCTAAATTGCAGTTTTGGCCCCCCACGTTTCATAATTGTGCGATTTTGGCCCCCCACATTTCAAATGTGCGATTTTGGCCCCCCACGTTTCATAATTGTGCGATTTTGGCCCCCCACGTTTCAAATGTGCGATTTTGACCCCCCACGTTTGCCCCCTTTTGCATTTCTTGGTCCCCGTTGACTATTTTGACCAAATTTGCTGATATGAAATTTTTTTTACACGTGTCTTAATTGTATTGGCCAATCAAAATTTATTATTTTTTTTAAAAAAAATAAGAAAAATCAAGGAAAGGTCAAATGATAAATTTTTTTTTTTAATAAAAAAATTAATAAATTTTGGTTGGCCAATACAATTAAGACACGTGTAAAAAAAAATTCATGTCAGCAAATTTTGGTCAAAATAGTCAACGGGGACCAAGAAATGCAAAAGGGGGCAAACGTGGGGGGCCAAAATCGCACATTTGAAACGTGGGGGGCCAAAATCGCACATTTGAAACGTGGGGGCCAAAATCGCACAATTATTAAACGTGGGGGGTCAAAATCGCACATTTAAAACGTGGGGGGCCAAAATCGCACAATTATAAAACGTGGGGGGACAAAACTGCAATTTAGCCAATATATTAATACACAAATACAAATTTAACATTGATATAAAAAAGAAAAAAAAAGTAAATCTGTAAATAAACTCACAACTATTGAGTTAATTAATTTGAGAACATTTGTGCATGTGTGGTTTGCAGTGTTTATATACTCCCTTCGGTCCTTTTCATAAGGAATACTTTGAAAAAATCACACAGATCAAGGAAACACATTTAACATAGTTATTTTCATTTAATACATTTAAAAATTTAAATTTATTCCATGTATACCATTTTAGGGCAATGTTAACTTGTGCATCTAAGGCACATGATAAGTAGCAATAAATGTGTGCTAGTCCACCTATTTTATTTTGGGTCTTGCTAACCGGTGCCCCCGGGGCACTAGTTAAGGAACCAAAAAAAGAAATAAAATAAAAGTTGTGCATGGAAAACATCAAAATATAAACTTTTGTTGTATTGACTACACTATTTCCAAGTAAAACTTTCTAAATTTGAATCCTTAACGAGTGCCCCTAGGGCACTATTTAGCATTTGCCTTTTATTTTTAACAAAAGAAAAATTAATTTCAGTAAAATAAAATATAAAAAAAGATCCTTTATTTTGTATTCTGCCAAAATTACCCTCACACCCTGTAACACGACATACGCGATTTGTTTCTCCCCTCTTTCGTTTCCCAAAATCTAAGGGACTCACTTGTTGAAGCAAAGTCTGATATTATGGTCAATGTTGGACTAGGAAAGGTTCTAGTTCCTTTGTTGAAGCACGAGATGCTGGGTTTTCTGAAGAAAATGAATTTTCTGAGAAAAGGTTCTAGTTTTCTGAGGAAAGGGTGCCACCATAATATTGATTATGAGCACTACCATTGTTAATTTTTTTTTTGAACGGCACACTACCATTGTTAATTAAATTAATCAAAATGGAGATTTGAATTTCGAGATTCTTATCACATACCATTGTCAAAATCAAATTTTGAAACAAACCCATGAACAAAAATCCCACTTAGGAAGGAGAAATATTCTACCTCTTGAAGAAAGAAAGGAGAAATGTTTTGTGTGCGCTTTGATTCCTACTCAGGAAGGAGATGAAGCGATTCTGCATTAACACAATAACCACTGTTTGAGTGTGTATTGAGGGTAATTTTGTCTTTAAAAATTTTGAGACACTTTATAATGCTGCTTTTTTCAAAGTAAAATAAATGGGACCCAACAAAGAATAATTTATTATAATGATTCATTTATTACTACTTAACATGGGCATATATATGCACATGTTAACAACACCTTATTTTTAAGGGTCATGTTAACATGTGGGGCACATGATAAGGTATCTTAATATAGAAATTTAATATTTAATGATACAAAACATTTAATACTTGAAAAGTTAAAATGTACAAATTTTAAAGCATGATTTCTATTTTTGCTTCCTTAACATGTGTCATATATGCACATGTTAACATTCTCCTATTTTTAAATCATCTTTCATAATAAATAAGAGCATAAATGAAATTGAACATTTAAAACATTTGAAAATTGATCAAAATTTCTAATAAAAATAACCAAATTTTTTTCTTTCAAGTGTTCCTTATAAAAAAGATAAGAGGGATTGCATTTTTAGCTTGAAAAGGACACATGAAATAAGGGGTCCATATACAATGCCATATTCTCATATAAGAGAAAAACATGACAAAGAATCTCTTTGTCAATAATTTGTTTTTTATACTTTCGGTATATATCCGTTTCTGTATCGAGAGGCTGGATAACACTCAAATTAAACAAAAAGAAAACAAGCATATGATCAATTTGTTACCCACAGTCCCATTAATTTTATCTGGTATACGGAGGGCGTAATTAGTTAGGGATGTTAGCTGTGAAGTCTTGATACTCTAAAAATGACAAAGTATCGTATCCGATACGTACTTGATACTGATACTCGTTCGATACTTTCCGATACACGTATCGGAGAAGTATCATATCGGAGAAGTATCGACAATTGATATTATTTTTTAAAATAAAATATAACCAATACTTGTCAGATACTTCTCCGATACGTGTATCGATCGAAAAAGTATCGGGCAATTAATCCTCTTTGATGATGGAAACGTATAGGAGAGGAGACTGATTCAATTCGTATTTTCTATTAAGTATTGAATGTTAAAGTGTGATGTTACCAACTATGTCTTTATTAGTTTTTATCCTTATCATGAATTGAACTCTGGACCTCCAACTCCTTAACGCTTATCTCAACTAGCTTAACCAGTTGAGCTACCCATCTCACCCCTTTTTGGGTAGTACTTAACTTAATATATGTAATTGTCACTTGTTTTCTTATTTTGAGTAATTTGAATGTTAATTTTTATCATTATCGATTTTAGTTATGTTTATATATTGTGCACTTATATATTTAATTTTAAATTTAACTTTTAAATAACGTATCCCGGACGTATCATATCGGGAATTTTGAAAAAAATTTCGTATCATCGTATCGGTATCGTGTCACGTATCAAGGTTTCATAGGATGTTAGTGTTTCTACATGTGTTAGGTGGATTAGGGCTTAAATCAACTGATCACTCATTAGATCCATGTAATCAAATCTCACCAGTTTGGTATGATATTCTTCGATGGTTGGATGTGTAGCCAGTGCCTCATCGTGGTGTTTCAGTGTTTTTTAGGCTTTTTTGGACATGAGGGTAGAAGAGATAGATCAGAGTCGTTATTAAGTTGATATACTATTGTGTGTACTATCTGAAAATTTCGAAATGGCGTATTCTTTTCGGAAGGAACATTTTATGTCGTATGTCTAGTCAATAAGGTAAAACTTTTACTTGAAAGTGGTTATAGGTAAAAACTCCGGCTCCCCCGTTCCTTTTACGAATGAGATATTTACAATACTTTATGCTGGAACCAATCAAGTTTGTTTGGATGTCGTGATAAGTCTCAATGGGTCAGAGAGATTGCAGTCCCTCTTTGACTTGTCCTATTTGTGGTTGATCCTTACATCTATCTTCCCTAGGGGTATTTTTCCTCCCGTGGCAGTGCCTTTGATGAGTTCTAGTTTGTGGTGGTGTGCGTCCTTATTTACTTGTAGTTTTATTTTGCTGTTTATTTTTTTGGTCCCTATAAGTATCTCAAATTTCGTTTTTAATTCTTATAATTTTTTATCCCTCAAATATTTTTTGTCACAATTTTCTTGTCCTTACTTTTTAGTCAACTCTTATATACTTTCAAATTTTTTAATTTTTTTTTATTCATGTTTATAAGAATTAGTTGAAAGCTCTATTTAAATGGTCTTATTTTTTTGTTTTGATGTTTTTTATTTGTTAATAGGGTTAATTTGCTCTAGGAAATTAATTTGGAAGAATTGATAGGGGACCTCAAGCTTGAAGAATAAAGAAAAAGCAGAGCTATAAGGTGTGTAGTGGCGTATATATGTTAATTTAAGTGGATATGGGTCATGTCAAGATGGGACACATCTTCTCAATTATTTTCTTTTGCTTAGCAAATAAATGTATATTGAACTTAATTAATTGATAAAAAAAGTGGGAGGGGAATCTAAATTCCAGCAACATGTACATGATTGAGAACATGTGGGAGAACGTGAGGATTCAGAACACAACTTAATTGGCATCACAGTTTCTTTCCTTTTCAGTCCATGCATCTGTCCATGAAGATCACCAACGAGACAACGATATGAGGGAGTGGGAATGTGGGAGAAATTTTACTCTCCCTCCCCATTTTATAAAACTTTACACATTATAAAACTTTACACGTTATATAAACAATGTAATGCTATTATATTACTTTCGGTTCGGTCTATTAAAAAGTCTCACATCAGTTACGATATGACATAAATATGTGTTTATAAAATATAGATAATTTTCATCTTACAAATCGATTTTGTATAGATGAGTTAGTCTCAAGATTCAATTTTAAGATGGTATATGAGACTCTTCACGATCCGTTGAGCCACATTTTATTAGGTTCTCACTATCGGACCACCCACCGTTTATATCCACGTACCAAACTCATAGTTGGGCGTGAGGGGGTTTGTTAAGAAATCTCACATCAATTGCGAGATGACCTGAATATGTGTTTATAAAGTAAAGATAATTCTCACCTTACAAGCCGATTTTGTAAGGATAAGTTAGACCAAATACCCAATTCTAAAACCACCTAGCTCCTTCAATTCGTATGAAAATAATTTTATTAAGGCCTTTTATTAAAAAGAGAGAATTCATATTATGTTTCCCATAAATTCTAACAGAGATCGGTCATCGGTGGTTGTTAAATGGAGTAACAAAAATAATATATATAATGTATATTACATTAAATGTTAAGTGGGATTGAGATATTGAGTTGAGAGCAAGCCAATAAAATTGAGTTGAGATTGAGAAAATAGTTTATTCACTTTTAGTATAAATGTAAAGTAATTAGAGCATACAATTCAAAATATAATGTTGTATTGAGAATTAAAATGCCAATCATTTAAGACAATATTTTTCACAAAATAGGTTGGTTATTTTGAACAAATTGATTAGTTTATAAGCTTGTTTAACAAAAATTACTTGTTCGGTAACATTTTACTTATAGCCCACAATTTAGCTATAAATTAGTAGAGAAATTGATTTCCAACAAAGTATGACACAAGTGATCACAATCCAATCTTGAAGTAGCAACCACTTGTTACCACAAATCAAATTTCCCTAACGATAATGAATTGTCAAATAACCGATTATCCCAAAAGCTTAAGCTGTTAGGATAGAGCCACATCAATGCTTTTATATTATTTCTAACATATCCTCTCACGCAAGAGTTCACTTGAGCTTGAAGCGTGGATAATGCATAGACTCACCTACTATATGTTTAAATTCCACTTTTAATTAGAAAGTGAGGGGAGCAGAGATCGAACTCTAGACCATTTAGTCCTAGAGGCTCTGATACCATGTCAAATAACCGATTATCCCAAAAGTTTAAGCTGTTAGAAAAAAGTCACATAAATGATTTTATATTATTTCTAACATGATCATTCAAACACACGAACCATCACAAAAATCTGAGTAGAGATATATCAAACACACGATGTTTGATGCTCTAGAAGATGACAAACTAGTTTCTAGACTGTTGGGCCATGAGGGAGAGTCTTACTAGATTGGATCGACATACTGACCCATTTAAAGTGACTCTAACACCATATTTTCACCAAAAACCTTAAGGCATTGAATTTATGGATATTTTCACTTATAAAATGTTCGATGTGAACATTGTTTAACCAACTAAATCACACTCATTAGATGTTGAGTGCATAAATTTATTTGTGTCTTGGAATTCTGAGCCCTATTGATATTCCATTTAGTACACTTTCCATCAGTACAAGGTTTATACTTCAATTTATTCTTTGGTCTAGGTTGTCACTCCAATTCCAAATCATTTCACCCCATAAAGAACATATAGAATCATCATGACATGCCCAAATTTCAAAAAAACGACAATTTTGGGATCAAGTTCATCAAATCCAAAATTATATGTTCCCATTATTGTTGAATGAAATTTCAACACAATCAACAACAAAAGAAGTGAACTTGTATCAACAATATTATTACTAACTCACTAATAACTATAATATGTTGACTCAAAGACCGACCAACCGTGAGTGAAGGTGAGATGTTAAGTATCTCTTTCTAGGTTTTGAATATGCTTTATTCCTTCTTGGTAAAACATTCTTGGTTCTAGCAAAAGCCATATACCTTGACAAAGATTCCTTTCTTTCAACATAGCCAATCCAATTTTCAAATTTTATAAGCACTAAAAGTTTATTTTCCTCTTTTATATAAAAAATGTATACTCTTTGTACCATTATATTTTATTTTTGTCGTTATTTACTATATGGGTGTGGATCAAGAGGAACTTTCAAAAAGATTAGAACCTGCAGCCACCATTTTATTTTTCATCATATTATTCTCTTGTGGGAGTTAATTCCAAGCATTTGGATATTGTAGTGTTGATTAACATACTTTATTTTTGGCTCATATATATTTGAAAATTCAACTTGACACAAATAGGTTTTAACTGTAACATAGTCTTTTATGCCATTGATTTTTATTGAGCTATAGCTTTATTTTCTATATAGCTATATATATCAAATATTTATTAAAAAATAATTATATTTTTTCTATTTTTTCCTGCAACAAATTAAATATGGGTTATGCTAAATAGTTTTCCTTGAGACACTTGTTAAGCATACCAAAAAAGAAAATTAAAAGATAAAATTAATGGTGATAAGCTAATTTTACACTTTTGAGACATTGAATATACAATTTTCAAGACAAATTTTCATATTAATATGCTTAACTAGTATCCTGGAGGCATTGTTTAGTATTTTCCATTAAATATTTACTATTATCAATGGAATAGTATTTTATTTATTGACTTGTACTTTTTTACTCCTACATACATAGTAATTTTAAATTATTTATTTTATAAATTTAAACTTAATTATGTGAAAATATGTGCTTAGCTTCAATTATTTCTGTTTAAATGTAAATTTAGTTAATTGAAAAATTCAAGTGATAGAAAAATTCGAATTACTTAGTTTTCTAAATTTAGTTAAAACTAATTTTAAATATAAACAAAACAAACGCCCTAAAAAGCCAGTAGCTAATATGGTCGGACTTGGGCACCAATTCTGGAGCCCATATTAAACGATGAGGGCTTTTATAGCTCGACTTCTAAAATGCCACAAAGTGATGGCCAGTTTGATCGATGCGAATTGAATAGTCCATCTTAAGAGCTCTACTTCAATCTCTGTTGAATACCTCCTTCCCAATAAAAAATACTATATTTTCGTCCCCTTTTTTTTTTCCTCATAAAAAAGATCGATCGAAGCTAAAATTGATCTACTTCAATTAGCATACGATTGGTGAAGCTATGAATCGACAGATCGGAATGCATCAAACACATCAAACAGTTGAAATTGGAAGCTATAAATAATTGTCAACTATTGATAAAAATTGGATAGATAAAATGTTGTCCTAGGGGTTCCATTTTAGTTAGCATACCCTAATTTGAGTATAGTGTATAGTAGATTTTGTAACAAATAAAGAAAAAGGAAAGTGCAGTACTAATAGTATCATCTGGCACAGAAGAAGAATGAAGAAACAAACAAGAGTATTCTTTGGTTGGACGCAAACTAATAAAAAAAGAAAACAGTGTAACACACCATAAGAATTAAAAGCATGCATATCTGAATTTAGAATGTTCAATTCAAAGCTACAAATTCCAATGCTACATTGAGGCGCGTGCAACGAAGGATCCAATCACTATAACCAATGTTGTGATTCCTATGGTCCAAAACATACTGACAAAGCAATTCCTTGTCTTTTTTTGAAGTGTGAGAGTTTCACGCGCTTAGTCGCGTGAAGTTATGTGATGTGTGTGACAGTACATTCTAGTATTCCTTGGCATGTCATGTTGTTTATGTTATTATGTGTGTGTGGCAGTAATACTGTTAGTAGATTTGTAGTATTTGCTAGATCTTTGTGCTTTGACTATGCTTGACTCGTAGATTTTCTTTCACAACGTTAAAATACAAATTACTCTCTCTTTTTTGTACTTAATAATGGTAATCAAAAACTTATACTAGTACTCTATATTTGAATATAGAGAAGGTGTGTGGATAGAGTACTAGCTAGTATAAATCAACCAATTATTAATTAATTGTTCTAATTGTGATTGATATTGTACTTGATATAAGGAGCAATCAAAAGGGGATTAGAATTACTTTATATTTGAACTGACTGTCGAATCAGATTAGATGGTACAATGGGTTGGATACGGATGGTGAAAAAAAGGTACTAGTATAAATTGAGATAGAGAGAGTAAAAACGGCTTATAATTTAGACGCATATATACGGTATATACAAATTATAGTATATTTGAATATAGAGAAGGTGTTTGATTAAGAGAAATATTTAGTTGACATAAATTTAAATTAAAAGTATTTGAATATACGTTCATAAATTAAAAAATTAAAAAAATTAAGTTATGTGATTAAATGACTTATTGTTTACTCCGTTTGTTCCAAATTATAAGTCTCCAACCCTTGCATATATAATATAATGTCCTGTCAACTAACTTAAGCTCATAGGATTGATAGGCAATTTTAAGATCTAAACATAAGTACCATTTATAATTCAATGAACAAAAATATACAAAATTCCACCATGAGGTTTTCACCGCACAAAATTCCACACATAATAAAGCATCCGATAACATTTTTCTTTTATTTTTATCCAAAATACAACATCATGAATTTTAGAATTAAAGATATTGTCCTTGATTATTTTTTACTTTCCCGTACAAATAGGTATTGTGTCCTCGTTTTTCATCAATTTGTAACAAACATAACAATCACAACCTTTTTAACATGTACTATGATTGGGTCGATGTATGATTGTGTATAGTTTTGTATTTGAAGATGTTTATAAATAAATAAACATTAATCTTATCTTTTTTTCAACAATTTTTAAGCAATCCATAATATATGAGGAACGGATGCTTTAACTAGCTGAAAACTGTGTTGGTTTACTGTCACATTATCTATAGCTTTTAAAGTAAAACCTACAATTGATTTATTAATTACTATAATTTTGAATAAGATGGTTAGGAAGAGAGTTTGTGTCCCCTCGGGTATATATTATTGGTTTATTTGAGAGTTTTATTGGGCTATGGGTTGGGAGCCGGATTAGCCAAGGTATGCCTTTAATTTGACATGTTGTATGGTCGATCTCGACCTCCAAAAATAATGTCATCTTTGTTGGGGGGTCTTCGATGACTAAGAATTTAGTAGAGAGGATGAAACTCTTGTCCTGGATATGGGTCTTAAGTAAAAAAATTGGTAGCTTCTGCCCCTTCTATAAATAGAAGGTGCGCAACATATCTTGTGTTCGACTTGATAGAATGGTGTAAGTGTGTTATGTCTGAATTCCTAAGATCCAGTCTGAATATGAAGGCAAACGTTTTTTGGGTTGAATATTAGAAAGGCATAATTGCATATTTAATTATTTTTCGGCTACGTAATCTAAATTTTACTTTTAAAATGAATAAATAACAAAATTTGAATTTGAACTCCAACTTCTGCATATTACAAATGTTTGTGTCAACTGAACTATACACACACAAAAAATTATATGTATTTAATAAATTAAAGACATATGTCCAACAAAGAATCTTAATAAAAGGCAAAAAAGAAGAAATACGAATTTTAATAGAACAAAATCGCACTTTTAAGGTGTGTATTTAATATATCTACAATTTATACAGTGATTGAAAAGACAAGTATATTTTACTAAGTTTGTTCTATAACTTTACTCTTCTCTCAAACAGAAGTTCCTGTATAACTCTTGATCAAAGCTGACTTTGACTATTAGTTAAACAGTATAGCAAGTGATTAATAAAAGATGTTACTTTACACTAAATTTGTAGTTGCAGTTATATATGCTACAAAACCTTGATAGTGATAATAAATGTTAGTAGGTTTAGTGGTGATTGACGCTGTACTTGGTAGAGAGGATCATGGTTCGGTCCCCCACAACTGCTTTGGGAGGGGAATGAAACCACTTAATACCAGAACTCACCCCGAACTCTGGACTACTAGGCCCCCTTCTCCTAGGAACTAGTGAGTGAAAACAAAAAAACCTTGGTATTGTTACAAAATTCAAATACATCTAAAAAAAATTATATTACAACCACAATTATAGTTATATATATATATATATATGGGGAGGGATCAAATCACACCGGTGTAACATTTGAGTAATGTTACACCGCTCAATAACGCTTTAACGAATACAAATTTTACAAAATCCACCGTTGGATTGAAAGCTTATATCGTCTAGATCATCTATGTTAAATTTTATAAAAATCTAAAATCGTTTTATATGTTTTTGAGATAGATCAAGATTAACGGTATTCAATAAAAACGCATAAACCATTAATTTTGATCTATATAAAAAACTTATCAAACGATTTTAGAATTTTGTAAAATTTAACATGGATGATCTATACGATATAAACTTTCAATCCAACGGTGGATTTTGTAAAATTTGTATTCGTTGAAGCGTTATTGCGCGGTGTAACATTACTCAAATGTTACACCAGTGTAATTTGATCCCTCCCCTATATATATATATATATATATATATATATATATATACTCATTTGGAACTATGATTAACATTAGATAAGGTTTATGTAAAAAAAAAGGAATTAATTAGGTAATGATTAATTAGTTTCGTAAGCATAGTTCAGTTAATAGATACATCACATTATATAACAGGGTTAAAATTCAAACATGAAATATCTCTCTTATTCATATAGAGCGATGAATTTCTAACCACCGACTATTTGATAAAACAAAAATTGCCAACATATATATTTAATTTTGCATTGTTATTGTATAAACAAGTGTTAATTATTTTGAGGGATGATGATATTTATGATCACAGCTCTCTAACAACTTATGAAATTTGCCAAAAAATTAAATTAAATCAAAACAAAATTCTTCAGCCCAAAATATTGATAATATCCATTCCTTTTTGAACTCACAATATTTTTTTTGATATAATTTGAACTCACAATATTGTTACTATATATATATTCCACCTTCTCATACAAAGTAACCTAAACCTATTAAAAGGAGATAGAAAAACATCATAAAAATAAGAATAAAAACCAAATTAAAAGAAGGAAAAAAAACAGAAGTTAACATATCCCTAGGGTTTTCAGTTGATCTAAATAAGCAATTGATGTACTCAAATTGAAGCCACTATTCAAAACCATAATAAGCTTCACTTCACACACATAACACTATAAAATTCTACATTTGATTGCTAGTAGTATTAGAAGAAGAACTAAAACCAGAAACATGATCATTCCAATTAGCTGCAGAAGAGTTACCACCAATAACAACAGCACTATTCCAATATTGTTCACTTCCTTGATTACTATTATTATTGATGGTATTAATTCCCAAAAAGCCCCTATTAATACTTTCTTCCATTTTCACAGAAGCTAGTTGAGTCATAATTCCAGAAGTTGAACTCACCTTTGGCCTCACATATCCACCACTTGTTATCATCTCATGATTTTGAACATTTCCTTCAAAAGGGTATAAATTACCATTTGAACCCTCCAAATTAGCCAAAAATGGAAATTGATGATGTTGTTGAGGCATTGGCATAGGCATAGGCATCCTCCATTGTTCCAAAGAACTTGAAGATAAAATTGGATTACCATTTCCACCAACTAAAGCACTTCCTAAATCTCCTACTCCTCCTCCTCCTCCCATGTAACTAAATCCATAGTTTAACCCTAAATCTCCTCCTCCATAATCATTAGGGTTATTGAAGTTATGATGTAATGGTGTCATGAACCTTAATGATGACATTTGAGGTGTAAGGCCTAATATATCGGCGGACGAGTGATTATTATTGGATGTGATTGAGGTTGTTGAACTAGCACTACCGGTTTGGCGGTCAGAGCTAGCCGGAGACTTTGTTGAGTTACCATTGTTGCTACTTTTGCTTGATCTCTTGTTTCTTCGGAAGCCTCCGCCAACTGGGACATTCCTTAGAGCACCCCCTCTTGTCCAGTACCTTCTGCAAGTCTTGCAGAAGTGTCTGGGCTGAGAGAGACTGTAGTTGTTGAAGTAGCAGAATTTTGTGTTGGTTGATTCACAACGTGGACATTTCAGTGCTGCTTCTGGCATAGGCATGTTTGCCGTCCTTGCCTTGTCAGTCATCGATCCCGGCCTAATTGATCCACCGGTTGTTGCTCCTCCATGAGGTTGAGACTCCGTCTGTGGTGGTGCTGGTGGTGGTGTTTGAAACAATTGTTGAGAAACGGAACCACCGTTTCCCGGATGTTGAAGATGATTCTGTTGCTGAAATATCAACATACACAAAAAGTAAAAAAAATAATTAGAAAAACAAATATAAATTTAGAATAAAGAAAGAAAGGTGATAAGAAATCAAATATTTTGGTATATTCAAGAAGAGGTATAAAAAAAGTAACAAGAATAATTTTTTTTCCTTTTTATCTTTTGAATTATTTTTTCTTTTGGACAAAATAACAAAAGGAAGAACCAAATTCAAAAAACACTTAAAATTATTTACCTCATGTTGTTGCCAGTTGGCTGCATCAAGATAAGCTGCTTGTATGGATGTAAAAGTCATAGTTTCTCTCTTTGGAGCTTTTTCTTTTGTAAAAGGGTTAGAGATAATAGTGGAGAGAAATATCACATCAACAAAATAAAGAGAAGAAAAGAGTATTGTGTATATGTGTTTGTGTTTGTGATGAGTTGAAGATAGAAGAGAGAAAGCAAAGAAAGAAACAAGAGGAGCCAAAATGAGTAGCAAAAGTAAAGGAGGGGTGTTTTGAGTATTTATATATAATTTTTTGTGTTGCTTTGTTCACTCTCTTCTTCTCTCCCTCTCCATAACATATACTTTATATAATATTTTATTTTATTTTGTTGCTTTCTAGGGTTTTGAGAAGGTGGTGTGTTTCTTAACTAGTAAGGTTCTTTATTTTAAGTACTGTGCTAAGACAGAGAGATCAGTGTGCTAGTTGCTGACCAGTCTTTGTTTGTTAGCAAATAGTAATTAATTATTAGAAGTTTAATTTATATATGATCATGTGCTTATTTTTAGGACTAAAATTATCATGTGATTATATATTGTAAAGTTCATTGTTGAATTATATATGGTCTAATTGGTTTCTCATTAAGAACTTATAAAGTTTGAGTCTTTGTAGATGAAAAAAATGTGTCATGAGAGATTTAATTTAAACACTTATATGAGTTCACTTAGCTCAAATGGAATCAATCATGTCTAATGTAACTTTCAAATATTAAATGAGTATAGAGAAATAGTTACAATTAAAATTAAGGATTGCAAGTTTGTGATAAGGAGATCATGACTTCAAATTTTAATAAAATTAACAACTTATTTAATTGCTTGCATGTGAATATTGATGTGAATATCATTAAGAAAACATATGTAAATCACATGAGTAATAAATGATTAAACAATTGAATAGCCAAATATTTTTTTGATGATATTAAAATTAAAATATGAATCTTACAAAAAAAAATTAAAATATGAAACATATGAAAAATATATTTGTGAAATTCTATCAGAAAAAAAAAACTCTGGTGTATATTTCCTTTTAAAAAACAAACTATGATGCATGTTTATAATTTTAATTATAATGAAAACTATCATAAATTCAATTATATACATGCTTATTGCTCCTACTATTTAATTTTTTTTGAATTTGTCACACTAACTGTGATAAACTTACATCTACTATTCATTTTTTTTTTCTTTTTTTTCACATCTACTATTCTCAAACTTGTTTAATAAGAATTACCTCGTGCATTGGACCTCTGAATCATAAATTTAAGGTAAAGAATGAGATGTATGAGTGTTTTTAAATTATTAAATAATAAAAAAAGGTATATATTGGTGCTTTAGTGATGTACTATAGTCGAATTAGTGTCCCGACCAAATGAAACTTTTTCTTGGTCCGGTCTGTACCCTTCCCCACTATTGTTTGCTTTTGCATTGCATGGGAATATTATTTATCCATTCCACTCACTCCCACGCGCCACATATCAATTGCTTACTCAATTTTATAAACACATTTTATTTTGGTAGATAGACGAAATAATAAAGTTATTATAAACTCACAAACGTAAGTGAGAAAATCGTGATTTAAACTTCGATTATGATGTTCGGTCTAACAATTTCGACATTTTTTGTCAATTGGACTATGACTTACGGACAATTTTATAAACACATTTTATAGGGAAGAATAACTTTTTTTTTTTTTATAAAAGTGTATCTATGTTGATATATGGTTAGATTATATGATCATTACCTAATTGAGTTTTTTTATTGCCTAAAAAGGAGGAATTTGAACTGAAATTGTGGATTCCTATGTTGTGAAGTTTCTCATTCTTTCAGTACTTACTCATTGAAAGGAGATCCCAAAGATTTACTACATTGTAGTAGAAGATGTTGATTTGAAATTTCACCTTTTACTTCAACCAATGTGAGTGTGGTCTAAAAATGAAGTTGTATAACCTAAGTTTTTTTATGTACAATTTGTTGTGCAAGATACCTTTTCTAATGGTTTGTTACTATGATGGTTTGTTATTGTGCAAGATACTTTAATTTAATCCATAGTTTAATTACTATGATGGTTTAGATTATTTAAGAATTTTAAATACTATTGAGCTGCAAATTTTGTAATTGATTGATCCCTAATTCTTAAACAAACAAATTTTAGGACATTGTTATATATCATGTGTTATGGGGAATACATATGGCGCCTCACGTTTGATTTGTTTTCCCCTCCTTCAGAGTGTTTTTCGTTTTCTTTATGTTATCGATGTTAATTTAGGACTTGGATTCTCTATTCGAGTTTCTTAAATTCACCTCCATTAGAACTTGTTATGTTTGAGTTTGATAAGGGTTAGAAATGTGGTCTCACTGGCCTTGGATTTGCAACAATTGTGCTTATATAACCACATAAAAAAATCGAACTAGCTAGGAGGCAAGCACTAATATGGAAAATGACTGCTTAGAAGAAGTGGTTGATGACATTAAGCTTGTCTCATGGAAGTGGCTCATAGCAAGGAAAAATCATTTCTCTTGTCTTTATTATAAATGGTTTGTAAATTTAATAGACTGTTTACTTACATAGTTTTCATGTATTGTGTGTGGGGTGAGGTATTTTTTTTACTGTAGTGAATAGAGTATCACTTGTAAAATTAATCTTTGCCGTTAAAAATGGAAGATGAATATGATCTTTGCCGTTAACAATTTGTTTTTTCAGTACAATTTGTTTTTTCAGTGCCTAGCCTATGGATCTGGATTCACTGCAGTAAATTAAGCACACACGGATTTACGTATTAATAAATTTTGGTCGTTGATTTGAGAGATCAATCGGTCCACATTTTAAATACAATTTTATAAAGCAAAACGATCTCAGCCGCTGATCAGAAGTCGGACGGTTCAAATTCGTTACAACACCTTGCTGTAACTTTTGTAAAATCCCCTTCCTCCTTTTATAGCCATGTGTGGTATGGTGTTTTCGAGTAGTTAGGATTGTGTATAGTACTTTCTCTAATTGGATCATATTAATCACTTTGACAATGCTTTTATTTATGATTGATCGGGTGGAGCCTCAAATAACGAAAATTTCTCATCCCACCTACCCACTTTCTCACCACACCCCTGGAAATTCCATTTTTGCCCTTGGTCAAAAAATTCGGAACGCGTTTTCCGAATTTTTTTTGCCTTCAAAAACAACTTCGGAATGTGTTTTCCGATTTTTTTCCAAATTTGAACTAAAAAAATTCGGAAAACGCGTTCCGAATTTTTTGACCAAGGGCAAAAATGAAATTTCCAGAGGTGTGGTGAGAAAGTGGGTAGTGGGATGAGAAATTTTCTCAAATAACCAAATATTATCTTGTTAGCAACCATTTGCAATTGGTCCATTGGAAATCAAGGCATGATCCCATTCTTAAGGAGTTCAGGTTCCCTCCATTTATTATCTCTTCATTTATTCTCCATTTAGAGAAAGATAAACACAAGAAAAAATTGTGTGTCATATTAATGAAATATCAAACTTTTATTTTGGGATTGACTTTAAAGGAATTTGATTTTGTTGCAATTTTTGGTTTTTTTTAAAAAACACACACACTCAAACATGTATAAAAGATCATATAAACTCAAAGTTCAATTGAGAGGTAAATTAACTTGGAAATATATTATATTGCTTTTGAAAGTTTACTTTCAGACAAGAGTATTTTAGGGGAAAACATGACTTATATAGGAGGTGTTAATAGCAGTTCCCAAACCATTTTGGATCGATACTCAAACGAAGGCCCAATATAATCTACAAAGTATTTTTCAAGATCTAGGAGCTAGGTGGATGTACCTTAACTATAAATATACCGCCCTAATATTAATTTGGCGTACTATTTTCTTGCGTCCGAATGTTGCTAATCCGGAAAAAACAATGATTTTCTTTGTCGGGATGGATAAATCTAGACGAGAGCGATTTTTAAGAACTTTGGTGGCGAAAAAAGAAGCTCTTTAATCAAATAACTTAATATTAAACTAAGTGGTTGAGTACTTGAGTTTAAGTGGTTAATAAACTTTAGTTAAGAACTAATCTTGCAGAAGAATCCATGGTCTACTCCTAACCGAAACAATTCTTAAACAAATTTTACTTACTTTTCATCCAAAATTTGGATTACTAAGCCACTTTCTCCTAGGAATCAAATAGTTAAGACCAAAAGAAACATATCACATCCTTCATCCCTAATTATAATACCATTTTTCACTTTTTCTTTTGCCCCTTAATATAAGACCATTTTGACTAACTCATTAAAACAAAGAGGTTGGTCAAAATATAGCATAACTGTTCACAAAATTAAATTTTCACATTAATAACAAAGAGTCAAAGACTATTTACACTGTTTAGACCTGAAATTTTCAGAATCCAATAGTTTCAACATCAATTTCTCTAGAATCTTGGATCTTAAACTAGGTTTTACAACAATAGGATTTCCATAAATACCACAAGGATCTTTTCCCTTGAGAGAATCACCAATACACCAACCACCACGAGTAAAGCCACCGTCCGATCTTCCCAACAGTTCCTTGTCGATTTTATCAAGAACGGGATCATCCTTGTCGAATTTCCGAGCAAAAGGCGCACCACTATGCGCCATGTCTTTGAAATGCTCTAATTTCAAAGACAATGGTTGTTGTTTTGGTGGGTTGTCCCACCTTAAGTAACGCAGATCGTTGTTAATGGTTGTGTTTTGATAATCCTTGTGATTGCATATGACGGTATGGAAGTAGCCTTCGTTCGATGAAAGGAAGTTTGTATAATACATGAGGAGAGTTCGAGGAAGGTTGTCCCAACCCCATACACAGAACTCGAGAAATGGTTTTGTAAGGACAACCCATTCAGAGCCTGAAAACCAAAAATGCTGTTAGGTAAATGATTTTGAGAAGCATTTGAAAATTGTACATGTAAGGTTAGGACCAAGCAAAAGGGCATCTTTTGGTCCGTAGATGAAGTGTCATGCGCCACTGAAACTCACAGAACTGTGAGATCCCGAGTTTGAACCCGGGTGGAGGCGTCCAACCTAGCAATATCAACATTTTCCAGTTGAGCTAGAACTTATGGATTGTGCTAAACATATTTTGAAAATAAGAGGTAAACATGTGGAGCAGTTTTCAACAAATATAGCTATTGGCCAGTCGTAATTCCAGTATATAGAACAGTTTTAAAGATTGATATTGTAGAAATGTTGAAAGAGAAAGCAAAAAAAGACATACGGTGAAACCGTGTGTGTGTGAACTACATAGCGGGGTTGATTTTATATAGACTCAATATAGTGCAGTCGAATACCAAATTAGATTATTAATCCCAAACAGAATATTGCATTATTTATTCTATTGACTAGAGAGTTGCAACCAAGATTGTTAAATCATGAGTTAACTCATGGATCAAATTGCACAATTGCACGAGCCTAGGTATCAATTTCGAGTTGACTCAAAAATGATCCTAGTTTACTCGACTGGACTCGAAGGGAATTTTTGACAAAGTTTTTTATCGTTTTTTTCATCACAGTTTTCACATTTGCTTCCTTTTCTTCTTTGTTAATTTGATTTCATGTCAGATTTTTGCTTTATAATTGAGTTGAAATTTTAAATTATTGATGCAATTATATTATTCTATAAGTATATATGTCATATATATATATATATATATATATATATATATATATATATATATATATATATATATATATATATATATATATATATATATATATTGTTTTTAATCAGACAAACTTGTACGAGCCGATTTCACATAGGAAAAATTAGTTTGTTTAAACTCCCAATTTTGACAACCTCGAGATTGCAACCGTATGTGAGGAACATATTATGCAGACTTAAGAGACATATAATGAATAATATACTAATCTGTATGACCATAAACAAGAAACATATATGACATAATTGTAGGCATAGTAAGAGGCTAAAAGCAACTTATGCATACATATATGCTTAGGAGTAAATATAAAAACAAGCAAATACGAAAACAAAAAATGAAAGAAAGCATAAAACAAATACCTGTGAATAACTTAAACGAAGATGGGAGAGATCTTTTTTCTTTTGCATAGTAAACACTAGATACCCTTGAATGATATAAACCCGGATCTATAATGATAGGTCTGGCTCTTTGAAACCTGATATCGATGTTACGATTTGAGTACACAAATCATGATCATATATAGACTTTATACAAGTTTAGTAACAAACTTTGAGAATAATATCAACAGATATAAGTAATATACTCACTCTTTCCAACCCAAATTACTTGTATGCTCAATGAAGTTTATATCCCTAGGCATGAATGAAAAGATATGCAAGAGATCTGAAGCAACAAGGTATATGGCAATCAGTCAGCAAAATAAACAAAAAAAATTATGTTTGTGAAATTAGAGTTTATTAGGATCCACAACAATAACTCCGGCAAAATAAATATATTTGAGTTGTATAAAATGGGAATCTAAAACTTTAGTATCTGTTAATGGTCTTGCATTGGATGAGATATAGCTGAAAATGAGTATATAAGTGGGAGACATCCCTTACCTGACAAACTGGTATTGTAGGTGTTGAGATAGGCTCGACCCAAGTATCTATTAGATACTCAATGACAGCAACCCGAAAATCTATTGCGTCAATATACGAAAAACAGGAGCAAAGAAGTTGCAAAGATGGAGAACAAGAACCATTACGGTGGAAAAGACACGGAGCAAGGACCCAACAATGGAGAAAACATAAACCAATGAATAAATTGTAGGACTGTAACAACCTAGTCTCCTGCAAAATCAGTGCTCTAAAGTGCTCCCTAGAATTACAAAATGATAATCATGTTCAAACTTCAAAGTTCAACACAATGACATTGGCTCTATTTTTGTTTGGTGTGGATCTTAGCACTAAATGAGATGGGAATCATTGCAATAATATGTAATTCAAAATTTGGGATTTTGATTATATCTTGTTAACAGGAATTATTATAGAGAAATCGAACGCTAGATTTGGAGCTGATGAAGTTTTTAGAAGGATCATCCGAACTTCTGCCACTCTCTGTTGTATGTAGCAGGAATTGCAGAAGGCCAAGTATACGACTATTGTTAGATAACTACACTAGTTAGTTAGTGGCCGTAGCTAGTATGAGCGGATAGGATATCACATTGTTTATAAATAATTAGCTTTGGTGAATCACGGATTGCGGAAATAGCTTTTGTTCAAATTCTGCTACACTAGAGTACATTAGCACTACTATAGTCACTATTTGGCAACACTTTCCACTAAATCATGTATTGCGGAACAAAAATGGTTTGTGAAAATTCTGCTACACTATACCGCTGCGATAGCTACTATTTGACAACACTATAAATAATTGAAGAGAAGAAACGAAAACCATTTAAGAGAGCTGGAGCATTTGCATAAGGGAGGTGCAGACACTCAAAGTTCTCCAACTACTTATCTAAGTGATATTATCTCTCTACACAGGTCAGTACAATAAACATAGTGAATTGCTAGAATGGCCCGTTTCATGGTGACACAAGGGTTCCACTGTCAAAAGCCTTAGCAAGTAAACCACAGACCAATATCAAAGATGGCAATGTAACTACAACTAGGGTTTTAACGAAAATCAGTTATTATGATCTGAGAGCCACACACGACATCAAGGTTTTTGATGACTCCATGACTACAATATACCCGCAATTGAGGCGCATCAGCCTCATTTAACTATGATTCTCCACAATATTAAGGATGTTTGTAGCACCGACACATCAAACTGAAGGTGTGTCTATTGTCTAGTGTTTAACATATGTCGGTATCTGACACTAACACAACACCTACATATTGTTGCTACATTCAATCACTTCCAGTTTCTCAAATTATTACCAATGTCTATGTATAAGTGTCAGTGTCATGTTTGTATCTCTACTTACTAGATCGTGACCGATATAAAACATGTGACCACTACCGCAATTTAAAACCTTAATCTAATTTTGCCTATATTTCAATCTATATGAGATTAATTAAACTTCAAAATAAAAACAATAAAACACTAACCATCTTGTGAGAAGAGAGGGTAATCAGAAGCACTAAGATTAACAAACCAATCCCAATCACCAACCCTTTTAAGAAACAAAGCAACAGAATGAAGAGTAGAAGCAATCATAGAAGGACCCTTAACAGTAACCAAATCACCTTTACCAACAACCATAACATTCCCAAAAACACCAAAAACTTTCTCATATTTCACATACTTTGCAATCTCAACCCTCTCTTCAACAGAAGCTTCAAGATCAAGATGAAGAAGATAATAGTTTCTTGGATGATACGTTGCTTGAAGAACCCTTTTGAGCTGTGAAACTTCCCCTTTTGTTGCTGTTAACAAGTATGCAAATTTGGGTAGTTTTGGAAGATTGAAATGGGTTGTAAAATTTGGATTTTCAGAAGAAGATGAATAAGAGGGTTTTGAATGAGGGAAAAGTATGATCAGGAAGAAGATAAGGAGAGAGATTGTTAAGGTTGGGATTATGAGCCATTTTCGTGGTGGATTCTGGTGGTTGTTGTGGTGGTTTTGGTGGTGGTGGTTGTGGTGGTGGGAACTGTGGTTTCGTTTCATCGGAGAATTTAATGTTTTTTTAGATTAGATTCAGTTGTTGTTGTTGTTTTGTCGGTTTGTTAAGGTTTTATTTGGCTGTGTTGTGTGTGGGTTATGTTTTTTGTTGGTGAAATTTTTGGACATTGATGAAGGTGAAGAGGGAAACAACACCTTACTTGATTTGTTAGTTTTAAACTGAAAAGAGAAATTGATTAAGACATCTTAACTGCTGTCATGGGGTGTGTTACTCTGTTTGTATGTCAAAATTTGATTACATGTAGTCAACATTTTTTTAGTACAATCGGGACCTGGATTTCCTTCCGGGACATCCTGCAGTCATGTAGTCATACTATTTTGATTGTTCAGATTCAAAGTTCATCAAATAAATAGAAGACATAAATAAAATGGATGGTTGGGATTTACTTGTGGTCAGGGAATTCATTTCCGAACAATCATGGGAGATGGATCGATATAAGATGATTGAGATTTTAATTAGTCAAACATATAATTACAATTGTGAGTTAGATAGATAGATAGATAAAGGGTGATTTAAATTAAATTTTTTTGGGTACATAGGGTGATTTAAATTTTAATAAGTAGTCAAACATATAATTACAATTGTGAGAGTTAGATTGATATATAGTGATTAAGATTTCAATAAGTAGTCAAACATATAATTACAATTGTGGGAGTTAGATCGATATATGATGATTTAGATTTCAATAAGTAGTCAAACATATAATTACGAATTTATGTCGGATACTAATCTCTCTAGCATCACCTCCTTTGATTGCAACTGTACGAAATGTAAGAAGAGAGTTGTTTGTAACGTCAATCCTTATGTGTCACCTTCTTTGATTGTGACTCGTGTGACAATACCTTATTGAACCCCGCAAATAAAATACTGGAAAATGATAAACTCTTTCAAACATGAATAAAGCAAGAAAAATGTGTCAGTGTATTTATGATTGAAATTTTGTATGTTCATGGTGGGATTGCAGTTGATAAAATAGCACAACTTACATGTGATGAAGAGTTTGATATGAAGACAAAAAAATGACGTGAAACATCAAATTAGTTTTATGTATGAAATGAAAGAGAGGTAACTTATTTTTCATACAGAAAACATGTTTGGTATTTCTCGACATTTTTTTGACTTGATATCACTTTTCATCACATGTAAGTTGTAATGAATCAACATAGGACTTAGAGAATAGAATTGGCCCAAGTTGCATTAGTTAAATTTAAATGATTAATTGTGCTCTTAGAAAGATCCAGAAGAATGATGAGTCGGTGCTTAGTTTGAATTAACTAATACTATATATAATGGCATTGGATGATTGTAATAATAATAAAAAATGAATGAAATAAGTTACTTATTTTAATTTAGTATAATTTGTTAGTAGTTTTATTATATACTCACCAAAGGGTATATACTCTCACTACAAGAAAATAAGTACTTTGCGACGGTTAAAATTGCAGTTTGCAACGGTTGTAACTGTCGCAATTACACATCTGCGACGGTTGTCTAACCGTTGCTGATTTGTGTGTCGCAAGAGTACTTTGCAACGGTTTTGAAAACCGTCGTTACAACCGTCGCAGTTGTTCTTGCAACGGTTCCAAACCGTCCCTATATCTAACACTGGATTTAATATCAGAGGTTGCGACAGTTACAAAACCGTCGCAAACATTTTTTTTTTAAATATGAATTTAATATTTTTTTATTCCTTTAGATGGCTTATTAAATAAGATTCATATAATTAATTCAATGGTGACAAGTATATAAATAATTTAATCTCATTCATATAATTAATTTGATAGTGACAACATCCATACATAAAAAATTTAATTAAATAACTTGAAACTCTAAAAGGAGAAAAACTAATCCAGAGTATGTCATGTTGCTTCATGATCCTTATTCATCTCTTGATTCTTCTCATTCAATTACCTGAAAAAACATAAGTATATATATTAGGATACATAAAAAAAACGAACGGGATTGAACAAATTGACTTAGTCCATGGCATAATTCCACAAGATAATGGTTCCTAGCTTCAAACATAACATAATGGCGTCTCTTTTCTAAACACATCAAATAAATGAACTGATAAAAAGAATACCATAGTAATATGATATCTTATGCAAACAAAGGATAAACTCTCTAACTCACAAAAATAGAACTCGGTAAATTACAATGTTATAAATATCTTAATTTCAAACCAAATCATGGTCAACCCCAGGGATTTTCAAAGAGCAAATATGTTTTGTAAGAACAAGTAGTGTCTCATAACAGGGAGAACAAAAAAGTCAGCAATACCAAGCCTAAAAACTAGACAACAATACAATAGCAGTGCACTCATACATTATCTTCATTTAGCATATAAAACAACCAAAGCCATACCAAATTCATTAATGCATTTATTACTTGATTAAAATTTATCTACTAATCCCCAAACTAAAAGCAACAGAAAACAAAGAAAAGAGACAAAAGGAGGAAAAGACTTACAAAAACGTCAGCAGAGTTACAAAATCAGCAGCAGAGTTAAAAATTGGCAACAGACTTAAGAAATTGGCTGCGCAAAATGAGAAATGCTTCTATCTTCAGTTAATCCAATCACTATATGTGTGAGTAAAGTAAAGAATTGCATTAATGACCAAACCCCTCGAACAAGAGACAACAAAAAAAACTATTAAGAAACTTGGGGAAACTCAGTATTTCAGACTAACAAAAGGGAGGCACACTAAATCAGATTCTGCTCTAAGAAAGGGAAACTCGATGTTTTAGTCAAGTTTCTCATATTTTTGTTTTGCCTGCTTTTTGTTTAAGTGTATTAAAGTATTTTTTGTTTGGAATTCAATTTTTTTTTGTTTTGGCTTCTCACTAACAAAAGAAACTAAATCCACCACAAGCCAACAAACATTTAGTTACTAGTCGTCTTCACCTCATTCTACAAGGACTACAATTAACATAACATGATTAAGCTTGCACTACCCCTTCCACCCCAATGAAAACCTGGTTCAAAATGCAAGAAATTATAGACAAATATTGACAATGTTTACCATAACCTGATGAAGTGATGCAGGATGGATATTCCATATATACACACAATTATTACAATTGCATTCCTAAATCCAAGAAAAACCATTAACCAAATGATGAAACACTTCCTAACAAAGAAACCAAACAAAAAAAGTGAAAAGAACTATAATTTAATATAGCAAACAAACAACACAAGAATAGAAGCATTGAATGTTCATTTGTTTCAAATTGCATACCTGGAAAGATTCAACATTGAAATTTTACCACTAAGGCACTTTGTGAGTTCCAAGGTGAGTTGGATATTGCGAGAATTTTTCGGTCTCCTTCCTTTCTGAAGTGGTGACAAGAAACTTCCACAAGACATTGTTACAAGATCTGCCTCATTTTTCCTCCAAATTCTGAAGTTGTTAGCAACAATATTACTTGAGAAACAGATAACAATAGCATAAAGCATCTTAACTTGACCAACAAAGTGAAAGCCCCTGCAACCAATGAGCAAACTGCAATGTTAACAGACCAATCCAAAATACATTCCAAAGTTTGAATTCAATTCAAATATGTGCCTTAGCAAAACAACAATGACTATTCATGTTATTACAAGCCTGAACCATATCATAACAGCATAACAGCATAACATAGCACAATGGCAAAAACTCTTTCTCTGTAATCTATCTATGTATGTTATCATTATCACACACATAACAACAAAGACTCTATTACTCTAATAAAAACAATTTAACTAAGTGATGGCTATTCTAGAAAGATAATACCAATATCGTTTTTGTTTTACAAAGAAAGCCTCAACCACAAAGAAACCCATAATTTAGATCATGCAAAACATTAATGTATCAACTTCCCAATTTCAGATTCAATAAAGTATCCCTACTACCAAGTAAATATAAAAACTGTCACTTTGGAACCCTATTCATTAAAATCAGATTCAGAACCATATAACTACCAACCCTAATTTCTAATTTTTAATCAAACCCCAAATTTTCGAAACAAGCATAATAAAGAGAAAGAGCCTACCACGAATCTGACCTATGAAAGATATCCAGAGTTGAAACGGAGAAAGAGGGGAACAAAGTAACAGAACCAAAGACCTGTGAACCTAGTGCTACCACATATTCGGCCTCCGTCACATCACTTCATGACATCTCTTTTTCTCTTCACGATGAACGAGTTAGGGATTTGGATTTGGAGCGACTATAACGGATTTAGAACATGTTAGGGATTTGAAGCGACTAAAAGGATGAAGATTTGGAACGAGTCAGGAATTTGGAGGCGTTTGTGGTTGAAGGACTTGGAACTCCATAGCTTCGTCGTTTTTGATTCTCTGGTTGCGATTATGCGTTTGTGGTTGAAGGACTCGGTAAGATGAGGGTTTCTTCGTTTTTGCGTTTTGAAGGAACTGATTATGCGTTTTGAGTGGTTTAGTCATGAAAGGGGTATTTTTTATTTTTTATTTTTTAATACTTTTTGACCCCAATAATTTTTTTTTTTTGTAACAAAGGGAATCCAATTTCAATGTCCGCCAATACTGAATTTCATTCCCTCTTTTAGGAATCATACAGCGACGGTTTTCAAAACCGTTGTATACATTGTCACAAATATCTTAAAAATTATACTTTGCGACGGTTTTGTCCAAATGGTTGCAAGAGAAGTGTCGCAAAGTGACAATTTTCTTGTAGTGTCTCTTGTTAGTTGTTTTAGTTTAGTATAATTTGTTAGTAGTTTTATGCACATGTAAGCAAAATAAGGGAAGGTAAACCCTACAAAGTCCGCTAACAATAGAGATATAAAATTGAAAAAGAGAAAATATATAGGATTCCAATAATATTACATTGGCCCCGTTTGGAATAACTTACTTTTGAAGTTATGAAAAACAGCTTATGCAAATAAATAAGTTTTTATATTAATTTATAATTTTTTTAATCAATATTAATTTATAAGTTCCCACTAATGAAAACTGTATTTTTATATGAATGATCTATATTATATAAAGTTTCAATCCAACGGTGTATTTTATAAAATTTATTTTTGTTATCGAGATATTGACAAGTGGTGCACCATGCACCACTTGTCTCACTCTTTCATGTTAGAAGTGGCTTCTGAATGAATAATAGTGAAGAAGAAAGACTCTATTTATAGTTTTTTAGCTGAGTTTGAGTTTTTTCTGCGCGTCCATCGCACCCATCGTGGCCACGATGACATGTAATTTTGCCTCATCGTGAACACGATGGATCATATCGTGGTACGACGAAAGATCTTCTCCAGATTTTTTGCTTTCTTCAATCGTCTTTCATCGTGCCACGATGACAAGTCGTCGTGGTACGATGGTAAATATCTGTTGCAGATTTTCTTCAATTTAAACCGTCTTCTCATCGCGCCACGCTGGATCTCATCGTGGGTACAATGGTTTGCGCTGTTTATTACGTTTTTGTTTTTTTTTTTGTTTTTTCCACTTTTCTTGCTTTTGGGCCAAGTAACTTCACTTTCGCAGGTATTTACTTGTTTTTGGACTTCAATTACTATTAAAACTACCTTTAAATTACTACTAAAACATCGTATAATTGAGTGTCATCGACTATTCTATTTTATTCTAATCTATTTTAAAAATAATAAGGATAATAGATTAAAACCTATCATGTCACATCACCATCACCATCACCATCACCATCAACATTATGATGTGCTTCTCCATCTTCTTCTTCTTCTAAATCATTCAATCCTTTTTCATCTGTTATTGTTCCATTCTCTTTCTGCTGTTGAATTTTGCAGAGAATGGAAAATAACGAAGTCAAAGATGAACAACAGGAAATCTACGAATCCTTTATATGCTGCGTTTGCCTGTAAGTCTGTTTTGCTTCTTCGTGTTTAGATTATCTTATTACTTCATTTTGTTTTTATTTAGTTTAATTTGAGTTTATGTTAACAATTTCAAACTTATATAACTGAAATTTCAATTGAATATCAATTTGATCGATTGATTGTGACGATAGGATCCAATTTAGGTTGAGAATGAATGTAGGGCTTGATTTCTGTAAAGTAAAGTTTTTTTTTTTTATTTAAAAACGAAGATTTCGCTTGTATATTTTGTTGGGAATTGGGATTGACTCTTGTAAAATGAGTTTTATGAACCATAGATTAACAAATCAAAGGTGAATATTGCATGTGCATTGTTGAAATAACAACTATTGATTTTGTTAGTTTACACTTCACTTGCTTTCGAGGGGCCACATTCAGGGCTATGATAATTTGTAGTTAGTCCTGGAGGTAAGTAAAGTTCGTCCAAAGATTGTTCGAGCCAGTCATTTTAACGTGTATCTAGTATTGCTTGACAGTGCAATTGGATATTTAGCTGAGTTATTATACACATTTAAGACGGAATTATCTGGTCTTCATGACTTGGTTTTCCTTCCACGACAAAGATTGCACATTCATGAACTTCGTACGTCGGGTTTAAACATGCTTTTAGCTCTTATAAGATACTCACTAATCAAGTTTAGTATTTACAAAAATCTCCATCACTGTTTACTCCCCAATTTGGTGATTTCAGGGACCAAAAATCAATGAATTTGTAGGGACTAAACTTGACAGGAGGGTTTTTATAAGGGCTCAAAACATAATTAACCCTTGAAATAGAGCTTATTTTTATCTTTGTGTTTGTTTATGTTGGTCTGTAAATGATCCTATTAACTTTATCCAATCTTTCTTACTAAATTTGACTTAAATTTATAATGCAGGGATCTGTTATACAAGCCCATTGTGCTATGTAAGACACAACATCAATTTTTGAAAACACTTCAATTTTTTTTTGTAAATTATGATGAATTTTCATTATTTTTTTTCCTTTTGTTTGTAGCTTGTGGCCACGTATCATGTTTCTGGTGTGTCCATAAATCAATGAATAGTTCGTCGGAATCCCATTGTCCAACTTGTAGGCATACATACTCTCACTTTCCAACAATCTGTCAAATACTTCACTTTTTGCTTCTTAAGACATACCCTGCAGCTTATGAAAGAAGGGAAAATCAGACACTTGGTATGTTTCTCTTTCTAAGGGCTTATGCATGAGCATAATCAAATATAAATTTGCAGTATGCCTCACATAGTTGCCTTCTGTAAAAGCATTTCATCCTATTTCACTAGAATGTTTAGCGAATGGAAGAACCGGTAGCGGTTGTTATTTTCATGCAGTGTTGACAATCACATATTGTGGAGAATAGCAGTCCATTTAAATTCTATTACGCAGTGATATAGCGCCTCAATAGCCACCTTTTTACAACACTTTGTACTAAATAGCATATTGCAGAACAACATGAATGTGTTCAAATTATGCTGCTCTTCAGCACTCAATTTGACAATACTGTTTTTATGATAATGATTCTTTTAGAAAATTTACTGTCTATGGTTAGATATTGTTTAAGATTTGATAAATCTATTTTATTACATTTACTGTATTCTTTCCTAGCTTCCTAATTCTTATCCTTAAAGTTTAATATTTGATTTGTTCAACCTTATGTTATATATTGTACATATCATCCTAGTCCAAGCTCTAATACATAGAATATGCATTATTGAGTCTTAATATGGTCCAATAGTTTTCGTGTTCAGAAACTCTTGTTTTGGGTTCAGCCTTGGTCAAGGAGGTTGACCCTTTCATATTTGTTCAGAGGCTGTAATTGACTGTTCCCTTGAGCACTGCGGCACTGCCACCATAGTTTGCTGACGTTCACACACATCCATCCAAGTCCAACAAGTTTCTTGCTGTCATGTGGGGTGCAAGCTCCATCTTGTCGTCTCTTGGCCGCACTGCTATTCAAATTTTGTTTTCATTCCTAGTTTTGTTGAGACCGCTTTCAACTTCTGGGTCTCTTATTTGGGTTTGTTTGTTACATGTGTGTTTTTTTTTTTTTTTTGTGATGTCCTTTTTTTGTAGACTGGTTTCACAAATGTTTCTTCTAGTTGTCCCTAGTTGCACACCAGTTCTATATTTTGGTTTCTTTATCATGAAAGAAACTCCCAACGGTTGAATTTTCACTATTATTGCTTGTACCAGTAATTCTACGGTTTACCTATCTAACATAGCACCTGTTGGATCTTCGGTTTTGGATTCTGGTGCTTTTGATCCCTTGAATAGTGATCCATCTTTTTTCTCTGAATTATCTTCACCTAAAACTCCAGATCTTGTTACTCTTGCAGATTGATCTAAAATTCAAGTTGTTGGTTATGTTTCAACTCTTCCCCAGTTACCATTGAAATGGAAACATTTTACACTCGTTCCTCATTGTCCCTTTATCATAAAAGGCAATTAATCCCTTTGTCTACTTTGTTTGTGAAACATTTGATTTGACTACAATTGCCAATTTAACCCCATGTTTCAGAGGAAGAAGAGAAAGAGGATCGTTTCTCCCCTCAATTTATATGTGATCGTCCTGAGAATTCACCTACCAGTACCACCATAAATCAGACGTCTAACTCATGCGGCACAGAATCTTTTGAAAGTATGAAGCAATCAGGGTCTGCAAATCATAATGGCGATGAAGGCATCATTTCTGAATATAATTCTGAAAGGAAACAGCAAATTATAGGGACTCCATCAGTTGAAGGAAAAAGATTGCCTAAAAATGAGCACAATCAGCAACCAAAAATATTAGTTGCAGATTTAAAGTGTCCAATGTGCAAGCAAATGCTCATTCATCCTGTTGGTCTTAATTGTGGGCATGGTAGGTGTTCTACTTTTTTATCTTGTTTATAACATATTAAGCTATCAATATCAAATAACTTCATTAACATGTTTTTATATCATTTTGTGCTAATTCTCTACAGTATACTGTGAAACTTGTATCACCGACTTACCTCATGAGGTGCTTATATGTCAAGTTTGTCAAAGTCCACATCCCGGAGGATTTCCAAAAGTTTGTTTGGCTCTTGACCAATTTTTAGAGGAGCAATTTCCAGAAGAGTACAGACAGAGAAGAGATGCAATTCAACTTAGCCAAATCAAAGTCCAACCTTGTATGTATCTTTTCCAACTAATTTCTTAATATATATTTTGAATTTTGATATTGTGAAGCCAAATCAAGTCAAGTCAACTGACTATTAAGCATCCCTTGTATGCAATTCAACTTGGCCAAATCAAGTCATTTACACATGTTTATATATATGTAAACTGACTATTAAGCATCCCTTGTAAAAAACTGGCCACATCAATATTTCCCTCTAATTTCCCCACTCTCATGTTTTGTCCATTATACTATCACTACCTGTTGTTATGTCCTCAAAGCTAATATCAGTAAACTGACTTGATAACAAGTTTGTTGAAGCTGTGCCCTTTTAGATTAAAGGAGAGAAAATAATAAGTACTTTCAATATTATTGATAATAACGTAATACTAACTTCATAGTAGCTTGATACAAAAGACCAAATATTAATCCCTATTACACATACTCAATCCTAATTAAATTGGGAAATCAGGAAACAAATAATAATAATAATGATAATAGATATGGAAATTGATCCTAAAAGATAATCTAAGATATGCAAAGATTGAAAACCGATCCTAGTAGATAAACTAAGATATTCTATGATATGATGAGA
Organism: Trifolium pratense; assembly: GCF_020283565.1. NCBI lineage: Eukaryota > Viridiplantae > Streptophyta > Magnoliopsida > Fabales > Fabaceae > Trifolium > Trifolium pratense. The sequence continues at coordinate 8,556,219 of NC_060062.1, read as the reverse complement.
GATTATTTTATTTTCTAACAAAGTGCATCCTTCTGAGCCATGATAGGAGGTGTACTAGACTGAAGTTCCTTAGGAAGTTCTTCCACATATAACAATGCCAATGCAAACACCGTAGGCGATCATGGTGATCGGACCCATATGCAAACAAAGAGATGATACTATGAGAGATTGTTTTCGTGAAGTACGAGGGATCCTGGTATAGCGTACACTTTTCAAAAAGTGTATATGATCTATATATTCCACCTTGAACCATAAAGTTAGAAACATTGTAAACAGGGTAGTCGTGGTTGTATATTTTATGTGCTTATGACATTGCTCATCTGTATTATACACATTCATTCGAGTGCTCTTTCATTTTCATCATTCTCAATAGTTTCTATCAATTTCCCATTTCTCTTCCCTAAGATGCTAATAGTTCTCATCACGATTTCTTAAGGATTTAGGTTTATAAATATTAATTTCATTTTTTGTCAATTATCATAGAAAGAAAATTGTTGAACAATTTGCCGGTGATATGTACTTGGGTGATTTTTGGAGATATTGTTTCATATTACTTTTCTTTCAGGTTCTTTGTCCAAGGACAACGGAGAAAAGATAGCTTTGGGGTCTAATCCTGGATTGTTACTTCACAGAGGAGCTGGTTGTGATTTTTGTGGGGTAAAACCTCTTTATCATAGCATTTATATTGTCTTTAATCGTTGATTTGTTTTGTTTTAACTTTTTGTCTAATTATGGCCTGTGAGAGTGGAAATCAGTGTATGGAATGTGAGTAGGAGGATTTATATTTGGTCTAATCTCTCTTTCATAATATGTAGCTACTTCTTTTTGTTTACTGTTACATACTTGACTTAGGAATAATATTTTCTCCCATAATCCATGTCAAGAAAGGGAGTTATACATAACCCTGTTCTAGCTCTTAAATTATAGTTTGCAACTACACCAGTAAATTACAATACCTATATTAAATTTAGTTTGAGATGATCACTGTCATATAAATAATTCTCTTAGAGATACTTATAATGAATTTCAATAATGCGAGGGCAAACTTTGGCACATTGGCGAGGTTGCTTCTCAAGAGTTGAAAACCTATAAACTATCTCTATGGTTAAGGTTGCAGACATACCCACCTCTGACTCCACTTGGTTGGAGCCTCGTGCATCTGGCCGCCCTTTTAGTTGTTTTTAAAAGTTTATCAATATTTGTCAAAAAATAAAAATAAAAATTTATCAATATTGTATCACTTGGATGTTGCATTATGCTAAAACAGTGATATGCATTATTCAGTGCTATATGATATGATATTACCTTGAATTCCATTTGTGCTTCCAGTTTTCCAATGTATTGATGTTTTAAACTGTTACCTACAGATGTACCCAATAATAGGGGACAGATATAGATGTGTTGATTGTAAAGAGATTATCGGCTTTGATCTTTGTGGTGATTGCTATAAGAACCGTGTAAAGCGTCCAGGCCGGTTCAACCAGAAGCACACCCCTGACCACAAGTTAGAGCTTGTACGATATCGAAAGATGCTAATTAGCCGTGGACAAGATTCTTCAGATTTAATGGTTATACAGGATGGCACTGATTCCTCTACCGATGAAGAATAAAACCCGAGTGACTCCGACGCCACCAACTGAAAAAATGAAATCACAAAATCCCATTATCTTTTGGGGGTAAAATATAGATAATGGTTAACTACATGCCACTCTGAGGACAAGATGCAATGCTTCATATTTCAATCCACTTAAGTTATGAATCCTCAAATCCACATGGTCATCTGGTTTTCCTAATTTGTCTATATTGGTATTTATTTTCTATCACAATGAATCTGTTTATTGGTTGTAGCAACTAGCAATATGTAACTCTTTGTATTAGTTAGATATAGGCAAATTGTGTTGACTTTGGCCTTGACAAATGACACTGAGCATATACCTCTATTGATAAGATAAGGTATATATTTGTAAGAGTTTTCCTAAATTTACAAAAAAAGTTAGTATATTATAAAAACATTTTGGTTATGATATTAATCAACTTATGCTTATGCATGAGAATGAAGTATGCTCTAACTCTTTCTAGTAAAGACAGTGTATTGCAAATATAGCCTTTGTATTTTTACAATTGAAAAAGTGCAGCTTTTGTTTCCCTAAAAATAGTGAGACATTCTTTTTTGAAAACACTCAATAATAGGAATCATTTCGTCCAAGAAGCTATGAGTAAAATACTCTTATTTATAAGGAGCATGCTCTCTTGCATATGACAACACAATATTCCAAAATGATCTTTCTGAGGGGACCATCCATTTTGTAAAAGTGAGATGGTATGGTATATTCCTTGTTCTCTGTGAAGTCTTACATTGGTTAATAATGGCTTAAGTAAAAAAGAAAATACTTATGGAGACATGTATTTAGTACTGTAAGGTTTTTGGTCAAGATTTGTTGTTAGGAATTCTATCCACGTATCTTTAAGTTTCTTTTATTGATAATATTTGTTCTTTTAAGTTGAGAAATTGGAATATTGTGTTGGCTTATGTTGTTACAACTTACAAGAGTTAAAAAATCATTAAAAATAATTTTCAAGCCACCGAATTTTTTTTGGGTTGGGTCGCGACGTTTCACGGCATTGTCCAAAATTATGCAAAGTAAACTATCAACCACGAAGTCCCAAGGATAAAATAGCTCAGTTTTATTGATACCGATAACTACTGCACTGTTGTTTTCAACTTAATCTCCCTCTCAATCAGTAGGGCTTTTTTTTGGAGGAAAGAGGATCCGGTATCAGACAAGAAATTTTTGTTTACAATGTGCAACAATACTTGAATCCTTTACCGTTAGACCAAACCTAGGCTCTGTTTGGTAAAGATAAGCTATAAGCTAGCTTATAGCTGAAAAACTAGGTTATAGCTGATGCTGATAGATGGTAACTTATACCTTAAAAACTAGTAGAATAAAATTAAATTGTTTGGCAATTTTAGCTGTTGTAAGTACAAAATGACATAAAAGTACATGGTTAGTGAGTAGTTTTTTTTGTAAGTGTTAGTGGGTAGTTATTACATAATTTTAAAAAAATAAATAAATAAAACTAATAAGGGTAAATATGGAATAAAATGAAAAAGCTATAAGCTATAAGCTCATACGCTACTTGAAATAGCATCTCGAAAAAAGCTATAAGCTAGTTAGAGAAGCTCGTTACCAAACATTTCACATTTTTATCAAACAAGCTTATAAGCTAATCCAATAAACTATAAGCTAGTTTGTTGAACTTACAAACAGTGCCCTAGTAGTTTGAAACAAAATATTTTTATTCTCGGTATATGCTATACATATTAATATGCTCTACTAGTTATGTGAGACTCAAGAATTTTACTTTCAATTCATACACTATAGTGCTATATGTTCCAACAGCTCATATATTTCATAAATGAAACTCTTGTGGAAATTACTTTGTAAAATTGGGTGCCTCGTTTTCTCGTGTGTTTAGGATCATTTCCATTATTGGTGGACCTTTCCTTGAATTGAACCGGTCAGGGAACTCTCCATTGAGTTGTTTAGGTTTTGAAATTTCATCTCTAGTTGGGGGTTTCAGTTCGAAGGTTATTAAATGTGGTGTGGGTTCATCTCTCTTGACCATTTCGGGTGAAAGGGAAGGGTGATCGATGGAACCCAGCTCTTAGATCTCTTTCTTCTCTATTCTATGGCGGGAGGTTTCTTTCGTATCAAGAGTGTGTTAGTGTTAGGGAGGTTTGGGAAAGACGGGTTAGGTCATATTCTCTATTAAACTATTTTTAGATAATATTTAAGAGAACTCAATTTGTGTTTTTTTCGTTGTCGTTTTTATTTTCCATTGAAAAACAAAAATACTATTTCTTTTCTAATTCTTGCTTGTACAAACAAATTATTAACAACACGTCTTTTCTTTATAATATTAACAGCACGTTTTTGTTTGTGTTTGAAACAATAAATTTTTATTTTTTTAATCATTTTATTTTTTAAAACTTGAACCACCACTTTAGATTTGGCCAAAAAAAAATTTAAGACTTTTTAGTTAATTATTTGAATCAAATTTTTTATTTTATTTTAAAAAGACCTATAACATATAAATTACTTTTAAGGTTTAAAAAATGGAGGTCTAGCACTGTAGGGCACCTTGTACTCCCTCAAAGTCGACCCTGCATATCTTATAGTACATATGCACAGGTACACGCTAATACATTTAAAAACATGAAGTAATACTTTCTTTTTTTTTTAAAGTGAAGTGATACTTTCTATCAGCTTAATATAAAAATTTATATGTATTTGGTCTTGACCAAATAAATATTATTTTTGTTATATTTAAATCTCGATGTTGCAATCTATAAATTTTAACTCAACTGGTAAAAAATGTTAAAATTGTTAGGTCGGATGCAGTGGCGGAGCCAAAAAACTATAAAGTTTAGGTAAAATTTTACATGTGACATAATATATAAATAGTCCAACAAAAAATTTTAGTTTACCCTAAACTAACCCTAAAAATCTCAATTTTGTTGTAAACCACCCCTAATAATACTAAAATTTTTGGTCAAAGTCCAGGCTTGTTAGATCTTGGTTTCGCTCATGATTGAACGCATGATCGGTGTTCGAACACCGACTAAATGTGAGATTATAACACCAAAAAAATCTAGATGGAGCAATATCAAGGACAACCAACCCAAGAGCCAAATAACATAAGCAAATATTTTAAGCCTCAAAATTCTATACTTTTTTAAAAACTTATATAAATACATAAATTATATATATATATATATATATTTATCTACCTCGGTTGGATAAGAGGCTTAATATATTCTTTGACCATTTATCAATTCCTAAACTTTGTAAAATTTATTTTTACAAATATTATTATATATTTTTAACATCTTAACTAACATCTTAAAAAGCGGAGCGAGCACAGGCGGGGTAGGCCGACCGCGAGTTAAATAAAATATAAGATTTGTTTTATGTTTTTTTAAGTAATGAATAAAAAAAATGACTCAAAGCCACTATGTTTGGTCTAGAGATAAAAATTTGAATAGTATGCTATAAGATCATGAGTTCGATTCGATCTCAATCCCAACTCATTATAAAAAAACTCAATCCAATAAAATATAAAACTAACTTATTTAAAGTAACTGTCGAAAAAAAAAAACTTACTTAAAATAAATTTAGTTTTTTTTTTGTTTTTTCTCTTCTATTCATTCATTCATTCAAGCTGTGTCAATTTTAGGATTATTACTTGTTGCTGTTGTCTTGATACATTGCTCGGTTTTGCTCCTTCTTGTCTCTTCATACTAGTGCTCCTTCTTCACCGAATTCCTAAAAATCATTCGATCATTTTTATCTGTCATTCTGTTGTTGAATTTTGCAGAGAATGGAAAACAACGAATTCAAAGATGAACAACAGGAAATCTACGAATCCTTTATCTGCTGCGTTTGTCTGTAAGTCTGTTTTGCTTCTTCGTGTTTCTGTTATCTTATTACTTCATTTTGTTTTTATTTTGTTTAATTTGAATTTATGTTAACAATTTCAAACTTATATAACTGAAATTTCAATTGAATATCAATTTGCTGGATTGATTGTGACGATAGGATTCAATTTAGGTTAAGAATGAATATAGGGCTTGCTTTTTGTAAAGTCAAAATAATTTTTTTAATTTAAAAACGAAGATTTCACTTGTATATTTTGTTGGGATTTGACTCCAGTAAAGTGAGTATTTTCAACCATTGATTAACAAATCAAAGGTGAATACTGCATGTGCATTGTAAACATCAAAACCACGCGGTTGTTGAAATAACAACTATTGATTTTAGTTTACACTTTACTCGCTTTCGAGTAGCCACATTCCTATTTTTGGTTGTTTTCTAGTGGAAAAGGGCTCTGATAATTTGTAGTTAGGCCGGGAGGTAAGTAAAGTTTGTCCAAAGAGTGTTGAAGTCCGTCATTTAACTTGTACTATCTTGTATTGCTTGATAGTGCAATTGGATATTTAGCTGTGTTTTTATACACATTTAAGACGGAATTTTCCGGTCTTCATGACTTGGTTTTCCTTCTACGACAAAGAGTGCACATTCACGAACTTTGTACTTCAGGTTTGTTAAGAATATAGATAGTTAGTTAATCAACTAGAGTTAGTTGATAGGTTACCAAGTTAGTTAGGAGGTTAGAAAGTTAGTTACTCCAAATAGTCCTATAAATAAGCTACTTCATTGTACATTTTACTCATTCTTTTATCAATCTATATTCATTCAATATGAATTTCTATGAGTATCTTCCTCATGAATACTCTTATGCACTCTATCTTGCCGACATCTATGATCTTTATCCCTTCGATTCCATGATTCATAACATGGTATCAGAGCGATACCCGAGGGATGAAGATGAAGATTGCGCTTCCGCTCACGGTTCTGAAAATTGTGAAGAATATCAAGTTCAAGAAGCTGGTTCAAGCTCTGCTGTTTCAATCCATATTCAAGATTCTTCAAGTGATTCAATTTCAGAGGCAGCAGGGGAGATTTCACAATCATCTACCTCTGTTCTTGAATCAATTACAGCAAATGATTCCTGCAATTTCAGTTTTGGTAATTTTCATTCTGAAAATGTTCAGATCAGATCGATTGAGATTGTGAAACCAGAGATCAAAGGCTGCACTGTCAAGATTGGACAAATTGAATGTTTCTTGAACAAATTCACACTAGCAGAACATCATGATTCTGTGATTTCACAATCCACCGTTCACGCGTTTTCTTCTCCGATCAAGGTCGAGCGTCAACACAAAGGCAAGGCAAGAACGAACCGAAAGACGTTTGGTACGAAATTTTCTTCTCCGATCAAGGTTGAGCTTCAACACGACGGCAACGTATTATTCTCACGAGATCAATATCAAAACAGCAAGAAAGGCATCACAGTTTATGATCCTGGAGGAACAAATCTGTTCCGATCCTCTTTGTTTACATCGACTGAATTTGCAACGCTTCTTTATCTCCTTTTCCATGCGATGATGATATCGCTAAGATCTCGTTATTTCAAATCATCGCACTTTGTTTTTGATCCTGGAGGAGATGTTCTCCATCATCGTTTATTTGCTGGAATCTGTCGTCAATCTATCCGGACTAAGTGTCATTGGTATTGTCTATTAAAAACTCTGCGACGCCATTGAAGAGTTCGCGAGAAAGAAGCAGTGAATCCTGTTTGCAGAAGCGCGTTTGGAGGTTAGAAAAGCTGGTTCTGCAAAAGCGTGTTTTGAATAAGCGATTTTGGTTCTGAAGCACGTTTTCCATATTTTTGGAGAAGCGAATCGTGTTTGTGATCAGGAAGAACGAACAACACCGTGTTTGCCTGCGTTTGTCTATTATGCTTCGTAACAAGGATCTAGCTTAATCAAATTGGGCTTGGGCTTATCAATTTTGTTGACCTGCAGTCTGGGCTTCCTATCATTTCCTATCAGTTTTATGTTTTGTTTTTGCTAGTTTACCCATTTCTACATTAGTTACTACAACATAGTTAATCTTTTGTATTTTCATTGTAATTCAAACTCAAATTGGTAATTTCCCAATGTTGAGTTTGAGGGAGGCTGTTAAGAATATAGATAGTTAGTTAATCAACTAGAGTTAGTTGATAGGTTACCAAGTTAGTTAGGAGGTTAGAAAGTTAGTTAGGGAGTTAGTTACTCCAAATAGTCCTATAAATAAGCTACTTCATTGTACATTTTACTCATTCTTTTATCAATCTATATTCATTCAATATGAATTTCTATGAGTATTTTCCTCATGAATACTCTTATGCACTCTATCTTGCCGACATCTATGATCTTTATCCCTTCGATTCCATGATTCATAACAATGTTAGAAGTCCCACATTGGCTAGAGATATGGTAAAGATAGCCTTTATAAGTGTAGTGCAAACCTCAACTCTCAAGCTAGCTTTTGTGGTTGAGTATAGGCCTCTAAAATTCTAATATGGTATCAGAGCCTATCCTAGATCCATTTGTTGTTTGTTGTGGAGACCTCCCATATTTGGGCCACCCGTTGTTGTTGATTTCACGTTCCAGCTTGTTCAGTTCTGGACGTGAGGGGGTGTGTTAGAAGTCCCACATTGGCTAGAGATATGGTAAAGATAGCCTTTATAAGTGTAGTGCAAACCTCAACTCTCAAGCTAGCTTTTGTGGTTGAGTATAGGCCTCTAAAATTCTAATAATGTTAAAACATGTTTCTAGCTCTTATAAGACACTCACTAATGAAATTTAGTATTTATTTACAAAAATCGATGAATTTGTAGGGACTAAACTTGACACGAGGGTATTTTATAAGGACTAAAAACATATTCAACCCTTACTTTTCATTATGTTGCCTATATAGGATGGAGCTGATTTTCATCATTGTGTTTTATTAAGTCTGTCTATAAGTTGCCCTATTAACTTTATCGAATCTTTCTTACTGAATTTAACTTAAATTTTATAATGCAGGGATCTGTTATACAAGCCCATTGTGCTAGGTAACACACAATGTCAATTTCTAAAAACAGTTAAATATTTTTAGTAAATTATGATGAATTTTCATTATTTTTTTCCTTATGTTTGTAGCTTGTGGCCATGTATCATGTTTCTGGTGTGTCCATAAATCAATGAATGATTCGTCCGAATCCCATTGTCCAACATGTAGGCATACATACTATCACTTTCCAACAATCTGTCAACTGCTTCACTTTTTGCTTCTTAAGACATATCCCGCAGCTTACAAAAGAAGGGAAAATCAGACACTTGGTATGTTTCTCTTTCCAAGGGCTTATGTGTGAGCATAATCATATATAAATTTGCAGCATGCCTCACATAGTTGCCTTCTGCAAAAGCATTTCATCGTATTTTACTAGAATGTTTTGCGAATGGAAGGACCTGTAGCGGTTGTTATTTTCATGCAGTGTTAACAATCGCAGATTGTGGACAATAGCAGTTTGTTCAAATTCTATTACGCTGCAGTGATATAGCGCCGCGATAGCCAGTTTCTTACAACACTTTGTACTAAATAGCATATTGTAGAACAACATGAAGGTGTTCAAATTATGCTACTCTTCAGCACTCAATTGACAATACTGTTTTTATGATAATAATTCTTTTAGAAAATTTACTTTGTCTATGGTTAGATATTGTTTAAATCTAAGATTTGATAAATCTATTTTATTATATTTACTGTATTCTTTCCTAGCTTCCTGATTTAGCTGATTCTATATCCTTTTAGATTTTATTTGTTCAACCTTATGTTATATATTGTACATATCATCCAAGCTCTAATACATAGAATATATGCATTATTGAGTCTTAATATGGTCCAATAGTTTTCTTGTTCAGAAACTCTTGTTTTGGGTTCAGCCTTGGTCAAGGAGGTTGACCCTTTCATTTTTTTTGAACTGCAAAATTTTATTAATAGGCACAAGATAGCACAAGTAGTACTAAAGTGGCCGAAAAAATTACAACAAAAAGCAAGCCAGGGAACAAAACACCCCTGATGCTGCCAAACATAAGACCATAAAAAAGGCCTATCTACCACCACCTTGTTTGGTTCGGAGGCTGTAATTGACTGTTCCCTTGAGCACTGCTAACATAGGAGTGTTTGCTGACGTTCATGCACATCCATCCAAGGCCAACAAGTTTCTTGCTGTCATGTGGGGTGCAACCGTGCAAGCTCCATCTTCTTGTCGTCTCTTGGCTGCACTGCTATTCAAATTTTGGTTTCATTCCTTGTTTTGTTGAGACCGCTTTCAACTTCTGGGCCTTTTTATGTTGTTGTGATGTCCCTTTTTTGTAAATTGGTTTCGCTACTGTTTCTTCTAGTTGTCCCCTGTTGTACACCAGTTCTATATTTTGGTTTCTTTAATTTAATCTCTATAAGAAAATTGATTAATAGCAGTGTTGTAACTTGCAGATATGATTAACTCTTGTTTCTGACTACTTTTCTGATTGCCTTTTGTAGTCATTATGGGATATAAAATACATGTATATTCCCTTGCAATCAGAACTTCAATATATAGCACGGCTTTTATTCCAGACCTACTTAGACAGAGAGGTGTTTAGAACCACTGATGTGGTATATATGTATGGATATATCTGGTTTTATGTTCTGAATAATTCCTCCCTATGTTTAATGTTTTTCTAATTCTTGGTATTTCTTGCACACTCATTGGCAGTTTTCTCCTCACCTCAATTATGTCACTCTCTAGTAAAATTGCAGTTATTATAAAAGACAATTAATCCCTTTGTCTACTTTGTTTGTGAAACATTTGACTACAATTGCCAATTTAACCTCATGTTTCAGAGGAAGAAGAGGAAGAGGATTGTTTCTCCCCTCAATTTATATGTGATCGTCCTGAGAATTCGCCTACCAGTACTACCATAAATCAGACGTCTAACTCATGCAGCACAGAATCTTTAGAAAGTATGGAGCAATCACGGTCTGCAAATCATAACGGCGATGAAGGCATCATTTCAGTTGAAGGAAAAAAATTGCCTCAAAATGAGCACAATCAGCAACCAAAAATATTAGTTGCAGATTTAACATGTCCAATGTGCAAGCAAATGCTCATTCATCCTGTTGGTCTTAATTGTGGACATGGTAGGTGTTCTACTTTTTTCTCTTGTTTATAACATATTAAACTATCAATATCAAATAACTTCATTAACATGTTTTTATATCATTTTGTGCTCATTCTCTGCAGTATACTGTGAGACTTGTATCACCGACTTACCTCATGAGGTGCTTATATGTCAAGTTTGTCAAAGTCCACATCCTGGAGGATTTCCAAAAGTTTGTTTGGCTCTTGACCAATTTTTAGAGGAGCAATTTCCAGAAGAGTACACACTGAGAAGAGATGCAATTCAACCTAGCCAAATCAAAGTCCAACCTGAGACCACATCTTCTTGTATGTATCTTTTCCTACTAATTTTTTAATATATGTTTTGATATTGTGAAGCCTACTGTTAGTCATCTACACACATATTTTGATATATATATTTTTATGTTTTCCTCTAAGCATATGAGAGGAACCCAATGTGAGAAACTGAAATGTTTATTCCTAATTGAAAACGCAAACTATTAGAAAACCCTGTAATCCCAGACAAAAGCTCCTCAACAAAAAACATAAAGACTCTTGTTCCCCATAGAAAAACCCCCAGGATCTGTTCCACTCTACTTCTATTAAGCATCCCTTGTAACAAATGGGCCACATCAATATTTCCCTCTAAGTTTCCTTGCTCATATTTTGTCCGTTACCCTGTCATCACTACCTGTTGTTATGTTTCAAAGTTAATATCAGTAAACTGACTTTATAAATATTAATTTCTTTTTTTGTCAATTATATGGAAACAAAAACGAAAGAAAATTGTAGAACAATTTACCGGTGATATATGTACTTGGGTGATTCTTTGAAATATTGATTGATATTGTTTTCTTTCAGGTTCGTTGTCCAAGGACAATGGAGAAATAATAGCTTTGGGGTCTAATCCTGAATTGTTAGTTCACGAAGGAGCTGGTTGTGATTTTTGCGGGGTAAAACCTCTTTATCATAGCATTTATATTGTCTTTAATCGTTGGTTTGTTTTGTTTTAGCTTTTTGTCTAATTTTTATGGTCTGTGAGAGTGGAAATCAGTGTATGGAATGTGAGCAGGAGGATTTATACCGAGTCTAATCTCTCTTTCATAATATGTGGCTACTTCTTTTTGTTGACTGTTACATACTTGACTTAGGAATAATATTTTCTCCCATAATCCATGTCAAGAAAGGGAGTTATACATAACCCTGTTCTAGCTCTTAAATTATAGTTTGCAACTACACCAGTAAATTACGATACCTATATTCAATTTAGTTTGAGATGATCACTGTCATATAAATAATTCTCTTAGAGATACTTATAATGAATTTCAATAATGCGAGGGCAAACTTTGGCACAATGGCGAGGTTGCTTCTCACGAGTTGAAAACCTATAAACTATCTCTAGGGTTAAGGTTGCAGACATACTCACCTTAGACTCCACTTGATGGGAGCCTCGTGCATCTGGCCATCCCTTTTACTTGTTTTTAGAAGTTTATCTATATATTGTATCACTTGGAAGTTGCTTTATGCTAAAACAGTGTTGCGTTATTCAGTGCTATATGATATGATATTACCTTGAATTCCATTTGTGCTTCCAGTTTTCCAATCTATTAATGTTTTTAACTGGTTCGGGCAGATGTACCCAATAATAGGGGACAGATATAAATGTGTTGACTGTAAAGAGATTATCGGCTTTGATCTTTGTGGTGATTGCTATAAGAACCGTGCAAAGCGTCCAGGCCGATTCAACCAGAAGCACACCCCTGACCACAAGTTAGAGCTTGTACTGGCTGATGACACTGATTTTTCAGATTTAGAGCTTGTACAGGATGAGGATGACACTGATTCTTCAGATTTAATAGTTATACAGTATGACACTGATTCCTCTACTGATGAAGAATAAAATCAGAGTGACTCCGACGCCACCAACCGAAAAATTGAAATCACAAAATCCCATTATCTTTTGGTGTTACTCATTAGGGATCCAATGCTTCATATTTCAATCCACTTAAGTTGTGAATCCTCAAATCCACATGGTCTATCTGGTTTTACTGATTTGTGCATATTGGTATATAGCAATTTGTGGCTGTTTTTGTATGAGCTAGATATAGGCAAATTGTGTTGACTTAGTCCTTGACAATAAGCATATACCTTTATTGATAAGGCAAAGGTACACATTTCTAAGAGTTTTCCTAAATTTACAAAAAATAAGTATACTATAAAAACATTTTGGTTATGATATTAATAAACTTATGCATGAGAATGAATTATGCTCGAACTCTTTCTTCTAGTAAAGGCAGTGTATTGCAAAGATAACTTTTGTATTTTTACGATTAAAAAGTTAATATATTTTTGGTCTAAAAATAGTGAGACATTCTTTTTTGAAAACACTCAATAATAGGAATCATTTCGTCCAAGAAGCTATGAGTAAATACTCTTATTTATAAGGAGCATGCTCTCTTGCATATGACAATAGAATGGGACCACCATCCTTTTTGTAAAAGTAAGATTGTATGGTATATTCCTTGTTCTCTATGAAGTCTTACATTGTTAATAATGGCTTAAGTAAAAAAAAAAAAACTAAGTACTTTATAAATAAAGTTGAAGTTATTTGGTGATTTATTTTTAGAAGTTTTTTTTTTCAAAAACATTTTTTTTAAAAGATCTTAAAATAAACTTTTAAGTGATATAAATTTTTAATTTTTGATAGATCGATCTTAATAATATACCAAATAAATTATAAATTTGTTAAAATTATATATTTATTATTTAAATGATATAATTCTTTTTGATAATATTATTTAAAATATAATAACTATATTTTAAAGAAGAAAAACACTATACACTACTACATTTTATTTTATTTTAATTGATAGCATGAAGTTTTTTTTTTGGTTACAAGGCTAATCAAAACAAAACAAAAAACAAAAAGAAATAAGAAAAGGGAACTATTCTCTAAGGTAGAAAGTTCCAGTCGCGTCGCTTTGAAGAATGTCAAAGAAACCTTCTGGGGGAGATGCATGAATCGTGAGATCAGAATCTGAAGAGGCTCCAAGCTTGGCTAAGAAATCCGCACAATTGTTTCCCTCTCTGAGAGTGTGGCAAAGGATAATGTTCCTTTGAGATATCAACTCTTTGATGTCTTGAATCAACACAGCATAAACATGATATTTGATATTAGGACCTTTAAGGAGGTTGATGCAGTGGAGAGAATCGGAGTAGCAAACTAACTCATCAATAGACATATTTTTCGCCAAAGTGAGGCCCTGATAGATGGCAAATAACTCTGCGAGTAAAATGTCTGAGGATCCCTGAATGAAACCCGAGAAGCCTGACAAATAGTAGCCTGAGTCGTTTCTTATAACTCCTCCATAGCCGGCTCTAACAGGTGATCCGAGGCAACTTCCGTCAACATTGAGGATGACACCGGAGTAGTTACTGTTGTTCCATTTAACATGGATCACTTCCGAAGTGGTTGTTGAGCGGGATGAGAAACAAGAGGTGAGGGTGGCAATCATACTATGAATATTAAAAGAGAGACGACTGATAGACCATGTCTCGTTTTGTAAACACATCAAATTTCGATGTCTCCAGGCCCACCAAACGCCAGCAGAGAAAGCGAAAACTTGAGAACCCGTGGAACCAAATTTGAGCCACTCGTGAGCATCCATAGTGATGAAAAAATCGGGGGTGATAAAACCAAGGTGGTGCCAAATGGGTCTAGAGAAATCACAATCCCGAAGTTTGAACCTTTATTGTTGTGGTGAAATTTTGTTTATTTTTTAAACAGTGGTGAAAATTAATAGAATAATAGTACATGTACATGAATTATTTGTCTTGACGCAGTAGCACATAAAACATATGCATACATAATAATATAATAATTTGGATTTTTATGGGAATCGAAGGCTGTGGCGAAAAGCTATAAATATTAACTTTGCCAAAAGTTCTTTATTCATGTATTTTACACATAAAAATTAAGTAACTTTATTTATTAAAAACTTCTTAAAAATACTGTTTGGCCCGATTTCTATTTTTATTGAGTAAAAAAGTCTGAAATAATCTGGGTCAAATGGTATCTTAATACTGTAAGGTTTTTGTCAAGATTTGGTGTTAGAACGAAATTCTACCCAATCATCCTTATGTTTAGAAATTGAAATATTGTGTTGGCTCATACCTTACGTAAACGAAACTCTTGTGAAAATTATTTCGCAAAATTGGGTGTTTCGTTTTCTCATGAGTTTAGATCATTTCAATTGTTCATATTCTCTATTAAACTATTGTTTAGATAATATTTAGAGAACTCAATTTGTTTTTTTATTCTCCTTATCGTTTTTATTTTCCATTGACAAAAAATACTATTTAATTTCTAATTTTTACTCTTACAAACAAATTATTAACAACACATATCTTGTACATATGCATGGGTACACACACTAATGCATTTAAAAATAATGAAATAATACTTTCTATGAGCTTAATATAAAAATGTATATGTATTTTATTAGATTTCAATCTTTGAAATGCACACATTTGTAAAGTTGCTCTACAACTGTTATTCATCGATGAATAGTAATCAAAATCCTAAGGGTTACAATGGTGAAAGAAGCTACTAGTGTAGCTTCTAACAGATTCCTAATCGTGTGTAAACGAAAGTTTAACTGCATAGTTAAAAGTAACGACATTTTAACAATTTTGCCAGCTAAGTCTAACTGACTTTGCCAGCATGGCACGGTGGTTGCCAGCTTGGTATAAGAGTCAGCCTAAAGTCTATTCTACTCTATTACACCCTCTCAAACTTAAGGAGGGTGTAAATCAAACACCTTAAGTTTGTCTCTGAGAGCAAGAAACTGAGATGAAGGAAGAGGCTTTGTCAAAGCATCAGTAATCTGGTCAGTACCAGGAACATGTTGAATAGAGAGATTTTTGGCAACAACCTTCTCACGGACAAAATGATCAATATCAAGTTTGAGATGCTTTGTGAGCGCGTGAAGAACATGATTGTGAGCAATGAGAACTGCGTTGACATTGTCACATAGAAGGACTGGAGTGTGGATAGGGATGTTGAGATCTCGAAGTAAAGATTGAATCCACATAAGGTCAGAGGTGGTGTGAGCAAGTGCACGGTACTCAGCCTCAGTGCTTGAACGAGCCACTAAAGTTTGTTTCTTAGCACTAAATTTGGTCTATATATATATAAATAAACTAAATACAGTAGTTTTTGACTGAATCTAAGAAATAAACTTTTGTTTATATATGAAATTGAAGGAAGTAATATATAAGAAGAATATTAAAAAAAAAAGTGTTTTGCTAATTCATTTAATCATATGAAAAATATCCATCAAGTTACAAATGCACATGTCCATGACTTTAGGGATCTTGCCACCATATACATATAGTCATGCCCATCACTATATGTAACACATGGCATTGCTCTTAAAGACTTTGACTTGGTTTGGACCCAACACTCATTTTTTGTTCCTATCTACATGAAAGGAATGGAATCAGTGGTGGAAGATATGATATAATGTCAGATCAATATACCATTATGTGAGATACAGGATCATGAGTTACCCTACTCATTAATTCCTATTGTGTCCTACATAGAAGGTGGTGTGCAATCATATATCATAATATATATCGAAAGTGGCCATACCTATCTATATCCATGTTTTCATTGTTCTTTCCTTTTTTCACCTTTATGTGTTTTCTTTCTTTCACGTGTAAAAGAAAGAGATATCATTTTTCTAAAAATACCATTAATTTAACATAGCTTTACTTTTATTCATTTGAATACATTACTCTGTACTCTCACACCATCTTTTTAGTTTTGTTTTCTACATGATTCTTTTACATGCGGCGATGTTTTGATAATTTAGAGTTCGATCACGGTTTTGTTTCCTATACTAATTAACATTATATGTGGACAATTTTTTGGTCAAAGATGTGAATCTTATTAATTTGCAACATTATATATAGAAGACAATTTTTCTTCTATTAAATTCAACTCCGATTGATATTTTTGTTCGATTTCATGACACAATCCGAAGATATATTTCGGCTTTGTTTCATTTACCTCAAAAAACATTTGAGCCTAATTTGGTCTTGGGACATATTTTGAGTATGAACAATATATTTGCCATGTCAAAACACATGCATGAATGGGTTAGATTCAAGTAGAATTTCTCTTTATTCATAATTGTCACTTTATTTTGTTTGTGATAAAGCTTTTAATGTTGAAGTTGAAAATCAAAAGAATCATGTTTGGATGTATAGTAAAAATAAAATACTAAAACAACAATCGTCCTTTCTATTATTAGCTAGTTATAGGTCCTCATCAATTGTAGTTTCTTTTCATGATAGATTTGAAGTAATAATACTGGTCCAAGTAGTAAGGGTCTTCGTCCCTTTAAGCATGTCGTCAGAGGTTCGATTCCTAGCTCATGCGCATGGAGAAAGTTCGGTTGGGAGGGGAGAATCCACCTTGTGTCCCCCACAGATTCCTCGATGGAGATTTGTCATCGCTAACGATGGTGAAAACTTCGTATCAATATCATGGTAACCCAAAAAGATTTGAAGTAATAACTTTTTAATTTATAAGATTATGAAAACACTTGCTCAAATTTTTTATTTTATTTATGAAAACAAAATAGTGTATGAGCTTAAGAAGAAAAAAGTTAGGTATACTTGTTTTAATAAATAAGTTTATTTTTACATTAATTTTAATAAATTAAAATCAAATTTTACTTACTTTTTCAAATTATATGACTAAGCTCAAACTTTTGGTTTGGCGTGTTCAAATGAGTATTAAATTAGAACCGTGAAAGAGAGCCAAAATATTAACATATATGTGTATATATTTAAATAAAATGTATATCGAAGTGTCATTTTTTTTTTCTTATAGTGTTCACCTTATTTTAATCATGTTAGAAATGAATTATTTAATTTTTTGATAAGACAAGAAATGAATTATGATATATTTCCTTTTAAATATTATTCCTATAGTATCATATTGTCAATATAAATAAGACAAAGTTGTATAATAGAAAAATCACCGTTATCAAAGGAGTCCACAAATTCAGCACAAAAGTAATTTGCATCTGTTTCTTGGTGACCAGACACTCCTTTATGTTTAAATTTTAAAAATGAAAAATCTCAAATAAAAATATTCATTCACATTCATATTATTGACAAAAAAGAAAGCACTATTTATTCATAAGAGAAAATGATTAAATTTGTTTGAGGTAAAAGGGGACATAAAGAGTAACATGACAAAATTGTCAAAACTTGTTTAACAACTTTTGTTCACGCTTTCATTATTTTTTCCTATGTAAAGTCACATTTTTGACTTTTTTCCTCACATTCTTCAACTTTTTTGCGCTTCTTCAGCCGTTGAAACGTTAATCAAATGCATAAGATACATTTAAATTAACCAAATAAAGCAATGTCATAGTGTCTCACTCACAAATTATCAGTGATGTTGACGTTAAACTTGATAAAGAGAAACCACGGTTCGATCTCCTGTAACTATAATTAGGAGGAGTTGGAATCACTTGATGTCAGAACTGACTTCCGAACCGAATATTAAACCGGTGGTAAAAGTAAAAAAAAAAACAAATTATCACGTCACACTTAAATTAGGTCGTAAGCAGATAAGAAAAAAATGATTAAACCAACGATCTAATTCAAACATTTTTTTTATTTGGTTTAAAAACCGAACCGAACTAATAGAGAAAAAAACCGAACCAATGGAGAAATTAATGGAGAAGAGTTTAGGTAGTATGCTAGAGTTTGTAGATTCGATCATCGGCAGAAAAAATCTTATTTACCTTTTAAAATTGAAATCAAATCAATGATTAGTTTTCCATGTCATGGTATATCCAATTTAATTAATTAAATTACGTTTTTATACTGAATGAAATTCACTTTTGAGCCTTTCCAAAAAAAAAAAAAATCACTTTTGAACAAATAATTAATATATAATCAAGGTAATGAAACCGAAATCCTAAATTGATTCATCCACTAACTTATTAGTCTTTTTGAAATTTAAACCATTTGTTCAATTCAAAGTGTACACACACTATAGAATACACATTAGACACTACATTATATTGCTTCGGTAAAATAATTATTGTTCGGTAACATAATTACATTCGAACTCAGGTCAGTGCATATAAAATCACATATGATATAATATAACATCCGAGGTTTTTATGATTTTTTTATTATTATGAATAGAAATCGAACTCAGTATCTGATAGTATTTACAACAATCATACACATTGCGCGTCTCCGCACATCAACCACTTGTCTTATATAGTTCATGTTATCTATCATAAGACATTAGTCTTTGATTTTCATTCAAAGAAACCATCTAGATTCAAAGACAAAATGATTATTATTTTTTCAAAAAAATTGCATAAAAATATATGATATAATCATATAACGTATAAAATAAGTATATGAGAAAGCAAGGTATGTCCCACAAGATAGGTCCATTACTTTGGACAATTGCAATCTATGCATTGAGCACCATCTGTTCAATGAAAATGGCCAAAGAACTACCACAACAGCAACATCTTCAACTTGGTTACTGTCTCTTTCATTACTTCACTGCTACTACCTTAAACTCACTAATATTACTATACTTTTAATCTTTTATTACCTTTCTCTTTACATTCTGTTTTTCTCTTTCACATCACAACACAACTTTGTGTGTTTTTTTCTCACTCTCTATTATGGACCGTACTACTGACAAACATCAGCTGCAACAACAGCAGTTGTCTTTGGCTAAGAATGGCAGGCAAAGATACAATGAATGGTTTGTTACATGCTTTTCTTAGTACCCTTTTGTTTTCTATCTCTTAGTTCCACTCTTAAAGGGTTGTTTGTTTCTTGTTTGCTTCACATGAAAATTGCTACTTGAAGGGTGTGTTTTTTTTGTATCTGTTATTGTATACATGTATTTTGTGTTAACCTTGGTCTTAAGTTAAGTGGTTAATGAACTTCGGTTAAGGTTGAATTTGATCAGGAGTACTCGAGTTCGAATCTTGACTGAAACAATCCTTAGGAAGACTTCACCTGCCTCTTGGCCGAACTCTGAATTACTAGGGTATCTTCTCTTGAGAACCGGAGGATTAAGACTTGTTGCATTCTAATTACTATCATGAGTAGTATTTTGAGTACTATTCCGGATAAAGTTCACTAGCATGTGGCCTTTGGTCAATTTTAGCCGGAACAAGTTCTTTGTTAAATCTATGGTCTTCCATGCATTTTAATATTTATGCTAATTAATTTTGCTTCTGTTGAATATTGTTATTACTTTCTTTTCTTAGGTTCTCTTCTGAATTTGTTGCTGTAATGGAATGATCAAAAGATCTGTTTCTAACTAATGCTGTTATGACTTATGAGATTATGTTATAATGTATCTTAATTGTGGATTTTCTATGATATCAGTGAATTCTTCTACCATCTGATTTTTGCTTTGGATGGCTTCTGAAATCAACTTTTTGAAACCATAAGTTGGTCTTTTGAATGATTTACAATTAACATTTTTCAGGATTTTTCGCGATGTGCCGAGTGATATAACTATAGAAGTGTGTGGAGTAACATTTTCATTACACAAGGTAAGTCCTTAGTTAATTTGAGTGCATATTTGGAATTACTTTGAGTTTGATTGGTGACACCGTGATTTTGTTGAAGCTCTAAAGTATAGTTTTTCTCAATATCATGGTGAAACGTCATGATTCTTTCAAAGTCACTGTCAATCCAAACATGCACTGAGTTTTCACTTTCTCTCTATGATTGTTCTAATTAATGTTATTTCGGTATGTAGTTTCCTCTTGTTTCTCGAAGTGGTAGAATTCGGCGGTTAGTTGCAGAACACAGAGATTCTGATATCTCAAGAGTTGAGCTTCTTAATCTACCAGGCGGCGCTGAATGCTTTGAGTTGGCTGCTAAATTCTGTTATGGTATTAACTTTGAGATTACATCCACGAATGTTGCACAACTATGTTGTGTTTCTGATTACCTTGAAATGACCGATGATTTCTCGAAAGACAATCTCGGTTCACGGGCCGAGGAATATCTCGATTGCATTGTCTGCAAGAATCTTGAAATGTGTGTTGAAGTCTTGCAACAATGTGAAAACCTAATTCCTCTAGCCGATGAGCTTAAAATAGTTACTCGTTGCATTGATGCAATAGCTTCGAAAACTTGTGCCGAACAAATAGCTTCAAGTTTCTCGAGATTAGAGTATAGCAGCTCAGGTAGGTTACACATGAGCAGGCAAGCCAAATGTGATGGTGATTGGTGGATAGAAGATATTTCAGTTTTAAGAATCGACATGTATCAACGAGTCATAACAGCCATGAAGTGTCGCGGTGTTCGGCCAGAGAGTATTGGTGCTTCCCTTGTGAACTATGCAGACAAAGAATTGACAAAGAAATCGAGTTTGTGGAATCAATCTAACCAGAATAAAGTTGATTCAAATTCAGCTTTGCATGAAAGGCTCGTGGTTGAGACTATTGTAAGCCTTTTGCCCGTTGAGAAGCTTGTTGTTCCTGTTAATTTCCTTTTCGGGCTGCTGCGAAGCGCGGTGATGCTTGATTGCGCAATTTCTTCTAGACTTGATTTGGAAAGAAGGATTGGATCACAGTTGGATCTATCTACACTTGATGATATTTTGATTCCATCTTTCAAGCATTCAGGTGATACCTTATTTGATGTTGACACAGTTCATAGACTTTTAGTAAACTTCTGTCAGCAGGAAGATAGTGATGATGATCTAGAAGACGGTTCTCTTTTCGAATCCGATAGCCCTCATTCTCCCTCGCAATCTTCATTAGTTAAGGTGTCAAAATTAGTGGACAATTACCTTGCTGAAATTGCCCCTGATGCAAACTTGAAGCTTTCAAAGTTTTTGGTCATTGCAGAAACATTGCCGGCACATGCACGCACCGTTCATGACGGCTTATATCGATCTATTGATATTTACTTAAAAGTATGTTTTTCATCTTTGCTTCAAGATTTTGTTTGCAATATTTTTCTCTATTTCTAATGAAAAAAATTTAGGATACATGTCTAAGAAAGTTTTGCAATTTAAACTAATTCTTTCTGTAAATGCATTTTCAGGCTCATCAAGGTTTGTCAGATATGGACAAGAAGAAACTATGCAAACTAATTGATTTTCAAAAGCTTACACAAGAAGCCGGAGCACATGCTGCGCAAAACGAGCGCCTTCCTCTACAATCAATAGTGCAAGTTCTATATTTTGAACAACTAAAGCTAAGGAACTCTTTGTCCACCCCCAACGGGGACGATGACATAAAGCCAATGCATGCGTCATGGCGCATAAGTAGCGGTGCACTAAGTGCTGCAATGTCTCCACGCGATAACTATGCATCATTAAGGCGCGAAAACCGTGAACTAAAGCTCGAGTTGGCTCGACTAAGAATGAGACTAAATGATCTAGAGAGGGAGCATGTTTGCATGAAGAGGGATATGGCGAAGTCCGGATCGCGTAAATTTATGAGTTCTTTTTCGAAAAAAATTAGTAAGCTTAGTCTCTTTGGACAACAGAGTTCCTCAAGAGGAACAAGTTCTCCATCTAGGAATTCTCATAGAACAGATTCAAAGGTTATTGAGAGAACTTGTGCTAGCACTGAATAGGTAATGTGTAGCTAGCTTAAATATTTTTCTCTTGTTTTTATCCTTTAAGTGTACTCACTTGGTAACTGTAAGTTATGATCATGGTCACATATTCACTTCATTTTTGCTTTTCTTTGTTCCTTTTAGAAACCTATGTGTTGTTATATGTTCCGACCTCAAGTCCGTTATGCCACGTTTTTGAGGTATTGTCCGTTTTGGGTCTTGTGTAAAAACTGTTTTGTATTTAGTACGTTTAAAGGTGTATTGGTCGGTAGAAGAGTGAACATGTTTATAAATTACTCTTAACCTCGATTTCCAAAAAATGTCAGACTTTTTTGGTGTAATGGAACAATGAGAGACAATATACACTACTAGGATGCTTCTGTATAAAATGTTGCATGAATGTGTAGTCTAATATGTTAAAATGTTGATAAGAATGTTAAAAGTATGTAATAAAGTGTGTGATATTCTTGTTGTGGAAAATTTCTTTGTTGTGCACTAATTGACTTTTGAGAGAAATATACAAATTTGTTCTTTTGTATTTATAACTTTATTCTTTCTGGTCCCAAAAGAAACTTTATTCTTTTATGTATTCTCAATTTTTATCATCATTAAATTGAACGACTCCCAACACAAAATGTAATTCTATTTGAGACATTGTCCAACATTAAATATAGACACTTCTCTCGATTAAAATTTGAACAATGGCTCACCGCATTATGAAAACATTAATCTATTTCGTTAAATCAGATCCTTGTTGGTTAGGTGAATTGTTTTGGGATTTAGGTTTCACACAAATACTCGTAGTAATAGTTGAGATCGAATATTGTGTTAAACCGGCGAATCAACACTGCATACATAAATCAGAATCGTTCGATCATAAGTCTAAAATCTGAAATCGTCTAATGTGCGTAACTGTGTGAAACAATTACTACATCAGAAGGGGTCCGCTGTTTTGAATATGCAAATATGAAATTCATTATTAATTTTGGGTGGAAAAAAGCCAACAATAGGAAGGAATGATGTTAACGTGATAGCAGAATTCTATGCGCATGTTACATTAAATAATGAAAGTGGTAACAAAGATTACACGCATGCAAACTCACACATCATTATTGTGTTCCAACCTTTTTATCTATTTTTGCTTCTAGTAAGTTAACTTTCTTCTTTTTACCTTTTCACATTAGAAATAGTACTATTCAATTTGTTGGTTTTGAGTAGTTAACGAATTCGCCGGAATTCAGGTAGTTAATGAATTTCAGTTAAAATCGAATCAATTAAAAAATCTAAGTTCAGTCATAACTCAATAACACATGTGAGTTCATATATTTATAAGATGTTTCCAACTTATTTTTCTGTAAGTTCTTTCAAATAGACTTATTATTTAAATCCCACTAGACCAAAAACTGTACACAATAGTACCTTAACTAGCTAACTTATCAGCACACACAATGAACCAAAACTTTATACCGTTAAAACTCCATAAAACTGTTCCGATTTCGGTAGCAAAAGAATGACAGAGAAAGACAGTATTAGATTTAACAGCAAATTACAAGTAAAAGGCAAACAATAACAAATATCACAGATTCACATTGTATACCCTAGCAAACCTCATAATTGGGGCACTTGAAAACAAAACAGGCTTGTCTTTCAACAGTCAAAAATAACATATTATTGCAAATGTGGCTAAAAATTTAAGTGTTTTTTGTTGTTTAAATGCTTATGTCGATTTGGTGTAGAAACGAATACCAACTGCCAAACCCAAGATAAGCACAGGAACTAGAAATTGGAGGATCCTGATGATGAACTCGGACGTCTTGTCTTGATTATAGTGAGGTTGTTTTGGAGGAGTGTAGTCAACCTTAGAAGGGATGGTTGATGAATCAATATCTCCAACGTAAAACTCGTCCATCATTGCTACCGCACTTGTGCTGTGACCGATATCGTCAAAATCATTGGACGCATCTTTCCCTGCAAACATATGAAATGGAATTTATATTTACATCTCAGTTCTCTGAGATTATGAGGTTTTAAACTTTTAATTGAATAATTAAGATATTTTTTAAAGACAATGTTGGATACCTGTCGAAGATATTAGGACTTCATCACCACCAGGGTGGTCCTCTAAGAACTTTGTCACATCATAAACCTGTTCCGAAAAAAGATATGGTAAGGTAAAGGAACAGAAACCACCAACACATAATAATTTCATATCACCTTAAAAGATAAAAAAAACTTAGCAGTGTGGTCAAACCATTCTCTGAATTTCATCCAAAAATGGCCAGTTTGGATAAACAATTTATTTAAGCACTTATAAGTTATATCATATAAAAGATTATGTATCAGCTATTTCTATAATAAAAGGTAAAATAAAGTCAAACTGTTTTCATATAATCTATATGTATTTGCATAAGCTGTCCTAGAGACCTTACAAAAATAAGCTGAAAACAGCTTATGAACATGTCATTACATAAGCTGTTTTCGTAAGTTCTCTCAAACAGTCTCACAAGTACTTATGCTTGTAGATAAATTCAAATAAGTCAATTCAAAAAGACCCTAAATCGAAAAGTTATAGCAAAGGCTCAAATCTACAAAATAGCAGAACGGTGTATTCTTCTTAAACGTCGAATGAACATGACTGACTCACTACTCCTTAGTATAAACTCACAAAATATGATTATGTCTGTGACAATGAAGAATGTTTCCCAACCATTCCTACTTTTGATTGTATTTAAGTTTAGAAAGACATAAAAAGGATAAAGAAAACAAGCCGAAAGACAAAGCCAAGGAAAAGTAAATCTAAGTAATATTCCAAACTCTTGTTTCCAATATAATAAAACAGCATGTCCTACTTGAAAGAAGTCAATTACAAAGAATTGGGGAAATTGTCGAGATTTTTCTTGTTTCCATATAGTATCAAGTATCAACACTTTAGATTGAAGGCGAATCCGATGTCCAACATGTGTCATCGGTGCCCGACACTGAAACATGAGTTTGCATTCAATGACTTTCATTTTTTCAAATTATTACCAGTGACAGTGTCATGTCTGGTGTCTGTGCTTTGTAGGTTACAAGTCAAATATAAAGAAGCACAAACTAAATGTTGAATAGTAATACGTTGTCCTAATTTTCAACATCTGCTTTTCTCTCCTTGTTTACAAACTTAAGATTTCAAGACAATGAGTAATATAATCCTACAATAAATTGTGTGTAACATAGAAGCCATATACAGCTTTAAAAATCTACTTTTCCCTAATGGAATCATGGTCAGCATTCCAGAATATGAAACTTAACATGTCTTATCATTTAATTCTAATCACAGAAAACAATCATAAAATCTAACCTTAATTTGCAAATGGCTACAAATTGAGATCAACAACTAAAAAATAGCACTTTGAAAAAGTAAAGAAATCAATCAGAAACTGAGACTTAGTATTTTGAGCAACTAATTAAAAAAAGATCAGTCCTTTAAAAGTAAATCATTATGCTTCAAAACAGCGTTGCCAATCGCAGATCACGGAAAATAACAGTTTGTCAAATGGCGCTTCACTATAGGGTTATAATGCTGCAATAACTGCTATTTGGCAACACTATACTAATTACTAAATAACTATGAAACACCGACAACGACACGTCGACACCAGTAAAAATTTGAAAAAACAAATTAATTGAATGTGATAACATTGAATGTGATAACATGTGTTGGTGTTGAACACCGGACACGTTTTCCATCAGAAGTGTCGGTGCTACAGAGCTAAATAGCACATCTAAGAACAATAACGATTTGTTCAAATTATGCTTTCGTAACCTCTATTAGATAACACTTACAACTAACACACAGCACCAAAACACCATAATAAAAGCACAGTATAATTTTCAGTAAATATTCATCATATAAAAAAAAAAAAAAATCCCTTTATACAAAATGGAACCTTTTTCAATCAAAATTCACAACAAACCCTATCCCTTACATAGATCTAACTATTCCATTCCTCTAACTAAGGTTCTTACAACAAAACATTTAAATACAATGTGAATTTCAACCATTCCACAATTCAATACACTTCAACAACAATAACAAAAAAAAAACTAGATTTTTAACAGAACCAATGAAATTACAAAAAAAACAGAAAGGAAAATGAAGAAGACAGCATTACCTTATTATGAATGACAAGCCAACAGTCTTTGGCAGTGTTGTGATGAGAAACATCAGCCAAAGTGAAGACCTTCTTGGTATTGTCTCCACCCATTGTTACTTGTTATTCAGTGCTCACAAAAAAATTGAGAGTATTTGAATAAAGAGCAACAAAAAAAAAGGTGGATAGTTGGTGAGAATGAATAGCAAAGAATTGTGGTTGGTATAGTATTATTGGTAATGGGTTGGTGAAGGTTGGAAATGTTTTGTCACCAACAATAACTATAAGTAATAACCTAGCCAACTTCTAGAAATTATTTATTTGCATATGCTAGTATTAACTTTGAATTATTTGCATATACTAGTATTAAACTTTGAATTATTTGCATATATTATGTATTAACTTTGAATTATTTGCATATGCTAGTATTAACTTTGAATTATTTGCACATACTAGTATTAATTTTGAGGAAAGTGCTAATATCGACTACTTAAATAGGAGGTCCAACAGTTCCCGTGAGCTTAGCTGAGTTGGTAGGGACATCGCACTATATGTGCAAGAGCTCGGGTTCGAACATGTGATGAAAGTACAAAAGCAAGTATTTTCGTTATATCGTATCCACAGAGACTAGTGTGATATCAAAGATTGATTTTAAATTTCCATGATTTTAAGTACGGGTTTTTGTAAGATTTGTTTTGAGAACATAAAAGTGCGATTAGATAAAAGGATTTAAACTTTCGGATAATAAAAAGTTGTCGGAACTAGATTCATTATCTTGTTAGCATGTATCAATCAACCTCACTATATATATTTCATTTACCAATCATTATTATCAAATATCACACATCGAACGTATCCGTGTCCGGATTACGCCGTGAAATCTATTATATCTATCAACGTTCGATGTCTCGAATCATTAATCGACATAATAGCATTAAGATCTGATATTTGACGTGATTACTAAACTCGACATCTATGTCTAAACATTTTAGTTTAATAAGTGATTATCTTTTACTCTTGATTCAAACAATATATGTCTATGTTGTTCAAATCTTTTAGAAATAGACAATTAAAACAAGATAACACTTTATAATGATTGATAAAGAAAACATATATATTAAGATTAAATTGACTACATGTTCACAAAATAACTACATCTAATCCCAACAACAAAGGAATTTAGCTAGACATGATAAAAGTAAACTTACAAGAAAAAGGGATGAAGAACATCTCTTGATTTCTCAAGTACAATGATGAATCCAACTTCAAGAACTCTTAAAACTAATGTTACTCGTATCTCTGAACTATTACAAAACTATATATCTAAGAAAATGGCTTCTGAGTTCTATTTATAGATTTTCAGGACAGAGGAGTTCGCTAAGCGAAATGATGTTCGCTGAGCGAACTAGTTACTTAAGCAAGGGGTTTCTTGACACGTAGCAAAAGGCTTGACTCATCACTTTGTTCGCCGATGCTCGCTATGTCTCGCTAACAGACCCTTCCTCCCGGGTTGTGCTCGCCATCTCTCGCTATCTTTCGCTGAGCGAACGTTGAGTTTGCTGTCCTGTTCGCTGAATCTCGCTGAAGCTCGCCATGGACCCTTAACCCACTGGTTTAGTTCGCTGTAGCTCGCTATGGCTTCGCTGAGCGAAGGCTTCAAAACCTGTTTTTCTAGCCATTCCTAACAAAAATGCCTTGGGATTAATTCCTCTTTGATTTAATGTTATATTTACACCAAAAGGGGTTTTAATCAAGATTTCTTTATAAAAGTATTGGTAAGTGCTCATAATTCATGATACAATATAACTAAAATTGGGCACTTATCAAATCTCCCCAACTTAGGACTTTGTTTGTCCTCAAACAAAAGGTAATATTTCAACAAGCTCAAAATTTTAAATCTCAGGAAAGGTTTGTAATCAATCAAAGTTTTTGAAATTTCTTTTCCTAAGCATGAGTAAAACAATGCCTACTCAAGACTATTCCTTAAAACTTTCAAAAGAACAAAGCATGATCATGAATTGATTGCTATGTCTAAGCAAAATTCTCCACATTTTTATTAAACAATCAAGACTCAAGTGTTATCAAAAATTTCTCACCAATATATCACTCAAAGGTAAGTGTTTCACTCAATCCAAACAAAGTGCATGCAACAATTCAATTCAAACATTTATCAGAGCAATGTCACAAAACATGTCGTCAATCGTGGATCACTAAGGACTTTATTAAGCTTGTAACGGGGCTGGGCTACAAAAAATCATTGTTTTTCTTTGGATTTCAAAAGGTCTTAAGGATAAGAGAGCAATAACAAAGCTTACAGAACTTCAAATTCATCTAAAATTTCGCATTCATTTACTCCCTTTCTTTCCTTTCTCCCCTATTTCATTGGTGATTCTTTTCTTTCTTTACAATGACACTTTTTTTTTCTTTCAAATTTTTCTTTTTCTTTCTTTTTGTGTCAATCTTTTATTTTCAACATTTTTCTCTTTTCAATCACCCAATCCACTACTTTTCCAAATCATTTTTATGACATTTGTAACCTACTTCTCCCCAACTTGAATCTTAACATGACCCTAATTGAAATACAAATGCTCTCCTATCCTAAGACAAGGGTAGAGTAGTTGTTTTTCCATTCTTTTGGTTTCAGGGTTTATAAAACAAATAATTTTCAAAATTTTAAGGCTCAACAGGGGACACAAAAGATCACTATCTCACAAAGTAGGTTAAGTTTGGCCAAGTAGTTATCACTCAAAAAAGAAACAGGGCCTTGATCATATCCACAATATCAAACACATTAGTGACAGCAAGATTAAGTTAAAATCAAATGAGCACACATCATTGCTGGCTCTCAAAAATTTATGTAAACAATGGAAAGTTCACACATTCTCACCCGGCTAGGTTGATAACACAAGCTTCAATCATGTTCAACAAAAATATTGAAAATCATCTTAGAACAATCAACACAATTCAAAACCATGTTAGGTTCCTAAGCCTATTTCAAGGACTAATCAAGAAGTTTTGACATGAAGTTTCACAAAACATTTTCAACATGCTTGATCATTGATTTACCACAAACCTAACTTCAGATTTTTCCTAATCATGTGAGCTTGTTTGCAAAAAAAGCTTTTCACAATATTCACACTACTTAAAAACTTATCACCAAATATTTAAACATTAAACTTAAAAACTTCCAAAAGACATTGTCTCAAACATTGTCAGGTACCACACCACATGTTCAGAATACAAAAGCTTAACAAAACCACATAAAACACAATTTAAATTTGTTCACAACAAAAACAACTAAATAAACCAACTAGTAAAAGAAATAAATGACTGAAAGCTTGTAAATTTTCACTCATTTTGGTGAGCTTTCAGTCATCATCTGAATCTGCTTCTTCTTCATCCTCCTCCTCCATGCTTGCATCACCCTCACCACCATCATCTTCTTCATCATCATCATCCATACCAGCTTCTTCACCAGCATCAGCATTTGGTGCCATCCCTCCCCCAATGAAAGTAGGCCTGTCCTCAGGCCATGCAACAAATGTTTGGAAATCTTGCGGTGTCATCACCGACTGCCCGGTGTGCTGATTATAGAAGGACTGCTGCATTGCACTCATGGCTCTATACCCTGCATCATTTTGATCATATAAATGAGTAAAGAAATTGTAAAAGTTTTGATCAGAGAATCCGGAGGTGGCTGGTTGAGTATGTGGCTGTGGTGGTGGTGGTGGTGGTTGTTGTCGTGCCCTTCTTCTCTTTGGCTTGCAGTAGCGGTCAACATAGTCATCATTGATGGTGGGAATTTCCTCATTCCCAATCTGAGGAAGATGCAGTCTGTTGGCCGAGCATAATCCCATAATGAGACATGGGAAACCTAAAGGACTCGTGCTCTTTACCTTGGATGACCTAAGTGCCTTATCCGGGTGACCACTTAGAACAATTTCTTTCATCCACCTAGAGATTATTCCCGCCACATCTATTTCCAA
Organism: Trifolium pratense; assembly: GCF_020283565.1. Classification (NCBI taxonomy): domain Eukaryota; kingdom Viridiplantae; phylum Streptophyta; class Magnoliopsida; order Fabales; family Fabaceae; genus Trifolium; species Trifolium pratense. The sequence goes on along the minus strand of NC_060062.1, from coordinate 8,525,855 downwards.
ATCCTCATTTATGTAATGGATGAGGCCCAGGATGTTCATGGTGGCATCTGAAGGATGGGAATTAGGTTGGATGTTGTACAAGACCAGATTGAATAGCAGCACAGTGAAGGTTTTCATGTCCTCTCTCATTGCCCTCAAAGGTGTTTGGGTCGCATTGAAGACAAAATCGGTGTTTGGTCGAAGCAGCCTACTCCTCATGGACGGAGCATCCCAAGTTCCCCTATTCCGTTGTTTTTGGAATGCACACAGTGTTTCATTGCGTGGCAATGTGAAAGGGTTTCCAAGGTATGCATTGATGGCATCGCGGTCGAATTGGATGGTGCGACCACGAACCATGGTGGTGTAGGAGAAAGGTTCATCACCTTCTGGGAGAGCATTAGCATAAAATTCTCTCACTATGACCGGGTTGTAGGTGGTTGGTGGGTGGACAATTTTTTCCCAACCCCGGAGTTGCACAATTCTTGCAAACCTCTCATAATCTCCATGCTCATAGATGTCAAAGATCCTTTCACTCAAAATTTTTCTCTTTTCCAGAGCCCTAAACCGATCAAATTGCTCTTGCCCTTTGAAACGATTCATGTCCAAATCTCCAACGTAAAACTCGTCCATCATTGCTACCGCACTTGTGCTGTGACCGATATCGTCAAAATCATTGGACGCATCTTTCCCTGCAAACATATGAAATGGAATTTATATTTACATCTCAGTTCTCTGAGATTATGAGGTTTTAAACTTTTAATTGAATAATTAAGATATTTTTTAAAGACAATGTTGGATACCTGTCGAAGATATTAGGACTTCATCACCACCAGGGTGGTCCTCTAAGAACTTTGTCACATCATAAACCTGTTCCGAAAAAAGATATGGTAAGGTAAAGGAACAGAAACCACCAACACATAATAATTTCATATCACCTTAAAAGATAAAAAAAACTTAGCAGTGTGGTCAAACCATTCTCTGAATTTCATCCAAAAATGGCCAGTTTGGATAAACAATTTATTTAAGCACTTATAAGTTATATCATATAAAAGATTATGTATCAGCTATTTCTATAATAAAAGGTAAAATAAGCTGAAAACAGCTTATAAAAGATAAAATATAATCTATATGTTTTTGCATAAGCTGTCCTAGAGACCTTACAAAAATAAGCTGAAAACAGCTTATGAACATGTCATTACATAAGCTGTTTTCGTAAGTTCTCTCAAACAGTCTCACAAGTACTTATGCTTGTAGATAAATTCAAATAAGTCAATTCAAAAAGACCCTAAATCGAAAAGTTATAGCAAAGGCTCAAATCTACAAAATAGCAGAACGGTGTATTCTTCTTAAACGTCGAATGAACATGACTGACTCACTACTCCTTAGTATAAACTCACAAAATATGATTATGTCTGTGACAATGAAGAATGTTTCCCAACCATTCCTACTTTTGATTGTATTTAAGTTTAGAAAGACATAAAAAGGATAAAGAAAACAAGCCGAAAGACAAAGCCAAGGAAAAGTAAATCTAAGTAATATTCCAAACTCTTGTTTCCAATATAATAAAACAGCATGTCCTACTTGAAAGAAGTCAATTACAAAGAATTGGGGAAATTGTCGAGATTTTTCTTGTTTCCATATAGTATCAAGTATCAACACTTTAGATTGAAGGCGAATCCGATGTCCAACATTTGTCATCGGTGCCCGACACTGAAACATGAGTTTGCATTCAATAACTTTCATTTTTTCAAATTATTACCGGTGACAGTGTCATGTCTGGTGTCTGTGCTTTGTAGGTTACAAGTCAAATATAAAGAAGCACAAACTAAATGTTGAATAGTAATACGTTGTCCTAATTTTCAACATCTTCTTTTCTCTCCTTGTTTACAAACTTAAGATTTCAAGACAATGAATAATATAATCCTACAATAAATTGTTTGTAACATAGAAGCCATATACAGCTTTAAAAATCTACTTTTCCCTAATGGAATCATGGTCAGCATTCCAGAATATGAAACTTAACATGTCTTATCATTTAATTCTAATCACAGAAAACAATCATAAAATCTAACCTTAATTTGCAAATGGCTACAAATTGAGATCAACAACTAAAAAATAGCACTTTGAAAAAGTAAAGAAATCAATCAGAAACTGAGACTTAGTATTTTGAGCAACTAATTAAAAAAAGATCAGTCCTTTAAAAGTAAATCATTATGCTTCAAAACAGCGTTGCCAATCGCAGATCACGGAAAATAACAGTTTGTCAAATGCCGCTTCACTATAGGGTTATAATGCTGCAATAACTGCTATTTGGCAACACTATACTAATTACTAAATAACTATGAAACACCGACAACGACACGTCGACACCAGTAAAAATTTGAAAACACAAATTAATTGAATGCGATAACATGTGTTGGTGTTGAACACGGTCATGCTTTCCATCAGAAGTGTCAGTGCTACAGAGCTAAATAGCACATCTAAGAACAATAACGATTTGTTCAAATTATGCTTTCGTAGCCTCTATTAGATAACACTTACAACTAACACACAGCACAAAAACACCATAATAAAAGCACAGTATAATTTTCAGTAAATATTCATCATATAAAAAAAAAAAAAAAAAAAAAAAGTCCCTTTATACAAAATGGAACCTTTTTCAATCAAAATTCACAACAAACCCTATCCCTTACATAGATCTAACTATTCCATTCCTCTAACTAAGGTTCTTACAACAAAACATTTAAATACAATGTGAATTTCAACCATTCCACGATTCAATACACTTCAACAACAATAACAAACAAAAAAAAACTAGATTTTTAACAGAACCAATGAAATTACAAAAAACCCAGAAAGGAAAATGAAGAAGACATCATTACCTTATTATGAATGACAAGCCAACAGTCTTTGGCAGTGTTGTGATGAGAAACATCAGCCAAAGTGAAGACCTTCTTGGTATTGTCTCCACCCATTGTTACTTGTTATTCAGTGCTCACAAAAAAATTGAGAGTATTTGAATAAAGAGCAACAAAAAAAAAGGTGGGTAGTTGGTGAGAATGAATAGTAAAGAATTGTGGTTGGTATAGTATTATTGGTAATGGGTTGGTGAAGGTTGGAAATGTTTTGTCACCAATAAAAACTATAAGTAATAACCTAGCCAACTTCTAGAAATTATTTATTTGCATATGCTAGTATTAACTTTGAATTATTTGCATATATTATGTATTAACTTTGAATTATTTGCATATGCTAGTATTAATTTTGAGGCAAGTGCTAATATCGACTACTTAAATAGGAGGTCCACCAGTTTTCATGAGCTTAACTCAGTTGGTAGGGACATCGCATTATATGTGCAGGAGTTCGGGTTCGAACATGAGACACTCCACTTATTCACATTTAACATGGATTTTCTAGCCACTAGGCTACTTGACCAAAAATAATAATAATAGGAGGTCCACCATAATACGGTGTCAAAAAATTATCAATTTTTTTTTACAAGATTTAGGTCACAACTACATTATCGATCATACTAGTATAAAGATTTAGGTCACCTATTTAAGTCACAACCGCAAAATTTGGTTAAAAGCGGAGAACCCGCCGTCTCTTGTATCCCTGAGTTCTAAAAAAATTATTGATTGTTAAACGGTAATGGAAACTTCGTACTCTTACTTTATACTAACACAATAACAAAATAACAATAATGTTATTGTTGATAGTATCCCCTACCTCATTTATTCTCAGTCATCTCCGCAATATCTCATAATCAATTACTCCAAATTAATTACCACCAACAGTTGGCAGGTACGTTAATAAGAGAGCCTCTGAGTTCTTGATTCTTTTAGAGAGCATAAGGAAACAAAGATATTTTCCAAAATTAGTGTTATGGTGGAAATGCAAAAATGATTCAAACTTAGTCAGCTTTACCCTAAATATATGTTGTTAGAAGCCATAAATCTTGACTTTTGGATATTCACCTTAAGAGGCATGGCATGAAGAATGAAAGACCTCATTAATAAGGTGAGCTACGAAGGACTTAGCTTAAAGTGAATAAGAAACAATTATTTACAAAAAATAAGTGAGAAATAACACATCCCGTCGATAAGGAGATAAAGGATCACCATATCTTAAGCCTATGTGGGAAGAAAAGCTAGGTAGCATTACTGTTCCATTTCAAAGACAAAAAAATAAGCAGTTATAAGATTCAAAATTCTAACTTTGAAAAAATTTCAATCAATTCTATCATAAGCCTTTTTAAAATCGATCTTAAATAAAAATGACTCATTTCGCCCATTTTTTTATGCATGTAATGAACAATTTCTTAACCAATTATGGCCTTATATCATAAGTGCTCCTACTTGGAATAAAATTAATTTGAAAGGGACTTATAAGATTATACATGTAAGGCCTAATTTGTCTAACAATAATTTTGGAAATAAATTTTTAGGGACCAATTGCAAATACTTATTGGCATAAAGTCATTCAAAGTAGTAGGAACTGTAGGATCACCAATCTTATGAATGAGAACAAGAATTTCAGCTAATTTAAGAGCAATAATACATGTGTTAAAAGTAGTAAGGATTGGTAGAATCTCCTTGTGGAAAAAGATTTTTAAAATAGTAAGAGAGGACACAATTCTTAAAAACCTCCTCATCTGTGCACCAAACCTCGTCAATGTGCTAAATAAGAGAGGGCACAATACAAAGATTATTGTTTGAATATTCATACATCATTACAAAGAAAAGTAACTAACTTAGTTAAGTGTTAACTAAATTATCAAACTAACTTTTCAAATAGTGATATGTTTGTAATTACAGAGATTAATAATTCAAATTCAAATAAGATTACAAAGATGCAAACATATCACTCAATTTTTAATGTTGTTACCAATATTTTTAAAAATGAAACATAGATACATAGATGGAACCGGTGAAATATTTGGTTCTTTAGTTCAATTCTTGTTTGGTTACATGTTTTTTTTAGCTCAATTGATTGACGACTGTACTATGGTTGAATCGGCTTAACTGAACAGAGTTTAATCCAGTTCGATCCAATTTTATTTTATTTTTTTAGTATATAAACAAAATGACAAATACCACCGAAATTCGCATACATAAGTGTGAAATTTCATGTTTAAATCTAGGTAAAAACGTTTAGTCTAACAATATCAACATTTGTTGAGCTAAAACTTATAGATGGTTCAATCCAATATCAAGAAACTCGGAACAAAACTTAACATTTATGATTTCCCACAAATTTCCTCTATCGGAGATATTTGATATGCACTTAACAGAACTAGATGACTCCAGTAGTGAGGCTCAAAATGGTTACGGTGGAAGTAAACGCTTTTGGTACGGTAGATCACGATGGAGAAGGTATATGTAAAACACATTAGTACTCCAACGTTCAAGTCAGTATATGATCAAGGAGGAGCGAAAATGAAAAGTGGTTGAATTATATACCTTGGTGTTGGAGCTTGTCTTTATAAGGGTAGACGGTTATAATCGTTTGTAACAGCTGACAACAACTTACACTTGGGACGAAGAGAGTCGTTGAGATAAATATAACGGTCCCACGAGCATATGAGAGTCATATTAGCTATAGGGGGTGTACAAGAACTATTGTGTATGTTACCTTTGACTTGTGCGAGAGAAGATTTCGTAAAAGGAGTGAATTTAGACTGCATCTAAAATGTTTGGGCCGCATGTGTTGAACCTTAATTTAGTCCAGAACAATATTTAAGATAAGGAGTCTTGCTAACATGTGCCCTAAGGACACATGTTAAGGAACTCAAAAGTGGAAAGCTTACATTGAAGAAAGGTACTCCATCTAGTACTTTTTATAATGAACACTTTGGAAAAAATTACACAAACCAGTGAAGCACATTGTACATAGTTATTTTTAGGAAAACGTGCTCTTGAAGGAAAAATTATTTCAGGAAGTAATATTGGAGATCAGGTTTTCATACATAGATTTTCTTTGACATCATCTGACGTAAGAATTCCTTTTAAATTTCAACGGAGACAATTTCCTTTAATGATTTCTTTTGCGATGACTATTAATAAGAGCCAGAGACAATCTTTAAAGCATGTTGGGATATATCTTTCGTCGTCAGTGTTTTCACATAGTCAGCTGTATATTGCGATTTCATGAGTTACTTCTAGAAAAGGATTAAAAATATTGATTATCGACGATGACGGCGAAGATACGACTAAGACTTTAAATGTGGTCTATAAGGAAATCTTCCGTAATGAATAATGCTAGCAACACACTCTTTAACAAACACACTCTAACACACTCTCTTTTATTGGTTGAAATTCACATGGGTCCCATAAAAAAATGTGGACCCATATAACTTTTATGGGACCCATATAAATTTTAACCAATAAAAGAGAGTGTGTTAGAGTGTGTTTGTTATTGGAGTGTGTTGCTAGCACTCCTCCTTTCGTAATATACCTTCCTTTGTATGAATATTTATCCAAAATTATTGTTGAACTATCGTTTAATATTACTCAAAAATTTCCATATACCTTATATTATTGCAATTATCATATCGTAATTTATAATTACATATCTTACAGCTAATTAGACCTGTGCACCGCACGGGTCGATGTTCTAGTATAAACATACTTTTAATTACCCTTTCACTAAACACTAGGTGATTTTTCTTACATTCTCGATACTTTTAAAATTGAATTTCTAATAGTATTACACTCAATAAGTGCAGAAAACCTGGGGCAGTAGTGGTGCTTAGAATACTCAAAACTTAACACCCCACAATGATCAACATTCCTTTCCGCCGACACTCTCTTTGTGTGTGCACATCAAAATTTGTAATACATCAAAATTTTCGACCATCTTTGCACAAATACAGTACGTAATGTCTCTCAGATTGATGCCATAGGGAATTACTACAATCAAAACAATCTTTTTAAGTCCTGCAACACTCGAGAAATTACTCTCTGCGGCACATATAATAGTTGATTTATAAAAGAAAAGAAAAACTCTTAGTTTGGACCCAACAAAATGTTAATCTCACAATATCACATTCTGAACTTAGTAGTATGAATTATAATTTTTAGTTATAAATAGTAAATACATAATATATCAACCTATTTATTTTGTATTGATATGAAGTTTCCACCATTGTTAAACGATGATAAATTTCCATCAAAAAACTTATGAGATCAGTCTTCTTTACACTTTTTAGGCCTCTATAAATGTTGGGTCGGTCTAGTTTACACTTTTTAATGTAGGATTATTATTTTACTTCTACTCTCTAGTTAATGGAATGATCATTGCTTTCAAAAAATTACACTAGTAAAAAATAAAGTTAATTGATAAATTATCATTGTCATGTCTTATATATAAAAATGTTAAACAACACTCGATCATTCTAAAACGAATTGATTATTGTGTAAAAAATAAAATAAATACTTGACATATTTTAATTTTGTACTTCATCCTGTTCATACGTAGAAAACTTATAGTGGTACTTAGTTAGAAATGATTTGAACCTAAGTCTTAAAATGCGTGAATATGTAGAGTGTGAAGATCTTTTCGTAATACTAGGGTTTCCTAGATATCTCATGACATTATCCCACGACCAAGTCCTAGCTAGCCTATCCTCTAATACTAGCCGTTGGGGAAATGTTTCGGCCCAACCTCATGAGAATGTTGGATCCTTTCCTTCATTGGGCGAAATGGGCCCGTGTTCCCTGAATAGGCGCAACCCATATGACAATGATGACTTTGACCCAAATAGTGACTTTGAGAATCCGCCCAGTACACCGCCGATTTTATATAAGTAATTTTTTATATTTTAAATTCATTGTATAATTGATATATTTGATCTAAAAAACATCAGTTACATTGGTTGTTTAATCAGTCGAAAAAGTAAAAAACTATCCGGAGACGGTATCTACCGGAATTGGATCTGGTGCAGTCACTTTTCCATGCAGTCATTTTATAGTCGTCCGATTAGATCGGACAGCTTAAACAAATGCAGTCAATAAATAAGTTTTTAAATCATAACTGTCTGATCTTGATCAGACGGCTGTAGATGGCCTGAATGCATGACTGCACCAAAAAGGTGACTGCACGGAATCCGGGTCCACTAAGTCTGTATCTACCACACCAAAGTGTCCAAGTTGAACCTAGTTGACCTTTAATTTATCTGAACCGTTCATTATCATTCTTGAACTAATCTATGGCAAACCGATGTAGCCATCATTCACCAACTTCTTTATTTTTATTTTTTCCACATAACGCGTTTATAAAAAGCATTTAAAAATAAACTCTGTATGGGAAAATTGGCCAACAATAACACACTTCACGTGTTGAATCATGAACAAATTAATTGTAAAATACTAGTAACCAGTATTTGCAAAACAACATCTTATCAATTTTTTTATTATACTATTTTTAATTTTCTCTTATAGCCGTCAAGATGTTCATAATTCATACGAAGCTTCGGTCACACAAAATAATGTTCATACGAAGCTACGTACGTACAAAGTATTGACCCCATAAATTTAGGCATGGTATGGTCAGATCAATCACATATATAGTCTTCTTATACTCCTGTTTTTATCGACCCGGATCCTCTGCTGCCATCTTATCTGCTGCTATCCTGCTGCAGCATGTGAACCATTGGATTCTTCATTATTAACTAGTCATTTTCAATTGTGCGCATATTATTATTTACTATCTTTTCCTTATAATCACTTAATTAGGCTTTGGACAAAATATTCATTTTTTCTTTCCTGACACATGGATAATTTATATTCATAATATTATATAACTAAAATATTATTATATCATCACTTAATATTGACTTATTTAAATCAGTATATTTAAATAATTTTGTATAGAAATATTTTGGTCTCTTATCTTTATTTTAGATTTTAAGTTGATCCTTTATTTTTTAAAAGTTTTAAGTTGGTCCCTTATCTTTTCTTTAAGTTTCAAGTTGGTCCCTTTTTTTTTTTTAAGTTTCAAGTTAATTTCTTAAGTTTGGTCTCAGTAATGTTCCATGCCATTTTCTTTTAATTAAAAAAACAAAATTAAAACATAAGGGACCAACTTGAAATCTAACATAAACATAAGCGACCAACATGGAACCAAAAATAAACATAAGTGACCAACTTTTTTTTGAACAAGCATAAGAGACCAACTTAAAACCTAAAATAAAGATAATGGACCAAAAGTGTAATTAACCCTAATTCTATATAACTTAAACAAAATATGTATGAATTGTACGTACGAGAAGAGATTGTAAAACGTCCACAAATCCTAGCTTAATTGGCAAAAATATCGAAATTGCAAGTGTCGAACGTCAGGACCGGAATTTGAACTTCGGTAACTCCACTTTGTGTGTGAGAGTTTTCAATAATTTTGTCATTTCATTTATAAAAAAAATAAAAAGATATTGTAAAAACAACTTATTTGTTAGGGGTGTTTGTAACAAATAAAAATAGGTTCTCACAAAATGGTCTTTTAAAATGCTGGTAAGACATTTGGAACCCACCGAAACTTTATATGTACTGTATCATTGTATTATGAATATATATTGTCCATGTGTCAAGAAAGAAAAAATAATATATTGTCTAAAGCCTAATTAAGTGATTATAAGGAAAATATAGTAAATAATATAATATGCGTACAATTGAAAAATGAGTAGTAACAATGAGGAATCCAATGGTTGACATGCTGCAGCAGGATAGCAGCAGATAAAATGGCAGCCGAGGATCCGAATATTCTGTTTTTATTCACTTGACTCATGTTATAAAAAGTATATATTGATATTTGAGTTGAAAATCATTAAATACATATATTATCGACCAATATTCAAGTTGCCTATACAGAGACAACAAGCAACACAAGTTACAAAAATATTCCAAGTACCACTTTTTATGTGTACGGTGAAGGATCAAATAACAACGGTTTATAAATATTTAATATGTTTTTTTGACTCGTTAAAATTAAAGAATTAATCAATTTTATTAAATATTATTAATATTGATTAGAATCAATAATATATTAAATTATTTTAAATTTGTATAAAATTTTGCATGTATGATTTATATGATATTATTGTTGCGTATATTTTCCGTATGATTATAGCTAATTTTTTCTTTGGTAATGTAAGGTAATATGTAATTATTGTGTATATTTTACTTATATAATATTCTAAAAAAAATTATAATATTAATATTTAGAGGTATATTTGAAAAATAATAATAAACTTATTTAGTAATTTGAATTTTTTTTTGGTAATGCCGTCAATTGAATTTCATAAAACTTAAAAGATCAGTCTATGTAATCGTACGTAGATGCAAGATATTCGGATTACACCAATTTTTTTTGAAAGAGTCTTGTATATTTCACTTAAGGAGACTTTCTTTTTTCTAAACAACACTTATATATAAAAAATGGTGCGAGGGAGTATACATTTCAAATTATGGTACTAGAATTTTCATTTGCTTTTAAAAAAATGAAGAGTATATCATGTTTCAAATTAAATAACGTGTTTAATTATCACCAAACTCTTGTTCAAAGACAAGTAAACACAACTTTATGTAAAACTCAATTGTCAAGTATCTTATTATTAAATTTTTCATTCGACGTCACTACTATTTTGGTCAAAAATATCTTTCAAACATAGACATCAAAACATAAAACAAGTAGTATACTTTAAACCAAATGGCACGATTAAGTATACTTTAAGCCAATTGGTACGATTAAGATATGATGATTTGATCAATACTGTTTCAATTAAAACAATAGAAATATAAGCCAAATTTCAAAGTACTAAGTTTTATTTTTCTTGTCAAGACAAATACTACTTTAATCTTAAGAATTTTAAATAAATTTTCAAACAATAACATAATATGGATCTGTTTGGATAAACAATTTATTTGTAATTTATAGCACAAACACTTATAATTATAAGCGTTAACATATAAATTTACATAAATTATTTTTATTGTAAAAAACAAAATAAAGTTAAATTTACATAAATTATGTCATATATCAACTATTTTCATAAGCTATAATATTAAATAACTTATAAAAAAAGCTGAAAAAAAATTATAAAACATGTCATAAACCGTTTTCATAAACTCTAAGTGTAGTTTTTTTCAACTAAATAATAATTGCAAATTAAATGTTACCGAAAAATGAAGAGATATTTGATATGATGAATGCAAATGCTTTGTAACCGATTTTCATTAGTAAGTTTCATAAATCCAATTTAGAGTTTCATAATGGAAGTTATGCATCTGATGTGAAGGTTTATACAAGATTGAACGATCATTCTTTTTGAATTATTATTTCGAAGTGGACTATTAAACATGCTAAATGTTAAAACTCTTAGGAATTTTTTTTTTGTTCATTTAAATCTCACAAAACTTAAAAAATTAGTCTCTTCAGTTGAACGCTGATAATACTTATTTATGGAAAAAAAAAATGAAACTAACAAGTTCATTCATTATAAAATTGACCAGGCATGCTATGCCAAACATGGCAGTAGACCATAGGAGACATTTTTGGTCACCATGTTTTAAAGTTTAAACTCACTTTAACTATGAAAGATTAAGTTTAATTAATTTTATAAAACCAAGATATTTCAAAAGTTAAGACAAAAGAGATTTTAATTAGTGTGAACAAATTGACGTATAAGCATTTTTCATTTCACTTTTTGATTCCCAACAAGCAGTTCGGTCAGACTGCCCGAAATCGCGGTGGGCAGGTTCAAACTCCAAGGCAGGCAGGCAGCCATCTCCAAAATCCATCCAATACATAACTGCTTCTTTCCATACTTCCTTAAACAAACCAACTAACTCACCAAAACATTGTGGCTGATCACAGCCGTGTAAGGCGGCGCGTGAGGAATATCCCGGCCACGTCTCCTACACGTGCTGTTGATTGATCCTTTTTTGGGAGAGGAAATGGGTCAGAATCAATCAAGTTGTGTGATGCAGCATAATAAAAAGAAAGAGAATGGTGTTTTTGCTTCTGCTGTTGCTAATGGTGAGTTGGAGGTTGTTGAAGCTATGATTAAGGATGATGTTACTGTTTTGGATAGTACTGTTGGTCGTGCTAAGTTGTCTCCTCTTCATTTAGCAGCTGCCAATGGTCGGATCGAGGTACTTCTTGTTCTTTTCTACTTTTGATTCATTGAAGACGTGTCTGGTGTCCGACATGTATCAGTGTTGTCGTGTCAGACGCCAACACGGTGCTGACACATGTGATTACATTTAATAACTTTCTATTTTTTCAAATTATTACATTCAATTCAATAACTTTAGCTTTATTGAAGACAAGTCTGGTGTTTGACATGTATCACTGCTGCGCCAACATTTATGACACGTGATTACATTCAATAACTTCAAAAAACAAAAATTTAAAAATTATTAGTGATATTTATGTGTTGAAGTTCATGTTTGTGTTAGCAATTTGTAGAATTTTTTTATTTTTTAGTTTGATTTAGTGGTTTAAGTTTTTGTGGTAATTGGTTTGTAATTCAAACTTTTATGACTAAATTTGGATTAGTTTTTAGCTCAGGTGAATTTTTTTTTTTTTTTTATTTGAAATAAGTATTTTGTTTTTAATTTACAAAAAAAAAAAAATTATGGAATTTAAGAGTGTTTAAGAAGAAGTTAAATAGCTTGTGTAGAAATTGAGTTGACTAAAGTTAAGTTTTGTTATTATGGGAAGATATTTCAACTTTTGTGTTCACATGTTGGTTGGAAATTTTTCAAAGTGGTTGTAAGTGGTATAGAGTTAGATATTTTTTATGATAATTGATTCATGAGTTTATTTGAAGTGGCTCTAAATGCATGTTTAGATTGATTGTGAGTTTGGCAGAATCATGACATGTGTTACAATTTTGGCAAAAGTTACACTTTGAAGATTCAACAAAATTATGATGCCACCGTAATTTCGCCAAACTCACCTCTAATCCAAGTGTGTTCAGTTTCCCGTTGGGAACTACTCGAATTGTTGTGTGTCTTCCAAAATAGACCAAACATAAATAATTTCACTTAAAACTCAATTTTATAATCAATTCTATTCAAAATTGACTCAAACACACACTAGTTTTGAGTTTAACGGTTTAGGAATCTCTTTAATGTAAGAGTTTGAAAAGTTTAGTTGAGGTGTGTCAGCTAATTCCAACTTATTATTGGAGTTATTATTTAGAAGAGTCATGGTCATTGTTTGTCGAGAAGTTTACTCAAAGTGGCTTGTGGTTTAGAGTCAGAGCATTTTGTTATAAATGATTCATACATTATCATATGCCACCTCTTGCATCTCATGTTATTTTTTTTTTTGTATTGAAATCTTGGTTAGGTGCTTTCCTTGTTGTTGGACCGGAATGTCAAAGTTGATGTGTTGAATCGTCATAAACAGGTGTGTGTCTGTGTCGGAGTTTCTAGTTTTCCATATGGTTGATTTTCTAGTTGGAAAATTTCTCTACTTTCTTGTATTTAACAAACTTGGCTGTTCTATTCTGATTCTTGTTGCATTCTTTACTTTTCGGGTCTATAGACGCCATTAATGTTGGCTGTGATGCATGGAAAGACTGGTTGCATGGAAAAGCTTATTCAGGCTGGAGCTAATGTATGTTATACTTCCGTCTCTTACTATTAATGCCCAGATTCAGTGCATTTTAATGAGAAAAATCAATGACATATTGGATTGACTTATTTGAGTTTATCTACTGACATAATCACTTTTGAGCATATAGCTTATATGAAACAAATTGACTTTATTTTATCTTTTGTTATAGAAATAGCTTATACATAAGACACTTATATAATAAGCGTTTATGCTATGAATATTTGATTAAGCTGTTTATTCAAACAAGACCTTAGTTTGAGATGAAAGTAAAAAAGGAACTTACACGTTAAAAAAAAATAGTATTGGCGGTGTTTGTGTTTGATCATTGGTTACTATCAGGGGATTGAGACATGTTCTTATAATGTTTTAGATATTGATGTTTGATTCTATTCGTCGAAGAACCTGCTTGCACTATGCTGCTTATTATGGCCATGTAGATTGCTTAAAGACTATTCTTTCGTCTGCTCATTCCTCACCTGTTGCAGATTCTTGGTTAGTCACTCTTTCATGGTCTCCATCTATGGATGTGATTGTGAGCCCAAACAAATATGAATTGTGTAGAAAGTAACGTAAAATCACGGAGAATCAAAACAGATTTTTCCTGACTCTCTTAAAAATGGTTCTAATTCCAAATCGTTCATGTTGGCAGGGGATTTGCTAGATTTGTGAACATAAGAGATGGAAATGGTGCTACACCGCTGCACCTTGCTGCTCGTCATAGACGGCTTGAATGTCTTCATTCCCTTTTAGACAACGGAGCTCTTGTTTGTGCTTCAACCGGTGGATATGGGTAAAATAATTTTCTTATAAGTTATGTTAGTTGTATTAGATGAAAATTGGTTTTTTTTCCATTAAGACTGATAAAAGCACATTCTTCAGATTCACTGGAAGAACGCCGCTCCATATGGCTGCTCGTGGTGGTTCTGTTGACTGTGTCCGGATGTTGCTTGCTTGGGGAGCAGAACGGCTTCAATTAGATTCCTCAGGGTGAGTAAATCCATGTTTATCACTTCAAGAAACTACTTTAATGATGTAATTATAGATTCAAGGCCATACATGTAAATCACCATAAAAACCAAATCAATGGTATTTTATTTACTTTTCAAAATGATTCTTTGCAGGAGAATACCATTCACAGTTGCTCTTAAGCACAAGCACAGGGCATGTGCTGCCCTGCTTGATCCCTCATCAGCAGCACCGCTTGTTTGGCCATCTCCGCTAAAGTTCATCAGCGAGCTCAATCACGAAGCCAAGGCCTTACTGGAGAATGCCTTATTAGAAGCAAACAAGGAGAGAGAAAAGACCCTACTAAAGGATAATGACATATCTTCATCTCCACTACGTTCTGATAGCAAATACGATGATGATATTGTCTCGGATTCCGAGGTACAAAGTTTTCCTTTTTCTTCGATTTTTTGGATATTTGATTCATGACAATGTTAATGCTCGAGCATGTTTTTCTGTAAAATTTGAAGTTACTTATTTGCTGGTTATTTCTCCTCACACAGGAAAGCAATATGGAGTTATGCTGTATATGCTTTGACCAAGTGTGCACAATCGAAGTCAAACCTTGTGATCATCAAATGTGTGCTCATTGCACCCTAGCACTATGCTGTCTTAAGAAGCCGGACCCTGCAACCGGTTGCACCACTGGACCACTCTGTCCATTTTGCCGAGGTGCCATTCTTCAGTTAACTGTTGCCAAGATCAAGACTAGCAGTGATACAGAAGGGGAATCCAGTCCAATAACTAAACCAAGAAGGTCAAGAAAATCAAATTTCAGTGAAGGGAGCAGCAGCTTCAAGAGTTTGTCTGCCATCGGCTCATTTGGAAGGATCGCTGGTCGCAATTCAGGAAAGATTGATGCCGAAAAGCAATGAGGGATTTATCAAGTCTTGATGATTGCTGGTGGTTTCTTTGCTTCTAATGACATGAGTGGTGATTTTACACTTGCTGTGGAATTGGAATAGCTACCTATTGTAGCATTTTATTTGCATTCAATTTTTCCCATTGTCCAAACGATCGCTAAGATCATTCAAGACAAAAGAGGAACTATATTCTTATATGGTCTGTTTGAGTCTTTGTATTCCGTTTATCGGTTGAACTTTTGACAGACATTTTGTGTTTTCATTTTACGAAATATAAAATGTAAGTATATATGAGATGTCCAATTCTCTTGGATGTAGAACTCGGGTTTTGCCTTCATCCAACCAAGCTGTGAGCGTCTGATGACACGTGGCTTGGACTTAATTCAACTCAACGATTCCGGCATTTTGTCTGGACTCGTTCATTCTCAACCTATTTTTTCTGCCATGATTCATTTGCAACCCGGAACTTGTTAATTTATTCAACTGAAGTAATGGTATTTCAAAGTTAAGTGGTTAGTTTCTCTCATTCTCTGTATTCTCAATCTAGTTCATATATTCCACAGGTTAATCATAACTGTGGCTGAGTAATGATAAGTAAATATTGTAAAGCTTCAAACATATTGTTTGGAGCATTCATTTATTCATGTCTGTTGGAAAATATAGTGTTTCAGATTCACTAAAGATGTTTTATATTATATGTTTAAATATGTTTTTGGTTCCTGCAATATACCTACTTTTTGTTTATACTCTGATTTATATTTTTTGTTTCATTAATTGATTCATCAGAGGCAACTTGAAAAATAAAATTGTTATAGATTGTAGTGTAAAATAGAACATGTTAATAACCAATTATGAGAGAAAGTGAGATTATGAAGCGAGAAAAAGTGTTTGTTCTTGCAGTGGCATCGTGTGGTGAGAATAACCTCGAGTTTCTAGCTTCATAAAATTGTGTCAAAATGACATTAGGATGTGGGAGTCACAAATTGAACGTAGAACCAAAGAAGTGCTAAAATGAGCGACAAGGTTGTCACTTTTCGAATTATCCACACAAAGAAGAGAAGGCTCTTACTGTTCCGTATCCATTATTTCGCTGCAATGCTCTATTTGCCTCTCTTCGACCATCTTCACTCAATGAAGCTGGTGAACTAAGAGCAACTTGGCCACCAACGAATGGCGAGTTCGACTCTTGAACTGGGGAGCAAGCATTATGTCCATGAATGAAAGCGCGTTGATTCCTTAGGAAATTACTTCTAGCCCTTCTCTCTGCCACAAGGTACTGACCAAGAGAGGGAACATGAACATGATTCGCGGTCACTGCATCAGTAGTTAGCTTTGTACATAATGAGAACAACCATGGTTTCAGCTTGTGAATATTCTTTCTGTTTTCCTTTAAGGGTCCTATCTCTCTTCTCCTGCTTGATCTCCTTGACATTTCTAGGAGGCTAGAAATACCTAAGAGGCTTCCAAGTGTGATGCTCTTGTTATGAAAGAGTGATCCTGAGGACTAAAACCAAGGTATATATGAAGTTAGCAAAATGACACATTATAACTTATTTGAACATTCATAATCTAATCTAATGTATTGAAAGCATACATTAGATTAGATCTTTGCTTCTGTCAAAGCATGGTGTGGTGTTCTAGTCATGGTGTGGACCCTATATGGAATGGTAAAGAGAGAGAGACAGTAGGATAGATTTTTGCTTTATGAGCATGTTCATTACATGAAGTTTCCTTTTCCTAGAGTTAGAAAAGCTTCATCTTCATGAGACAAATGAGCACAAAGTACATACATAGTCAAAAGCTATGGTTAAAACCAAAAAGAAAGAGCAAAGTATCTCAAATTTAAAATAGGGATCTATGACTTTTTATGCCTTTTACAAAAAAACACATTCGGCGTAGGCAGTGGCGGAGCCAGAAAATTTATAAAGTATGGACAAAATTTCAGTTTTAAACAACAATCTCAGTTTTGCACTGAAAAATCTCAGTTTTGAACAAAAAAATCTCAGTTTTGCCCTAAACTAATCCAAAAATATCAAATTTTTTACCAGAGCCTGGACAAGCGCCCGGGCTGTAGATCCGCCATTGGGCGTAGGTTGATTCAGTTGGTAATGATTCAGTTCAAATTCTACAAAGACCTTAGTTCATATCCCATAAGTCTCTTTGAGTCTCGGGGTATTTTCTAATTCTGCTGAGCTTCTGAAACTCAACTCGCCTAAACTTTTACTTACTTAAAAAACAGTGTGGTGAAACATTCACATTTGTTTGAATCTTGTGTGTTGCAATCACATTACTAATTACTAACCTCTGTATCAAGATATGAGGAAGAATCAGTAGAATGGATGGAAGAACTAGTGAACATAGTTCTGAAAGAGATTGATCCAGAGAATGAGAACTCACTGTTTCTTACCAACCCAACTCTTCCATTCAATAATCCCAGTCCCAAAGGCCACCCTTCTTCCTGCATTATAACACCAAAACCATCCAAACTCTATTTCAAGACAGAACATGACAGACTAATTCAAGACAATCCACTTCATGAAACAACATACAAACAATGTTTTAAATCGCAGCCGCGTTGTCATTCTAGTTGAATAGGTTCAAATTGTGTTCGCAATGCGGCACATACATAAAGAATCGTAATGTTGCAGTCACGATTATAGTTGTAAACTATTTTTAATACCTTAATGCAAATTTATGAATCGCAGCCACATTTTTCTGCATGCATGCAGCTAAAATGGCTAACAATATTTGTGTGTATTGATTATTTGAGTTTATCTGCTATCACAACCATTTGAGAGACTGTTTGTAAGAGCTTATGGTAACAACTATTGACAGGTTCATAAGTTGTTTTCAACTTATTCCCAAAAGCTCTCTAAAGTAACTTATGAAAATAATTTAACTTTATGTTATCTTTTGTTATAGAATTAGATTAAACATAAGCAATTATCTAATAAACATGTATGCTATAAACACTTAACTAAGTTGTTTTTCCAAACATGACCTATGATTACAAACAAGGTGAGTATTTGTTTTTACTTTTTTTATGTAATATTATGAATCATGAAATAATCAAATTTTACACTGTAACTAAATTTTGAAAACCTTAGAAAGAAAAGAGAGATTAAGAAGTTAAAGATGATACCTGTTGAGCCATTACTGGAGTTGATGGAATGATATGTTTGAAAAGTAGAATGAATGAGAAAGGAAATGAAAGAATAGGAAGAGACCAGAGAAGTCACTTCAGAGAAGAACAAAACAAAAATGAATAATGTTATGCATGGAAGGATAGTATTGTACCTTATGACTAAGGGAACACCAAATTGAACAAACAAAAATGATTTGTTCACATCAAAAATTTAAATTTTTTTAATTTTTTTCACCATCAGTATCCGGCCTACAAGACCACCTAATCTGGTTCGGGGGTCAGTTTTAGCATCAAGTGGTTTTAGCCCCTCCCGATCGTAACTGCAGGGGATCAAAGTGTCCTCCCTACCAAGTGTAGCACCAATCACAACTAGACCAACTAACAATTGACCAAACGGTCTAAATTAAATATACAGTTAAAGAACCTTATCTATTGATTCAGATCTAATGGTTCACATTCACGCGTCACGCAGTTACGGCAGGAAATCCATTTCCGATATTGTGATGTTAAAATGACATAGTACTACTATTACATTGTCTAAAAAAAAATAGTACTACTATTACATATAAATGGAATGATCGAATACAATGCAGAAAGAAACAAATAAAGGAAGTTGTGGTACATACATAGCTGACAATGGATATGGACATGAGAGATAAAGAGAGGGGGGGCATAATGAGGTACAATCTGCCAAAGGGAATTTAAACTGTACTGTCTCTGAAAGTCAAAATGTGTGTGTGTGAGAGACAAAGAAGGTGTGACATGAGAGTGACTTGTTAGAAGCTTTTTCTGGGAGACACGGCAGGGCAGATGGTGGCAGCAATGTGCAAGTAAGTAGGAATAATTTTGGTATTCCCTCCCTCCATTCCTAATTAGATTATAGCAAATTATTCCAAACTGAGTTGTAGCTGTTTTTGCCAAATTTAGATTACATGTGTCTCTTGTTCTCATAAAAAAAAGAAAATTGGATTTAGTTTTACAAATGATTCATATTTAAACTCCAATAAATATTAAAAGATTACATTGATATTTTATACGCTGGAGTGCGACTTTGAACCTCTAATTCTACATGGGTTTTTCTATCTATCATGTGCAAATTTGCACATGTTAAGAAATTTAAAATAATAAATTTGTATTGGAACCTCTAAATTTGTATTGGAACTTTAATTTTTACATGCATAATGTACAACATTGCACATTATGCATGTGCAATGTTGTACATGTTAGACAAACTCATTCTATATTAGCATGTGAAATTCGTCATTAGTCTCTTTAAAATTTGGATGTTTGATAGTTTAGGTTGCATTTCGGCACATTGTTTTTTTGATGTCTCACGCCTTGCTTCTTCTCGCACGCCCTTCTCATTTTTATTTTTACACTTTTGCTATTTAAATAAAGGATGTAATAAAAATAAGAAAAAAACACCACATAACATGAAATTGAATACACGTATCCTACTTAAGTAGTTGACGTTATAAAATGAAAAATTTGAGAAAAAAAAGACACTCAGTATTTACAAAACTTTTTGAAAGTTTTATTTTACTCCTCCCACAATTTTCTTAAGAATCACACACCTTCGGATTCACCAATTTGGTCAGAAAAAATATTGTTATTTTCTTGCATTAGAATAAGTAAATAAGGATAAAAAATAATGTTTTTTTCCGTACAAATATATAAATTCGGCCGAAACAGTTTTCAAGAACCACGTGGGTTTTTTCGAGTCAAAATCTTCTTCGGCCGTTTTTTTATCCTCTCCATTTTTATCATTATTAATATTGTGGAAATATAAATGCAATAATATCACATTTGGAGATTCAACTATCTAATATTATTTTTTTGTGATCAACTTTGATATATTTGAAACTATAGTGATAGAGAAAGAAAATAGAGAAGATCTAGGAGTGCATGGGAGTCAAATTATTATTAAGATATAATATGTGTCCTTAGAACACTTGTTAGTGTCCTATAAATAAAAATATTATATTGGAAATTATGTAGTATTTTATATTTAAAAGTCCAAAATTATTTTATTTAAGGTATAATTACTATTTGAAGCATTTTTAACATGTAGTCTTAGGACACATGTTAACAAGACCCAAATAATATTACCAGCCATGGGAGCAATTAAAAGAATGTAAGTATTTTAAGAGAATTAGAAGAATGTAATGATTACATCCACAACAATTACTTGATCATCTTTTTCTACATTTTTTTTTTAATTTATGGATTCAAGAACAACTTACAAGCGTAAATTAGAAGGAAGAATCTAGCAAACGTATGAATTAAAAAAGAAGCTCAAGATCTAATACTACTTTAACTATATGTGATGAATCTCTTGATCTATCAGAATAAATTTCATTCCCTTATGAAACATGATTGACAAATACCTTAATTGGCAAAGAAGCCAATGAAAGCAGTAAATTAAAGCTAGAATTTATTTTTACTACATTAAAAAACATTAAAGCTACAATTATAACAATTATAATGACGTGAGTAGTCATAATGATCTTTAATTTTATGTGATTTTTGCCCATACTTAACATTGTGATCTTTTGAGAATCTTTACCTTTACACCTTAGAAAAAAGTGTTTTGAGAATAGAAAAACCAAAAAAAAAAAAGTGTTTTGAGAATATCTATTTTGATCTCAAGAGAAAACAAAAGTCCTCAACCACATCGTTCTCACCTCAATAAAGGTATATAGTTATGTTAGTTACGAAATGGATCATACACTTTTTTTTTTATTGATAGTAAATGGATCCTTGAATTTTATTTTTTTGGTACAAATCCTTGAAATAATTAATAATTTAAAATAAATAGTGCTTCAGAAGTTCAAGAATGAAATTAATTTATCCAAAATTCTCATAAAAAATAAAATCAATTTCCCCAAAATATATAATATATGAAATATGAAATATTCAAATAATCTATTGAAATTTATTTAATTTCAAGAATTAAATTATCCAGCATATATAATTGGAGGGCTAGATGAGTAATAAACTATTAATATTATGTCATTTTTTTAACAGCTTAATATTATGTCATATTGAATAATAGTTGAGATAATTTTTATTTTTTTTTGTTTACCATTGACACATAATTTTTACCTCAGTTAACGGTAATTAATTTTCGTTGAGAAACCTGCAAGATAGGTGAATTCTCCCATCACAATCAAATTTTCCCGTGCACAAAAATCGGAGATCGAACCACATGGTTACTTATTTAAAGGGCACAAATTCCTTACCATTGAACCAATTCATTACAACTTTTATACATTGAAAATGTAAATTTGATACACAAAACTAAAGTTAAACATTTAGAGTGTAATTTCTATACATCAATATTCATTTAATATAATATGATCAAGTTACATGAAATAATTTGACTATTTAAATATCCTTAATAATAATTAAGAGTCACTAACCCAACTTTTGCATTGGTCTATTCTCTTCGAAGCTTCTTGGAACTTTGTTTTGAACTTGAAATTGTTTTGTGTTTGATTTGGAACAATAATTCAACCTCACATGACACATCAAGTAATTGTTTAGATTGTGGTTTCCTTCTTTTGAAAGATGGTTTTGGTTTTCTTGGTGCAAATGGACATTGCTTTGCTATTGGGATTCTATGCTCAATATGAGTTGGAGTTTTGAATCCATCATTTTCTTCTTCATTTTCCATCTTGTCTTGTTTTCTTGATGATGTTTCTTCCTTAATATTCTCATCACCTTTGTTTTGAATATGTAACATCAACATTGGTTTCTTCAAAGCCTTCAAATTATTGTTGTTCAACTCTTCTTTGTCACCTTTGATATGAAACAACTCTGAATTTGACATGTTGGGGATATGAAAGAAGAAGAATTAATGAGAAAAACAAAGGAAGAAAGAAATATTAAAAAGGGAAATTAGTTGAGAGGTAGTTATAGAGATCCCAAGAATTGGTGGATTATTATAATCATAAAATACTGTACAAACTTTTTTTATTCTCTTTTTCTTTAATCATTTCAAGTTTTCAACTTGCTAGCTTTCTTGGATATACTTTTTGGGCATGTGATTTTTCTGTCCATGTTTGCATTTTTTACATATAGATAGAGTGTGTTTTGGTATTTGGAATTTTCATATTAATTATATATTATATTATGCTTGTAATTTTTCTTCCTCTATTTTTTCGCTCACAAAATTATTATTTTTTAATTATATATTTTGATTTTTTTTTACTGGTTCAATGGACCGTCTAATCTAATTCGGAGGTCAATTCTGTCATCAAGTGATTTTAGTCCCTCCCATCACAGTTGCGGATGATCGAACTGTATTTCTCTCTATCAAATTCAGCGTCATTCATCGAATATATTTTGATATATTTTGGCTGCAAAACATCCATATATTTTACAAAAAAGAGATTGAAGAGTTTAATTTGATTTTTATAAGATACATTGGATCTTACGCCCAAGAGAAGGAAGGTTATGAAAGCTAGACTCTACCTCGTTGTTATTAACTGTCATCTCTTACCTTTTTTTGTAACTTTATTTTCTTCCTAATTTTTTTTTTGAAATAATATTTTTTTTCTAACTACTTTGATGAGTTCGTTTAGGACTAACATTATTACATTAAGATAATTTTTTGGTGTGGAATGTGCTTCACTTTCGTGCAATATCTGCTAACTTTGATGCAACTATGCATGTGATTTGTTGTTATGGACCACATAGTCATGAAACTATACTCAACCCCTTTATTTTCTAACTCTTACATAGTTTTTTATTTATTTGATACAACCATCACGACTTCCATACTTTTGTGTCTATTGCAAGCAATATACTAGTAGTATATAACAAAACAATGAAGGTTCAAGAGAGTTTGACTTTACATTATAATTAATTATTTATATATATCATTATTTGGCATTTCATATATATAAATTTAAATGTGTTGATGTTGAAAGAAATTAGTTGAGGATTCAACTAATGTTTAACAAATATTGGATGATTTTCATTGAGGGCTCTATGACCCAATTGAAGCATCCATTATTTAGGTCTCTTGGACTTATGAGAATGACTCATTTATATTCTTCATAGCCTCAACTAATATATAGTACAATGTTGAAGTATATTATGTGTGAATAAAATCTCATATTGATCCAAGGAATTGTTGTTTAACAACAGAGAGAACTCATAAGCTCAATACCTTAAATTTTTTGGTGAAAATGTGATGTCAAAGTCGCTTATATCGTAACTCAAGACCCAATTAGTCAATCCAAACCAATGAAGCTCATACTCATGACCCAACTAATTCAAATGTAAGAAACTTAAAAACCAATTTAAAATATTTAAAACATAAGAAACTAACTTAAAACATAAGAGATCAAATATATAATTAAGTATAAAAATAAATAAAATATTTTGCTATAAAAAAAGACGGGCAAAATTAATAGACATCTTAATGGTTAAACAAACACCAAAGGATCCAATGATATATATATATATATATATATATATATATATATATATATATATATATATATATATATATATATATATATATATATATATATAACATATTGCATCACAAAATTTCAACAACTATATGTGACATTTAAGTTTAATCAAATCTATCTACTCAAAGATCTTGATCTACACACTTAAACAAACATTTAGTAGATAAATTATTCTCTAACTTTATTAATATCAACAACAAAGATTGATCTCCCATAATTGCGGAAAATTCAATGAAATTTGAGGATGATGCGTGAAATTTAGGATCTTGATACAATGCATGGTGCTTCATAATTTCCACTCCTGAGAAGATTGTTGAGTTTTGGTTGCACGATGCATATAGAAATGACTAGTTCATGAAAATTAATGATCAAAATCAAAAGAAGAACTCCACCATCTCGTTATTCAACCTTGTGAAAACTTAAATATTTTAATGGGGAAAAAAAGTGAAAACTTGTTTCTTTTGCTAATTGAATCCACCTTCATCAACAAAAGAAAAAATATTAAGCCATGGTAGTCTTGCCATTCTACACCTAGACATAAATAAGTTGTAAGAAAATACACAAATAAACAAATTAAAAATAAATAAATAAATAAATGTGCAATATTATCCTCTCTTTTGCATAACTCTGATGTTGCAAAACATCAAAGCAATTTTATTAACATATATGTTGTATTTTTACACTAATTATTTTACTTATAAATTGGCTTAAGATTGTAGATATTTAAAGCATGTGAATATAAGACCAAAACATATTGCACAAAATGTTTATCATCAAAATCATAAGTTTTGTACTATATATGACTTAATCTTCTTAACTTCATCAACCATTTTTTATTATAAGTTATAAATTTAAAAATGCCAAAATATTAACCCTTGTTATTGTGATACTTTCACTTGAGATTTGCTTCTGCTAACCCACCAGTTTCTCACTCTATGTTTTTCCCATTTTACCCTTTCACTACTTAAATAGCGGACGTTATAAAGGTAGCATGTTTTTGTGGGAGTGTCCTCTATCTAAGTAGCGGACAAATATATTTTGATATATTCGTAGGACGTAGGAGAAAATGGATAGGGTGACAAAAGAAAATCGTCTTTCACTTTAGCCGACAAAACATAAAACCCTATTGGAATTTCTCTCGTTCCAACAAATATAAATCTTCCACTAGCTAAATATTTTCCCACCAACACCAATATAAATTAAAAACACCAGCAATAATATAACAAAAATCCAATATTGTAAAAGCATCACCCACATTAG
Source organism: Trifolium pratense (assembly GCF_020283565.1). Classification (NCBI taxonomy): domain Eukaryota; kingdom Viridiplantae; phylum Streptophyta; class Magnoliopsida; order Fabales; family Fabaceae; genus Trifolium; species Trifolium pratense. The sequence continues at coordinate 8,500,494 of NC_060062.1, read as the reverse complement.
CAAAACAAAAAGTTATTGAACAAAAATTCTTAGGGCTAAAATGATAACAAGAACACATCAAAATAAATAAAAGTTCTACACCAAAAAATAACATCAACATCCCATCACAGTACAGTAATGCACAAAGCTCCATGATTCCTTTGTCCCAAGTAGGTTCCACTGTAGTGCACCATCATTTGGAACCCAAGCATTAATTTTCATCATTCTTCCACGATCTGGACCTCCAAGAAATACTAGCATATCTCTACATGCCCTAAAGCCTACTCCCCAACCATTCATTGAGCTAACTTGCTCGGGAAATCTTCCAATGGTAACCCACGAGTTGTTCTCTTTAACATACTTCTTTACTTCCTGTTGTGCATAATCAGCAACATACAATACATTTTTAACAACCGCAATCAATGGAGGTGACCCAAAAGATGGTAGAGTACTTCCTATCGGAAAAATGTTGGGCATTTCCCGCCATTCTCTTGTCTTAAGATCAAACTCTTCGCCACATGTAAGATGTGTTATGTTGTCATCTGACATCCCACCAATGACATAAAATTTTCCATCCATAAATACAGCTGAACACTTATGTCTTGCTTTCTTCATGCTCGGAAGAGTTTCCCATTTTCCAGTGTCTAAGTTATATAGCTCGGCAGAACTCAAGATGTTGCCACGTAAGTCAAGACCACCAGCTACTATGGCTATTTCTCCAAGGCTGGCAGAACCAAACAAGCATCTCGGAGTATTCAACATACTTCCGATTGACCATGTATTTGTCAAATGGCTATACTTATAAATGATACAAGCCATTGAATTGTCCGTTCCAAAAACAAGAAGCTCAGTACCAACAGCCAAAGAGTCATTATATGAAAGCATGAAGCTTGCATCACAAGTAATTCCAGGTAAGTTCATCCATCGACCACGATTTGGATCGAATGCCTCCCATTGAAAGGAATCACGAGAGAAGTAAATCCAATGTTCTACAATTCCCATTTTTTGCCTAAGTTGATATAATTGCCCTGTTCGAATTAGAGATTGAAACGTCTTGTTCAATACAGCAATTGACCCATAATCAGACCTTGACAAAAGAAGAAGACAATGAATTGCTATATCCTGGTCTAGTTGTCGAATCAGCAAACTCGAGTCAGGATTCACACCAACACGAAGTTTGCAATTCCTATTGTCTTTGGAATGGACATGAAAACTAATGGCATTCTTAGGATCTTCCTTATTCTTTTTCTCTTCTTCTTCCTTGAGATCACGTGCTTGTTTTCCTAATTGTTTAGACCTAGATTGTTTTTCTTCTAATTTTGGCTTCTTTCTTGAAAGATCCATCAAGTGATGAGTATTATCCAACTTGCTTTATGCCTTATACGAGTTTGGAATCAAGTATACGTCACTTGCCAAGAAATCTGAACAAACATTCATATAAATTTCAAATAGAAAAGTACAATAATTAAAACTATTGAACATTTTAATTTTTTTTTAAAAAAACTAATAGTATAATGACATCAAAAAGACTAGAGACATTTTAACTAGGTTGGCATCCCTTATTTTATATCGATTAATAAATATTAATACAAATGAGAAAGAAATATTGCACACAAATTAATTTTCGTCAATAATATCAAGTTTTCTTGTAGTGAAAATCACACTTATCAAGAACAATAATAAAAAATCAAGATTTTTTGCTACAACAAATAAACACAGAAATCACAAATATGGTAGTAAATATCCAATTATTGATGCCATCTTATGAAGAACAATAATTAAAAAGAATCAAGATTTGCTATCCTAAAAAATAATAAATTTTATTATCAGATACTTGCAGGCTATACTTTACAATATGAATTCAATAGTGATGAAATAATTAGAGTTAATATCCTAAAAATTAATAATTTCTAGGCTGAACCAGATAAATAAAATTTAATCAAAATGACGACAAGCGTATCCAAATTCAAGTTTCATCAATAAAATAGTTTGTGAAAGAAAAAAAAACACTTATAATTTGAATTAGTACAAATTTCATTCACCTTTCTATACACAAAATTTATATCCAGAAATTGAAAAGAAAATAACAAAAAGATAAACACGTAGAAACAAAAAGATCCAAATGAAAAAATCTGCTCAAAATAAAAATGAGAGAACAGGAAAAACTTACAAATTTGAAAAAATAACCGGAAATTAGTTCTCTGTATTCATCCTCCACTAGTAAAAAAAAGCTTATTAGGTCGGTTAGAATCGACTAAAACGGTTTCGAGCCTGAACTAAGAATTCCGGTCGTAAGAATTCTTTGCTCTTACATTAACAAAAAAAACCTTCTGTGTTCGTTTTTTTTTTTTTTTGAAGAAGCCAAATGAATTATAAGTTTATTTATAGACACGGAGAAAACCAGCTTTTTTACTTTTTTCATAAATTTGTAAATAAATTGGATATTTTCCTCTAATGACTTTTATTTCTAAAAAAAAAAGGTGATGGGAAATTAATAATATAATTGCTCATAGAATAACTTTACATTTCCTATTAGGATATAATTATTATATTTATATTTTAAAATTGATTTAATTATAAATAAATTAATTTTTCCTTTAATTTGACAAAAAAATGACCTACTTTAATGTAAATTTTTACAATATGAGTGACAGCATTACATTATTCATAAATTTCTAAATAAATTTGATATTTTCCTCTAATGACTTTTTTTAAAAAAATGGTGATGGGAAATTAATAATATAATTACTCATGGAATAACTTTACTTTTCCTATTAGGATATAATTATTATATTTATATTTTAAAAATAATTGAATTATTAATAAATTAATTTTTTCCCTTAATTAATTTGACAAAAAACAATGGCCTACTTTAATGTAAATTTTTACCATATGAGTGAAAACATTACATTTTTCATAAATTTCTAAATAAATTTGATATTTTCCTCTAATGACTTTTTTTTTTTTTAAATGGTGATGGGAAATTAATAATATAATTAATCATGGAATAACTTTATTACTTTTACTATTAGGATATGATTACTATATTTATATTTTAAAAATAATTTAATTATTAATAAATTAATTTTTCCTTTAATTTGGCAAAAAACAATGGCCTACTATGTAAATTTTTACCACATGAGTGACAGCATTAAATTAAAATATAAAATGATACAACGAAGGTGAAATTAATGCATATATAAAATGGTGACATTATGTGCTTAGTGTTTACTTAATTTTCAATATATTTTTATTCCCTAAAAAATTATCCTAAACTCAATTTTATTCCTTATTGTTAAGTTGACTTTTATTTTTGAATGGTACGGTTTTTCGTAGGTGTATTTAGAAAATCATAAAAAAAGTTTCACCGAAAAAAATGACTTCAAAATTTTATTTCTAGGTCATGATTTTTATTACTTTTATCTTTGAATTTAACCATTTAAAAAATTCATATTTAATTCATATCATGTTAAAATATTTTAAATTTTAGGAAATAAACTTTATATGATATTTTAAATATGCACGTAAAAAACCATTAAAAAATTTAAGAGTTTAATGATAATTCAACAAGTTTAGTTTTAGAACGGATTAAAACTATGTGCAAGAAATTTTTTATGGAAACTAAAAACATAATACTAAAAATTAAGTAAGAACTAAATTTAGAAGGTTCCATTTTATAGGAACCAAAAATATATTTAATCCTAAATTTTTTTTATAATTTAAAGGAGTATCGTTTATTTTTATTTTTTAAAATATGATATAAGAAATAAAATACATATACATATTAGAACTATCAGGTTTCACACCACAAAAATACCTTTCAAAATAAAATCATTTTCTTTTGATATGGAAAATTAACTTCAACAAAAATCTCAACATAAATAATGTTTTTGGTTCCTACAAAATTATCAAAGTTTTGGTTTTGGTTCCTATAATAAAAAAAGACATGTTTTCGTCCATATAAATTTTTTTATCAATTTATGTTGGATAAGATCAAGACATTTTTATATAGGTGGTTGAAAGCGACGAATAGTACTTTAGCTTTGAACTGCCCTAGTTGGTGGTCTAGTCATATGCTTTGTTTGAGTCTTGTATAGTTTCTTTTGGTTCTTGTATTTTGACGCTATTGTAACCTTATTTAGTCTTCTTGACACGTCTTGTGCTGGGAAAACTATTTGTTTATATATATATATATATATATATATATATATATATATATATATATATATATATATATATATATATATATATATATATATATATATATATATGTCTCATTTTGACTTGTTCAAAAAAAATAAATTTATCAATTTATGTGTATGCAGTTTTCGTCTCTGCTATTTTTATTAAAAAAAAAAAAAAACAATTATCCTAAAACTTTTAAAATTTTGAATACTTTATTATATTGTCTTCCATAAAAAAAGTTATGGCATAAATCATGTTACATTCATATGAGAAGTCTCTGAATAATCAGAAAGCTCTGATGTTGCGAAACATCAAGAGGTTTTATTAATAAATTGCATATTATTTCTTACACTAATTATTTTATTTGTCAATAAAATTCACAGGTTTTATACTACTATAACTTAACCTTCTTCTTAGGCGCCATTTTTTTTGTTCATATCAAACTCCTCTGCCACATTTAAGTAGCATTGTATCGTTAGCTGCAATTCCGCCAATGACATAAAATTTTCCATCCATAAACACGGCTGAACACATTTTTCTTGCTGTTTTCATATTTTGGAGAGTTTCCCATTCTCCAGTTTCAGAGTTATAGGACTTAGCAGATTTCAAAATTTTGCCACGTCGATCAAAACCTCCGGCTAACATGCCTCCCATGGCTGGTAGAGCATCTTGGAGTATTCATCATTTTTCCTACGGACCAAGTATTTGTCAAAAGGCTATATTTATATAAATGATGATAGGGGCCATTGATTCGTCATTTCCAAAAACTAGAAGCTCGATACCAACAGCCAACGACTCATTATCTTCTAACAAAAAGTTGTCACCACAATTCAGTACATGTAAGTCCATCCATCGACCACGATTTAGATCGAATGCCTCCCATTGAATGCTCTTGAATGTATCTTTACTCTTGAGTTTGAAACATATTAGTTTATATATGAATGCATAATTGAACCTCATATACGGTTAGTCCACATTTCTCATTTGAATGCTCCCATGATACTATACGGTTAGGCGTCCTAGTGCTTAGCCAAGGTAAATAGACTATATATACTTTTTTATGGTTACAATTACAACCATATATTTTGTATTCACAAACATATCATTATTTTTATTTTTTTTGTCTTTCACCGTCAGTTTAATCTGATTCAAGGGTCGGTTCTTGCATCAAGTGGTTCCAAACCGTGGTCCTCCCTACCAAGTTTAGCATCAATCACTACTGAACCAACTGATCGGTTCAAAGATCATTATTTTTACAATGACAAAATAATTATAAATACTTACAAGCCCTTGCCACTATATGACACTGCCTAGTAAAAAAAAAACAAATAAAAATAGAAGAAAGCAAAGCAAAGAGATAAGAAGGCGCCGAGAACATTGGTGTCAATATATGTTGTCTTTGACTTTGTATTTGGTAAAAGAACAGATCAACCATTATTTATCCATATTCACCTCCACTTTCTACTCCTCCACTTAAGAAATTTATCAAACAATGCAAGAACTAATCAAGAGCTTAATTTCAATTGGTGTCACCTTTTTCTTCAATATACATGGACAAATGCAAGGAATTAATATTCTCTTCCAAAAGGTGATTATTTAGTTACATACCCTTATGATTCATTCAACGTATTGTTTCTTTCAAATCCACATTGCTTTGTATATTCATTTGATAGCATGCAATGAACAATCTAAGCCATGATTTATTTGTATGGGATCTTTTGACTTTGAATGAAATCAGTGCAATTATGGCAACACATCAAAGCCATAATTTATTTGTATGATGCTTCCTAATCAATAAAATTCTTCATTAATTGGTTTTTGATATTTTGATTCATAAATTGTTGTAGGATTGACAAGAATCTAGCTAAGCATGTTTGATTAATAGGTGAATCTTGTCAAGCATGGGAAGGCAAAAGCATTCTGATTCAAGTTGTAATAACAACCATGATCCTAAGAATAAAAGCCTATTTCATATTATTAAGTATCATCCCTTATGTCATCATTTCATACAAAAAAGATATGCAAACATGATGGGTGGTGAGGAAACAAATGATGCAGGTAAGTGCATTTCCACAATTCATCTGTTTTTTTTTTTTGTTGATAGACGAAATGACAAAGTCATTGAAAACTCACACACAAAGTGGAGTGGGCGGGGTTCGAACCTCGGTCCTGACGTCCGACACTAACAATTTCGGCATTTCTACTAGTTGAGGTAGGATTTGTGGACATTTCCACAACTCATCTTTATGCCACTTTTTTTATTCCAAAAAAAAAACCTTGGTACAAAAGAAAACTAATACAAAAACGCAAACAAAGAACACATGAAATTTGATCACTGAGTTTGGCCAATTGTGCCTACGTCCCCTTCCTTACTATATGATATGTTATAAAGATGTCATTTCCTTCAAATCTTTGCAACCTTAGCACTTAATCTTATTCGCAGGAACTTTACTTGAACAAAGGAATGAGGCCTTTTCTTGTGACAATGGGAAGAACCTAAGCCTTGCTAAGTTAAGAAACTCAAATGTAAGTTATCATTATCTTGTTAATTTTTTTTCTCCCTTTTCTACCCCTTCATTCCCCCTCATTTATTTCCTAATTTTAAAGCTAATTTTGTTTTTAAGTTAAAAAAGTATATATGCAACAATCATATAAATAATATTTGATTTGACAAGCATATACCAAACAAAAAAAATTCTTATGTATTTTTTCATAGGATATCATAGCCTGAATTCAATTGGTTTCATCTTAATGCAGAATGAGTATAATAACTTACTGAAAAATAAATAACAATAGCATCTAATTTGAAGAATGCCAGGTTGAAGAAAAGGTGACACCACATTCTTCAGTTGGAAAAAGATGTGTACAATGTGTTGATGCTACATCTAGAAGTGATTACTGGGAATGTAACTTGTGTTGCAAGCATCACCGACCAACAAAAAATGACTTGCTTGCACGAAAAGTAATAGATAAAAAGAGTTATAAAGTGGAAAGTAATGCAAGAAAACACATATTTGGTGTTTATGCTCATTTATGCAGGCATTTTGTTGGTGGCTTGGAAACAACCAACAAGAACAAAGAAATATTATTAACATTTCTTCATGATCCTGTCTTTCCTACGGTCTATCACTTCCATAAACAACATGTGCAAAGACGAAAAATGAAATTAAATAGATCCGAATCATCTCCTCTTCCTTACTCATCATCGAAAACAAAATGGAAAGGAACATTATATTGTGACAATATAACACAAGAGTCAGTTCGGCTTGAGTCCTCAAAAACAGCTTATGAACAGGTCATGCCATCAGTAACAAAAGAGAAAGTAAATGGAAATTTCAAAATGAGTGAAGGAGTTATAATAGTAAGAAATGTTAAGGTTTCTTCGGTATGTGCAAAAGGTCAAAATAGTCTTAAACAAAAAATAGAGAATGTAAGTGGAGAAAGCGAAAAAGAAAAGATTCGTGTTGGGATGGATTCGGTCATTCATAAACTTCCACAAGGTCAAAGAATATCAGATAAATTGAAAGAAGAAATTTTGAAGAAATTGACAGAACCTATTATTACGAGAGAAGTTCGATACAAGAACTCGATAAGAAGAATCATGTCTCTTCAAGAACCACTATTAAGTTATTATCAACAAGAAGAGACGCGTTCCCCATTGAGAATGTTGATACCTTTCCAAAGAATTCTTTCATTACCTGATCTTCGATCTTTTTCATATGCTTCTGTGAATGGAGATATTTCTGATTTGAGTCAAGAAAATCTTCCCATTATAGATGAAAATGATTTGGTGATTAGTAATAATGTGAAATCAGGATCAGATTGTATCAATAAGATTAATGGAAAGGTGGATTTAAGAAATTGTGAAAATTTCAGTGACCAAGATATTGATGCAAATAAAGAATACAAGGCTGCAATAGCAGCATCAGCATCAGGTATGTTGACAACATACTCTCAAACATTGTCTATTATTGATTGATATTTATACGAGTCTCGTCACATATGAAATAACTCGCATGAATCTCAGTCAATAATAATGTTGAAAAGAGTTCTAGAGATTATGTTGCTAGTACTTTTCGTATAAATAATATAGTCTCAATATTGCAATTATTGACTTGTTTTATCTAATGATGATAGATTCAATATCTAAGCTAGCACCGATCGATAGACCGGATAATATGGCTCAAAAAATGGAGATTCTAAGCAAGAAGTTGAACCATGAGATTCCTCATATTCATGTGGATACCAAATACAAAGATGAATTTAACTATGTGAAATATGTACTTGAAATATCTGGACTCACCAGTAATGAGAGCATTTCAGCATGGTATTCTAAAGACACTCCAATTGATCCATCATTATATGAAGAAATGGAAAATGATCCTAATTTTTGTGCTAATAAAGGTGATCAATGTAATCACCATGTATTGTTTGATTTAATTAATGAGACAGTGTTGGAAATTTATGGAAGGTCACATTGTTACCCTCCTATAGGGTGTCACATTCTCCATAAAGTTTGGACTCATATGAGTAAGTCATTGTGTTTGAGATCTAAAGTTGGTCAAAAAATTGATGATCATATAAGTAAAGATTTATCAAAAAGTGATGGTTGCTTCAATGTTCAATTCTATGGTGAAGATGTTGGTTTAGAGGTGGAAGAAATGATTTTTCAGGATCTATTGGTGGAAATAATGTGGGACTTTGCATGTTTATGAGACTGATGTTGAAATAATAATGTGAATTTTCTCTTAATTATGCACATTTCATTTTTAACCCCATTATTTTTAATTTAGAGGTGTGAACGATAACTATTTTTTTTTAAATCAATTAATACGTAAGATGAATTATCTTTGGCTCTCATAACCAAGTTTTCTCCATTTACATAAACCAATAAAAATTGAACTCTAACAACTTGATTAAGGTATCTAATTCTCTTACCATTTGAGCTATCTATCACTCGATGTCCTATTATTATTTTATTATTATTTAGTATCATGTTTTTCCTAAACATTTACACAAGCTATATTTTATAAACTATTAGGAAGAGAAATTAAGTAGTTTCTTATTTTTTACCATATAAATGAAAGGTATGCAAATCTGAAAATAGGAGATACTATGATAATATTATTTAGAATATTGTCAAGGGTTAACAAGGATTAATAACATTAATTAAAAACCATAGATACCAAGCCCGTCTAGCTCAGTTGGTAGAGCGCAAGGCTCTTAACCTTGTGGTCGTGGGTTCGAGCCCCACGGTGGGCGATTTTTTTATATAATTTTTTTTTCAATTAACTTTGGTCTCACATTGAAGCGCAACATTAGTTTGTGTTTTGATGGCGACTGCTAGTGACTCATCATAATCAATTCATACAGATCAGAATTCAGATTTAAACACTTGAAGTTAGTTCTACTTCACTGTATCCAACAAAATTCAAGATTGATAATGAAGTCATAATTCAAATTACTTCTACAAAATTATTGTTAACAACCTCATTTCATTAAGAAACTCATTTAAAAACTCATGCTCCGAACTTGAACCAAACAAATATTAAATAATGAGCCTTGAACATCCTCTGCATATATAAAAAAATAAGGGCTCGTTTGGCCTAGCTTATTTTTCAGCTTATTTTTCAGCTTATTCAAATAGCTTATACAATTTTTATGTATTATTATAAGTTTGTCAAGGTAGTTTTAGTTTATGATAAAATAGCTTATAAAAATATAGTTTTGACTAGTGGGAGCTTATAAAATAGCATAAAACCTAATTTATATTGCATAAGCTGTTTGTATAAACTCAAAAATAAGCTAGGGCAAACGGGCTAAGAGTGCTAACAAAACATTCTCTAATACAATAATCCCAATAAAATTTCTCTTTTCGATTGAAATTCAAAAGGATCTCACATAAATTCGATGAAACTCAAATTTTAAACCAATAGATAATAATGTGTTGAAAACACATTCTCTCATTTTTGTGTGGCAAATCACTTATCTTGACACATTAGAAATTGATTCCATGCATAAGGTAAAATACAAGATTAGCTTTTCACACTTCATTTGTATCTTCCCTCTACAATACAAAAGAAAAGGTTATACAAACAATCATTTTTGTAGCAAACTAGCAATTAATCGAGGATCAACAACACCACCTTATCTTTGTCCCAAGTAGGTTGGTTGAACCTAGCTTCATTGAACACCACCCTGTAACCACTCTAAATATACCATTTGTTGTTTTTGAAAACTAAAAAAATAGTTGTTATCCTTAAAACATAAGAATAGTTCTGTGAGGTTCTTAATGTTTATGTGAAGTTCTTAATGTTCTAGTATTAGTCCCTATAAAAGGGCAAGTTTAGAATCAAAAGTTATTTATAAGGCAAGAAGATCAAATAATAGGACCTTTTCTATCTCACACAAAATAAACTTAATAATACAATCCATGGCGAGTTCTACTGTGCACTAGTCATTTAAGTCTTGCACCATGCAAGACTTCTTTTCCACCGTTGATCAAATTACACCACAAGATATTATCATGTATGGTTTGTACTATATAAATTAATAATTCTTTTTTTTTCTTCTTTCTCTAATTTAAAAATAATAAAAAATCAGTTCTCTCTCGTCTTTTCTTCTCCCTCTATTTTCACAATGGACGACAAGTCACCTCTACGCATACCACCGCTGCCGTTTGGCTGTGTTTCGCCTGAAATCATCAACATTTAATTTCTCTCATGCTCAGAGGATTTAAAAAATTCAGATTAGAGAGATTTTAAAAATTCCCACCGCCATTTTCACTCTTATTTTCCGGCCACCATGGGTCGTGTATGGATAAACCGGACTGATCATTTGCTTTCCCTTGATATTAGCAATAAAACCCCTAAACTTACTTTATGATTGGAGAACCATCGTCAACGACCGACCACCTTGTCAAAACTTGTCTCCGCCGTGCCGGAATTAGTATTTTCGACCACCTCATTTTTTGTTGCCCACCATCATCAATCTATATATCTGCCATCATTTTCTCCTTTCTTTTATTTTAAAGTTAAATTGTTTGCTTATGGTTATGGGTATCAATGAAAACAAAGATGAATGGTATTTAATTATGCATATGTGAAATTGTAAATAGAAACAAATTTAATAAATTTAGGATAGATTTGGGATAAAGATCAAGATGCACGATAGAGTACTGATCTGAGGAAGAAGGAAAAAGAAAGTGTTGGTGAAAGAGGGCGTCATCCATCGGCAACGAAAGCAACTGCTGCTTGGTTGAGATGAAATGATCCAGGAAGAAAACAACAATCAAGTGTTTGTTGACCCACAATAAGATTCGGTGTACCCTTAAATCTAATAGTTAGGAGAAGTTGTGCACCATGCAAGACTTATCTTGCTATTTCACATTAGACAAAGCCTACAATCCATATATAAAAGGAAGCTAGAAGATTGTTAATATCACACCTGAATTGTGTGTCTCTCCGGTGCTAATATCCATACTGAAATCCGTGCTACAATGCGGTAATTTGAAACTCCAGTTACAAAAAAGCTTTATTCTCTGCACAATATCTGGCTCATGGCATTATTATGCTCTGGCTCATCACTTTTCCTAAGATTACACTAAAGGATACCCATAAATAAAATCAAAGAACTACAATTTCTATATGGAAGACGTCGTGAACAGAGTTTTGGTCCACATTTCTAGGTCTATAAGATACAAAATGTATGAAGCACCGACATAGACACAAACACAATACTGATACTGACATGTTGACACCGGTAATAATTTCAAGTCATTCAATAACTTTCTGCAAGACTCATTTGCAATAGAATACATTTGAATTAAACTCCAGCAAGAGTATGTGATACCTTGAGCTTTCCATTTACAAGAATATCATAAGTAGTATCATCAGGCACAAGACCTTTATCAAGCATCTCATCATGCAGTCTAAAAGCCTCTTGCAGATTGCCCTCCCTAAAATTTCCAGCAATTAAAATGTTATAAACAAGAACTGAAGGAGTTATATTATTCCGATCCATCTCCTTTAGAATCTTGCTTGCATTTTCTAGTTGACCATGATCACAGAGTCCTTTTATTAGAGCTGTATACATGACAGTATCAGGCACGATACCCTTGGAAAGCATCTCTGAGTAAAGATCTAAAGCAAAACTCAATTTGCCTTCTTTCAAAAGCCCACTGATCAATGTGGTGTATATCTGCAAATCACATGGAATGTTATTCATTATCATTTTCTGGTGCAAGTTAAGTGCTGCTTCCATATTATTCAAATGTCGGAAGCCGCTAATCATGCTGTTATAAACAACTGCATTAGGAGTCAAACCAACATCCAAAAGTTCAGTGAAGAATTTGCTTGCACTTTCCATGTCTTGCATTTTACATAAACCATCAATGAGAACACCATATTCAATAACATCTAGTTCCATACCCTTGTGTTTCATATCATTATGCATTTCCAAAGCACGATCAATCTTATTACATTTGCAAAATCCATTAATCAAACTAGTATAAGTGATAATATTAGGAGAAATTCCCTTTTCGCACATCTCCCGGTAGGCAGCAAGTGCAGAATCAATTTCACCTTCCTTGACAAATCCATCTATGATGCTATTATAAGTAATGACGGTGGGAACAAAACCTTTCTTGATAAAATCGTTCAACTTGTCCTGTGTCTTAGACACCTGGCCGGTCTTACACAAAGCATTTATAACGGTGTTCACTGTGTGGTCTGGAGGCGCAATATTTGCAGCCATCATTTGCTCAAACACAGCAAAGCCTCTCTCTGAATCACCCATTTTGAAAAAACCATCTATTAAAAGAGTGTATGTGATAGCATTTGGTTTCAAACCCCTTTCAAGAATATTATTCAACACACTATAGGCATCGTCCATGCAACCCTTTTTGCAGTGACCAAGTATTAAGTGGTTGTAAGAAACTAATGAAGGTGTAATACCCTTACTCATCCTCTTGTCCAATAAATTACAAGCCTCATTAACCTTTCCCATTTCACAGAGCCACAATAAAAGAATGTTATTTGTGATACCAAGTTCAACTGCCTCATCAAGCAATCCGTATGCATTTTCGAGCAAATCAAGCAATCCATTTTCGACCAAATTCTGTTTCCAGAATCCTTTCAACAGAAAATTTACAATTGCGGCAGTAGGCTGGATTCCCGAGAGTTTCATTTGGGTGTAAAGTTCACATGCCTTCTCCATATTCCCAATCTTTGAGCAGTAATTGATCAAAAGTGAGAACATACCCTTATTAGGAACAACACCACCCTCAACAATCTCATCAAACAACTGCAGCGCAAGATTCACATCTCCTCGCACACAATGCCCTTTCATCAAGCTAGATGCAACAACTAAGTTAGTACGGCTCACCATCTCATCCTTAAGCCTCAATGCCTCCGCAACATTTCCCAGCTTAACACAAGCAAGACTAACAGCAGTATACGTACCCTCACACGGCACCCACCCCAACTCTCTCATCTCCTTCAACAACTCACACGCCAAATTCAAGTCCAGCCGATTACAAGCCACCTGAACAACAATGCTATATGAAGCTGCATTAAGCTTCAACCCTCTAACCTTAGCCTCCTCGTAAAACTTCTCAGCCTCCTCAAATTTCCCCTCATTCAAACACGCATGCATAAGTAAATGTAAAGTGTAAAAATCATTACCTATACCTCTCTCAACCATTTCATCATACAATTCGCGTGCATCACTAATCATGTTCCTCCTAACCATAGCAGTCAAAAGCGTCCTAACAATCGAAATCCGAGGATACACATCATGCTCTAACATAGTTCTAAAACACTCAACAGCATCTGTAATCTTATCAACTTCAACAAAATTTCTCAAAAAATGGTTAAAAACCCGCAAATCCGATTCAAAACCATACCTTCCTGAACACTCCAACAACTGTTCCACAATTACTTTTGCACAAGGAATAGCATTACCAGAAACATAGTTGTAAACCAACAATTGAACATAACCGTGAGTTTCTTGATTTGAAGATAGAATCTGAAGCAATAAACAGAAAACATCAACGGTTTTAACAAACCCTCGTCTTCTTTCAACATTTTGGAAGAATTTAAGAGCTGATTTGGGTTTGGACTTATAGCGTAAGAGGGTGTTCAAGCTTTTATTTTGAGAACTGGGTTTGGAGGATTGAGATTTAGTTGAAATAATTTTCTCGGGTAAATTAGGGGATGAAATAATTTTCTCGGGTAAATTAGGGGATGAAATAATTTTCTCGGGAAAATGCTGTGTTGGTGGGGTAGTGGTGGAGAGTTGTGAAAATGGTCGAAGATTCTTCGGAGGGATTAAGGTAAAAATTTTGTTGGGAAACTTCATTCGCATTTCGACAAAAAAAAAAGGTAACAATGGCTAAAAAAATTTGATGTTTTTCAGAAAAAATAATGATTCATTTTCATTGGTTGTTTGAATGCATGAACTTGAATCATTCACTGACACATTAGGGATGGTGAAGAGATGGTGGTGATGAGTTATTCATTTTTCAACACGGCGGTCAACGGCGGGGAGAGTGAAGTGTGGTGGAGATGGATTCTTCCTTGCGAATATTTTTGTCTTCAAATAATTTCATGGGGGTAAAAGAAAGATTTGATTTTAACTTTAATTCAAAATATTTCTATGAAGGGTGAGGGGACAACAAAAATTAGATTTTTATAAAGTTGACTAATTATAGTATAACTTGAGTTCGCAATTTAAATAACAAACTACGGAGTATATTTTTTTAGATGTTGTATTTTTACGCGCTCAATACTTTAACTTGTGAGAAAGTTAAAATTACAATGACCCATTCTAATTTTGTAAAATCTTTGTAAAACTAAAAACTACAAGGTGTAATTTTTGAAAATTACAATAATATCATCATAATACCAAAAATACCCAAAAACATCTTATGACAATTGACCAATAGAGTAATTAATTAAAATTAAAATTGAATAAAGAACACAAACTAATATGGGCCCACCAAACCATATCTCTTTTCATTTCACTTTGAAACATCAACAACAACAACTCAAACCACCACTTTCTATCTCACTTTGTTTCTCAACTTAACTATTTAATTTCTTCTTCCAACATTTTCCTTCTCACTCATGTTCTTCCCTCACTTGTAAACTCATGGCTATTGCCACTACACACAAGTGGCTCCCAAACATCCTTGTACCTCATGTTTCAAAGAGACAACAACAACAATATCATCAACAATCTATGTATTTTATCCACCGCAACCATGTATGTTATGTTATGTTATGCAAACTACTCTCACTTTTTGTTCTTTCATTTTTATTTATTTTTTTGTCATGACCTTCATTTTATCCTTTAGATGTGGTGTAACAATTCTAATGTACTGTACATAAGAGTTTTTCTTTTTAACTATTTTCTTGTTAAATTTAAGGTTTTTTTTTTTAATATATTCAAGATAATTACACATAAATAAAAAAAAAAAAAAAACCCTTTCTGCGTGTTATTTGGATAATCTTTCGAAAAATATGTTTTTGTTAATACTCACTCTGATACATTTTATAAGAAAATTTCAATTGTTTATTGCATAATTAATATTAATGTATCTGGACTAGAAAAATGAAATTTACTTATAAAATGTCACAAATGTCACAATTTTTTAGAGAAGAGTCGTGTTATTAACTCTCTCGGCACCACATTAGGTTGAGAAGTGTGACTTGTGGTATTAAGTTAGGCCTCGTTTGTTATCGGAAAATGTTCTCTAACAATTGAGTGGACTAATTACAAAAATGTGACATTGTATTTAATCTGTTTAACATGTTAACCTGTTACTAAATATAAGTCTCTCTAGGAAGTCTAAAAATATAAACCCATTTTTCAAATTACTAGATTTAGCTGTATGTTAAATTGACTTATTTGAGCTTATTACTATCATAAGTACTTGTGGGACTGTGATTAGGAGAGCTTATGACATGTCCGTAAGTTTTTTTTAGCTCATTTCCATAAGCTCTCTAAGATGGCTTGTGAAACAACTTATAATTTACATGAAAACAATTTGACTTTATTTTGTTGTAGAAATAACTTAAACATAAACACACATATTACAAATATTTTTGCCATAAGCTTCTAATTAAGCTGAATTTGCTTAATTAGAAAGTGGATTTAGATTACCAAGTACCAACTTTGAAAGTAAATTTGCTTACTCTAAAGTGCTAAATCTTGATTCTATATTTTGTTCCGTGTCTTAAAGTTTAATAGTCTATTCAATTTTTGTTTGTTCAGAGACCAATGTGTAAGGGATGCTACCTTTCAATGAATGGTAGCAAAGAAGGAGAAAATAAAAGAAAAGCAACAGAACCAGTTGGAACCATAGAAACGCGAACATTATCACCAGTAGCATCAACTGCAATGGCTATGTACAGTCTCAAAATGGCAATTTCAGAGATGAAAGAAGACTCTCCATTTTGTACATCATCTGGTATAGTGAGAGTCGAGGTTCCTATCGAGGAGCAAGTCGAAGCCATTGATTGGCTTCATTCACAAAGCCACCTTCTGCTTCCTAGATGCTACTTCTCTGGTAGGAAACAAAAACCTGTCCCTGGAAATTTGGTTAGCATTGCCGGTGTCGGTTCTGCTGTTTTCTTTTCTCAGCCACAGCCCTTTTCTCATTTGGATTGGATGTCTATACGGAGGTAATTCATCTTGGTTCCTTGAAAATTTTCAGCTTTAAAGTTTGCTTTTTCTTATAATTTGGGCTCAACCCTTAGAAACCGACTTGTAAGGTAAAGAATGTTGAAAAATGGATTGTTTTACTCTGTAGGTTTCTTTCTGAGAGATGCCCTTTAATTCGTGCATATGGAGCTATCCGATTCAATGCAAAATCTAGAGTTTCATCCGAGTGGCTCGCTTTTGGTTCTTTCTACTTCATGATTCCTCAGGTGCATACATTGTGTTATTTCCAAAAAAAAAAACTAATTTGCTATTCCGTGTATGTTACTGTGTTAGTATTTATAGCATTGACAGCCAGAGATACCTAGCCGAAAAAAATTGACAGGTTGAGTTTAATGAGCTTGAAGGAGGATCAATGCTTACCATTACTATTGCTTGGGATAATGCTCTTTCTTGGTCATGGGAAAATGCAATCAGTGCACTTCAAGAAACACTTTGCAAAGTGAGTGTAAATTGATTGTGTCTTATAGATTATTAGGAGGAAGATTTGTTGAAATAATTGAGATACTTTTTACCATGTCTCTATTGTAGTTTTACGTTGAGTACTTTTATTTTCAATGCATGATCAAACATTGTTAATAGATTTAGTTGAGGGGTTAACCATACATCTTTTTGCTGCAGGTTTCTTCTTCCATTGTGAAGTATCCTAAGCAAGCTCCTCCAACATTGATACTAAGCAGCCATAACATTCCTAGTAAAGTAGATTGGAATGTTGCTGTTGATAGAGCTTTGCAGATGATAGGGCGAAATGATTCTTCTCTGTCTAAGGTAAACTACATCTCAATCATGCTTCTTCTTTTTTGTCCAAATTTTTTCTCTCCTGCTTCTTTATTAGCTTTTGTATTGTTCCTTGTGTTACAAGAAACCATTTGAAAAGCTCAATTTCTTCTGTCATGTTGCACACTCAGGTTGTGCTAGCACGGAGTACTAGAGTAGTGCCTACTGCTAATATCGATCCTCTAACGTGGTTAGCTTGCTTAAAGGTATTGGACTCTTCTTTCTTCTTATGTTTCCATCAAATTGTTCGGTGTTATCTTAATAATAAGCAGCAGCAGGTTTGTGATGTCTTGTTCAAAACTATTGTAGGTTGAAGGTGGAAATGCTTACCAGTTTTTCCTTCAGCCGCCTAATGCACCAGCATTTATTGGAAACACAGTAAGTATAGCATGTATGTGACTAGGAAGATTTTCATATTTTTCTGTAAGGTATGACTCGTAGTTTACTGATAAGTAGGTAGAGTTCAGTGAGAAACGTAGGCACAATTGGCCGAACTCTGTGATCAAATCTTTTGTTTACTATTTCAAGATATGCTGAAATATCGAAAAAAATATATACATGAAATGTATTTCGTATGATACTTTAAGTTACTATATAATTATGTTTTATAAATTTTGGTCAAAATAGCATAATTTTGTTTATCTTAAAAGTAATCATCAGGTGGACAGCATTTCTTGAAACTGTATTCTGAATTAAATCAGCAATGATACATTTTTCTCCTATGTTTCCATTTTAATTTTTATGAACTTGATGAATAGCCAGAGCAACTATTTCACAGAAAATGGCTACATATCACTAGTGAGGCTTTGGCCGGAACCCGTGCTAGAGGAGTGTCACTAGAACTAGACCATCAAATTGAACTTGACCTACTTACCAGGTTTACCTTATTGCATAGGGCGTTGTTTTAAAAACTGTTGTTTAATGCTTGTTTTCACTGATGCTTGTGATTTTTTCTTATTGTTTTCTGTTTGATTTTGGTCATACAGTCCGAAGGACGACATCGAGTTTACTATAGTAAGAGAGACCATAAGAAGAAAATTAGAGGCAAGTTTATTTTATCAATATGCTGTTTCATTTTAGACCTTCCAAGCTTAATCTGAGGATGAACCCTTTATCTACGCGCGTGTTTTGGCAGGTAGTCTGCGAAAAAGTTACAATTGATCCAAAGAAAATGATTAGAAAACTACCGAGGATCCAACATTTATTTGCTCAATTAACTGGCAGGTTAAGAAGCGAAGAGGATGAGGTAACCATGATACAGTTTAAGTTAGAAAGAGGCTCAATCTTTACAAACGAAGTAACTTTATTAAATTCATACCGTATAACTAAGGTGTTAAAATTTGTCTTTTTTCTCTATCTTTTTTTTAGTTTGAAATTTTGTCATCACTTCATCCAAGTCCCGCAGTTTGTGGATTTCCAACAGAAGAGGCACAAAATTTAATTGCAGAAACAGGTACGTTCATTTTGGATACGTTGTTGTTTCTGATTCAAACAAGTAAACTGTTCTTACTTTGAAACATGGTGTTCTCAGAAGTGTTTGATCGAGGGATGTATGCTGGACCTGTTGGTTGGTTTGGAGGAGGAGAGAGCGAGTTTGCCGTTGGCATCAGGTCAGCATTGGTGGAAAAGGTTAGATATATAATATTTTTAATGTCACATTCAGTTTGCATAGTTGAAATTTTAAGAAAATTTTGATCCCGACACTCTTCGAATACTATTAACAAAGTTTGATCATTCAGGAACATTAATTTCTTTTCTAAATTACTTCCTTGTCATTATATTAGTAAATATCTCGGAGACTGTAAACCAAAAAAAATATCTCGGAGACTATGAAATATCCTATTTTGAAAATTTCCCCTCTTAGGTTAGTCGAACGGTTTGTACAAATGAATGAAAATTTTTCCTCTTCTGTTGAAATTGATAGTTTAGCTTATGACAAACCCCTTTAGTCCCTTTGGCAAAATTATCGCAGAAAATAACGGTTTGCTCAAATTCTGTTAGACAACTGTGCTATAGCTGAAATTTGTCATTTTGTACTAAACAGTGTATAACGGAAAAATAGTAATTTGTTCTAATTCGGCTACATTATAGTGCTATAGATGCTATTTAACAACACCGCATGATGAATCATAACATGAGCATGTTTTTTATATAGGAACTAGGTGCTTTGATATATGCCGGAACAGGAATAGTCGAAGGAAGCAATTCATACTTGGAGTGGGACGAGCTAGAACTCAAGACATCTCAGGTGCGTTTATCAGTGCATGCACCTACCATTCACCACAAACGATTGCTAGCAAGTTTGTAATTCTACTTTGTTTCCTACAATGTTGCCAAATAGCGGCAACAGCGTAGCAGACTTTGGAAAAATCGCTATAATTATGAGATACACAATTCAGTACAAAGTCTTATAAGTCACTTTTGTGGTGCTATAGCACTGCAGCATAGCGAAATTTGAACAAAGTACTATTTTCTGTGATATGCGATTGACAACACTGATTTCTGAGCATATTTTATATGATACTAAATGTATGTATGTATATTTGTTTTGTAGTTCACCAAGTTGCTTAAACTGGACTTACCTCTCAAACAAAAAGTAGACTGTAAATGAGTTCCATGAACCATAAGATCGGCAGTGTTAATGATTATTTATGCAGATAAACTTCTTTGATAGTCTTTTGATCTGTTCCATTTATATGATTTTATGTAATATATGTAGAGCTTAAAATATTAATTATATAGTTCATTTTGTACTCAAATATTTATGTAACATTCTAAAATAAATTAAATAAAATTTTGATGTCTAGCTTCAAAGGTAAGAAATGATAGGCCATGAACGGTGATTGATGGCTTTTCTTTTTCCTATATCATTCGTTTACCTTTTTCTTTTTGTTTCTTTTCTAATAAGCATTTATGACAGAATATAAGATACAAAATTGTTGATTATTCGAATCTAACCAAAGATTAATTATAGGTAGTTTATTTTCATAAAGTGAGAACATTATTTCAGTGCCTATTGTAAATCTTAGTCACAGCTTCCACGTGATCAATTAGGCGAAGCCACAAATTCATTTTTAGTTAAGGAACCTCGTATAATATTTGAATTTATATAATTTATCTTTTTAAAATATGAAATATATATTTTTTAATATAAGTTTTTTTTACTAGTGTTCCTAAAACACTAGTTAACATGACACTTTCTTTATAGATGAGTGGTTAAGTGGTCACGAGATACTTTGTATCTCAATCATATATATTATTTATTCTCACATTCCAAGATTCATTATAATACATGAAAAGTGAGAGAAATATGTATTTGGTGGGTATCGTGTATATAATTGTTGGAGTTCTTTGTGATTGAAATGCATGACTCTAGTCGTATTTTGTTTTTGGTAGAGACTCTAGTCATATTTAATTCATGAAAATAAAAAATAAAAAAAAATTGTGATTTATCTAATATTTAAGTTTTATTTTAATTTAAAATTAATAATATAAATATTTTTTATATATTTTCTTTAATTTTTTATGAGATATATTTTCTTTAATTAACATTCTTAACACTTAAATTTATAAATTAAAAGTGAAATTATCAATTTTAGATTAAGTTCAAAATTAAATTATCGATTTCAAATTTCACATCTACCAATGATAGTGAATGTCAGACAAATTAATTGGTTAACATTCATTAACCGTCTTGACAAGTGAGCACGCGCACGACAACCCCATAGTTGACATTAACAAATATCCGCACTTCGCTTTATCCGTTCCAACTAATTCTATCCGACGTCCACCTAATAGTGCACTGCTTCTCTAAAAGTATTTCCTTGTAATAGACTATTTCCCTCAAATAACTAGTTTTATTTTTATCATTAGTTTACATTGCCTTAATGTACTCTAGTTAGGTTCCATTCTTTTGGACCTTTGTTTTCATGTTTTGTAACAGTGCCCTACTGTAAATGGTTAATTTCCGTAAAAGCTTTAGGTTGAATTAATGAAATCTTCTTGTTTCTTAATGCATTAAGAATTACTTATTCCATTCTTCATAGTGTAATTGACTGATGGTTGAGTGATTATGCTTTATTATAGTGTCCATTAATTTTCTCCTATAGATTCTGAAATATGCATTGTTGTTCATGAGCCATGTCTAAAGTATTGGTAAATTAGAGTAGAGTTACAACTATTGGCTTTAGTTTAATAATTAATAACACTAATTCTATCTGTGATAAGAGATCTTGATTATGACTTTTAATAATTCAGTAGTACGTACCAACAGGTTATTGTATAACAAAGTTCATGCTTCCATATTTAGTTACATATTTGTTACATTGTTCATGTTCATATTTGTTAACATTAGATCTCTTTTTGCTGCAGGTTTCTTCTTCCATTGTGAAGTTTCCTAAGCAGCCATAATATTCCTAGTAAAGTAGATTGGAATCTTGCTGTTAATATAGCTTTGCAGATGATAGAGCAGAATGATTCTTTGCTTTCCAAGGTAAACTACATATCAATCATGCTGCTTATTTTGTCCAAATTTTTTCTATCTTGCTTCTACTTTATTAACTTTTGTATAATTCCTTGTGTTGCAAGAAACCATTTGAAAAGCTCAATTTCTTCTGTCATATTGGGAACTCGCAGTAGTGTCTACTAGCTCTCTTAAAGGTATTGGGCTTTGGCCTATTTACCAGGTTTACTTTGTTTCGCAAGACTTTAGTTGTAAAAACTGGTTGTTTTATAGTAAAAGAGATCATAATTAAGAAGAAAATTGGAGGTATGTTTATTTTTGTAATTTTGAGTTGTTAGCATGTACTGCTTCTGTTGAAGTGTATACTTTTCAGTTTGCATAGGTTGAATTTTTCATAATGTCTCCACAGTCTTGAAATTTGGGTTGAACCTAATTCATCCTCACAAAATAGACTTGTAAATTGAGGGATTTCCGCCACTTATAAGCACAACTTAGGCCATATCTCCTCACAATAAAGGTTGCAATGAAGGTGCCCAATTAAGGTGGCTATGAGCAGACTGTAATTAAGAATAGTGGCCACATTTGGAATTCACACTTCACAAATTATGAGTCTTATTTGCTTCTTCGATTTTTATTATCTATCATTATTTGTTGGTATTTCAGATGGGGTTGCTTTGGATCTTAGTATATGAATTCATCTTTAATTATGTCGAAAAAGTACTGTAGGCTCTAATGAACTTTTCGTTGTGAAGGTAAACCATGAATGGATGTAAGGCCCCTTTGTCAGAACTCAAACATTCATATATGCTGCTGATGTTAACTCTAATATAAACTTCACTACTATTTATGAACTTTGTGCAGCTTAGCACACAAGCATGTTGATCAAAATGGAAATCTTCTCAATCCTCTACTCAGCATCATCTAGCACTTGAAGTAATCAGCTTGGTTGGTATGGCATCAAATTGTTCATCTATCTCTAGAACTTAACTCAAATGTGATTGATATTGATTGCGAAGGCAGGTATGTCTTTATTCTATTAGACTAAGATGAGTTTTCTCACTTATTATAAGTCTGACATTTTAGGTTCAATGTGCTAGATATCTTAACCTGCCTGCATCTCTTATATTTGTGTAATTAGAACAAGTATTGCAATTGTGTTACTGATGTTTTTAACCATGATGGGGGCGTGCAGGTTCTTTGTGGATGATTATGTCCCCATAAGGGTGTTCAAGAAGCGAGGATGAGAAGTCAACGAGCCAACGACCACCACACCCTACTCAGAGGAAGATACTATGCTCAAAATCAAATACAAGTTTTCAGAGGAAGAATGAGAATGAATTGAAAGGAAATGATAATGTGATTGACCCTAAAAGCTACAAGGAAGAATGTGAGTTCACACATAGATAACTTGTGGAACAAGCAACAGTTGTAACTAACTTGCCTAGTCGGCAAATTTGTTCGAGTACTCACGCCAAATCCTAACTAAATGGTAGCTTGTAATCTCGTGCAACTGTGCTTAGCTTTCTTTTCTTGCATCCTTTCTCAACTATAAATTAATGTAATTGTATTGATCTATTTTCATCCATAAGATAGAATTCATATTGCTCTATTTTTTTCTCTTAAGAATTTTTCTTCTTCTCCATAATATCAATCAATTATAATGTATATACGAGAGTGCGATGCGCACATTCACATCGATCGCTGCCTTATGGCATCTTCAATTGTGATATTGTCGGTCAGTGAGTAGGATTTGATTTCATCACTGTGTATGCCACAATATTTTTCACTTCCATTTTGGTCAATTGTGATTTGCTTGGAATTGAAAATTTATTGAAAACAAAAACTGATTGGTTTGAAAAAGGAAGGATGACCTAAAAAGAAAATGGATTATGTGTGACGCGATTACTCACTTGAACCATTGAATTTAGAATTGATAGACATGATTTCTAATTCATTTAAATGACTTGTAAGTTGAACCGTCTGATTCTCAATCAACAACTGATATTAACTACGACAGGAAACTATATGCTTTTTTAAATACAAAAATCGAGATTCCTAAAAAAATGCATACAAATCATTCATATTTCATTTTAATCTTTTAAAATGATATGATTAAATCAAAATTCATTCTTTATTTTAGGTTTCCTATTAACTTACTATAAATAAGTAAACAACAAAAAAGAAACCCAAAAGGGGA
Source organism: Trifolium pratense (assembly GCF_020283565.1). Classification (NCBI taxonomy): domain Eukaryota; kingdom Viridiplantae; phylum Streptophyta; class Magnoliopsida; order Fabales; family Fabaceae; genus Trifolium; species Trifolium pratense. The sequence continues at coordinate 8,476,171 of NC_060062.1, read as the reverse complement.
AAAAGATAAAAATAAAATATAATAAAATAACATAACAGCCCTCCCTTTACATTGCTTCAATCAACAATTTCAATATTCAATTCAATAAAGTAAGTAAAACTAAAAAAACATTATAGTATCATGAATTTAATTAAATTAAATTTAATTCATTAATTTATTTGTTGAAACAAACACAACACAAGTAAGCAAAACACCAAACCAAACCAAACCAAACCAAACCAACAACCTTCTCTTTAATTCATTCTCACGAAAACGCCGTCGTTTTGATAACGCCGGCGAAATGGCCGAGAAAGCGAAGCCGCAACAACAACAGCGCTTCGCGTTCTCGCTTCCGGTAACCGTCGTCGTTTCATCAATCGTTTACATTTACATTTCCACCATCTTCGTTTTCATTGATCGATGGTTTGGTCTTTTCTCTTCACCTGGAATCGCAAACGCCGTCGTTTTCACCGCTATCGCTTCGATGTGTATCTTTTCTTACCGCACCGCTATTTCCACGGATCCGGGTCGGGTTCCGTCTACTTATACACCTGATATTGAAGATAATCAAACCCCTATGCATGAGATCAAACGCAAGGTAACAACAACAACACTTCAAAATTGTCATAAAAAATTAATATTTTCAATTATTTAATAGTTATCATTGATTGATTGAATTTGTAAGTAGATATATCAATTAAATCCATTTGTTTTTTAGTTTTAGATAAATTTCATTTTTTTTAAAATTTTTTTAACTTTTATTAATTATATTAATTAATAAAGTGACATTTTGAGAATTTAGCTGATTTTTTTGTTCTTTTCATAATGATAGGAAAAAAGTGACATTTTGTTTCTGTTGTTGAGGAAAAGTGACATTTTTTTTCTTCATAATGATAGGAAAAAACTGACATTTTGCTTCAGTAGGAATTTTAGACACAGTATGAGGAAAGGGCTGCATTTTTAATTTTGGGGGGGAATGCTTCTTCTTTGGCTGGATAGTTAAGCGATATTAATGTTGTCTTGATCGGGTTTTGGGGTCTTAGTAGCGTTGCACTCACTTCATAATTATAATTGTTAATATTGTAGAAAATAGATGTTGAATCCGACTTATGTGCACACACTTGCAGTTGCGTTGTGAAGATATTGAAAACCTTGATATTGTAGCCACATAATTGGCGCCGCCACATAATTGGCGCCAATCCCCTGAAATGCTGTTGTCGTATAGCGGGCAGGGGTATGGACACACGATTGAAGTTTAGGGACATTTAAAAAAATCTGAAGCTACTTTCTGTTTGTTTACTATCTAAAAAATCAATTTTTTTTTTTTTAAATGTGAAGCTCCTACATGGCTACACCTAAGTTCCTTGTTATTCAAGAGAAATAGATTTTATAAAAGCTATTAGGATTAGCTTTTCATTTCAAGGCTAAAAATGATTATTTTAACAAAATGATTTTCCAAAAAAGTGATTTTTTAAAAAGATAAAAGTGATTTTTTTTAAAAAAAAATAGAATTTTTCTTAAAAAAACCCTGTAACAAACACACCCAAAATCATCTTCATAACTAATTGTAAAAAACAAAGGCAACTATAAGTTGAGGGCATATTCGGGGTTTTGACATAAGCTTCACTATAGTGGCTACTAGCCGTTACTAAAAAACGCAACACAATGGGGTTTCACTTAGCACCTACAACCTTATGGTTGGGCAGAGAGAATCTTTTCTTCTCTGAGGAGCAATAACTCGGGTTAGAGGGGACTTTCCTTCTGTAATCCATCATGAAAAGATTCGCTCTGCCCAACCATAAGGTCGTAACTGAAAAAAGATCCAGAATCCTTCTTCACACTCCCGTTGTCTGTCTTATATAAAGACTGAATCACCAAGATTCCCCTCGCTACAAATGCGGTAACAATATTCTCGCTCACTAACTATCTCTCTTGACCTCAATCTATTTCTTATAGAATATACCTATGTGTCCTATCAGGTATGCCAAAAATCATCCAAAATAGATTAAGGTTATTACATGCTAATGTATATATGTATGAGTAAATTACCTATACAATTTGACGGGGTACCTAGTACACAATATTTATATTTATTAAAATATAATTATAATTTCAATTTTAAATTAAACAAATAAAATTATTCCAAACGTAATATTAATCTGTACTTAAAAATATATGAATTTTTTGTTCTGAAAGTTTATTGTAACATATACTCAATCTTCAAATGTAATATATGTGTTTTTTTTATTAATTTAATTTAGTTAAATAGTTGAGTTGCAGTTGTATTGATAATCAATGTTTCATTATATAATTAATTAAAGTGTTAGTAGGTAATGGGCATGACTACTCATACTAGTACAGGACAGATATTTAAATTGTTGCTCACACTAGTATAAGACAGACAGTATAAACCATATTTTTTGGTTTTCTCTGTTTCCTAGGCCAATATGATGTAAAAGAGAAGGTTTTGTGCCGATTTTCATCTTTTTGTGAAGAGACATTTTGTTTATTTGCAGTTACTTAGTACTTACAGATCATATGCATTTCGACACCTGTGTCTGAGTTTAATGCTTTTGGTTCCATCGTTTTTTTTAGCTTTAGTAGTTTAGGGGCCTCATCTCCTAGGTTATTCATCTTATACAATTATCCTGGTTATGCATGTGCTGCTTTAAGACCTGACCCTTTTTAAGATACCCTTTACTCTCTCTTTGCAACAACAACCAACACAATCAAACCTTTCTCACTAGTACAATAGATGGCACTATAAAGCCTTGTCTTGTAGTAAGTTTAAAAGATAGCCTATTTATCTTTAAATCTCTCTCAATGTTGTCAAATAGTGACTATAACGTGACAGAATTTGAACAAATCACTATGTTCCACGAAATGCTATTTAGTACAAAGTGTTATCAATTGCGTCATTTCTACCACTACTTTTTGCGACCTGCAATTGACAACACTGATCTCCGTTAAAAGTTTAACCTATAATTTTCCTTGGTTACTCTTTAATTCTAACTATTGTACTATCTTCCATCTAGTCCATCCTCCTTAGCAGTGTTTCTACCAGTTTCTGGAATTTAAGATTAAGTTGAGAGTTTTGTTACTATTCTATGCTGATCAAAAACATTTTTTTGTGTCCTTCATTCAATCATATTAGTAAGAGGTGGCTTATTTTATATAACATTCTTTTTCGTTGCCAATCACGTGGCTGAAAAGGAAAAATATATTTATGATCTTTCAATGATTCCCATAAATATGTGATTGTCTATTAATGTTGAACATCATGAAAATTAACTTTCATGTACTTTTTTTTGGAATTGTAAGCAGGGTGGAGATTTGCGATATTGCCAAAAATGTTCTCATTATAAGCCTCCCCGTGCACATCATTGCCGGGTTTGTAAAAGATGTGTTCTACGTATGGTATGCATGATCTAAATCATGAATCGAGGTTATCTTTGATTTTTTGGATAATGACAAAAAGTGTTTTCTATTGGTTGTAAGGATCACCATTGCATTTGGATAAATAACTGTGTCGGTCATGCAAACTACAAGATCTTCTTCATTTTTGTCATGTATGCTGTAGTTGCATGCATTTACTCCATGGTATGTTCGTTTATTTTATTATCTGCATAAGTTAGTTTTAATAATAGTTATCAATTTCCTACCAGGTTGTAGTTGCATGAATGAAATCTGTGGCCTGATTTAGTTTTCTATTCCTTTTGGTATTTTTCATGGTGTGATGCTAAGTTTGATAGTTCTTGTGTTGATAATCTTTTTCGTTCAATATTGCTTAAATTTGTAGGTCTTACTTGTTGGTAGTCTAACTTATGATGGTTTATCGGATGAAGAGAAAAACGGCGGCTCTTTCAGAACTGTATATGTATGTTCTACTAAAAACAATTATGTATTTGTTTCAGTGAAGTAAAAAAATAAAAATTTCTCATGAAGTTAACTTTTTTGCAGGTTGTTTCTGGGATCTTACTAGTCCCCTTATCTATAGCATTATGTGTTCTTATAGGATGGCATATTTATCTCATCCTACATAACAATACCACAATAGAGGTTATTAATTGCTTTTAATTCAAAAATGTTATTTTATTTGACCAGACTGATTTCGACTTTCTCAAATAGGCAGTTGTGTTGGCAGTATTATGAAGGAGTGAGGGCTTTGTGGCTTCAAGAGAAGGGTGGGAGTATCTATAAACATCCATATGACCTTGGCCCATATGAGAATTTGACATCGGTAAGAATTGAAGATTAGAATATGATTGAATTTAGCTATAAGGATATCGATACAATACAGCAACTAAGGTTGGCTAACTCTTGGAGTATATGAACGGCTATGTAAGGATATCGATATCATACATATTAACTAACTCTCGGAATATATATTCATGAACGGCTATGTAATTAACAATTGTAGAAAGTCTATGCCGGTTAAATGAAACTGATTATGTGAAACTATATGTTTAGACTTACTGAAACTATATGTTTGCATCTCTTTATCAGTGAATTTATCAATTATTAGAATTTGCAATTTTATCCCCCCCTTATTTTTCATTTTCTTTTATTTCAAAGCAAACTTAGAAGCTATATCTACAAAATGTGAGTCTGAGCTTCTGTTTTATTTTGTTGCAGGTTTTGGGACCGAATATCCTTAGCTGGCTGTGGCCAACGGCAAACCATATAGGTTCTGGACTTCGGTTCCGCACTGTCTATGATCTCTCAAAAGCTGCATCAACATCGAAATGAGTTTTCACATTCCTTTGCAGTGGTATATTAACATTTGTTGAGAAGAAAAATTATGTGATGACACTGCTGAATGACTGGTAAGGTGCTATCTGCTATCCCAAATTCGAAATATATAGATTAGCCTTTTCACAATTGCTGAAGTGTAGGTGTTGAAGAGCTGTATGCTGCATATACCTGAGGCAATTATGTAATGTATATGCTCATAAGGATATCGATAACATACAGTTTTTTCTTTCTCTGTTTTTTTTAACCGTTTGTTAGACATAGAATAGGCTTCTTTTCCTCCGCTCCCCATCTTCCGGTCTTGTTAGGTTTTGGATGATGTCGGGTTACAACTGTAGAGTTTTGTTGATAAAACTAATGTACAAAGAAACCAGCTCATCAAAGTGCTGTGCTGTCAAGGCATTGCTTAACCATTGTGAAAAGTTGTATTTTAGAACTGTATTTTATGTATCTTAAAATTGATGAAATAATAACATAGTTATATTACATCTTTGTTGTTGATAGTAGTGCTATTGTTCTTTTGTCATTTTTATAAGCTAGTTTGTATAAGCCTATAAGGTGGTTGGTGTTACCATGTTTGTATTCAAACCAACATAAAAATGAAATTATTGCTGATGCTGGTTTTATGATAACTATTTTGATTTTGAAATTCCATCCAATCTTCAATCCTCAGCAATATGCTACAAAGGCATTTTTATCCTTCTGCATGAGGGTGGTTGTGTTTTTCTTTAAAAAATTTGTTGGTGATACTTTGTTATGCAGTCCACATTTTCTATTGGGTCTCTTCATTTCAATTTAGGCCCACTGTTATGATGTATGCTTGGATGGTTTCTCTCCCGACCCCCCTCATTTCTTTTCTACCCCCTGAATTTCCATTTTTGCCCTTGGGGGTACTTCGGTTTATACGAACTGAATTTTTTTGTCATGCTAAAAAATTTCGGTTTATATAAACCGAAATATTGTGTCCCAAATTTTTTTCCAGCTTTCCTGCATAAATTCTGCATGAGACCCTCAACTTCCACAATTTATTTGAAATACTAAACGATGTCCGATTTGAGTAAACGACCACTCGTTGGAAAGCTTAGGGTGTCAAGAATACAAATATAATTTTTGTTTTGAGGGTTAACTATCCAATTGGTTCAGTTTTACTAAATAATGGGTACTGGTACAGAAACATAGCATAAATTTTTCTCAAACTTGTAGGTAGATTTTCGCATACTATACTTAATGAAATTTAACAATTCAGGTGTCAATCTTGTATTAAATTTTGTCTTCTTTACACTGGATTAAAAATCATTAGCATGCGACTTATATTCAGAGAGTTATGATAAATTTACCACAGGTATCTCTACAACATTTTGCAGAAACTTTTCTCAAACTTGTAGGTAGCTTTTCTCATACTATACTTAATGAAATTTAACAATTTCGGTGTCAATCTTGTATTATATTTTGTCTTCTTTACACTGGATTAAAAATCATTAGCATACGACTTATATTCAAAGAGCTATGATAAATTTATCACAGGTATCTCTACAACATTTTATAGAAACTTTTCTCAAACTTGTAGGTAGATTTTCTCATACTATACTTAATGAAATTTAATAATTCCGGTGTCAATCTTGTAGTAAATTTTGTCTTCTTTACACTGGATTAAAAATCATTAGCATACGACCTATATTCAGAGAGATATGCTAAATTTACCACAGGTAGCTCTACACGAATTTTCACATAAATTTTCCTTCTTTTTGGGGGGTATATGTTATTTCGGTTTATATAAACCGAATTTTTTTTCCATGTTTAAAAACTTCGGTTTATATAAACCGAAGTTTGTTGGCAAAAAATTTTCATACTGCAAGGGGCAAAATGGGATTTTTGGGGGGTAGAAAAGAAATGAGGGGGGTCGGGAGAGAAAAGTTCGTATGCTTGTGCTAATTGTATTGTATTTTCTGGAGAACTTTCTCACTCCCAGATAATCGGATTGGATTACAAGCAGGCAGCAGTTCAGAACCGTAAGATTAGATGGTTCATATTTTAAGCCAGTTTTTTTATTTAATATAAAACTCTCAGATGACATCTGAATTGTCTATTAGTGACTCCATGACCGTACCGATTTTGGACTGCATAGAATCCAAATCTTTAGCTGATGAGATTGTTAGAACTTAGAAGTCTGGAACACAATTATATTTGGAATTTAAAATTTGAATTTACTTAAACAAGTTTTTTTTATTCCGACAAAATCTAAAATAGAAGTTGTTCTTTGTAAAAAATTTAAAACTTTTAGCCATGCTCAAACATATTTTCACTAGAGAATATTTGTTCCTATTACTCTCTCCGCAGACTTGGTCCTTTTATAGTTTTGCATGTGGGCTAAGAAATAATAAAGATTCATAAGTAAGATATTTTTACCATTATTTATTTTATTTACAACGGAGCAGATGATCGAACTCATGATCTCATACATATTACTCAAGTTCCTCACCACTAAATTAAAACTAGTGGATTATTTTTACCATTACGGAAAAAAAAATTAATGATTATTTTAGTTTTTGAAGCTGTTTGTTATAGCTTATTTTAGAAAAAAAGATCATTTTTTTAATAAAAATAATCACTTTTAATTGTTTTGCGTTCGTTTGTTACAAATTTTTAAAATAATCAGAATCTAAAAATGATAAGCTACTAAGAGTAGCTTATAAAATAATAGATTTTTTTTAGATGAGAGAGAAAAGAAATGTATACAAACAAACTAAAGATTATTTTATAAGTTATTTTTAATTAAAAAAAATCACTTTTATAAGTTGTATCCAAACAAACTAAATATTATTTTATTTTAAAAAAAAAGTGATTTTTATTATATTAAACAAACACAAAGTACATTCAACTTTTCTAAAAATCTCTAAAAACTAATCTCTAAATTATTTTACATCAAAATCACAATTTTTTACGGACCCTTTATAAGGATACAAATGATAAAACATCATTAATTATATTGGTTTTAGCAATACTCATCGGAGTAGATATTTTGCATTCTTCTGAATTTCCTAAAATCATTGGTTTTGTATTAAACAATCCATAATTCTTTAGTATACAAGCATAGACTATAAAATTATTGTATGCTTAGATCTTAATCAATTTGTTGCCTGATCCGATGTGTAATCTTTTTCATGTAGTGATCATTTTATTTGACAATTCGTAAACATTTGTGATTAAAAATTCAACTATTGATTTTTATTAAAAGTAACACTTTTTTTGGTTAGATTATTTGACAAAAAAAAAAAATCCTTTTCAAAGTAAGTCCTACCTAACATATTGAACACTAAACTAAAAATAATAAGTCTCACAAACATACAACAAAAAGTGTTTAAATAGTGAAAATTAATTGCTTTATTTTATACTAGTTCTTTGTAGAAAATTGTCATAGGACACACAACTCTTCTACCAAAGAAAATCATCACCCAATTATATATATGATATGAATTTATATTCGAGAACATTATTTAAATAACAACTTAGTAATGAAGTAGAACTAATAATTTCTAGTCGTAAAAAACATGTGTCACTATCAATATATATGTTTATATTTATTTACAACATGTCACTTTTAGGTTGGCTTGGCAAGGAATGAGCACGGTTGAAAGTGCTTTCTGCGTCAAATGATTATTATTCTATGTATACTATTACTGTTGAAAGCTACTATTAATTTACTAATTGGAGATGTAGAAATTAAAAAATAAAACAAATGCTTTATAGTTTATTTATAGCTTTAGTAATTTTTTTTGTGTGTCCTTATCATTGGTATTTGTGGTATCAATTTCCTAATATATCACCTAATGGAGTTTAATCTAGCCACATCTATTGGTACTATACGGAAAATGAAAACGTTAAACCACTTTTAGTACTTGAAACGTGATTTTGGATTAAGTTCATTTTTTTATGTGATTGATTTTATTAAAAGTGAATGTGCATGAAGTACAAACTTTAACTAAAATTTATAAACAACTTAATCGATTCACATAATGTAAACTTTATGATGTCTAAAAAAAGTGCGAGACCTACAACGATTTTACTCAATAAAATAGTGAGTATTATGGTGCGTTTGATCTGCTAAAAAATATGAGACTGAACATGACAATTTCTGCTGTACTGTGTTTGATTTTAAAACTGTTCCTGGTACTGGACAAACTGGAGGCCAAGGGACAGGACAAAACTTGAAATTTTTGTCCCTCACAGAATCACAGGACAACTTTTTGTCCTCAGCACAAGTTGTCTAAAATACCAATATAACATTTTATCCACCAAACATCGTACAACATAAAGTTTGTTCAATACCTTAAACGTTTGTCATGTGTTGTTCTGTCTTGTACTGTCATGTACTGTTCTGTCCAGTATTTATATCTTGCAGATCAAACATACCCTTAAAGAGTGTGTTTTTAACACTTCTCATAATCGATCATTTTTCTAATTGTATATTAATCAATTTGGTGATGAGTTGGTTTGGTTTATGTTTCCCCTATTATTTTATACTCTTTATTTTTCTATTAATATATTTAAGGTGTTACATAGGAATTCCATTCTATATATACCCCTTTGCTTAAAAAAATATATTTGATGATGAGTATGAACTCTACACAATAAAGCTAGAAACAAAATCCTTTCCGTCAAAAAAAAAGTTAGAAACAAAATCAACAGAATCCTATGCTTGATGTGTAATCTATCAAATCTAAGAACTTCCCATGCCCAAAGCCAAAGGGAAACATAAAATATTGTTGGGTTATGGCTTTCTCTATTATGTGTCTATAGTTTATTTCTTTCCACATCATATGTTATACCTTTCTTAGTCAACAAACTTTACTTAAGGATCCCAAAACTCCCTTTTCCTTTTCTTATTGTTTCATACCACCAATCACCTTAATGGAAGATGAAAAGCTCCAATTATATGCACATATAACTATATTCAAGTGGAAAATGGATTGAGACTAAAGGCTAATAATGGAGTTGGCAAAGAGTTTCATATTTTTTGTGCATAAAAAAAGTGAAAAATGAATTTTTAACCTTCAACATTTCTAGCTATCGCAATCTCAACTATTATCGAACAGTTAGAATTTAATTAAATAGATTAGCTCTCAATTTATAGAAGTTATAATATAAGTCGTCATATCTTTGTCAAAATATTGATATCTACTGATTGCAAGAAATACGTCACTTTACAACGCTACGAAATATCTAACTCTACTAACGTGAAACAAATTATAGAATCTAATGGTCTTAATAGCATGATATATATGTCACCATTTTCTATAACTTATATGTCACCATTTTTGTACTAATATATGCAACATTTCAAGTTGTTATTGAATTTATGTTTTAAAAAAAAAAGTGACATCAATAGTATGTAATTATTTTATTAAGCTCACTAAAAAAAAGTAGGCTGCTACAAAAATGCAACCAATGAATATGTTGCACACACAAACAAACATAGCAAAATTAATAATCTTAATTTAATTAACAATAATGAACATTATTAAAAATGAAATATCACAATCAAAGCCAGCCCAGGTGGTTGGAATTATTGGGGGTATGGAAAGATTGAAATGTAGCTTTCAAAGACACACAACAAAGAAGTATACACCTCAAACTCAAATGCTAAGGTTTTGACAAATAAGTAACCATCCTTACTTTATTTTAAGCATTTAGTGACACAGAAAGAATCAATAACACCCTATTTCTCACTTTCCAGCTTTTTTCATCTACTTGGGTTGTACTTTTCCATAGCATGTAATTTTTTGTTCCAAGTATTTGATGCCAATGAATTAAATAATGGAAGCATAAGCACACAAGATCTACATGGTCATTTTCACCCATTATTAACGGCACAGTCTTAGTTTATTTATTTTATTACATGCATATAGCTGTCAAGGGTCCAAGTTTTCAACTACTCAACTAAAGAAAATTACAACTTTAATTCTCGAAAGTTGGTCAAGTTAATAAGAAGTTGACTTATGTCTTTTAAGAAAGTGAATTAAATTTTTATTGTCCGTTTGAAAAATTTATTAGTAGATGATTTATAAGTATCTGCATTGGCATTTTTTGAAATTAAAGGTCAACTCTGACCTTGTGTGAATCCCCTTAAATTTTCTTTATAGAAACATTATTTGATTTTATAATAACAAAGTTTAAAATAAATTGTTAAATTTAAATTGTTACTTTAGTCTTTTTAGTTGGTCAATTTTGTGCAAAGAGGTTAGATTCTTTGTTTTTGGTGTGAACTATTCTACATGTTCTACTATAATGGATTGCATTTGGCCATTTTACACTAATTAAGAAGAGATAGTAAATTAAAGAGAGAAATAATAGTGATTTTACTAATTTATTCTTATTAATTATTGATATAGAGAGAAAAATAGATAATAATAATAATAATAATAGTAATAATAATAATTAATAATCTAAGTTTGGTGTATATATATATAAATTAGATGGTATACAATTGGAAGAAAACAATTAACATTAACATAACATTTAAATTAAAAGTGGTACTCTTTTTGTGACAATATAAGAGCACTTTCACTTATGCAATCCACTATGGATGACTTAAGTTGGTTCCAACTGCCATGTCACTTTAAAGCAATTCAATACTTTTTTTTTCTTTCAATAGTCAAATTCTTAAAAATTTATAATACGTTTCACAACTTTACAAGTTAATATTTCTATTTTTTGCTTTATTTCATTAGTGAAAAAAAAAAGAAGCGAAGGATCGGTCAATCGATCAAATCACGATTGAACTCGATGACTAATAAAATAGTATAAATAAATAGTATAAATGTGAAACGTACTAAAAAAAATTATATTATTGTTTTTTTTTTTTAATAAAGACTAAGATTGAAACGGTCGAACCCGATTCAACCTGATCTGGTTTGGTTCAATCTAATTAATTTAATGTGATTGAGAAAGAACAATAGTTATTGATTGACAAATTGAGCGAGTTCAATGATTGACAAATTGAGCGAGTTCAATCAGTTAAACTGACCAATCCGATTACGACAACACTATCAAAAAAGTCCAAAGATATTTCCTTCACCAAACAACTTTAAATTTTGAAGAGTGCTACGTGGAGGACTTGAGGACTCAAATAATAATACTATAGTTGAAGGACTCCTTTTGTTGCGTTAATTAAGTACCTTAGAAAAAACTCCAAGTCTAACTCAAACTAAATCAGAGAATTCACAATATATTATGTGGAGGATATATATGTATTTGTTGGATCATATATATTCAATTGGTTGAAGTAATACGGCATATCTTGATTTAGAAAGTTAGGATAACTATATTCTAATGGTCAATATATATGCTAGAGGTGTTTCAAATGTAAAAGATCTCTCAATTATTGATTGAAAACTCCATTATATATGTTCATATCTATATTTCACAATCCTTCAATCATAGATTAGAGGGACTGCTTAATCTAAATTATGAGGATAATTATGCAATCAAAGATTGCTGATGACATCCTGTTAAAATTGCTTGGAGGAATTATATTGGATAGTTACAACAATTTTTTTATTATTTTGGATTTTATATAAGTCTACATTGTGGGGCTTGTTACCCAAATAATGGTTTTATTCAAATTATATATATGGTAGTAGATGACCCTAATCTTTGGAGTTTGGATGTTTTATGAAATACTATCACTAAAAAGATAGTTGGAAATTCATAATTTGATATGATCCAACTAACTCTCATTTCCCTACTACTACTGATAATAATAATAATAATAATAATAATAATAATAATAATAATAATAATAATAATAATAATAATAATAATAATAATAATAATAATAATAATAATAATAATAATAATAATAATAATAATATGATTTAATTGTAATTTTGGTCTCACATTTCCATTTACTCACAAAATTGGTCCCATTTTTTAAAATTACTCATTTTTGTCCCGTCCTCGGATTCTTTTAGCTTATAAGTGGTGATGTGACATGTTTAATTGATGTTGCATACGACTTGATAATAGAATTGTCAAAATGGGTTAGTTTGTATTGGTTGGTGCCCCAAACCCGAATTAATGTAGAGTTTGAGCATTAAATATTACACCAATTTTTTTAGGCTTTTTAGCCAGACCTGTAAAAGTCTGAATTTAAATATAGTCTTTTTATTCCGGGCTAATATAACCTGAAACTCATCTGAATCGGTCCGTTTAGGATCGAATAACCCGTTTTGACAGTTCTACCAGATAATGTTGAAACTAAAACTTTTAAGAATTTTCTTGTAATTTCGTGGATGTTGATCATTATAATTCATCAAGTCATATGAGTATGACACATAATTTTTGCGTTAGAAAACTTAGAGGAGGAACAAAACTGAGACATTTTAAAATAAAGGATCAATTTTGTGAGTGATTAAATTGAATTGTAACCATATATATCATTTTTTTGGGTGACCACGATAATAATACAAAGTTTTCACTGCGATTAACGATGATTAATCTTCGTCAGAGAATTTATTTACTCACAAATTTGTTTAGGAGAACCTGTGAAACACACAAGGTGGATTCTCATTTCTTTTATGCTATTTCTTTAATCATTGTTTTGGACACTGATTAATTCGATTTGTTTTTTAATTAGTTTTTTCTTATTTATGAGGCAGAGAGTAATGTTGAAGAATATTAGAAGAACAGCAGCCACCCAATGCCAATGACTAGATATGTTTCTACTAAGAAGGATCAGGAGACTGTTTGAAAACAGAAATCATATTATATATGTATATATGGCACATGAATCTTGATCTTACCATAGGGCTCTAAAAATTACCTGCCCTATATTTTATAATCCATAGTCACGAAAGGTGTACCAAGATTAAAAAAAACATTAAGGCATGTGGTTGATTTGTGCTTAATATAGTACAATTTTTTGTACTACAGAAAATACAAAAGACAATCACTTCACTAGTAAGTAACTTTTGTCCTTTACGATATAAAAAGTGGAGCTAATATTAGCTGTCACCTGTTTGTCAATAGTCCTCTTAGATGAACCAACCATACAAGGAAGGAGGGACTCTCTCATTGATTGTAGTCATATAAAACCATGTCTTTACCACCAACCCAATGGTGTTCAATTTAAAAGAATGCTAGCTTTTATTAATTAAATTATTAATTTTATTTTAATTCGTTTAACATTACTGACGGCTGCAGGCCGTCACAATTTTCACACGGTCATGCATTACTGACGGCTGCAGGCCGTCGTAAATGAGTAAGTTTTTGAATTGACCGTTGGGCATTATTGACGGCTCCAGGCCGTCAATAACGTTATTGACGGTCCTGGGCCGTCAGTAAACATTACTGGCGAGCTAATTGCAGAGGGCCCAAGGCCGTCAGTAATGCATGCATTTTAGACGAAATTTGTGCATTACTGAGGGCTTTTGGCCGCCAGTAAATACTTGTTTTCTTGTAGTGAATTATGGCACACGCAAGATTCGAACAGGAAACCTATTCTTGTTAATTCACAACACTTACCAGCTTGGCCGTAAATTATTCTTATAAAATTTGCTTTTCCAAAAAAAGAAAACTTGACGAAGAGCTTGAAAGATTTTTTATAATATTAATATGAAATAATGTTTATGATTCACTCTTGTTCACAACAGGTTCAAAGACTAAATCAAAAGATACATTATTTCAAATTAATCATTACATCCTTTCAAATATATTTTAAAAATTCTACGACATATTTAATATTAGACGCAAACTCAAATAGGATTATTTTTCGATGAAGGGATTTGATATGATAAAGAGAATCTATATGGGAAAAAATACTTTAAGTTTATTATTAAATATTAAGTAAGTTTGAATGATTAGATGGAAAATAGAACTTTATATATTGAACTCATAAATTAAACTTTTCTTTAAAAAAAATTACTGAAAAATTACACCACGTTCTTTTAAAGTTATTTTATCATATCATATTAGTTTTTCAAGTTACTTTAATTTTAAAATGTATTATTTAGCTATCATAATGTCAAATTCCGTCCAAAAAAAACTCTCATAATGTGAACATTGTTGACCTTAGTTTTGTGTTTTTGTTTAACCGCGTTAAAAAAACTTATGTGGCCTCATTGTTTAGGCGCTGAGTCATTAATTTTTATTTTTTTAATATAATCCCTAATTATTGTTAAACAGTATTTTTCCATGTAAAAAAAATTACTTTTGGGTTTCTTAAGATAGGTTCTTGGGGCATATATTTGCAAGACCCTTATGACTTAATTAGGTTTAAGAAAGTCATTTTTTGATGTAAGTGATCAGTGAAGTTTATGATAGGTTTGCTTGCAAGAAAATCTTTCTTCTTTTTTAAGAAAAAAAAATTATGATCAATAATATTAAATAAAAAATTGAGACATAAAAACTTACATTATAGTGACTTAATTAGGTTTTGGACCAGCATGCATATATATAAAAAAAGAGTGTCCTTAACGAATATCATGATTCATGCATGGAACCAGTACAATTATTTTCTTTATATCAAAATATCCCAAAATATCATTGGCATTGTAACCATTTTGAGGAAAAATCCAATAATAAATGAGTGTACTTTTGAACTAATTCATTCATTGCCTCAAATTTGAAATTTGGTGTTCAATTCATTTTATGTTATATTGAGCTGTATACGACTTAGTTTTTGTTTTGTCATAGCATCCTTTATTTATTCATGGGTACAACACATTTTTTTTGGCATTGTAGGAGTTGTACACGCAAAAGGGTAAAGTATATTCCATATGAATTATTTAAAAGATTGTTATTTTGGTGTAAGATTGTTTTTCCACCTTGTCATCAACATACATATGTGTGGCTTCCAGTTGTGTTTGAAAGAGAAAGTTACTTCATTGTTCTATTTATAGGATTAGGGAGAGTGTTACAATTAATTAATACTATTATTGTTTTTAGTCTATGTCAAGTATATGTATATCTATTATCAAAAAAAAAAAAAAAAAAAAGTATATGTATATCTACTTATGAAGATTCATTTCATGAACTAGCTAGTTAGATATCATTAAGTACAATAATTAACTTAACCGACAAATATTGATATTATTAGGATAGATTCATTTATCGGAGTTTACATTTTAGATCTTTGTAGCTATATGTGAGTTTTAGTAATATTTATTATAAACAAAAGAAATGCATTTAAATAATTATAATTTTATTTTTATTTACCCACGTAATTTAGGATCTTTGAACTCCATTGTAGCTCCAATGTACCCCTACGTTTAGGTCTTTTAGAACCATAAGTTGGCAACAACACTTTCGATTTTTTTTATCAGGGTTAAACTAGCTCTCAAATGTGATATTAAAAAATAATAAAATTGATCAAAAAGTTTTATGTTGTTGCATTTTCATAGCTTAGATTCAAATTCATTATTATTTATTAAATTAAAAATAGATAATGAAACACTTTTTCCATTGGCTTTTATGTTGACAACATTACTCTTCAAAAAAAAAAATCCTAGTTTAATTGTTGGAATTGTTAGGTAGTTCAATTTCTTTAAGTCGTGAAGATATTTTGAAGATATTTTAAGATGCATAATTTTTTAGATAGACGAAATGATAAGTTATTGAAAACTCTGTTGGATTTATCTCCTTTTATTTACTTATTACTCCCTCCGGTCCTTTTTATAAGGAACACTTAGGGCAAAAAATTTGGTCCTTTTTATAAGAAACTTTGACCAATTTTCAAATGTTTTAAATGTTCAATTTCACTTATGCCCTTATTTATTATGAGAGAGAATTTAAAAATAAGTAAGTTAGTTGAATAAAGAGTAATTAAATAAGGGTATACATGGAATAAATTAAAATTTATAAGAGTATTAAATGAAAATAACTATGTTAAATGTGTTTCATTGGTCTGTGTGATTTTTTCAAAGTGTTCCTTATAATAAGGACCGGAGGGAGTAATTTAAATAAGGGATAATTACTATTAAGTGCACATTGTGGTAATTATTCATTAAGTCTAAATTGTGGTCTTTATTCTTTCCCTCAAATATAGTAACCGCCTATAAAGATAGTGTGACAGTTATGATTGCACTTAAAATATTTTTGTGATGGACAAAAATTATAAATAGAGTGCAACCCTAGTTTTGGTTCCCTAAGCCTCATATCCCTATTCAGTGACTTACACCATCTAAGGGAGATTGTAGAAGGTTTAGAAGAGCTTCAACAACTTCATGCAAGCAAGATCAATCCTCAAAACGAACAAGCTTAAGCAATAGCAATGACTGGAGTTATTTCGGCTATTTAAATTCAATTTCGTTTTCGCTGTTTAAGGTTGAATTTCGTTTATGAAATGTAGAAATTCTAACGAAACTCAACATCAAACTAGGATTTATGGACTTTAAGAGGCTTATTATGAACAATTATCATATTACTGTGGGATAAAAAAAAATTGTTTTTAACTTGTAATCAATGTGAAAAGTATCGTCAAATTTATAAAATTAAACCTACATCACTTGTGGAAGAAATTGATATAAAAAGATTGTCGTGGTAAAATCTCATTTTCCCACTAGTATACTGTATACCACAATATATATATATATATTGAAGCATTCAAGAGGTTGAATATTGACCATATGCTATGTATGTTGTGATGGTAATGTACTACGAAATTATGTGGACATTATATATGTAACATGTAATTGCATTCTCTTTTCCTTACTTTATTGCGTGCACTTGCTTAAGAAGACTTATGACCCACACAATAATTAAAAATATATATATGGCACCTTCTCCACATAAGCATTTCTATAATCTGCCGTTTTCTTTTTCCTTTTGAACTACACAACTATCATAATGTTCTAAATTACTATCCGGACCATTAAACCGTCTAATTTAATTTAAAAGTTAATTATAATATTATGTGATTATAATCCTCTCTTGATTACAATTGTAGGAGAACAAACAATAATCATTCTACTAGGTTCAGTGTCAATTACAACGGGATCAACTAATTATTGATTCATATATCATGTTCTAAATTTAAATATAAAATAAAAATACTCAGTCTAAATATTTATCAATTGTGTTAGATATCTTATAGACACTTTCTAAAAATATATTTACTCTTTATTTTTCTGAAATAAAATTAATCAAACCTATTAAGATTCTCTGAAAACAAGTTAAAATATTTTCTGAAACCTCTTAGGTATAACATTTAGGTATGACAATGACAACTCCTACATTTTTTTTCATCCATGTTTACTCGTTCACAATTTTTGTCACTAACATTTTTAAATTCAAAAATACTTTTTTTCAATTTAAGAATTTTAATTAATTTCTTTCATCATCAAATTTTTAGCTTTTCTTTTTTGTTTACAATAAGCTGAGAATCGAACTCATGACTTATAACGTACTATCCAAATTCCTCGCCACTAGATCAAACTTAATGGCTTAAATTTTTTGTTTATTTTTGTTGGTGTATCTTACCGAATAATGGGATGACAATTTTTATTTTTTTGGTATATGGGATGACAAGTTATTGGATAACATGACAATGTAATTTTTTATAATTTAAGTCACTATTTATAAGATCATTTGACACACTTTTCAAGGATATTAAAGAAAATTGTAGCATAGTTAATGTATATAGTTTGTGTATATCTGTCACTAAATTCTTCTTTGTATATAAATATTTTCAACGTTAATTTTTAATATTTCAATATAAATTAATAAGAAAAAAAGAAGTATATATATATATATATATATATATATATTTATGAAATAATTATAAATATATTTATAAATTTACAAATAATTTTATATTTAGGAACAAATAATAACAATCCTACAATAGTCTTATAATTAGATACAAATCGAGTAAGATTTAATCTCCTATCCATTGTCAAATCATTATTAAAACTTGATGTATTAGCAAAAATAAGCTTCAAATTTAGTGGTTGGAAAAATTCATAAAATTGTCAAAAATGAAAGACTATTTTTTAGATGTAGAAATTAAAGGCTAAAATTGTAAATTAGTAAATATACATAGAGAAGTAAAGTGCATCATAAGTCCAACTTTAACCAACAAATTTTAGATTCTCAATAAATGTTAAATTTTGCAAGGATGAGTGGGAAAGCTTAATTTTAAGTAAAATAGGAAAGGAAAATTGAAAGAGATATATAGATTGATCATGCATGAACAATGGTGAGGTGGCACATTTCTTGAGGGCAATCGAAGATAAAATGCCAGGTGTCATAATATGGAATTCCAACAAATTTATGTGTTGGTAAATGGAAGCATGAAGGAGTCGTGAACATTTTGTCTTACAATTAATACATTATTTTCACTTATGAAGTCTTTAGTAAAAAATAGTAAAGATTGAAGATGTAATGTAAGTGAGGAAATTTTTAAAGATTCGCATGTTTAGTTGGGAATGGAAATGTGAAAATTAAATTTGAGGGTTTTTGCATGTTTAGCTTATAGTTTATTTTTGGTCTTAAGCTACGAAGCAACTTGATGAAACTAGCTATAAGACTAAGGTGAGTTTTGGGCGGTGTAAGCAAGCACAAAGAAGGTAAATTTGAACTCCTAATTAACATATGAATTAGGTTTAAATCCATTTATCATGCATATTTTTCCCGATTTACAAGTTTAATCACCTCATTTTTAAATTTGAAAATATAGTTCACTAGTTCAAATTAAAATGTTAGATGACCACTACTAATTAAATTTGATGCTTACTTTTGAAGTTGAATAATTAGAGGATAAGCCACTTGAAGGTGGTGTGTAACATTGCACATATTCTTAATAACTAATATATATAAAGTACCCCTCAATAATATATAGATCAGAATCATTAAAATTAACGGTATTCAATAAAAATACAGAAACGTTGATAAATGTAATTATAATATTTACAATGTCATTAACCTATTGTTTCAGAAAATAAAATATATATTGTAAAAAAATAAAAGATATAATAGTGGCAATAGGAGTCTAATAAGTATGTGAACAAAAAAGAAATAGTTGGTTTAAGTTGAATTTTTTTTTTTGAACAAAATGGTTTAAGTTTAAATTATTTAAGGTTGTTCTGTTTAGGGTGCTAAATTAAGGACTTATGTTTTGGAATAAAAATGAAGGACTTAAAATTGACTAATATATATACTTAGTATTATTTTGAGAACAATAATGACAACCAAATTCGAACTTATAACATAAATTATTTAAAATTCATTAACAAATACATTTAATCAGTGGCTCTATCATAGTCACAGTGGCTTAAAATTCATTTAATCAGACACTAGGCATTAAAAATACTAGCGGTGCAAGAGCAACTTGATGAGTCTTCAAATGTCAGATATTTAATTTTCACCAATAAGCAAATATACTTTTTTTTGAACCGAAATATTTCTATTAACTGGGTTAAATTTATTGAGTCCACCATTTCAACAAATTATGTAATTTCCTTAAGTTAAAAAAAAGAAGAAAAAATTATGTAAAATCCTGCCACACCACATTTTGTGCTATGATTGATTTAATGTATGTATATATTCCCACTTGGGCTGGTGCATTGGTATTGTCTTGGGACCTGAGAGTGTGCTCCTCTTGAGGTCTGAGGTTCGATTCTCTCTGGTGCCAATTTGAGTGGGCTAATTTAGCTTCTTCAAAAAAAATGTATGTATATATTGTTTTTTATATTTAAAAAGAATATTTTTTTTGTCAAGTAGTCTTGTGGTTAGAAATTTAATTTTAAAGATGAATAAATGAAGTGTTCTGAGTACGAACATCAACTCCTGCATATATAATATGATGTCTCTTTTAACTGAGTTAAACTTACGAAAACACCAATAGCTATTTTCCAATCGAATTCAAAAAAAAAAAAAAAACTTCTGCATAATAATGCGATCTCCCTAATAACTAAATTAAACTTACTAAAAAATAATTAAATTCTTTTGAAATATTGTCGAATATTAAATGTGTGCACTTTTTAAAACTAATTTCTTCTGTTAAACTCAATCAGTTTATACTTTTTCCTTATCTAAGATGATTATGCAAAAACTCAATTATTAAGATTAAATGTTCTTCCTTATCTTGTATTGTATGAAAGTGTACACACTCTTTGAATCTAAAATCTTATGAATCTCTTGTACAACTAAGATTAAATGAGATGCTTACAGATGGAAGATATTTAAGATTTTTCAATCAGTTGATTACTAAGCTTAATCATGTTTAAAATATGCACATGGTTAGGATTAGGAGGATCTATAAATCTGATTTTTCTAACCCAAAATATGGGAAACAATAGTGTTGGTTTTTTGTGTACGGTGGCAACTGGCATGCAAAAGCCCTCCACCTCTATTTTTGTGCTTGATGCAGCTGGCATATTCTTTTTTGTACTTTTATTTCCTCCTATAGAATTAAAAAATATAAATAATTAGATTTTGATATGATTCATGAATTCATAGTCACAAAAAAAAACCAAAATTTAGAGTCACAAAATAAAAGAGCTTAACCACAGTCCACATACATATGGTTGGATTATCCACTCATGGTGTTTAGAGGTTTTCATAGGATGAGATAAGTTATAAATATGAATTTATAAATTGTCTGGTGGTGACGAGTTTGGGTAGTATATTATAGGTTTTGGGTTCAATCTCCAGTTCATTGTAAATAAAATAAAAAAATTAAGACGGTTTTTATCTTACAAACAACTTCTGTAAGAATTGAGTTTGATTTAATTTAAATTTTAAGATGCAATTGATTCTATATAAAGATCTATTAAATTATCTGTTATCAGATCACTACTATTGATCTACTCGATTTACACTTTTTTATTACTATAAAGAGACCCTCGCACTCTTACTTGATTTATGTTTTGTATATTAAATCGTGAATGTAAAATAAATGTAAAAAGAAATTGAAAATAAATTTAACAGGAGGAAATATTTTTCACCTTGCAAAGTTATTTGTAAGAACCTAACAACTCAAATTTTAAGACATAATTATGGTAAATTTCATTATAAATTATCAATGTAGTTCTCATTGATAGGAAGAGGTTAACCAATCATATATTAGGTGACATTTTCTTTGGTGTGCTAATAATAATTATATTAATCATTGTAATCAAATGGTCATTGTATTTCAAACTCAAAACGTAACTAATCAAATTAATTAAAGTAATATTATATTCATAAGACCCTACCACACAAGCAACCCTTTGTCTATATAAACACACATTTGCCTCTCATATTTCCTCCCCCTCTTCTTCCTCTTGCTTCTTTCAATTACCTTAGCATATTGCTATTCATAGCTTTGCATTGCTCTTGAAACTTTGTTTCTTCACACCCTTAAACAATTATTCATTTTTCTCATTTTTGGTAAGCTAATAGCATTTTTTTTATATATATTTAAATTTTTAACCATTATTGTCCTCAATCCTTCACCTTTTGATTTTCAATCAACCATCCATGGCTTCATAATCACTTAAAAAACATAATTGACATGTAGTACCATGAAGATGGTTTTGAGAATTGGCTTTATACTTTTCAAACAAATGTTTCGAATTAAGAATCATATGATACCACGATAACACTTTTTTTACCTAGATTTTACTTACCTATGTGTTAAAAAAGAAAAATTTTACTTACCTCTTAGTTGAAATCAGATGAGAGTCCATTTTCCTCCGATAATTGAAGGATTAAGACAAGAAAACAACTATTTAAATTCTAGATACAAGTGTCCATTTTCCTCCGATAATTGAAGGGTTAAGACAAAAAAAGAACTATTTAAAATTACACAAAGATAATTTGTGATTAATTCTAGAGATTTCTAGCATGCTAAAAAATCTGCATTGCTTTGAAGTGTTATTTTCATCTTTGTATAATAAACTTTGAGCTTATTCTCCAAAGTTTGTTATATGATCCATTCAACTTTGGAAAGTTGGTTTATTTTTTAAAGTGTTTTGCTGTGTCACATGAACTCTGTTTCAAATATTATATTATTGCTTTTTCCTTAGACTCATCCATTTCTTGTGGCTTCTAATTTTTATAATTGAAAGCAACTTTGAATCTTACACAAAAGTTCATTTATGTTCTGTCCACTCACAAACTTCACAAAGCATTATCCTAAATGATTTGGATTAGTCCCTTTTGCAACTTTTGATGCTAATCTGAGTCAACTATGGCATCTTTTATATGTTCAAAAATAAAAGCCATGTTGATGTGTAGATTCAGAATCATAATGAATTTCTATATAGAAAAATTTAACGGCGCAGCTTGTTGCCCGTCTATCTTCTTTTGTAATTATTTTTTATATATATAAAAATGGTCTAGACATTGTTTTAACTTTGTTTCCTGTTGAATTTTTAAGGATTTTTGAATCGAAATGGCGTACGAGGATCGATTCGGACAACAGTCTCAGAGATCAAAATATGATTGCCTTCTTTTTGGTAAGGCTTGTAGTAATAAGAACAAATTTCAAGTACCAAGTTGAATTTTCATTAAAAAAATTATGTTTTGTTACAAATTATAACTATGAGAATTAATGTTATGCAGATTTAGATGATACTTTGTATCCTCTTAGAGCTGGCCTTGCAAAATCTGTTCTCCAAAACATTAAAGGTAATTACAACAATATTTATACTTGTTCATAGTTTTATCATTAATCAATGTCTATACATAAAACATAAAATAATTAAATATGACAACATGTGTCTGTGTCATGCCTATGTGTCACATACCCTAAATATACTTTTAATATGAAGTGTCGGTGTTACATGTTATTTCTTGATGTGTTGAATATTGAACTGAGAGGTTGTATTATTGATCTTAGATTACATGGTTGAGAAGCTTGGAATAGATTCAAGCAAAATTGATGACTTGTCAAACCTCCTTTACAAGAACTATGGAACAACTATGTCTGGTCTAAGGGTATGATTTTGATTTTTTTTCTTTCTCCTGATCACTAATCATTTTATGTAAAATATGTTTTCATTATTGTTAAATTATGAAAAGTACTGATTATAAATATATTGGTTTTTATTTCATTTTTAATTCAGGCAATTGGTTATGACTTTGACTATGATGAATATCACAGGTACTTTTGCATTTTACTATATATTACCACATCACTTTCAAATTTTTATTTGTTTATTATGAAAATGGTGAAATTAATATATGTTTTTTTTTATTATTATTTTTTCAGTTTTGTTCATGGAAGATTACCTTATGAGAACTTGAAACCAGATCCAATTTTGAGGAACTTGTTGCTGAGCCTTCCCTATAGGAAACTTGTAAGTTTTCTTATAACTTTGATTTTTTCATTATGGTATATGGACACAAAATAACTTATACATTATTTAAAAATGTCTAAAAATAATCTCTAAATTATTAGACGTCGATTTTTTTTTTTAACCTGTAACAAACGGACATAGTAATTAATATAATATCTTGTTTATGACTTTCTCTTGTTTTTGTTATATAGATCTTCACAAATGCAGACAAAGTCCATGCTGTTAAGGCACTAAGCAGACTTGGATTAGAAGATTGTTTTGAAGGAATTATATGCTTTGAGACCCTTAATCCAATCCATAAGAGTACTGTCTCAGATGATGAAGATGACATTGAATTTGTAGGTTCAACAAGCACTAGCAATAATAATGCAAACAACTCACAAATCTTTGACATCATAGATCATTTTGCTAAGCCAAATCCAAATGTATTAGTCTTACCAAAGACACCAATTATCTGCAAACCATCAGAATTTGCCATTGAATTGGCTCTCAAGATTGCCAACATTAACCCTCAAAGAACTGTAAGTAAAATCACGGAAATCAATTGATAGTTCAAATGTCAAACAGTCATTGCTGTCAGTTAGTCGATCAGAACTATTGGATAAAGATTATACAACTAATATTCAAAATTGTTTAAAAAATACAATTCACCGAACTTAAAATATGTGTCGTTTATTCTTTATTCAACGGTTCTGAGTTACTGACCGTAACAAATGTGTGACATATGACTATAGTCTAATTTTTGTAGATTTTTATTTTAATTGTTTGGTAATTAACATTTTATATGTGATTTTCAGTTGTTCTTTGAGGACAGTGTCAGAAACATACAAGCTGGAAAACGTGTGGGACTTGACACAGTGTTGGTAAGTACTTAGAAATATAATTTGTTTTGTAGTACAAAAACAAACTTGACTCTAGCAACTATTATTGGATACCTTTTTAATGTGTCACAACTCATTTATTGATTGCAACATATATAGGTTGGTACATCACAAAGAGTTAAAGGTGCAGATTATGCATTGGAAAGTATTCACAATCTAAGGGAAGCAGTGCCTGAATTATGGGAAAATGACATAAAATCAGAAGTGGCTTACCCTGGAAAGTTAACATCAGTCACAGCTTGAGAGAAAGAGATTATGAAGAAATTATTACCCTTTTAAAATTTGTTCATTAATAAATTCAAAATTAAATCATAAGAGCAAAAAAAAAAAAATGAACGAAAGAAGTGAAGAGCATAGGGATAAATTCCCCAAATTCAAATGTAGTTGATGTAGATGCTTTTGTAAGGTTATTATAATAAATTAGTATATGAAATAAATTCTCCTTTTTGGCATTATTTATATAAAAAAATGTCTACACTTCCTTCATGAAAATTCCTTGGAAATTTCATTGACTAATATAAAAATCAAGATACCACAATACCATTGAATAATTAATCTCTAAAATGGACAATAATTGGAAGTAGAGAGTAATATATTACTCTTACACCAACAAATAGTTTCATAGATTCAAAAGGTTTAAGTTGTGGGAACATTTTGAGGGTTAGTAATATATAACTATAAATAGAGTCACTTTAAAGGCATAAAGGATATTCAAAAATTATGTTTCGATGAGTCAAAATTCTACCTAAAATATTTCTAAATTATTTTTCATTTCTCTAACTAGTACACGAGACTAATTGAAAAAACTTTATTATGTATACAATCATTGATCGATATGTTTGATATTAGTGCAATTTTTATCAAGATTTTCGAAGTATCTTAAAGATGGTCCGTTAATAGTTCATCTATAACCGGTTGCCACATAAGCTAGTGGGGGAGAACCAAACTTAAAACTTAGTGCATCCACTCAAACTCAAACTTTGAAATTTATGTATGGTCACTATCATTATTATCATCATCATCATCTTCGTGTTCAAATATTTGTAGCATTTCTTCAAAATAAAATCTCTCAATTCGCAGATCTACATTTTTACTATTTATTTTAGTGATGTCAAATTTTTATTATTTAAAAGAAAAAACAAAGCTTCGAAAGCATTCCATTAACACATGAAACATGTTCTTGTTTGGACGGTTTGATGGTGTCCTATCGTGTCTCTAACACAACTGTTCATAACAATCATAATTGGAAGCAGAAATTGTCAATTCAACATTTTTAATGTTGTAATAAGCTAATTATATTATATTATACCTATGCTTCTAAGCAAAGTAAGTTTGACGGATTAAAAAACATAACATATGCCAAGCATGATATATATTCAATACAACAAAATTTGAACTACGCGTACGTAATTGTTTCAATTAATTAATGTTATATTCATAAACTATAGTTCCATGCTTTCATCGATGATAACTAATTAATTATTCCCATCATCAAGGATAATAGTTGACTCTACATAAAGCATAAGCTAAGCTACACCAGACGAATTAATGGTCCATTTGAATCGACTTATTTTTAAACTTATGTGAAACAATTTATGCAAATAAATAAGTCTTTGTTTTTTTACTATAAGCTTTTAAAGTAGTTTATGAAAAAAAAGTTTATAAAAATATAATTTTTGTTAATAAAAATTTATGAATTAAGATAAAAGTTTAGTTATTACATAAACTCTTTTCATAAGCTAAAAAATGAGTTAAATCCAAACGGATAATCTGAATGATGAAAAACTGGGTATTATTGGTACTTATATTATGCCAGGGTTGTCATCATTTCCCAAAGTATAAAAATTAAGCTTAACAAACATGATGTATAAGTAGAGCCATCAATTTATACATGTTGGCTTCTCATTAGGCCGAATGTTTCTTTTTCACCTCTCTAGCGCGCAAAAAAATCAGTTTTTAGAAATCAAAGTTTTTTTAGTGTAAATTTTACATCAGAAAAAACTTCAATTTCTATAAACTGAATTTTTTTGCAAACTAGGGAGATGAAAAAGAAACATGGAGGCGGGAAGAGAAGCTATCGTTATATATGCCTTCTAAACTTTGTCCAAGTCCACATGTTTGGGTGAGCCAAAAATCTCATTCGCCCCCCACATTGTTCACACTAATAAATATTATCCAAATATATCTTCCAATAAAATTTGTAATCCTGAAATATAGAAGTTATTTCAAGTAAAATATTTACACTATCGTAAGATATTTTTTTGATGTATGGAGCGATATGGAAGCGAAGAGTAACCATGAGTTACAGAGCCAAAAAATCCGCAAAGTCTTGTGGACTAAAGCTCGTCCATGGAACTAACCGATACATTGAATTCGAGTGGTTAATGAGTCCCCTTAAGACGGATCGTTCGATAAAACCCGTGTTTGATTCTTAGTTGAAACATTTTTTGGCCAAGCTTTTCTAACTTCGCGACCGAACTCTGAATTATTGAGGTACCCTTCCTCTAAGAATCAGAAGGTTAATGCAAAAACAAAATGGTCCATATAACTTATTTATTTTCTTCTAAAAAAAATAAAAAGTATTTTCAAATAAAAATTAAGTTCGTTAACTAAATGAGTCCAACTTGAACTGACTAAATTAATTTCATATAAAAATTGCAATATTTTTTTCATGACATAAAAAAGTTAAATACTTAAACCACACACATATTTTTATTGAAGTAAAAAAAAATTAATCTATTTTTTTTTATACATAAAAAAAAAAAGGTGATTTTTTGTTTATGTCCAAGTGTACACGTGTTTCAATGTTCCCAAACTACCAACTTGTAACAACATAACAAAGAACAGCAAAACAAAACCAGAAACCAGAAACTTTTGTTTGTCATCAATCATCATTCATCAGTGTGTAACAATCTGAGTAGTATTGTTTTTGTTTACTTTCTATCAATCAATGGCCGCTTCATCTCAGAACACTGTTCTTGTTACCGGAGCTGGTGGTCGCACAGGTACTCTCTTTTCATACCCTTCTTTTTCATTTTACTACTTTATTATCACTCTAGTATAGTATTTCAATTGCTTGAGGTTTATTATTATGCCTTTATTTCAATGTCATAATAATAATAAAGTTTTCAATTTTATTTGATTTTCATGTTGGTTGTTAATGATGACTGTAGAAAGTTTTCAATTTTGTTTGAATTGGGGTTTATTGTGCCTTTAGGGTATTTTTTTTCTTTTTCAGCACCCTAAAAAAAATTAGAATTTGTTTTAACAAAGCTTGCTTCACAAACAGAACACTATCTATGTTCATATAGTTTAATTTAGTACCCCTACAAATTTGATGACATGTGCTTCTGTCATGGAGAGCCGTAGAAATCGTCTATTCGAATAATCCAAGGTTTTAAATTACGGTCACGGTAGTGATACAATCTTGATGTGTTGGAAAATTACAGTCAGAATTGGCTGATGCTGCTACAATTATAATGATGAAACAGTCCTAGTTGTGCGAAATTCAGTGTATAGTGTACCTTTCAAATGGTGTTGCAAATGTGTGAAAGATCTTATTTTACACTGGTTTTATTTTCAACATGGAAAATGGTTACAAAGATTTAGATTTCATATTGATGTAGGGTACCATTTTGATATATTTAAGGTTGGCCGACAAATGTGTAAGTAAATCTATCGTTATGTGTATTTTATGTTTACAAAACATATATCCTTTTCATAGTTTCAACTAGTTAATGTTATTTCTTATTAGTAGAGAGTATAAGCTCTAATATGAATATATAGAGATAGACTAATCCTAATAAATTATATTCAAGAAATAAGGTTACTTGTACAAGACTACAGTTTCTTTTATCTCTGTTCTCATACAATAGATGGAACACGAGTCACGTTTTCATGTTTATCACGTAGCGAGAATTCTCAATGTGATTTGTTGGTTAACTTGTCAGGACAAATTGTGTTTAAAAAATTAAAAGAGAAGCGAGACCAATATATTGCCAGAGGTCTGGTTAGATCCGAAGAAAGCAAACAGAAAATTGGTGGTGCAGATGATGTTTTCATTGGGGATATCAAAAATGCCGAAAGTATTGTTCCTGCTGTTCAAGGTGTAGACGCTCTCGTAATTCTCACTAGCGCTGTCCCACAAATGAAACCCGATTTTGATCCAACCAAAGGTGGAAGGCCTGAGTTTTATTTTGATGAGGGTGCTTATCCTGAACAGGTGCTAATGCTATTATTACATTTATTCTATGTATGCTAAGGATTTTTTTTAAGTATATTGTCTCTTTTGACTTAAATTTTGACCTACTTTTTCATATGATAGGTTGATTGGATTGGGCAGAAAAATCAAATAGATGCTGGTAAGAATCCATGTTTTCTATTCACTAATCATAGGCGTCGTTTGGTATGCAGAGTCTTTTTCATATTTTGGGAGTCATGTTTGTTGGACGTAATGATTCTTCCTCTTAGTCATGCTCTGACCACACAATCATAATTAATGCACACGAGACTTAGGTTCATGTCTTCTTACAAATTAGGGACACCGATGTATGAGCCTATAGAATAGATCATGTTCAAGTGAGGTTGTACAGTTGTGTCCTTGATTTCTAAGGAGACTAGAACCTAAGTCTAGTAGATGAATTGAGTGTGTGATTAGCGGCTAGGATAATGCTCTAAAAAGTCTCCTTACAAATTTCTTAATATTCGTTCATGCTTATGCCATTAAAATTGTTTTATCTCTATGAACAGCTAAGGCTGCAGGAGTGAAGCATATCGTGTTGGTTGGGTCTATGGGTGGAACAAACCCTAACCATCCTTTGAACAGTTTAGGAAACGGAAATATATTGGTGAGTCCGAGTTTCTCCGATACTTCCTAAATTACTTCATCTCATAGCATTTTTGCCTTGCTTTTATGTTTGAAGTTTGAACATATATTTTATCTCAGCAGAATAGACAGCATCTTTTTTCATTCCCCGTATCCTTTCATTTATATTGTTTGATAGAAAGTACATAGTTTGTATTAATTGCAGGTTTGGAAAAGAAAAGCTGAAGAATATCTGGCCAATTCTGGCGTTCCATACACAATCATAAGGTACACTAGTTCCTGTAACCTGGATGGATCGCCTGTACATTGCATCGGTCGAAAACTTAGTTACCTTAGCTGAACCAGGAAACTATTTTTAATATAATCCACAGTATTATCTTTATATTTGGTAATATGAATTGAAAAACTTTCAGAATACTTGGTGTCATTTTCTGGTTAGAGAAGAAAACATCAGCTGTTTTTTGTAATTGTATAAAGAAACATTTTTATCTCGTATGTAGCAATGTTTGCAAATAGTGGCTATAGCGTAGCAGAATTTGAACAGCTCACTATTGTTCTGCAAGACATTATTTAGTACAAAATGTTGTCAATAAGTGGCTGCAGCGGTGCTATAGCACTGTAGCATTGAGAAACTTGAACCAACTGCTATTTTTTGTGATCTGCGATTGACAACAATAGGGTACCACAAATCGATATTTGATAGAACTTGTTGCAATTGATAAACGTACTAATATAATTGCATGAGTTTCTTCAATGTACTTCATTATATTTTTGTATAGACTATTTGAAGCACTCTTGTTATCAAATTTCAATGTTCTTTGTTGCTCGTGTGGTGTTCTTATAATTGCGCTGAAAGATTGTGTTTGTTTTCTTTATTATATTTTCTCACCTTCATTGTTGATTCAGACCTGGCGGCTTGCTTGATAAAGATGGAGGTCTTCGGGAACTCATTGTAGGGAAGGATGATGAACTTCTCGGGACCGAAACCAAAACTATACCAAGAGCTGATGTTGCAGAGGTCTGTGTTCAGGCACTAAATTACGAGGAGACTAAATTCAAGGCATTTGACTTGGCATCAAAACCTGAGGGTGCAGGCGAACCAACAAAGGACTTCAAGGCTTTGTTTTCCCAGATCACATCTCGATTTTGATCTTGAATGTGGTTGTCGCGGTGTATGTGATTATTTTTTAACAAAACATAAAGTCATTGGTGTTTGCTGCGAAAGCAAATTACTTTTCATCGACAAATAAGTTGGATATAGAGTAGTCATAGACTTCAATAAGTGATTTCAGGAATTGTATCCGAGAATAAAAGTTCGTTGAAATAAAATGTATAAACTGATAGTTATAAATTTATCTTCTAAAGTTAAAAGCACATGTCAATGTTACAAAATTATCATAAACTTTACTTTAGTGTTTTAATTCTCATTGAAGATGTTTCCCCTTATCTAAATTCTTATCCCTAATTTTTGCAGTTTAAATATGAGAGTCTTCCTAACTTTGCATAAAGATGCACCTCCCTTAATCTATAAGAACATTTGGGAAGCAAAAATGTCACAATATTTAATAAAATTTAGCAACATGTTTGTTTTTGCTAAAAAGATATAATATTTAACAGATGTTTATTTAATATTTTTTTTTGGTACAAAAGAGGGCCAAGCCCAAGAAAAGGAAAAAAACTGCATAGTTAAATGAACATTCTGAGGCATACCAGCGCTAAAAATGTCATAAAAAATGAGTTTTTTTAAAACTTTGAGAGCGTATGACATGACATGTTCTAAAGAGGAAGGGTGGAATATGATGACTAAACTGGATTCCATGGTGGCCGAACTCTTCAAGGCTAAGCATTTTCCTCGTTCTTCGATTTTTTATGTTAGTCTCAGTAATAATCCTAATTATGCTTGGCAAAGTATATGGAAATCTCGCCAGGTGGATGATAGGAGTTGATAGCAATATTAAAGTGACAGCAAAGTTTATTTACTAAAATTATGAATTTTTTAAACGGAAAAATTTCAAGATCAAATTTTGAGCTCATTTTTTCATAAGAAACTTTTTACAATGTTCTTATCATATCTGCAAAAAAAAAAAAAATACAAAAATACATGTTAACTTAACAATAAGGATCAAAATTGAGTGTATGATAATTTCTTAAAGACTAGAAATTTAATAAAAATTAAGTAAGAACTGAAATTAGAAAGTCACCTTTTTAGGGAAAAAAAACATATAAATGAAATTATTAAACTAAAAATCATGTATATGTTAGTGGATAATAAAGTAAATTGATTTTTGGTCTGAAGTCCCTCCCTCCGTGGCCATGGCCAGTGTTGTTGTTGTGAAGTCCATTCCAGTTCCAGCTACTCCTCCAACCCAAATCACCTTCCTCCAATTCCAACCTAATAGTAATAGTAGAACAAGAAGAAGAAACTCCAATTTCACTTGTCTCAAATTCAACACTCCTTCCAAATCCTCTTTCCTTCGCACATCTTCATCATCATCAGACCAACAAGATTCTAACAACTCTCAAACAACACTGCAAGAATATGGTGATGTTGACTACAATATAGGAGTTAAAGCTGCTCTTTCCATCTTGAGATTCTACAAAAGTAACTTACCCTTTTTTCTTCATTTTTTCTACTAAATTTACCAACTTCTAATTAAGCATTTATTGCATAAACACTTTTCATATAAGTGCTTATTTATGTATAAGCTATTTCTATAGTAAAAGATAAAATAAAGTCTAATTATTTTCATAATTTCTCCAGGCGAGAGCTTATGGAAATAAAGGACATTTCATAAGTTGTTGCAAAAACTTCTCCCAAATAGTCTCACAACTAGTTAAACTAGTAGATAAACTCAAATAGAGATCAATCCAAACAACCCCTTAGTAGCATTTGGTAGATGACCAGAAACAATGGCATCAATATTTAAGAAGTAAGAACCTGTTTGTTTCAGATTTGAATGAACAAAACAGTGCCAAACTTTGGCTTTTTAAGCCAATTTTTCTTTCTAAAAGTTCATGTTTTGTTGCTTTGGCTGGAATTGATTTTGATGTTCACAAATCTTATATAAATAGAGGGTGTAAGTTAGTAAAATGAGAGAGGTGAGTGTGAGGTTATCTGAAATGGATGTGTACTTGAATGAATGAATGGTGAACCAACTTTTATACAGGATTGTGTTTTTGTGTAACCGAGTAACCGGTTCTGTCAGCCTTTCTTGGGATAGCTAACAACCTCTCGGTCTCTATCCGCCTAACTGTCTTTCAGTTGGTAGTTAACGATTTTGGCTTGACATATACATTTCGTTATGATTATTAGGTCTGAGATTGAGATTGGCATCTGGTATTGTTGGGCCAAGATGATCTGAAAAAAAAGTGAAACGATAAAAAAGACAGTTGTTTTGCTACTTAACTATTGTGAGCACTTAGGAATTTTTGTCATTGTATTATTGTTATGTCTTGATGTTGTTCATGTATGTGCAGGGGAAATTTCTCCAATCTTGCCTAGGAGCTGTCGTTACGTTCCAACTTGCAGTGAGTATTCCATGGAGGCTTATAAGAGATATGGTTTTTTCAAGGGTACAACTTTGACTGCGTACCGTCTCTGTCGTTGCAATCCTCTTGGTGGGTCTGGATATGATCCCCCAAGATGGTTTGGTGAGATTAGACCACCACCAGAGGAAGAACAACTTGACGACGACAATTCATAAATCTCTGGTAAGCACTGCCAATTGAGAATTTTTATATATTTAAGTCCATTTCATGTGCTAATACTAGGGGCTCATTCGTAGCGTAATAGTTTATAAAGAGTGACATTCCATAACTTACAAGTTAGTTTTGTAAGGATAAACTAGGCCTAATTCAAAATCTAATATTGTATCCTGGTCTATCCATTCGGGTCACGTACCAAATCCAATAGTGCTAGCGTGAAGGGCGAATCAGAAAAAACATAACTCGTACACTGAAAAGTGATAACCTGAAAAGTGTATATAAAGAGTGGAATCCTGCACCTTACAAACTAGTTTTGTAAAGATGAGGGTTCTATATGCAGGTTCCCACGTGTTCATCCTTGATGATCTTCATGATGGTTCTATATGCAGGTTCCCGTTGCTTCGCCTTTTCCAGGCCAAGTTTGCACATTGTGTAAGTCCTTGTTTTGTATGGATTAAAGCAAGCTAGCATTAAGTGGTTCTAGAAGCCTACTAATTTGTTCAAGCCCTGCATTTTCATCGCAGATTATTCTCCAAATCCACTGGCTTACTAATTTATGTGGAGGATACCGTTCTAGATGGCACCTCCTTGAATGAATTCCAATCTATCAAATCCTTGCTTCACTCCTCCTTCAAGATTAAAGATCTTAGATGGAGTTAGTTGGCAGTAACAGATATCTAATTATGATAGTATGTACTAGTTAATCACGTGTACTATCCTCGGGACTACCTGTAGTTTTGGTTGTTAAATCTCGTGCAAGTTAGGTTGTACTTGTATTGCCAGCAAGTGGGGCCCTTTAGGTAGGTGTGTGTTGACCATACACTCTCGCTTCATGTAATGTCGTATGATAGGATAGAGGTAGTGTGGTGATTGACAAGTATATAAATTCGGATTGTATTTAGATTGATTGATGGATTCACAATTATGTACCTAAGATGGTC
The DNA here is from genome assembly GCF_020283565.1 of Trifolium pratense. Lineage (NCBI taxonomy): Eukaryota > Viridiplantae > Streptophyta > Magnoliopsida > Fabales > Fabaceae > Trifolium > Trifolium pratense. Next base: position 8,441,808 of record NC_060062.1, on the reverse strand, counting down.
AAACAATTTTCTCCCTTATCTTTCACTGTTTTACTATGAATTGTTGTTTCTAGCTAACAATTTGAAAGGCCATTTGCAAGATTAAGTTTTGAGATGTTTGACATTCACTTTATATTTGTGATAACTGATGATATCTTGATTTTATTGTGGTATTATGCTTGACCCACCTTTATAAAAGTCAGGCCAAAAAGTAGACTTTATTTAACTTAATGATTTATTACAACATTTACAATAGCATCATCAACTACAGTTTACAATAGCTTTAGCTTCTCCTCAATATTTGGGGCTTCCTTAAGCAGTTACAGTTGTCTCCACAGCAAGGTTCCCAGTGTATACGCCTTCTGATTTTATGTCAGACTCCCATAGATCAGGCACTGCCTCAGTAAGGTTATGGATGCTTTCCAATGCATAATCTGCTCCTTCAACTCTTTGTGATTTACCAATCTGGATGTTGCAATCAACAAGTACTTCATGAGTAATAGTTGCTAACAATGTTGTTAAATAGGGGCTATAGCGATATAGCATAACCGAATCTGAGTAGATTGCTATTGTTATGCGGTACACTATATAGTAAAAAATATTGTCAAATAGTGGCGCGCGTCATAGCACAATTGCATAGCGGAATTTGAACAAACTGCAATTTTATGCGATCGACAATTGACAACATATTGATTGCTAGAATCAAAGTCAGTTTCTACTACAAACCAAAAAATTCCAATAACTTACCAGAACAGTGTGGAGTCCCAACCGTTTTCCAGCTTGTATGTTGCGGACACTGTCCTCAAAGAACAACTGAAAATGACATAGAACCAATGAAAAAAAAAAAGTAAGCCAATAAAATAAAATAAAAAAGGAACAAAGTTTGTCCCTCCAACACATAGTCATAAATGGTGAGTTTCTTACAGTTCTTTGTGGGTTAATGTTGGCTATGTTGAGAGCTAATTGAATGGCATTTTCTGATGGTTTGCAAACAACTGGTGTCTTTGGCAGGATTCCACTGGGATTGAGCTGAGCAAAATGGTTTATGATGTCAAAAATTTGAGAGCTGCTTGTACTATTACTAGTGGTTGGTTTAGTAGTGCTTGTTGAACCTATAAAGTAAATGTCATCTTCATCATCAGAAACACTGTTCTTGTGGATTGGATTAAGGGTCTCAAAGCATATAATCCCTTCAAAGCAATCTTCTAATCCAAGTATCCTCAGTGCCTTAAGAGCATGAACTTTGTCTGCATTTGTGAAGATCTATTGACAAACACAAGAGAGAAACAATAGTAGTGGTTAGATTATATTATACACCACATTTTGTGACATTATTGTATACTATTGCTTTTATTTTGGTTATAAACAACTTACAAGTTTCCTATAGGGCAGACTCAACAACATGTTCCTTAGAACTGGATCTGGTTTCAAGTTATCATAAGGTAATCTTCCATGAACAAAACTGTGATATTCATCATAGTCAAAGTCATATCCAATTGCCTGAAAAGAAATCAAACAATAAATATGTTATCAACATATTCAAAATTTAACATTGAAAACCACATTTAAGAGGAAAATAAGGACACTAGGAAATCATACCCTTAACCCTGCTAAAGTTGTTCCATAGTTCTTGTATAGAAGGTTGCATAAGTCATCGGTCTTCGTTGGTTCTATGCCAAGCTTTTCGACCATGTAGTCTACGATCAATGTACCATTCATGTTAATACCGAGAATAATGTGACACAAGACACAGTTATTATGCAGAGTTGCTTACCTTTAAGATTTTGTAGAATTGCTGTTGCAAGACCAGAACTAAGTGGATACAAAGTATCATCTAAATCTGCAGCATAATTACATGGTTATTACATATTATATATACACGAATAGGCGAAAATTTTAATTTGGTACTTGAAAATGTTACTAATTTGCAATACTTACCAAAAAGAAGGCAATCATATTTTGGTTTTTGTTTGAAGAGGTCAGCGTACTCCATTTCATTAAGAAAACCTTAAACATAAAACAAAGAACAAACTGAAAAAATGAAAATTAAGTTGCATAACAAAATGAATTCATTTTGTATTTCTACATAAAGGAGTTATGTTATGGTTCTTAATTTCAAATATTAAGATCATACTCATGGTCAATATTTTGAGTTGCGGTTGCATTTGTGACGATTGACAATGCATAAAGTTACGATAGAACTATAATTGCAGAAATAACAAAAGCATCGACGTTGCAGCCATAATGGCAAACTTGGAACATTTTTAAAAAATTGCTGAACGTACAAAGGAGTTAATGTTAATATGCCTAAATTATCTTGAAGCAAATGTTAATTGAGAATCAAATGGAAATAAAAATGAAAGAGAAAATAAAAAAATGCCATGCATGCATGGGAAAAATAGTTTAAGGCCATTAACTTACCAGGACAATTCATGATTGGTAAAGGCAAAGAAGAAGAGAGGCAAGATGATGTTTGCATGGTTCTTGAATATAATATTCAAACAATTTCTTCAATCACTTTCAATTATGAAATATTTGTCTATGAATTATGATCAACAATGAAACTCTTAAACAATGTTGATATATAACAATTTTCAATTCTCTTCTTTTTCTTTTTGTTAAATAAAAGGAAATAAATCATTAAAAATGAGGATATGCCATTTTGTTACCAATTGCCACCCTACAAACACATTGTTTCCCAAATTTTTTGTTAGAAAATCAAACAAACTTATGGATATAGCCATAATAACGTTGAACACGTAAGGATCATATTTCGTATATTCCATTTTTAAGTTGGTAATGAGGTAAGAATGGAAATTAATAGCAAACTTTAAACCTACAATATAATCCTTAATGAGATGATGATATATTCTATTTGAAGATTCCTCATACTCATACTACGTTAAAGTTTGGATAAGATACAAATTATCTTATGAAAATTTGGCACAACAAAATTTTTAGGCACAAATATTTCGTGATACACAATTTTTTCATGTAAAATTGTGATTAATTCAGTTGAGTAAATAATTAATTTAGATTACATTTAAAATTGTAAAATCGTGGTTAATCATTGAATTAACTTACAATTTTTTTTTACTATAATAAATTGAACCGAATTAACAACATTTTAAATGTGATTAAACAAATGTCATAGGTGTAGGAAACAATAGTTATCTAAATATTGTTACTGAAAATTTTATTTATATGCATATTGTGCATATAAAGTAAAGAAGAAGAAAAATCATACTGTGTGTTGCGTCTAACTGAACAGTCTGAACTGACAATGCCGATATTGGTAGGCTGGCCATCTTCACTAAGATTCGAACCCGAAATCTCACAGTTGTGTGTGTGAGTTTCAGGTGGTATTTGTAACTTTGTCAACAAAAAAAAAAAAAAAACTTAGTCAATTGCATACCAATATATAAACTTACATTATTTCTCCATTAAGAAACTTTTCTAGGTAGCGTTTGTTTCAAGTCATTAAATTTTTTTCTTTCTTTTTACTCATGTAAATTTATTCTCAAAAATAGCATTTCAGTAACATATATATAATGTAAATCCTAATCTTAGGCACAATTTGAAAGAAAGAAAAAATGGTTACCAAATCATTATGATATTTAATATTTAATAAAGTAGTATATTTTTTGAAAAAGGTAGTTATAGGAATATGTATAGTAAAAGAAACACACACTCTTAAGTGTAGAACAAAAAACAGAATGAGTAACTAATGTGTAGAAATTGTCATATAAAATTGACAAACTTAGGGGAATATAGTTTGAGAAGATTTTCCATTTTTTTTGGAGATTCTACTATCTTAATGAAAAGCTAAGTCATCATAGATATTCTCTTACCCTTCTTAACTTTTTCCAATCTTTTCTAGCTTAAACCATACCAAACATTGGCCTAAGCATGCAAGTATATATAGTAAAAAAAAAAATCACATTTTTCATTATTTGTATATTTTCATTTTATGAGTTCAAGAATTAATAATATTGTTTAAATTAATGGTATCTACATGTTCACGGGTTAGAATGGGATGAGGCACTCATACAAATGCAAAAATGGTCCAAAGGCCATCATAAACACACGTAGCTAGTGATCTTGTTATATTCTTCATAAAATGTGCCACCTTACCTTTTTCATGCATGAATCATGATGAATTTCTCCTTCATTTTTCATTTACTTGAAATTGAACTATACACTAATTAACATCTAACTTATAAGTAAAAGTAATATTTAATGTTTTAGGGAGAATGGGAGATATAAGGTGGCTTGGTGAGAGACTTAAGATATGTTTGTGAGTTGAATTTTGGAAGGTTATATTTTGATATATATTTGATATTTTAAAAAAAAAATTGAAAGAACAATATGATAAATTATCATACATTGAATGCATCTTAGTTTGTGTGCATTCATATTCCTATGTGGTTAACCATTAATACTACTAACCTTATCAGTTAATGGAATTCATTAACAGTCTATTTTTTGTCTCAGGCAAATCCAGTTTGAGCAATTTGAATTTGATGATCTACAAACCAAATCTTCATAAATCCAATATCAGATTAAATTTGCTCAGAAATTAGCGCCGTTAATTGCAATCGCGAAAAATAACAGTTTGTTCAAATTTCACTGCGTTAAAGTGCTATAGTGCTGCAATGGCGACTATTTAACAACACTTTGTCGTAAATAGCATAATGCAGAATAATAGGGATTTTGTTCAAATTCTACTATGCTATAGCGCCGCTATAGCCTCCATTTGACAACACTGTTAGAAATCAAGTAACAAACTTGCAAACTTTGCTAGCAATCTTTTGCAGTGAATGGTGTCACTATGTCCAAAATATGTATGTATGAGAGCTGTAATCAAATGGCCACAGTGGAAATACAAACAAATTGAGATTCATTGACAAACACACATGAGATTTCTTGAGTTCCTTCCACTATTCCTGTTCCGGCATATACGGAAGCACCTAGTTCCTATATTCAAAAACTGGCCAATGTTATGATTCATGGTAAAAACAGTTTGAGTAATATTTCGTAGCCACCAAGATGTTTTGTAATATGCAACGATTTTCGCCTGAGGCACCAGTTTTTTTCGCCTGAGGCGCAGAAACAGAAAACAACCCCTTTTCTGCAGCACAATTTCGCCCGGGGCACCAGAATTTCGCCCGGGCTACCAAAACAGCATCTTTTGCTGTTTTTCCACGTTTTCAAGGCAATTTGCAACATCATGATTAGCATAGATTCAAGGGCATGACCACAATGTTCATGCCCTTGAATCTATGCTATAGAACCAGTAGTTTAATTTTGTGATTGTCATTTGTAACCTCCACCATCATACCCTTGTTAACAAAAGATACGATCGATCTCATTCTTTCTGGATATAATATAAGCATGATTAAATGGATCATCAAGAGCACAATTATAGCCATTGGTGAGTAGATAGCACTGCTGGCATTCTTGTTATCCACCCATTGAGTAGTACAAAAGAGAGGAATTAATGGAAGGGAGCTTGCAACGAAACCAGAAAGAAATTGACGATCCACTACTACGATGATCAAACCACTCTGGAATCCTTGCAGTTTCTGGAAAACAAAACATGGTGCCTCCAACATCAAGCAGTTCCTATTAGCCATAAATAACTTGTAAGGTTATAAACATATTGTGCTATGAAACGTGAAGTTAAATACAAGAAAAAATAAAACCTGATTCAGTAGCATTTTTCTACATGAGGAACCCAAAGATTCACAATTTAATGCAGACAAGCGTTTTAAATATGATGGAATCCCTCTAATTTCTTGAAGACTCTTGCAGTCATCCAGATTGAGTCTCGTTAAAGAGCGAAGTTCTTTCATGCATTCTACTGATATGTCTAAGTATGTCACACTAGCAAATCACTTGCATGCATTGATAACACAATAGATTGTACATTTGAACCATGGAATTCTGGTTTATCACTCTTGTTTGGCAATAGATGATAACCATCAACGACAACTTTTGCATCATACTTGATATGTGGCGTGTTGGTTACGAATGGAGGATGTGTGCTCATCCTTGGCTATGTATGTTCAAACGGCATGAGTTATTATGCATAAGGAATAAATTTATGCATGGTGCATAAACAAATCTCCACCATCAAATTGAATCTAACAAATCTCCAAACGCACAATTTCCCACCCCAAATCAACAACAGCAACCCCTGAACGTCATCAGATTGCTTCGTAGTTAGTTTTAAACTAAAATCATGTCGAAACCATTTTTGTTGTGGAATGGTTTCACATTAGATGTACTTAATCATGCCAAAACCATTTTTACTGTGGAATGGTTTCAGAGAGTTGTAATCCAAAATCATTTTGTTGTGGAATGGTTTTGTGTGTTATTCATGCATGGTGCATAAGGAATTCGCTTATGCACCATAACCGCTCCCGGGAGAGAGGGATCAAATTACACATTACACTGTTCAATAAACATTTTAACGGATACATTCGATGTAAATTTTTTTAAAATTTAAAATTATATGGAGAGTCATAAAGTTTAAATATGTGGTGCCCCTTTCGGAAAAATAGCTCTAGCAAAGCTAATGTATACATAGTGATCAGTTTCATTGCATAGTTGTGCTAGCATGTAGTATGAGATCTTTGTCCAACACATATAACCATCGAACGATATGCCCTTATTTGATCAAATAGACCAATGTCAGGTTCCACCTTGTCTCGATCTATATCTTGTCAGATCTAGAGAATTTAGGTAGAGACTGCTCCTCTTATATTGAAACGAGGCAAACCGTTGATTATCACAGGCTTCACAGCCTCATGGCGAAGTTGCTGAAGTGAGTCTACCGTGCAAAAAGTAATATTTGAATGTTACACATCCTTATTATTATTGGACAAAAGGTGAAATTTTGTTGGATATTTTATCACTAATTTGAGATATTAAAAAAGTCGGTGATCTACTTGGGAGCGAGTTATGGAGATGTGAAGTTAACTCATCAAATATGACTTTTGAAATCATGTATCTCTCTCAATCAGACAGTTACTAAGAATATTATCAACCAACTACATGCAAAACACCATCAATATAATATAAAATTTAAATTAAAAAAATAAAGAGGAGGGATCCGTTGACTCTAGGAGTAAGTCTCCATTAACTTACTCCGCTTAATAACTCGATATCGGCATTATATTTCTTCAATCCAACCGTTGAATTTAAAGATCTCATTGAGTAGATCAACTCCACAAATTTTTATAAAAATTCAAAACATGTAGTTATGTATTCAGACTATTGAAATTCAACGGTTTTTTTAAAAGTTTGTCGTACGTTCAATTGAAGTTATCAGAAAAAGTATCAAACGGTTTTAAATTTTTTGTAGAAATTTTGTGGAGTTGATCTACTCAATGACGTCTTTAAATTCAACAGTTGGATTGAATAAATATAATGCTGATATCGAGTTATTAAGTGGAGTAAGTCAATGGAGACATACTCCTAGAGTCAACGGATCCCTCCTCAAAAATAAATTTTAAATAGTAATAAATCACACAACAAATTTTCACTCATTCTCATGTATTAAATAAATATGACTTTTGAAGTCATGCATATCAATCAGAAAAATACCATCAACCAACTATGCATGCATAACACCATCAATATATTCTTCAAAAACTATTCTGTAATTTTTCACGTATTAAATGACTCTTAGATTCATAAATATCATTGATAATTTATACTATAGTATATATGTGGGAAATAGAAAAATAATAGCAAATTCTAAGTTTTATTACATTTATGTATTATGTATATATAATCTATGAAATAATTGGTTTTCTTTTTCTTTTAAATAATCAAATACAATTTTGTAAACTTTTCATTATTTTTTGTACAAATTATAAATTTCACGAGTCATCACTTCGAACTTAGAAATATATATTAATTTAGGCATATAAGCTTCAATAAGAATGATATCAAAATTTTAGTTCAACAAGTAATTCTATGCATGAGAAATAGTGCATCAAGGGATCAATGAATGAACATAAGTGTTACATAAAGTCATAAACACACTTTTTGAACACAAGTTGGACAAATATACTGATTTTTATTTTTTAATATTATATTATGCTGATCGATTTGCGTACATAGCCTTTTCCATTATATTATGATAAGAGATGTCGTATTTTTATCGGCCAAAATGTGTTTGTATAACATGCCTCCCGAATGAAACATGAAAAGTTAGCATTTTTATTTTATAATAACAAAAAGATGAAAACTTTTAAACAAAAAATAATAAAAATGGAAACTTTAGACTAGAAATTGAATAAATAACGTGTGAGTGATGAATAAATAATTAACCTTCATATCCTTTAACCTCCAAGGCGAGGAAGTTCACGACATGGGTTTCGCTCAAAAGCCTTCCATACAAGATGTTGCCACATGATCTTAAATTGGTTCTCATCCAAGGGCTTGGACCAATATACCCAAGCCCATTGGTTAATAGAATTCATAATGGAAGACGGCGTGGGATCAAGAGACATCACTACGACAAAGAATCATTCTTTCTTAAGCACATGTATATGAATGAATTAATGTAAATATGTAGTTTATGAGTTTTAGTGTAAAGTTAATGATGGAAGAAATACTTACTAATGATAGGAACTTTGATATGTGAAATAATTTGTCCAACAAAATCCAAAGTATCATTGCTTGGCATATTAGCTTCAATAAGAATCATATCAAAACTTTGGTTGAACAAGTAATTCCATCATCAGATATAGTGCAACAAGTAATCATCGAAAAAAATATGAAAAGTTAGAATTTTTATTTTATAAAAATGAAAACTTTGAATTAAAAAATAATAAAAATGGAAACTTTAGAATAGAAATAGAATAAATAAGATGCGATGCGAGTGATGAAATAAGTAACTAACCAATTTTGATAATGTAACTTTTGCGGATCTCCTGGATAGTGCATAGAGAGCCGATGTTATGATCAACTGCAAGAATCTTAAGATCCGGGAATGGTGATGAATGGTTAGCGGCCATTAAAATGATGGAGGAGTGAAAAAGAAAGAAGACTTTTTGAAGAAAAGAAAGATAGAAACACAGGAATGAGTGAAGAGTGAGCGTAGCAACGCACAAGTTTTTTGGTTGTTGAATTGAATGAATAAAGAAAGAAAATAATGTATTTATACTAATGTATCTTGTGGATCAAGGATATGTCACGCGCCAGATAGCGGCAGCTAAGCAAGTGTTAATGTTTTTTTTTTTTCAAGTAGTTTATTGTGGTTATAAATTTCACAGTATAAAGTCAAATTTTTATTGTTCTTAATACAATAATTTTATTTTTGGATTTATGTGTTCATAGGACACATACTAGCAAACCAAAAAAATTTAGTAATATTTTTTTAGATTAAATATGTTTTTGGTCCTATAAAATCAAGATCTTTTGTACGGTGAGTTTAACTCAGTTGATAGGGACGTCGTATTATATATACATGAGCCGATATTTGAATCTCGGACACCTCACTTATTCACTTTAAAGGTAAAATTTCAAACCACTAGACTACTTGACAAAAAAAAATTATGGAGACCATTTTAGTTTGTTCCTTGCTTAATTTTTATTAAATTTTTAGTCCTTAAATTATTTTTCTTGCAACTAAAATTAAATTTGTTTAATCATGATTAAACTCTAAAATTTTTTAATGATTTTTTATAGGCATGTTTAAAATATCCTATAAAGTTTATTTACTAAAATTTAAATTTTTTTAATATGATATAAATTAAATATGAATTTTTTAAACAACAAAATTTCAAGATAAAAGTAACCAAAATCATGATCTATAAATCAATTTTCTGAACTCATTTTTTCCTAGAAGAACTATTTATCATGTTCGAAACATATCCACGAAAAAAATCATTTATAGAAACAAATTATCTTTAACAGTAGGGACCAAAATTAAGTGTGCAAGATAATTTTCTAGGACTAAAAATTGATTAAAAATTAAGTAAGGATCACTATTTTGTAAAAATCAAACATATATTTAGTTCTTTTTTTTAAACAAACTTTAGTAATAACTAATAATAAAATAATGAAATACTAATTTTAAATTTGTAATTAAAAAATTGTGTCCCAATGGTGCAAGTAAAGTTAAGTTGGTAATCTAAAAAATCCTAATTTCTTTTGACTCCTTCATCATCTTCTTCTTCTTCTTCTTCTTCTTCTGACTTCAATTTCCAAACCCATTCTCTCATCAAATCAAATTCAACCCTAAAAACCCACACTTTCTTCACATTCTCCTCATCTCCATGGCACCTCCAGGAGAACCACCACCACCACCATTACAGATCCAAACCAGAACCAACAACAACAACAATATGGATCACTCAGTTTCACTACCAATTCAAAATCAACAACACTACAATAATGGTTTTGTTAGAGAAGTGAAACATTATAAAAAATGGTTTCCTTGGTTAATACCATTCTTTGTTGTTGCTAATGTTGTTGTTTTTGTTATCACTATGTATGTTAACAATTGTCCTCGTAATTCTGTTTCTTGTATTGCTCGCTTTCTTCATCGCTTCTCTTTTCAGCCTTTCAAAGAAAATCCTCTTCTCGGTCCTTCTTCATTGACGTTAGTGATTTTTCTTCTTCTTCTTTCACTATTTCTTTCTATGTTTTTATGATAGCTTATGTTGAAATTCATGGAAATTAATTAACTTTTTTAGAAAATTAATTGGGTTTTTGTAACATGGTGGACCATGGTTTGAATAAATTGAATTCACACTATGGTTTTCAACTGTTGTAAATATGTTGATGGTGACTGCATAGTATGTGTGTGTGTGTGTGTGTGAGAGAGAGAGAGAGAGAGAGAGAGAGAGAATAGGAAAGTTATCTTGGTGAATTAGATGAAGGGAGATGGTGGAGCAACGGCGGTGTTGCACCTGCAAGGACTCTTGACGCTCAGAGGCTAATAAGTGGAAAGAGTAGTTGCATAATGAAAAGTGTAACTTTGACTACAAACCCTTTTGTTGTATGGTAGTTTGGTCGAATACTTTTGACTTGAAATGCAGTAACCGCCTAACATGTTGAGCATCGTTAGGTATGGTGTGGATTGTGGATGATTGTTGATCATGATCAACGGTCTTGATTGTGATTTGTGTGCTTCATTGAGGTTAAAATGTATGTGGCTTCTCGTTTGAGCCGCACTTGAGGTTGGGTCTCTAGGTCTAGTCCAGAATAGGTTTGAATTCCCCCTGCTAGGATGAGAAAGACCCAACCCAGTCTGACCTAGCCCGTGTCATTTCGGTTCAAGTTTGACCATGTCCCCATAGTGACTCGGGCTCATGTTTGACAGTTTGACCTTGTCCTATAATGACTCGGGCCCAAGTTTGACCATGTCCCATAGTGACTTGGGTTCAAGTTTGACCATGTCCAACAGTGAAATAGGGATGAAGTATCTCATTTTATGAGCTGATATCGAGTGAGAGACATGTTAGAGTTAACCTTTGAGTTTTGGGATAAGCTATTTAGTAGAAAGTGTTGTCAAGTAGAGGGTATATAGCGAGTGGCTCTATAGAACTGTAATGTATTGGAATTTGAACAAACCTCTGTTTTTTGTGATCCGCAATTGACAACACTAGTTGTACTATATGTAATATGCTACTGGTCCATGTTAGAATTATTTCCTAATTCTTGTGTAGTTCTAATTCCATAGACTAACATATTAGAAGGACTAATTGAAGCATTGACCAACGTTATAGAGACAAAAACCAAAACAATGAGGAACTAACAGAAAATTAAGGACTAATTGGAGCATTGACCAAAATTATAGTGACAAAAGCTACCTTTTCTCAATTTTGAGGACTAAGAGCCGAGGGATTTTTTTCCCCAAGAATTATAAGCGGAGATGTATATTTGTGGATACAAAATTATTTAAACCTTATTGATATTTTGTTATGAATGGATTTTAATATCTGATAGAAAATTCAAATTTTGAATTGATTGTTATCGTGATCAAATGACTGACGATTAGTTATGTTGTTCAGGCTACAGAAGATGGGGGCTCTTGATGTGAACAGAGTGGTTCGCAGGCACCAGGGTTGGCGCCTCATCACTTGTATGTGGCTACATGGTGGAGTTTTCCATCTATTAGCAAATATGTTGGGTATTCTATTCATTGGAATTCGACTCGAGCAAGAATTTGGGTTTGGTATGTCTTACATGACATATTCTGCTTTAGTCTTTAGTAGGATTAAATATATTTTTTTATTCTTACATAAGTTGTCCCTATTAGATTTTCCACACTTTAGTCTTGATTTATAAATTTGATTTCTGCTTTTTGTTCCTTGTTTGTGAAAAGTAAGCAATTCTGGTTCCTGCCGCTATCATTGATCCATTAAGTGCCGACCTTTCAAATGGATTCCTAACTCAAAGTTGGGTGACATGTTAGCCTTCAACATATCTATGGATGAAAAGGGACCAAAATTGCTTGGAATTTTAATATGGGTTAATTGATTTAAAACAAATTGAAGTCTTATTATCGATAGCAGGTGTCAGTGCAAGTTAGTTTTTAGTATTTCTGCCAATTTTTTTTCTTTTATTCTGTATTATTCAAATTTTTATGCTTTTAATACGGATTTGAGAGTATGAGTTATAACATGGATTCAAGAAGTAAAGTAGTAGATAGATAAAACTAACTAGGCAGTAACTGTATTCTGAAAAATTGTCCTAACCTTAGACTACTAGTATTGTATAGTTGGTGAGTGAAAGGTTAAGATACAATGTTGGTAACCGCTAAAGTATAATGTGCGTTGTACTGCTTATTATTGGTCAATAGATCAAAATGATACCCATGTTAGTTTCTCTTTGGAGAGGTACAGTTTTCTCAAGTTTCTCGTTACTAACTTATATATAGTTTTGCTACAGTGCTTATTGGACTGCTTTTTGTCATATCTGGATTTGGAGGCAGTTTGCTTTCTGCTCTTTTCATTCAGTCAAACATTTCCGTCGGTGCTTCTGGTGCGCTCTTTGGGTTGTTAGGAGGAATGCTATCAGAGCTTATCACTAATTGGTCTATGTATGACAACAAGGTGCGTATTAAATTTCTTAATTTGTACTCTAGTATCTTAAAAGTAAAGATTGTGCACTTAAAAGAAAACTACTGATAATCAATACTTTGTTTCATGTTCAGATTGCAGCACTTCTCACACTTGTGATCATCATTGGTGTCAATCTCGCAATCGGGATTCTTCCACATGTGGACAACTTTGCTCATATAGGAGGCTTCCTTACAGGATTTCTTCTCGGATTTGTGTTTTTGATACGTCCTCAGTTTGGATGGATAAACCAACGATATGCTCGTGTAGAGTATTCTCCAACACGTGCTAAGCCTAAATTCAAGAAATATCAGTGCATATTATGGGTCCTCTCCTTGATCATTCTAATTGTTGTGTAAGTTCTGAAGATACATTTTTTTAAGATCAAGTTGCTCTAGCTAAAGTATGTGTATTGGGAGACTTGAGTCTTGAGCATGATTAGCCCTGTTCACAAATAGCATGAGATCTGAGCTGTCTAGTTTAGTCGCTTTCTTAATTTTTTTTCATGTATGTATACGATGTTGCTAGTCATTGCTACCGTAAGGATAGCTGCTTTCTAAATTTCACTGAATATCATGAGAGGAAACGCCTGTCTTAAATGATAAAGAATGAAAGATCTTTATCTAACTCTCGAAATTTGGTTCTGTGCATGAGTGAGTATATTGAAACTTCTGTCTGTTAATTTGTCTAAATATCACAGGCTTTCTGTTGGACTTGCTGCACTGCTCCGGGGTGTTGATGCAAATAATCACTGCTCCTGGTGCCATTATCTGTCTTGTGTTCCAACTTCAAAATGGAGCTGCCATACAGAGCCAGCATATTGTCTGGTAAGCATTTTACCTCCTCAAAACCTCCTCATCTGAACAAACTTATTTATCAAAACCTCCTTATCTGAATAATTTGGCAGCATAGTGTTCCAACTTTACTCATGCATCATAAACTCTAAATTTATTTTGCAATGTGAGATTATTTGGGAGAGTTTATGAAAACAACAGTTTATTTCCATAAACTCTTCTGGATAACTTGTGAAAAAACCTATAGTTAATATTTTTTTTTGGTACATAAACCTATGGTTAATATGAAAACAATTTGACTTTATTTTATCTTTTTTTCATAGAAATAACTTATACATAGACACTTATAATTCGGGCTATATGATAAACACTTAATTAAGCTGCTTATCTAAGCATGGTCTGATAACTCGGTTGTATTTTTTTTGTTTGTTTTCGTTTGGATATTCATTTTGTTGAAATACCATAAAATGCAGTCAAACCAGCTTGGCAATCAGCTGAATGTAACATGCTCAAGTAATGGTAAATCCACTACATACTTGATGCAAGATCCTTCTAGTTCACAGATCCAGCAATTGTGTACTCAGCTTTGTAATTGAGTTCTTACCGAAAAGAATGACCGTTGAAGGAGATCATCAGTTTGTTGATATTAGGATTTCAGGCTCTCATGGAGTACTATAATGCTATACTATACTACTATGTAGTTCATACCTTTTGCTTTATTCAGGAAACCAATTTTTTTAAAGAATTAATTTTGTCATAGCAGATTTTTTTTATTGTGTGTATATATATAATAATAGATTGGTTGATACCTATTTTGTGCTAGGATCAAAATTATACTTACAGTTACAGATGATTTACTATATTATAACAGAGATAAAAGCTATGTTCTAATTGCTTTGACATGAATACACTTTACTGTGTTTTGAGTTTTGAGTTTTGATTTCTGTGTGAAGTTACCTGATGTTGGAAACTTAGAATACTTTGATTGCGGAGTAAATCACCAACTTATTTCTTGAATTTGTAGAACACCCTTTTTCTCCATGTCAACAATTTGTTAAAAGTTGAAAACTCAGGATTAATGATTGTTTATATCAAATAACTCGGGAATAACTTCTATTTTTGAGCACTTGACCAAAAACAAACTTCTATTTTTGAGCAAATTATCATAAAATATAAAGTGAACTGAAACTTGATGTCCTCCCATGAAATCTCACAGGAGAGGTTCCTAGCTTGAGATATAGAGAGGAGTAGACTCGTAGGTCCCAAACCTATACCACACCAGGTCAATTTGTTGGGGTTAATGACATAAATATTTTTCTTCTTTAAACAAAATCATTAACCGCAAGTGGTTTACTAAAAGACGAATTGTTTAGAACAATACGAGTTTTATTTTCTCATGATGTTTTTTTTTTATTCATAATGACATTAGTTCAATATATTAGTGAAACACTTTTTAAACAAAACTTACTTTTATCTTATCTTATAACCGAACTTTTTCATCTTCACAACAAGAGTTAAAATGTCACACATAAATAAAAAAATAATTTCTAACACTATTCCACCACATGACAAAATTTCAATTAATATTATTTGGATCTTGTTAACATGTGCATGTAGGGCACATGATAAGATACCTTAATATAAAAATTTAACATTTAATGATACAAGACATTTAATGCTTGAAAAGTTAAAATGCACAAATTTTAAAGTATAATTTCTATTTTTTCTTCCTTAACATGTGTCATATATGCACATGTTAACATTCTCCTTTTAGATAGACGAAATGATGTCTTCATAATCTTAACTCAGCTAGCAGAGACATCACATATATTATGCAGAAACCGAAGTTAAAAATTCGAACAATTCATTATTTACTTTAAGGTAAAAATTTTAACCACAAATATTAGACGTAAAAAGAAATGATAATAATCATTAAAACATTGCTTCAAAAAAAAAAAATCATTAAAACACACCACAATTAAAAATAAGTCGCGACGAAAAATGGATTAAAAATAATCTGCATACAATACATAACAAGCCAAACACGCCCTTAAGTTTTCAACAAATACTTATCAGTTCGTTTATCTTATACCCTTCTTCTTCTTCTTCTTCACTACTCACACCGCTCCAATGAACCTCTGAAACTGAACCCTCTAACAATGGCCATTCGAGCAGTTAACAACTGCTCCTTCTTCCGCCCTTCTCCTTCTCTCTCCTCCGTCCCTCACTTTTTCTCAACCTACCGCCGTCTTCCCACCGTCATCCGCTTCCATCCTCCATCCTCCTGCTATGGCTGTTGCCATACTCAAACACGCTCCATCAAAAGCCTCTTTGAAACCGTCATGGAAGAACTCAAAGCTAAGCGTAAACGCCGCAAGAAAGTCGTCGTCTCCGTTAACGCTTCTGCTTCTTCTTCCAAGTAGGTTTCTGTTGCTTTTATTGTAGTTTAGAGCTATCTAGTTTCATTTATGCAATGCAATTTCTAGCATATGGCTTTGTGGAATTGTGGTTTTAGGGTACTGATATGAATTCAATAGTGATTATTGCTATGTTCTGATAAGTGATAAATAACTTTGTTAAGCAATTTTCAATATAAAGCCCATTTGTTGCAGCTTTTTTCAAACAAAATCATCACTTTTAAAAGTTTCCATCCGTTTGTTACACTTTTTTAAGAAAAAAATCTAAAATTTGCTTCAAATGACAACCTGTTTTTAGTAGCTTCTCGAAAATTCAATTTTTTATAACTGTTTTTTTTTTTTTTTTTTTTTTTTTTTTTTTTTTTTTTAAAAAAAAAATGATTTTCATATTGGTAAACAAACACATAACAGCTTCTGGTTTTTTAAAAATATCTAAAAATTATTTAGTATCAAAATCACTTTTTTATAAGCTCTGTATAAGCACAAAATGCATTTTTAAGCTATGAAGCACTCACACTATTACATAGACACGCACCTGACATGTAGACACGGTGGTAATTTATAAAAATAGAAGTGATTGAATATAATCCCATGTGTCGGTTGTATTATTGGACACTGGATATATCTTCAACTTTAAGCGTCGGTGAATACGCAATTGTGGAAAGATTAGTAAATAAACTGGAAACATATTTATAAGCTATTTGTATAAGTCGTTCAAAACACTGCTTATGTAATAGTTTTAATTTGCAGCGAAGGTTTTGGAGGTCTTTGTAAAATCACCGCGACCGCAATTTAGGCCGTATTTGTATGCAATTTTGTGCTATATCAAGGGTTGCAACACAACCACACATCCACAAACTTTGGCTTATTGCGTAGAGAATAAAATAAGTTTAAAGAAGCTTTTATAAACACCCTGCTCACCATAGTATTTTACTAGGGCTGGGTTTTTATTTTTTGTTGGATCTCTAACTATGTGATCTTAAAGCTATAGCATACACAAATACTTCAACACTGTCAAAAAGTGCTATCTGGAGGAAAAAATAATGTTTTAAAAATTTGAAATGTGCCTTCTATTTTATTTTATCCTCCTCCGTTTGGTTTTGCTGTTTTAGCAACTAGAGAAACTATTTTCTGCAATAATGTTTTGGATACCCTGCTTTGAAGAGGAAGACAAATAAACTTTTCAATGAAGCCAGATTTGATGTCTTACTATCTTAATTTTATTTATTGGTTTCATAGTGCGGAACTGTTGAATGAAGTGCTTACTGAAGAGATACTTGTGAACCGTTCATTGCAAAAAGGTTTGCTTTTGGAATTCAAGAAGGATTCTGATAGAATATTGCTAGCAGTTGCTCAGAGACCTGATGGCAAGAAGAACTGGATGGTTTCAGATCAGGTTCTTGTTGAAACATCATAATGCGGCATGTTTAATAGGTTGCTAGGGGCGGGGACATATTGCATTTTTATTAAATGCTAGTAAAAAGTAAAAACTATTAGGTTTTACGTAGTCTGACCATACCTCGATTTTTTGTGCTGAAGAATGGCGTCTCTAGTTCCATCAAGCCACAACAAGTGACATATATTGTTCCTGGTATATCAAATTTTGACCAAGCAAATATCGCCGGTTTTCTTCAGAAAGCTCAGGACAATATGGTAAGTTTCACAATTGGATGGTAGCAGATATAAAAAATTATTACTTCTCTCTTCTGTCTGTAAGTAAATACTGGATGATCTGATGCAGGACCCATCACTACTTGAATTTGCTTGGTCTGAACTACTTGAAAAGAATAAGACAGTGACAGTTGAAGAGATGGCCGAGGTAATATCCATATGTTTTCTGGATTGGATGTCAAAGCATGTTTCTATTTCCTTATATAAAATACCTGTTCTGCAGATAATTTTTGGTAGTGTTGAGCCTCTTGAGAGTTATTCTGCTCATCTCTTGCTATCAAAAGACGAAGTATATTTTACTGTACTTGAGACTAAAGGATCTCGCTGCGTTTATGGACCTCGATCAAGTGAGCAGGTAAATGTATTACTTTCAGGTGTAGAGTATAAAAAATTAATATTTTCATTATGCATCTAAGTCAACATACATATGTTTTCTGAGGATAGCCTTATATGAAGGCCAGATACTTGATACGACACGAGTATGACATGAGTACAGGGATACACGAAATTCTTAAAAATTAAAGATACGATAGGATCTAAATACATTAACAGAAGTTTATAAAACTACATACATATTTGTCATAAATGCATAATAATTGTTCAGCGACATTTATATTATATTTTATTTTAGGACATTGATTTTTTTAAATTTTTTTTATTAACATTAATATACAACTAAGTGCATCTGACAATCAGTCCTACCAAAAGATACTTGCGATCATAACAAAAATGTATTATTTTCTTGGTAAATGACTAAATGTCACAAATGTATTTTATGTCAACATGTCGCAAAATAACATTAGTCGTATTTAAAATAAGCCTTAGATTCTGGTTAATTGCTCACTATTTACTGTGCAGTACTAATTGTATCATTTTTGTCTCCCCAAAATTAATGAAGGAGTATGTACTCTAATTTTGCTCACAACCTAAAGAACAAAGTTGTATAAAAATATTTAAGACGGTTTTCAGAGTTTTCTTTCGAAGCATCGCAGAAGTCTCCCAAATATCTCTAAATATTTTGTTCTGAAAAATTTAAAAAGTTGGAATATATTGTGTGTATATGTATTGAGGAGTGTCAAACACATATCAGTATTGGATGCGGCCTATGGGTACAACATGATATTTTGGAAATTTTGGAGTATCTAGGCTTCATAGATAGTCTTGCATTGTTTTGGTTATTTTAAACTGTTTTGTATTTTTTGTAAATTGTGATCCCAAAACAGTAGTTTGAAGCCACTGCTTATGACCAGTTTTTCATTAATTTATTATCTGTCAGCTGAACTTTTCCTCAAGTTGTGATGTGCTACCCCTTTTGAAATAAAGAAAATATAAAACATTGTTATTGTGGTATCTTTGTCATATGAATCATAGGTTTCTTTGGCACAACATCTAGGGTTAAATTAAGCTTTTGGCTTCTATTTGTGGCCAAACATGTGGTTTTGTTAAGGAGGATTTGTTATTTTCCAAAGTTTACTTGATATTCTCTCTGTTATTCTCTTAGAAGTTAAAAATGGGGAAACTCGCTAGTTCTTTGCTCATCAGTTACCGTACGTACTTTTGAAACTTTGAATTACATAAGAGTGTGTTTGGTAACACAAATAAGCTAGCTTATAGCTTATTATATGAGCTTACAAGCTTGTTTCAAAAAATTAGAGGTGTTTGGTAACAAGCTTTTTGTACTAGCTTATAGCTTTTTTTCAGATGCTATTTCAAGTAGCATTTGAGCTTATAGCTTATAGCTTTTTACACTTTATTCCATTTTTACCCTTTAATTTAATAACTACCCACTCTAAAAAATAAACTACCCACTATCAATTATGTAATTTTATATTTAATAACCACTTTAAAAGCTAATTTTACCACACACTTTAATTTCAATAAGCTAGCTTTTCAGCTATCAGCTATAAGCTAGCTTTTCAGCTATCAGCTAGCTTATCAGCTATCAGCTAGCTTATAGCTTATTTTTACCAAACAGACCCTAAGTGTGATATTTTCACGTGTAGTTGTCTTTTGTTTTGTCTTTCTATAAATATTAAGAAGTCTAAGCAGAAATGTATATCCCTTTTATTTTATTATTTATAAAAAGGCAGGTTGAGGAACTTATTCGTAGGAAGGCGGCAAAGGAGATTGCTGTGAAAGAATTTCAGGAGTTTATTAAACTGCTGCGCTCTGCGAAATCAATGCCTTCACAAGATAAACCTTCGAAATCTTCATGGAAGGATGAGGAGAAAATTTGGAGCAGAATTGAGTCACTTGAAGCATATGCTATTGATGCTTGTAAAAGTGATGAACAAAGGGAAACAGCTGGGATGGTACCTTTTCTCCCTCATAGTTTGTTTTCATTTATTGTTGTATTTAGCAATTAGTTTGTCTGTTTGTGTGTTTATATAAGAAGAAACAATAGCAACAATATCCACCAAGTCCTATTCCATTAGGTGTGGTCAGCTACATGGATCTATTTACGCCACAAAGTCCATATAAGTAAGATGGAGATATAAGAAAATAGAGAGGAGAATCCACAAATTAGATTCTGTAACTTATTTTAATTTGTCTCCTTGTACTATATTTATGCTTAGGAATTTGATCATGTACAGGTGCAGTACAAAACTTACCCGAGTAATGCTCTTGTTCTTATAAAAATACTTTTTTCTACAATGAGAAAGGCTGATCTTGATGGATTCAGATGTCTTTTTGTTTGGAAGTTTTGTAGAAAAATCATTTAAGTTTAGTTGGACAGGATTTAAAGGGTCATGTGGGTAGAACATCTAGAGAGTATGAGGGTATTATGATTTATGATGTTGATTCATCCATGTAGTTGATCTCATCTAGTTAAAGTTTGGTTGTTATTGTAATCATACGTCTCTAGATTGTAGGTTGTTATACATGTCACCGAAGTTGACTTTCTTGTTCTTCTAATAACTTCACGCTCCATGATTCTAACAGATACTAAAGGAAATGGGTCTGGCAAAAACAACATCTTCAACTGTGAAGCTCTTAATAGATATTGGGTATTTTCCTGTACATGTCAATCTTGATTTGTTGAAGATGAAAATTCCCACTGATCACTCTGAAAAGATCACATCAGCTGCTCAAAGTCTTCTATCAGACTCATCTGATCCAGATGAAGTAATTTTTATTTGCTTGATTGACTCATAATACTGCTCAAAATCTTCTAATAGTTCCCTAGGTCTGGATTCTTTATTATGATATTTTGATATGCGTGGATTTAAAATTATTGATTTTTTTGACAGCTTTAAATTTTAATATGCCTGTGTACTCTCAATCTTCAAAACCTAATATCACTCAGAAAATTAGTATACAGTTGATGCATGCTAATTGAATTTTTTATCGCTGATAAGTTTATGGTGTCATATATTGCTCCGATTGTTACCTGTATGCATCTCAATATTTTTGCAGTTAGATAATTAGTGTTTCACTATGTTTAGGTTAACAGGAAGAACCTTACTAACCTGAAGGTCTATGCCATTGATGTTGATGAAGCTGATGAGGTGATCAATCAATCATTTTCTATTGGTTCTAATGAGATTCTTGCAACTGGTGCTCCATTTATTTTAATGACCCTAACATTTTATCAACCAACCAATAATATGTAGCTTGATGATGCTCTGAGTGCAACAAAGTTACAAGACGGTCGGATTAACGTTTGGATACATGTTGCAGACGCAACTAGATATGTTCAACCTGGAAGTATTGTGGATAGGTATGTGGTTGACGTTCAAAGAGACATTTTAAATGTTTGGTGTCATGTTATTCCTTAATGTTCTTAACTAATGGCACTTAGGGAGGCTATGAGAAGAGGAACTTCTGTTTTCTTGCCCACCGCTACATATCCTATGTTTCCGGAAAATCTTGCCATGGGAGCTATGAGTTTGAGACAAGGGGAGCTTTGTAATGCTGTTACTGTATCAGTTGTGCTGCATGATGATGGCAGGTAAACTTAAATTTGTCAATTGCATGTTGCGGTAAAAATTCACCCGATAACATTAGCAATATGACATCAAAATCCACTAAACCTTGCTATGTTGCTTATATTAACTTGAAGGAGAAAAAGGATGGAAATCTGATTTTTTTTTTTTATGATCCCAAAAAGTAGTCATGGATTACACTTTTATAGACTAATATAAGTAAATCCTATTAATAGCTATTCTATAATTAGCCCTTTTAAAAAAAAGGGGTAATTAAGGAAGTATAGTATTAGAACTAAGGGGACATCAGGAGATATGCAGAAGTGACAAGATGAAGGGAATAATATCTGTGTAATAGTCAAGGAAAGATGCATTTGCTAATACGACCTGAAAATTTTATCAAGACCTGGAGTAAGCTCTTTTACAGACTAGTAGAACCAGTGACACAATGTGAAATAGTGTACAGTAGTTCTCCGTGAAACAATATGGAATGAGGTACTTCGCTCTTTAGATTATAAGATGGCATTCTGTTTATCAGATAAACCGAATTGAGCAAAACACCACCTTAAAATTTTACTGGTGTATGACATGTATCAAAAGGGTACAAGTAGTTTAAATGACATGACACTTTTTTCTTTTTGTATTACTAATTTGTTGAGTACATGGGAAAAAGTAGATTGGCAGCTAGAATGCCGAAACCGAATTTTGTTTTCATTACAGTTTTTTTGAAATATAGAGACTAGGGACATTATTTCATTTGGAATATCTACATATGTCTTGAAACTCATCAATGAGAGAATAACTTTGAAAGGCTCAACAATAATATCTATGATTATTATTTTTAGAGATGGACTGGCTTCTATTAATAATATTCTTTGTGCATTTAACAGCATTGCAGAATGTTCAGTGTTCAACTCAGTGATTAAACCAACATACATGCTAACATATGAGAGTGCGTCAGAGCTACTTCATTTGAACCTTCAGGAGGAGGTTGAGCTTAGAACTTTGTATGAGGCTGCAAAGCTTCGGTTAAATTGGCGGCGCCAACAGGTAGACATTAGTTTCTTCTTTTGATTCACGATTATTTTATGTTTTTAATGTACTTAGGGTTTTTCATTATCCCTTTTGATAAAAGGAGGTGATTCTTAAGTCAGATCATATATAATTTTGAACAACGATAAACTATGAACATATGATGTTAATAGCGGCACTATAGCGCGCTATAGCGTGGCGTCAGACCACCTCTCCGCTATGCTATAAGGCCGCTTTCCGCTATTTAGAGAAGCGGAAATAGAGGCCACTATTTGCAGGATAATAGCGGTGGCGTAGCGGATCGGTAGCGCTATTCGGATGCTTTTGCGTTTTGGAGGGAAATTTTTTATAAAAACCCTTATTTTGGAAATAAATCATAAAGTGAAGGGTATTTTAGTCTTTATTTAGAACTTACTTTGATGGTAAATGACAATATTTAGTATAATTATTAAGTAAGAAAGTCCTTTTAATTTTGTGTATTTTTCTATTTTTTAGTATTTATGTATGTTGTTGGAATTTATGTTTAATTTGTATATGGCCGCTATACTGCTATAGTGCTACCCGCTATAGCATTTTTTAGGGTCGGCGCGTATCTGATATTAACAACATAGCTATGAACCAACTATTAATCACATTTGACAAGATCTTCCAGTTGACCTGATCACTGATTCACAATTCATATCTATGCATGTTTCATAACTGCCTAAATAAAGCATCACCCGAAACCTGTTACTTAAATCTCATGGGTCTTAAAATATTATTACTCTCAGATAAGTGATGAAAAATTGCATTTGTATTTGATATTTTTATGTTATTAAACAAAGCAAGCACAATTTTCCAAACTGACAGCATGCTTTAATGAACACAGTTTTACCTATTTGTTTGCATTCCTTCAAATCACTTTAGTTAGCTTCATAGCTAGTTAAAGTATCGAAAGTATACTGAGGCTGCATTTTTTGAAGTTAGAAATTTGTATCCAATACGTGCAGTCAAATATTGTGAGAATTTATGGGGATGTCTGTTGAACAAAAGTTCTGGCTGAATGCTTGAGTAAAAATATGGCTTAGTAATTGAAATCCACACTTGTGGGTCGTTAGTGACATTATGACTGATGGAGTTGGCTATTTATTAAGAAAGTATTTTAGTTAGCTGAAGCTATTGAGATTTATTAGTCTGACATTTTAGGATTTCCTTTCTCTGCCTTTGTTAAGGGTGCAGTCGAGACAGCAACATTAGAAACTCGCATCAAAGTGTCTAATCCAGAGGATCCTGAGCCATCAATAACCCTTTATGTGGAAAACCAGGCAGACCCTGCAATGCGATTAGTCTCTGAGATGATGATACTCTGCGGCGAAGCTATAGCTACATTTGGATCCTTGAATAACATTCCTTTACCCTACAGGGGACAACCCCAATCAGATATAAATCTTTCTGAATTTTCCCATCTTCCAGAAGGGCCTGTTAGGAGCTTTGCTCTAGTTAAGATAATGCGTGCTGCTGAAATTGATTTCAGAAAGCCAGCACGCCATGGGGTTTTAGGAGTTCCTGGTTATGTTCAATTTACCTCTCCCATCCGTAGATATTTGGACCTTCTAGCTCATTATCAGGTATATTGCTTTCAATTTTATAATTGCAAATTGAAATGGATTACATTCTTTGTTGCTTCTTAATGCCTGCTATGAAATTGTTTGGGAAACCAGCAAGAAAACAAGAAATTGATGGAAACTAGATTAAAAATTGTTAAACAAACACTATGCAGAATGGGACAATTTGGGATACCTGAATTGCCTATATTTTTTTGGAGGAATATAGGCACACACAAAAAGCTAGAATCTATCTATATTTTACCGATGGAGGAATATAGGCACACACAAAAAGCTAGAATCTATCTATATTTTACCGATTTAACAATTTCTTTTGAGGGATCTAATTAGATAATGGTTATATATTATATACAACTATTTATGGTTTAATAAAAGGGTAAATAATATTTTTTGGTGAAACAAAGATATTAAATGGTACCTATTTACTTGCATATGTATTTCAGATGATAATATCATATTTTAGTATTTGTTTTGAATATATTGGTCGTCATACTCTTACCAATACGTCTTTTGTCATGTGATTAACTTCATCTTGATATTTTCTTCTAAGATGTTTTTTTGTCTGTTTTGGATGTGTCTGGAATGATTTTTTTCCTTAGATAAAGGCATTTCTTAGAGGTGAGCCTCCACCCTTTATACCTGGTAATCTTGAAGGGATAGGAGCAGGTGTAAATGAGAAAGCTAGAGAAGTGAGGAAACTCTGCAACAGTAGTCTCCGTTACTGGATACTAGAATATTTACGAAAACAACCAGAAGCAAGAAGATACCGTGCTTTGGTCCTTAAATTTTTTAAAGGTCGACTTGCAGCTCTATTGTTGGTTGAGGTAAGCAGCTAATGGTTCCTTCCTATTATATAATATTTTTCACAGGGCATGCCATTGGTTAATTGTTCCAGTAAGACTAATAGCATCATATAAAACATCTAGACGGGATAGTGATAGACACCTGGTTCAAAATATCGACAGAAAATTTGATTTACTGAGAAATTATCCTTACTCAATAGTTGTACTTGTACTAGGTAGTTACCATGCTAGTGAGTAAGAAAAAGAGAATACAAATAACTACAGAAACCCATATCCATGTATTCCAGATATCTAGAACATCATTAGTTTCCTTTTCAATAATACTCAAGATGGCTCCCTCTAACCTTCCACTTTCATTATTTATAAACTATCATCTTCCACTTTGATCAACTCCTTAACCAACTAACTAGCTAACTCACTAACTAACTATTCCATTTAACCAATAGGGTTATATAACAGGTAGCTTCTTAAAATTAGCTGCGTTGATGACCTATTGACCAGCAAATCAGTCATTAAAGTATACTGAGTAGAGTATTATTTTCACAAGGATTGATATTTCAAGTACCAATTGACAAAGAAATGTTCTAGTTGAATAAGATCGATATTCAATTGTGATAGAAAATGAGATTCATTTTTGAATAAGAATAAGAGAACTGATGGAAAATAAATTTTATGACAGCACAACAGTGATAAAAATGACAGTCACTGAATAAGTGTAATTGATGAATACACAATAACAGGATATTTTGTTATCGTTTAATTCCCCTCTTATTCCAGACCTCATGTATATAAGTGTTGACGGTCAGATTCTCAAATCTCAATTATAGCTAAACCTTAAAACCTTGATGCTATAGTCCCAGTTCTCAATGTAGCTCCTAAATCTTTAGGTGAACTCAATCCTGAGCTGCAATATTTGCAGGAATCACAAGATCACACCATTAACAATTCTTATTACTAGACAAGTTTTTAATTCTGCTTGTTACTTAAGATGTAAGATGCATTACATGGCTGTGTTTAGTTATCCTCGGGTATTGCTCTTACAGTGTTTTTACACCATGCAATTGTGATACTCTATTGTTCGAGTTTGACTTCAGATGATTCTCGTTTGCAGGTTGGATTTCAAGCTACTGCATGGGTCTCAGTAGGAACACAGATAGGCGACGAAGTAGTGGTTAAGGTTGAAGAATCACATCCGCGCGATGATATTATTCATGTGAAGGAAGTTGCAAGAGATTGACTTAAGATATGTTATCGAAAGGGCCTTTTCAATGTTCAACAATTTGTTCAAAAGGCTAAGCTCAGTTCCATTTGGGAGGATAACCTTGTTGAATCCCACTCAGCTTGACTAGTTTGGTGCAACCTCATTTTTCACATGGTAGCGAGATCAAGCTTCAGTGGCCAAATTTCAACATTTTAACATTTAAGCTGTTCAAATATTGAAGAGTATATCATTTTCTCTTAGCATGCAGTGACAGGAAGTTTCTCCCCCTCAATTATGCTGCAAGTGTATATCATTTTCTCTAAGCATGCAGTGACAGGAAGTTAGCAGGTTTTCTCCCCCTCTGATAATTTGTCCATTATTGTTGATTTGTTAAGATGTCTCTGATATAGAGGTGGTGGTAGTCATACATCGCCAAACGAAGATTTTTCTCATCGTTTACTGAAAATTCATGGCTGAGGCTTGAGGGCATATATATTTTTTGTAACGATAAATGTTAGTTATTTGTTAGATGATAGTGGAGTGTAGGTTTTGAATCTTATCCTCTTGATGCGCCTTACAATTTTTTTTTTATATTTTATTTACCTTTCAATTTGATATATAAATATGTAATTGAGTTTTTGTTGTAATCTCTAGAATTGGGGAAAGTTTTAATTTTAAATAAACTTGTGTCACAAGGTTAGCTAGATGGTTGGTCTCGAGTCTCGCCAATGCAAAATGTATGTATATATGGCCTGTGTGCTAGCCTGACACCATTTCTTTATTTTTTTTAAGGGTTTGTTTGGGTGGAAGTTTCTAGGAGGGAAGCGAGGGAGGGAAGGAAAAGAGTTATGGTAAACCATTCTCTTGTTTGGGTGTGTTATAAGTCATACCAATGAGAGGGATTCTGTAAACATTTTAAAACTCGTAAGCTTCTTGTGACTTTAAACTAAAGAAGTAGTGTCTCTGGAGAATATATTTTTCCACCCTCGAAGCTTTCCTGAATTTCTAAAAATACACTGCTCGAGTTCTAGAACTCTTGAACTATACTTTACACGTTGAAATTTTAGAACTCGAGCACCCTGAATACACATTTTAAAATTTAGAATTTTATATGTTCAAGTTCTAGAATTCGAACTCCTGTACATATAAGAAATTTTAAAATTTTACACGTTTAAGTTTTGAGACAATTCAGTTTTCTTAAGTTGTTTATGATGTTTAAGTTATTTATGCTTCTTATGATTCTTCTGTTGATGTGAAGCCAAATAATGTATAAAATTTGAAATTATAGTACTTTTTAAAATTGTGGATAATCTTGATAGAACTAAAACTGTGTCAATGTATGTATGGCTTTGTATTAGGTGGAAAATAGTGAGGAGCATATATAACTAAGTAAATAACTTTGAAAATCAGAATTGCTTTAGCAAAAGACAAGCGATGAAATACCTTCAAAAAAATAAAATCCATTCATGACAAAATATCAATAAGGTTTAAATAATTTTGTATCCACAAATATACACCTTCGCTTATAATTCTTGAAAAAAATAATCCCTCGGCTTAGTCCTCAAAATTTAGAAAAGTTAGCTTTTGTCTCTATAATGTTTGGTCAATTCTTCAATTATCCTTCTGATATTTTAGTCTATGGAATAAGAACTACATAGGAATTAGGAAATAATTCTAACATAGACCAGCAATATATTACATATAGTAAAATTGGTGTTATTTGCTGGTCGCAATCAAGTGCGGCTCAAACGAGAAGCCACACGAATCACAATCAAGCTCATCGATCATTATCAACCGTCGCCCACTATCCACACCATTTCAAGTCAAAAGTATTCAACCAAACTACTATACAACAAAAGGGTGAGTAGTCAAAGTTACACTTCCATTTATGTAACTACTCTTTCCACTTATTAGCCTCCGAGCGTCAGAGTCCTTGCAAGTGCAACACCTCAAATCTTTTTTAAAAATATTATCTGATGTGGAATTTAAATAATAAATATAAATGATTTTTTTTCACGTGTACAAGCCACGTCAGCAGATTTGCACAGTAACATGTCCTACTGTACAACCCGATAGTTGACATTAAGAAATATCCGCATGTCGTCCACCAAATAATGCACTGCTTCTCTAAAAATATTTTCTTGTAATAGACTATTTCCATCAAATAACAGTCTCCATACTTACGAGCCAAAAACTAAATATAAATGATTGATGAATCCTAGCATATATGCCATAGTATGTTGATAATTTTAGATTAACTTTATTAAATACCAATGGAATTTACCTAAATTAATAGATCTGCTTATCGGTTAAATTAAATTTGAATGTTTTATTGTTATTATTATTATTATTATTTGTGAGAAAAGAAAGTGATTGTTGGATTGCGCAAGGAAAGTTTGTAACTAAGAAACTAAGAAAAAAACTAGGACAGCTGTTATTAAAAAAAAAAACAATGACAGCTGTTATTAAAAACTAGGACAGCTGTTTCATATCTCGCGCGTGTTTGATATGTTTCTTGATGAACAAATATTACCGTTAGACAAATCCCACCATTATAAATACATTCCTTTCAGTTCACTGTTCACTCACTCACTCACTCACTCATCACTCCCTCTAAGTCTAATACTCTTCGTTGGGGCTGCAATTACAACAACGTTTGAGGTAACAATTAAACTTTTCAATTTCTCATACTATTGTTTTTATTAACTTCTTCTATCTCTTTCCAATTTTAATCAATAAAATTTCTTTCTTTCTTTCTTTCTTTTCACAGGATTCTTCTTCTATCCTCTCTATTTCTCTTTCCACTTTGCGACCCATCTCAAAAATTCATTCTTTCTCAAAAATTCATCCATTCTCACAAATTTATTCATTCATTTCAAATTCAATGACTTCTTTCACTAACAATCCATCCTTCCCGGTTGGTCTCAAAGTTCTTGCAGTTGATCACGACATCGGTGCTCTCTGCACTATACAGGACATATGCAATGGCTTGTGCTATCAAGGTTAATTATTTATTTCATCACCCACACTTTATTTATTCAATTTCTAGTCTAAAGTTTCCATTTTTATTATTTTTTTGGTTAAAAGTTTTCATCTTTTTGTTATTATATAATAAAATTTCTAACTTTACATATTTCTTTCAGTGATCACTTGTTGCACTATTTCTGATGCATGGAATTACTTGTTCAACCAAAACTTTGATATCATTCTTATTGAAGCTAATATGCCAAGCAATGATACTTTTGATTTTGTTGGACAAATTACTTCACATTTTCCTGTCATCAGTAAGTATTTCTTCTTCATATTTGCATTCGTTAATTCATTCATTCATTCCTATACATGTGCTTAACAAATGATTCTTTTTCGCAGTGATGTCTCTTGATCCCACGCCTTCTTCCGTTATGGATTCTATAACCCAAGGGGCTTGCGCATTCTGGTCCAAGCCCTTGGATGAGAACCAATTTAAGATCATGTGGCAACATCTTGTACGGAAGGCTTTGAGCGAAACTCATGAACTTCCTCAAACCTTGGAGGTTAAAGGCGGAAAAAAACGAGGAAGAGAAGATGTTGATTTACCAAAACAACTGCTTCCAAAGAAAAGCCGTTTGTCATGGACACCCGACTTGGACAAACAATTCTTATCGGCTGTGAATCAACTCGGGGTTAATAGTATTAGTATGAATCTTTCCTCATTCTTTTCTTTTTCATCGCTATTTGTTTGTATTCTTCAAAAACTCAATAATGATAATCAACTTATGTGAATGTTTCTCTATGTTATTTTTCAGATGCAACACCCAAAAAAATTCTTAAGCTGATGAACTTTCCCGATTTGACAACAGGGCAAGTAGCTAGCCATTTACAGGTTTGCCTTAGTTTTAATTTCTTTGTTTTTCCTTAAGCGGATGAACTTATGTGTTTTAATGTTTGTTAGTGTTTTGCGTGACTTGAAATTAACATTGTTATTCCAATGTTGTTTGTTTTGCAGAAATATAGGAAGTATTTACAAGGGGAAATCAAAAAATCAAAGTTCAGTAGGCTATCTGCTTTTCAAGGTCACGATGAAATTCCTACACAACAACAACATTTGACCGAAATTGGCGAATGCGACATCTTTTTGGACCTGTCCGAATTGTTCCCAGATCTTGTCGATAACTTATAAAAATGTTATGTCGTGACTATTTCTGCCTGAGGTGGAAATGAAGGCAGAGAAGGGCAAGAATGGAAGTCCACATTAGCAACCTATGTTCTTATCTTTATCATTAGTTTTACATTGTCTTAATGTAATGTACTGTAGTTAAGCTTTAGGTATTTTAGCCTTTTAGACCTTTGTTTTGAAACAATGTCATATTGTAAAAGGTCGATTTCTATTTTCTGTTTTATTGTTCATATTGAATCCATCAATGAAATCTTCTTTTTTATTTGCCTTCCATTAGTATTATAGTGATGTCTTCCATTCTACATAATTGTGATTCTTACCCAAACTGTTATGGAAAATCACTGCTCAAGAATGAGAAAATTGTTGAATATGTTGTTGTGTCGTTGGAGTTTATTTGAAGTCCCACATTGCTTATGTTCCCGGGCGGTTAAGTGTATAAATATGTGAGGGCAACCTCACCCTTTGAGCTAGCTTTTCGGGATGAGATCCAAGCATATTTAACAAAAATAACATAAGAGCAAGAGAACCAGTTGAGACCATAGAAACCAGCAGCATCAGCTGCACAAGTAGTGTACACTGTACAGTCTCTAAAGTCCGTTACATAGATGAAAGATGACTCTCCATTTTGAGACACAATTTGAAAACCATGAACAATGTTGGTCAATTTAGTCTCACAAGTTTAAAAACCATTTTAGTTGTCTGTTATTTAGCACATTGCCACCTGAAATGTGAAATTTTATTTTTAGGACACAGGAGGAGGAAAAGAAAAACCAAAAATCATGGAAATCCATATAAAAAATAAGTGTGCAAGAATCATATAAAAAATATCACTTAGAAAGCTAGCCATATTATAACTATTACAATTAAATGATGAAAGAACACATTAATAATGACCCCTGCACCTAAAGCACCCCAGGAGGTCAGGTCCCAAGAATGGGTCAAAATAAAACGTCCAAAAGAAACCCAGCTTAAGCGCAGCTGAGTAGGTCGGAGGCTGGTTATCAGTCTTTTAGCATTTCTATTTTTTTCCACTCAAATTCGTTTTAATCCATAGTAAAGTGCATAATTTTGCATAGTAAAGTGCCTGCCTCCCCATTAGATAATGGCTCCATTTACACACTGCCAATAGTTAGCATTGTAGCCATTTGCTCTCTTTCATAAACTGATTACAGTTGTGCTCTCCTATAGTGGTTTGCTAAGGAAAGCTAGAGGAGGTCCCTATTGCAGTACAGCAACACAACTCCGAAGTGCTTCTCGAAACAACAGTTTCAACTTTAAAAGTGCTTGGAAAATGTGTTCTGTTTGTTTAGTCCATTAGAAGTTATCTACGGTGATTCAGTAAGCAGATTGGCAATTAACCTGAAGAAGTTCTTTAGAAATTTTATGTAGTGTCCTATCAACCCCAAAATCATCTCAAGGCCTTCATATATTTGGGGCTGGCCATTGCATCATTGATTCAACCTTGTTGTAGCAAGTGTGAGTGGTTAAGTCCCACATTGCTTAGAAAAGTGGAGGTTGAACACTTTATAAGTGAGATGACCCATAAACCTAACACCTTAAGGTTTTGGGTAAGAGTGTGGTGTCCAACTCACTTGTAGAGTTGTTCTTAAGCCAAATGTGGATGATCCCCCGGCTGCCCCCTCGTGATGACCCAACAGTGGTATCAGAGCCGATGGTTCGACGAAGGGTTGAACTGGCTCCTTGTATCGAAAGTCTTCCTGACAAAGGTGGTCAGGCGGCGAGTCCCGTGGAGCAGTGTGGCTTACGGCGGTACAAGTGTAGGATGAAGAAAGCTTCCGCTTGAGGGGGAGCATATCCAAGAGTGGATAGACTCACACTTGAGGGGGAGATTGTTGTAGCAAGTGTGAGTGGTTAAGTCCCACATTGCTTAGAAAAGTGGAGGTTGAACACTTTATAAGTGAGATGACCCATAAACCTAACACCTTAAGGTTTTGGGTAAGAGTGTGGTGTCCAACTCACTTGTAGAGTTGTTCTTAAGCCAAATGTGGATGATCCCCCGGCTGCCCCCTCGTGATGACCCAACAAACCTTTACGGGTCTGCCTGCAGGAACCCTTTTTTGTGACACAATGTGGCCAAATACACTACAGATTCTTCAGCAAGTTTACATCTTCTACTATTCACAACCAGATTATATTGTCGCAACAATCGAAAAACCTTCTTTAGGTGCTCGACATGCTTTTTATCCCTCTACTACACCTTTTGTAAGGCTTCACAATTCGTTTATCAACTCTTGGAGGGCAAAAGGTGGTTAAGTAAGGCCGAATGACATGCTCAGATAGCAATTGACTGTATCAAACTATCAATTGCAATTTGTACCTCTTACACCACCTGTTTCCTTCTTTAATCTCTCATAGACATTCTATACCTTCAGCTAACTACACTACAGTAAATACCTCCTATTAAGTTTTCTATTTGTTATAACTTCTCTGCCCTGTTTGCCCATTGCCTGGTTTATTCTCTATTCTTTCTATAAAACACACTCTTCACAACAGAGTGCATATCAAAGTACAATAGACAACACTGCAACTGAAAAATATCTACATCCCAGAATGGTGATCCTAAACTTATACCTTGGTAGGAAAATAGAAAATAAAATTCAAGAAATACAACATATGATAATTCATACCTTCAAACGCGGAGACTGACGAACAGATGAGGCAGAATCAAGAGATAAAAGTGCCAACTTTTCCTTCGACGGATGTTTTTTTCTTTATTTGTGCACTACCGCCAGAGAGTTCTACTTGGTTCTCATTTTCTGTGGTTGTAGAATCACTTCTAAAGGATGTACCAGGAGCAGATGAAGAGATAAAGGCAGATTCTCCAGGTTCAACTCTTGTTGAAACTATGCTCCCTGTTTAATAGCAATTAAAGAAAGTTACATTCATTATAAGCATCCTTTTCATCCTTTTTCAAAAGGTAAGCCAAGTTATTGGACTGGTTAAGGACTAGAAATTTAAGGTTGAACTGTGGCTGACCGAGGTACAAGGTATTACTTTATTGGGCATGTGAAGAAAACATATTAAGAACAATAACATATATTTCAATAAGTTGAATAATTCAATAGTAAGCTAACGAGAATATTATCAAATCAAATAACACTATGATTGAATAATTCAATAAATTGAATAATAAGATACAATAAGTTGAATAATTCAATAATAAGCTAACGAAAATATTATCAAATCAAATAACACCATGATTGAATAATTCACTAAATTGTTTAAATCAAATCAAATAAATTGAAATAGATAAATCAAATAGCAAGATTGCTGTAGGCTACTTTAACATATATTATGTGCATGATTTCAAATAGATAAATCAATCATCAAATATATGCCCTGTAAACAAATAAACATATAGACTCGAAAAGAGCACAAGCTACAACCATATATTCATTTGTGATGACAACAGCTAGGTAAATGAAAAATAATTATGTCAATGTTAAGTTCCTTCACCTTTCCACATACAACAACTAAGTGTATGTTTGGTTCTAGGGGTGTATAGTATTGATTTTTACACTCAAATTTATTTTTCAACTCACTTTTATATGAATGTATTCAAACATAAATTATTTTACCTTCAACTCAATTTTTGCCAGAATCAATTTTACATAACCAATTCACTCAAAATAAACTTTGCTCACCACACAACCAAACAATGCTAAATAATAATTCCATAGATTTTTGTAACCACCAAGCAAGTTTGAAAATCCATATAAATATAAAATACTAATCAAATAGCATTACCGAGAGAGTGGTGAGATTGAAATGATGTATATTCTTGTTTCCGGTTTCGATGCTCTTGAATACTTGCATTGAGATTTCCAACACCCAATACATAGGAGAAGAAGAAATTGAAGTTGCAGCACTGATGTAAGTTAGGGATGTCAATTTAATCTGTAAATGAGAATTTTCGAGGGGATTGGTCCGTTTGGACATCCGAAGATGAGAATTTTTCCCATGGCAACTGGGATGGAGGAGAAAGTTTATTGAAAATATAAAAAAAAAACTATAATTGACATTTTTAGAAGTTAATTACATTTTGTGGAAAATAAAAAAGTTGATTAAAAATTGTTATTTTGATGCATTGAAAAACCATGCGTGAATTAAGTAGCGTGTCGTTAAAGGTTGTGAGAAAATAAAATGACAATTAATGAATGTAAAGTTATTGCAATTGCAAAATAGATGCATTGGAAAATGGTGCGTAAAGCAATGTGTCATTTAAGTATTTGCATTTATCAAAAGTTTATTGAAGATATTAAATAAACAACAAAGAGTATAATTGAGTTTTTTGAAAGTTGTTGCGATTTTATGGGGAATACTATTATAATGGTGAGTGAAACAGGGCGCCATTTAAGTATTTGTGTTTATCAAAAGTTTATTGAAAGCATCAAAGAAACAACAAAGATTATAATTGAGCTTTTTGGAAGTTGTTGCCATTTTACGGTAAATAAGATTATAATGGTGCCTGGAGCAGTGTGTCATTTAAACCTCTGTGTTTATCAAAAGTTTATTGAAAATATAAAAAAATAAAAACAACAAAAATTATAATTGACTTTTTTAGAAGTTAATGGCATTTTGTGGGAAATAAAAAAGTTTATTATTAAAAACTATTAACGTGAAAAATTATAAAGAGAAACCAATAAAAAGAAGAGAAATTGTTAAATGGTATACATTTCTAACAACAAAAAAAAAAACTTTAATGCACTTTTGTCCCCCTATTTTGAAAAATCTGAACTTTTGATCCCCTATTTTGAAAAATTTGAACTTTTGATCCCCCTATTTTAAAAACCAACTTTTTTATCCCCCTATTGTTGAAAATTCTGAACTTTTGATCCCCTATTTTAAAAGCCAACTATTTAATCTCATATTTTGAAAAACTCAAAGTTTTGATCCCCTATTTTAGATTTTTTGAATTTCAGTCCTCAAACTCAATTTGGTCAAATTTTTGCTGATGTGTCCAACTTATTATTGACGTGGCAGTGCCATGATGACAAAACGTTTTCATGTGTTTAATTTTTTTTGCATCAAATATTTTAAAAGTATTAAACAATAAAATAATTAATTAATAATAATTTAAAAAATCAGTAAAATTAACGTCTATACATATATATAATAAAAAAATCAGTAAATTACCCAAAAAAAAGTTAACGATTGAGAACAAAGTCAATGAACGATTGAGAGAGAGCGAACAAAGACGAAGGATGTTAACACGAGCGTGATAATTTGTGTTTCTGATTTCTTTGGGTGTCATGATTGGGAACCAGCGTTTGCTTTTCTGACTTCTTTGAGTAATTTACTGATTTTTAGTTATATAATAATGTAAAGAGTTTTAATTTAGTTTTTTTTTTATCAATAAATTTAGTTATTATTATATAATGTAATTAAAGAGGTTTATTTTATTGTTTTATAATTATAATTAATTATTTTATTATTTTAATACTTTTAAAATATTTGATTTAAAAAAAATATTAATGAAATGGAAATGTTTTGACAACATGAAAACTGTCACGTCATTAATGAGCTTGACACATCAGCAAAAGTCTTATCAAATTGAGTTGGAGACTAAAATTCAGAAAAATCTAAAATAGGGGATTAAAACTTCAGGTTTTTCAAAATAGGGGATCAAAAAGTTGGCTTTTAAAATAAAGGGATCAAAAGTTCAGATTTTTTAAAATAGGAGGATCAAAAAGTTGGCTTTTAAAATAGGGGGATCAAAAGTTCAGGTTTTTCAAAATAGGGGGATCAAAAGTGTATTAAAGCCAAAAATAATAATTTGTTGCATTGTTAAAGTTATGTGGTAAATATTTCTCATAGCAACCTCTAGGTCTATAAAAAATCTATTAAAAAACTGATTAGACTAATGTCTAATAACACATAAAGTAGAGCTCAATAAGGCACTTCAAAATTTAAAGTTTGAATAATATTTTTATGTTGATGTATTTGCTCTTCTACAACAACAATTTCAGTATAATTTCGGAAGAGTGTGAATTAAGTTGATAAAATTGATTTATAAATTGCAGATTACCCCAACAATATGGACCATTTGGATCATATTTCTTGTGGATATATAAACTAATTTTGGAAGAGTAGAAGTTTATAGATTAAAAGATGCATTGGAAAATGATGCATTAGTTAGCGTGTTATTAAAGTTTGTTCGTTTATTAAAGGTTGATTAAAAAAATTATGTTACATTGGGTATTTGTAAAAGTCTAGTGATATATTGGAAAATCATGCCTGAATTAAGTATATGTTACATTGGGAATATGTAAAAGTCTAGTGATGCATTGAAAAACCATGCGTGAATTAAGTAGTGTGTCGTTAAAGGTTGTGAGAAAATAAAATGACAATTAATGAAAGTAAAGTTAGTGCAATTGCAAAATAGATGCATTGGAAAATGATGCGTGAAACAATGTGTTATTTAAGTCTTTGCATTTATCCAAAGTTTATTGAAAATATTAAAGAAACAACAAAGGGTATAATTGAGATTTTTGAAAATTGTTGCGATTTTATGGGGAATGTGATTATAATAGTGCATTTAAGTATCTGTGTTAATCAAAAGTTTATTGAAAGCATCAAAAAAACAACAAAGATTATAATTTAGCTTTTTGGAAGTTGTTGGCATTTTACGATAAATAAGATTATAATGGTGTCTGGAGAAGTGCGTCATTTAAGTCTCTGTGTTTATCAAAAGTTTATTGAAAATATAAAAAAACAACAAAATTATAATTGACTTTTTTAGAAGTTAATGACATTTTGTGGAAAATAAAAAAGTTCATTATTAAAAACTGTTAACGTGAAAAATTATAAAGAGAAACCAATAAAAAGAATAGAAAATGGTGTACATTTAAAAAAAATAAAAATTGTTGCATGGTTAGAGTTATGTGGTAGATATTTCTCATTGGCAACCTCTAGGTCTATAAAAAATCTATTAAAAAACTGATTAGAGTAATGTCTAATAACATATAAAGTAGAGATTAATAAGGCACTTCAAAATTTAAAGCTTGAATAATATGTTTATGTTGATGTATTTGCTCTTATTTAACAACAATCTCAGTATAATTTCGGAAGAGTATGAATTGATTTATAAATTGCAGATTATCCCAACAATATGGACCATTTGGATGATATTTGTTGTGGATATGTAAACTAATCTTGGAAGAGTAGATGTTTATAGATTAAAGATGCATTAGTTAGCGTGTTATTAAAGTTTGTGCGTTTATTAAAGGTTGATTCAAAAATTTATGTCACATTGGGTATTTGTAAAAGTCTAGTGATGCATTGGAAAATTATGCATGAATTAAGTATATGTTACATTGGGAATATGTAAAAGTCAAGTGATGCATTGAAAAACCATGCGTGAATTAAGTAGTGTGTTGTTAAAGGTTGTGAGAAAATAAAATGAATGTAAAGTTATTGAAATTGCAAAATAGATGCATTGGAAAATGGTGCGTGAAGCAGTGTGTCATTTAAGTCTTTGCATTTATCAAAAGTTTATTGAAAACATTAAAGAAACAACAAAGATTATAATTGAGTTTTTTGGAAGTTGCTGCGATTTTATGGGAAATATGATTATAATGGTGCGTGAAACAAAGCGTCTCTTAAGCATTTGTGTTTATCAAAGGTTTATTGAAAACATCAAAGAAACTACAAAGATTAAAATTGAGTTTTTTTGTAAGCTTGTAGTTTTATGGAGAATATGATTATAATGGTGTGTGAACCAGCGTGTCATTTAAGTATTTGCGTTTATCAAAAGTTTATTGAAAACATCAAAGATTATAATTGAGTTTTTGGGAAGTTGTTGCGATTTTATGGAAAATACGATTATAATGGTGCGTGAAACAGGGCGCCATTTACGTATCTATGTTTATAAAAAAATTATTAAAAGCATCAAAGAAACAACAAAGATTATAATTGAGCTTTTATGAAGTTTTTGCTATTTTACGGGAAATATGATTATAATGCTGTCTGGAC